>NC_092145.1:140124667-140751334 GCF_043159975.1 Macaca nemestrina | reverse complement strand
TTTTCCTTCAAATCTAAAAGAATCTGCTATTGACCTCTGAGGTGGTTTCCCTCCTTTTCCACTTCCTCTAACTCTGTGGTCATCAGGACTATACCCTCCTTGCACTTTCTGGGGATAAGAATTCCTCTCATGCTCTTTGTAGGGTATACCCTCTGAGTATTTGGGCATATACTGAGCTCTCCTGTTACTGTCCCCTCTTCCAGGCGAATATCCTCGGTGAGGCTTATACATATAAACATTTTCTAAAGAGTTTCTTATGTTAGGGGAAGGTGATCTATGTTCATAAGACTGGTAATATATATTTCCACGAGAGGGAATCCTTGGTTTACTCTGTCCATGTTTCTCACTGTCCATTCTCCAAGCGACGGGTCTTTTTGGATCCTTCCTATATTCACAGCCATAATGCCCGTGAGAATGTCTTTGCTTGTAGTGTTCAGCATTTCTAGGTACTGGCGATAAAGACCTATGTAAACAAACACAGAAAAGTGTAATCCATTTAAAGATAATCAACTAAGTGTGTCTTAATATGACCTACCGAAAACAGTTGCTTTTCCTAGGATCCTTCAGCTTCTTCCACTCAAACTAAATTCATCAATTTGCTACATCTGCATTCTAAATTGTACATTTGGGGGTCTGACTATAGTACTGCCCAATCAACAAGCATACTCTTTCCATCTGAACTAAGGTATTCCATGTGCTGATCCAAATGAGCTGAGCACACCTTTCCCATTGGAGGAGGGCCAGCTTAGGTACACAGCAGGATCCATTTTAGAAGACTGCTGACAGCAAAGTTCTGGCAAAAGAAGATGCAGTGACTTCAAAGGGCCAGTCAGCAAAAGCTTACATCCTGCTCAAAGGCCAGGTAAGAAACAAGCAGGAAGGCAAGACTCACACAAATCAATGTGTAGGAGGGCCTCCAGCAAACTGAACATCACCTCTGACAATAAATTAGAGTCTAAGATTTAATGATGCTACAATTCAAACTCAGAACCAAGCCAGGCCCAGAGCTTCTCCAGTTGATTGTCTACTTTCTCCACTAAGGCTGTATCAAGGAGCAAAACATATGTACTCAACCGGGGGAGAAGGGGGAACAAGAGGCTCTTAAGACTTGAATCTCATGCTTAATTCCTCCAGAAATACCTCTAACATAGGTAAGTTGCTTTTTGTTCCCAGATCTGTTCCTTTGCATATCTACGGAAAGATGTGCTGTTCGAACAGAGCTTGTAACTTTGGTGAAGTTATACTTTAAAGCAGCTATAATGCTCTCCAGGGACAGCACATTCTTTCTGGAACTACCTTCTCCATACCTCAGCATTGCCAACATTGAGGCTTCTGTATTCAGGGAAACCAATTTGGGTTGCCTAGACGTAAAGAGAGGTGTGCCACTATCTGGGACACAATACAGTTCCATTTTGTACCTGGGGACCTTTCCCCCCATCTGACCTGCCCAATTTCTCCATCTCCTCCCTGAGGGTTTAATGTCTTCTAATCAATGAGGAAGCGATCCTTGCAGCTTCTGTTATGGCTCTCTCTTAGAAGCGGCCATGGAGTTGGTGCAACCATGAGTGAATCCCTTTCCTTTCAATGATAAGTCTGTGCCCTCCCTACAATAAAGGAGGTAGATCTACCTTCCTCATGTATATACTGAACTTGGCAATATTGCCCTCTGGAGTCACCAAGCTAGACATACCGGCAAGTGCTATGTAGCTAAAGCAGAAACTCTGCCATCCAGCTGGCTATACCTCATCACAGGAGGAAGCAACTGGAGCCTCTGAGGACTTCTGGAAGATTTCATCTCTTTCATAGCCAAGGAGAAAAGATGGCAGCCAGAGTCAAAGGTCTTCCAGTCTGGATGGAATTCCCAATAACTTACTTTTAATCCTTACTTCACATTCAATATTGGTTTGATATGATATTTTATATGTTTTATTGCATAGTGTCCCTTTCTTCTGAAGAAGGTTGCTGGAATAGTTGCTATTGCTTTTGGTTTTCCTAAAGGAACAAAAAAGACTCAAGGAGTCTATTGGGAGACAATTCTCCACAGTCTCGAGTTCTGCACACCTTGTGAGCGCCTTTTGAGCAGAGGCACTGGCAGCCTTTGTTCTAAGGCAGTGTTGCAAGATAGAGATAGGGTCTCCCTCAGGGAAAAGGGTTGATGTGTTTGCTGTCCATTATTTGCAGCCCCTGATAAGGGACTCATGTTCCTCAGTTGTACTGTAACCGCACCACCTGTATGGAAAGCTCGCTGCCTCATAGCATGCACCCAGTCAGTGGCTCTGCGGTGCCAGCCCTCATGGGACCCAGAGGGTGAGGGGAATGACAGGAACATGAAGCTCAAGCTGCTTGCTGTACTCTGAGTAATAAAGGCCTTTATCTCTGACCCAAGAGTGCCCTGTGGCAGGCTAATAATGTGTTAGTTCGCAAGTAGGGTAAAATATCAGATCCTTTATAGTTCTTAACAAAGAAACCTGAGATGGAACCTGGAAATCAGGCACTGAGCTTGGCAGGGTCTCTTGTGCCCCTCACCAGCGGCTTTTGTCTTATCAAGAAAAGACCTCTGTGGGCCAGGAGCGGTGGCTCACACCTGTAATCCCAGCACTTTGGGAGGCCGAAGCAGGTGGATCACTAGGACAGGAGATCGAGACCATCCTGGCTAACACAGTGAAACCCCGTCTCTACTAAAAATACAAAAAATTAGCTGGGTGCAGTGGCGGGTGCCTGTAGTTCCAGCTACTCAGGAGGCTGAGGCAGGAGAATGGTGTGAACCTCGGAGGCGGAGCTTGCAGTGAGCCGAGATCGCGCCACTGCACTCCAGCCTGGGTGACTGAGCGAGACTCCATCTCAAAAAAAAAAAAAAAAAAACAACAAAACAAAAAGACTTCTGTGATACCCTTTTAAAATCATTCACTTCTTTACATTCCCTTTTCTTTCTCAAATTCCTTGCCATTACAAGTTGCTCCTGTGAATTACAAAATGAAAACTGTTGACAAAATGATTGATTAGTTACTGCATAACCGAAACGCATAAGCAAAATGGGCAAGTTATCGTAACATGAAAAGTCTTGGTCTGTCTTTTTTGTGTGAAATGATGGTCCTTTTTAAGTCTCAGAAAATACTAGTCACATTTACAGCTTGGTGCCTTTGCTCCTGCTCTCCCCCTTAACTAGAATACTTCTCTTCACTCTTTCTGCCTTTAGAAGTTCTACACATCCTGAAATGCCCAGATAAAATTGTTTTCATCTCTTCTTTGAAGACTTTCTTAGTACCATTTCCCTCCACAAAAACACAATTATTTCCTCCCTGAAAATCCAGAATCCTTTGTCCCAATAAGTAGCACAGCACTTTCCCCACTGTATCATAATTGGCCATGGTGTCAATCTCAAAGCCCAACCACGTGCTTGCTGAAGCCACAGAAGATGGCATATTTGCTTTTGTAGACCAAGAACCTGCCTGTAGCAGGTGTACAATAAAGACTGGTTAAATTGCTCCAATCTAATGATACATACTTTTGATACTACCAAGCTGGAAAGAGGAGAAATGGACTATAATCAAACTATTCAAAAGGAAACTCCCAATTTTCTACCTCGAAATTTCTTTAAACATATTAATTATGAAAAAATAAAATGAAATCCATACTGAGGAGTTCTAAACTACTCACTAATTCAAAAAATGTAATACTCTCAAAGATGTTTCTCACTCTCTCCTGCTGTGGCCACTGCTTTGCTTTTCATTATGGATTAACTCTAGCTACCTTCTATGATTAAACAAAGCTGTCAGCTACTAGAATGTAGAAATACAACCTCTACTATGATAAAGTACCTATTGTGAATAACCAGGTCTCATGAGCTTATTAAGTGTTTACTAGTACTGGTGAAATTGAAAGTCACAGCACATCCCAAATCCAAGATTACTCTGCTAAGAGCTGCTCACCTGTGTTTCCACCTGGGGGATCTAGATCGTGACCGTGCCATCCTTTGACACGTGAGCCACTATCCACTTTTTACACTGCAAAGAAACACAGGATTAGCAAGTTTGTAGAAAGAGCCTACAATTTGATCTAAAACACAGCGAATGCTGCCAATTTACTTAAACCCTTTGTGCCTCAGTTTCCTCATCTATAACATGGAAATAATAATAGCACCCC
Organism: Macaca nemestrina; assembly: GCF_043159975.1. Taxonomy (NCBI): domain Eukaryota; kingdom Metazoa; phylum Chordata; class Mammalia; order Primates; family Cercopithecidae; genus Macaca; species Macaca nemestrina. Next base: position 140,747,191 of record NC_092145.1, on the reverse strand, counting down.
TTCTTACTGGAATGTTGTCAGGATAAAATGAATTAAATCAGGGATCAGTAAACCTTGTCTGCAAAGTGCTGAATAGTAACTATTTCAGGCTTTGCAGGCCATATAAGGTCTCTGTCACATCTGTTTCTTCTTTTTTTTAAAGCAACTCTTTAAAAATGTAAAAATGTGACTAGACAACATTGAGATGTGCCGTAAGTATAAAATCCACATCAAATTTCAAAGATTTCATATAAAAAATGTAAAATGTTTTATTAATGTATTTCTAATATTAACTACATGTTGAAATATTTTAAATATACTAGGTTAAAGGCACTATATTGGTCAAAATTAATTAAAAAAATAAAAGTACAAAAACTATTTAGCTCAAGTGGGTCATACAAAAATAGGCCCAGCAAGTCAAATGCATTGTAGTTTAATGACCCCTAAATTAAATCATAAAAAGAGCTTATTGGTATCTGGCACACAGCAACTGCTAAATAAGTATTCCAAAAAGAGGAAAAATTACCCAGAATTCCTCTATCTGAATACAAGCACTACTACTTTCCTGTCTTTCACCATGTACAGAAACACTTCATATAATCACAGTTAAAATGTTTAGGAATACATGGTGGTATACACTGCTTTTTAAATTGTTGGATTCTAAGAATTACAATTTCTTTTTTTAATTTTTTTTTTTTTTTTTTTTTTTTGAGACAGGGTTTTGCTCTTTCACCCAGGCTAGAGTGCAGTGGTGCAATCACAGTTCACTGCAGCCTCGACTTCCCAGGCTCCAGCGATGCTTGACCTCCCAAGTAGCTGGGACGACAAGTATGCACAACCACACCTGGCTAATTTTTGTATTTTTGGTAGACACAGGGTTTTGCCATGTTGCCCAGCTTGGTCTGGATCTCCTGAGCTCAAGCAATCCTCCGACCTTGGCCTCCCAAAGTGCCGGGATTACAGGCGTGAGCTACCACAGCCGGTCAGAATTACAATTTCGAATATTCAACTGCTGCCTAACTTTCCACCAGACAAATATACCCAAAATGTAACTGAACATTATTAGACACTTAGTTTGCTTCTGGTTTTTTGCTAAAACAAATAATGTTAAATAAGTAAATTTTAAAAGGCACTTCTAAACTTGGTTTTTCAAATATTCTCCAGTCTTTAAAAGAAACTGATAGCTTCAGAAACTGATTTTTAAAAATACATAAGTAGGTATAATCTCCTATACTAGCTATTATTTATAACTCAGTAGTCCTCAGTTCTGATACCAATATTAAGTAGTTCCTAACTTAGTGGTCCCAATCCCCTGGTGGCTTCTAAAACGACTGCCATGGGCTCATGAATTATCATATAGCTACCATGTACAGACTACCGAATAAACAAGTATATGTCTCATGTATTATGCACCTCGATTTTGCAAATTTCTGAAGATACTATGGTGAAACTAAAATATAAAGACTTCTTGTCACTATGCAGTTTTTCCACCCACAGATACAAAAAGTACAATTATTACGTAGACATCAGTTTAGAAGGCGGTCCTCATACTCAATGGTTTGCAAACTACTGTTATCCTGAATTTCAGAAGAAAGTAAAAGCATATGAAGTCAGAGAACTTGAACTAGATCACTCATCAGAGGAAGTACAATCAATTCAATTCATTTAGTTATACACAGCCTCTTTCGAAAAAGATTTTGAGGCTAAGAACAATTAGCTCACAAAGTATTACGAAATTAAAACACTAAAGGAAAAAAATGTTTACTTAGTAACTAAAAGTATCAAAATGTATTCACTTGGCCTGGCCTGGTGGCTCACGCCTGTAATCTCAGCACTTTGGGAGGCTGATGTGGGTGGATCACCAGGTCAGGAGATCGAGACCATCCTGGCTAACACAGTGAAACCCCGTTTCTACTAAAAATACAAAAAATTAGCCAGGCGTGGTGGTGGGCACCTGTAGTCCCAGCTACTCGGGAGGCTGAGGCAGGAGGATGGCGTGAACCTGGGAGGCAGTGCTTGCAGTGAGCCGAGATCATACCACTGCACTCCAGCCTGGGAGACAGAGCAAGATTCTGTCTCAAAAAAAAAAAAAAAAAAGTAATCATTTAACAAATTTTGCTGTGTACCAATTATTTGCCAGACACTGTTCTAGGGCTACAGCAGTGAACAAAAACAGGCAAAACTTCCTGCTCTGATAGAGATTACATTCAATAGGGAAGTTATAATTTAAATAAACTCTGGGTATCAGTTCATACCTGTTAAATTTAACGAAAATAATAAACCCAAAGGTGGTAATTTTTTTTGGGGGGGGTAACAAAAATATTGCTGATGATAATGAGAAAGGAAAATTTTTCTGGAGCATAATCTTTTTTTCTTTTTTAAAAACAAAACATATTTATTGATGTTGAATTCACACGCCATACAGTTTACCCATTTAAAGTGTACAATTCAATGTTTTTTAGTATATTCACAGTGATATACAACCATTATCACTGTCTAGTTGTAGAACATTTTCACCCTCCCAAAAGAGACCCTGTTAGCTGTGACTCCCCACTTTTCCCCTCCCCTGCTTAGCCCGTTTCTATGGATCTGCTTATTCGAATCATTTCATATAAATGGAATCAAACAGTATGTGGTTTTTTTGTGACTGGCTTCTTTCACTTAGCATGTTTTCAAGATTCACCTGTGTTGTAGCATGTATCAGTACGTCATCCCTTTTTATGGTAGAATAATAGACATTTCACTGTATGGGTACATCACATTTTGTTCATTCATTCACCTCTCCATGCATATTTGGGTTGTTTCTACCTTTCAGCTATTATAAATAATGCTCTTATGAACATTTGTGTACAAGTTGTTGTGTGGACATATGTTTTCATTTCCTTGGGTATATACCTAGGAGTGGAATTACTGGGTCACTTGGTAACTCTATGTTTAACTTTTTGAGGATCTGCCAAACTTTTCCAAAGTAGCTGCACCATTTTACATTCCCACCAGCAGTGTATGAGGGTTCTAATTTTTCTATATCCTCACCAACACTTACTATATTTTTGACTATAGCCAACCTAGTGGGTACGAAGTGGTATCTCATTGTGGTTTTGATTTGCATTTCCCTAATGACTAATGGAGAGTAATCTTGAAACATGTAAGAAACTATGAAACTAATCATACCTCCTTTCCTTTAATATAGTAATTTCAGTTTAAACTTGTTTTAAAAAATAATTCAAAAGAAAAAAATCAGCTGTGTATACTAAGATGTTTGTATCAGTTTTATTTATAATAGTAAAGAAAAAAAGCCCACAAAAACTAATAACCCAAATGCTCAACAAAAAAGATTAAATGAATGTAAGATAAATACATCTAGTTGCTTCCTACCTTTTTCCCAGCCTTATGTATGTCTTTTCCTCCACACACCCTACTAGTCCCCTACACCACACTACTCGCTTTCCCTGATCAGGCCGTGCTGGTCCAGCACATGTATGGCCTTCCCTCAGTCAGCTTGACAAACCCCTATTTCTCCTGACTGTGTAACTATCACATCCCCTAGGACTCTTTCCTGGACTTTCTTTTTTTTCCCTCTGGGCTTCTTTCTCCTTGGGAATTCTGGGTTTATTTTGCAATTATTTCAACACGTTGTATTTATTTACATAATTGTATTTATTTCAATAGGCAAAAGACTCCATTATCACAGAACACAAAACTCAAATGACCTATGAACATATGAGATGTTCAACTTAATTAGCAACTGGGAAAACACAAATTAAGATCATAGCCATTTGATATGCCAAAGGGCTATGATCACTCATCAGATAGGCCAAAAATGTTTTTTAAGTTGCATATTCGAAAATGTTGGCAAAGATGTGTGAAAATGGGAACTCTCAGTTACTGCTAGGTGAACTGTACACGGTACAGTATAACCAGTTTGAAAATACCGTTGCCCCTTGGTATACTCAGGGGATTGCTTCCAGAATCCCCACATATGCCAAAATCCGTGCATATCCAAGTCCCTCTGCACAGGCAGCTTTCGCATATCTCAAATGCCGTATTTTCTATACACGTTTCTTTGGGAAAAACTCCACATATGAGTGGACCCACACAGTTCAAGCCCGTGTTGTTCAAGTGTCACCTGTAGTTTGGAAATACCCAATAAAGTCGAACATGCCCATATCCCACAGCCCAGCAATTCCATGCAGGAATATATATTGGAGTAGTTCTCAAACTTTAGTGTGAATTAGAATCACCTGGAAGGCTGGTTAAAATACAGATTGCTGGGCCCTGCCCCTGGGGTGGGCCCCACTCTAGCAGGTTCCCAGGTGATGTCGGTGCTGCTGGTCCAGGAGCTACAGAACCACTGGTTTTAAAGTTAAAGTGGAGATCACTTAGGAGAAAATATTTACAAGTGAGATTTATTGCATGTGATAAAAGAAGTATTACTAAGAACATTTTCCTTTGCCCAATATTTAAATTAGCTTTATTAAAATTCAAATGGGCCAGGCACAGTGGCTCATTCATGCCTGTAATCCCAGCACTTTGGGAGGCTGAGACAGGCGGATCACGAAGTCAGGAGATGGAGATCATCCTGGCTAAAATGGTGAAAACCCGTCTCTACTAAAAATACAAAAAGTAGCGGGGCATGGTGGCACGCGCCTGTAGTCCCAGCTACTCAGGAGGTTGAGGCAGGAGAATCGCTTGAACCTGGGGGGCGGAGGTTGCAGTGAGCTGAGATCGCACCACTGGACTCCAGCCTGAGTGACAGAGCGAGACTCCGCCTCAAAAAAAAAAAAAAAAAATTCAAACTATTCATTCAAAGATGGTGAATTTTATTGCATATAAATTATACCTCAAAGCTGTAAAAACATTAGCTTTGGGGTGAGGAAAATATTCTAAAATTAGATCAGATATTATGGAGATGGTTGCATGACTCTGCAAGCATACTAAAAACCACTGAAATGCACACTTTAAACCAGTAAATTATAAAGCTATTTTTTAAAGTTAACTTTGTTTGCAATTGCTTAGTGGGCATCAGCTGGTAATGACAAGTACTAGTTCAGCTGCTTGATAGATAAGAGAGGAGGTTTAAACATACAGCCTGAGCTGAGAATGCTTTTTACATTTTAAAGGGGAGGAGGAGGAGGAGGAGGAGGAGGGGGGGGGACAGAGACTGTATGTGACCCACAAAGTCTAAAATATTTACAATATGGTTCTTTTTTCTTTTTTTTTTCTTTTCTTTTTTTGAGATGGAGTCTCACTCTGTCACCCAGGCTGGAGAGCAGTGCTGCGATCTCAGCTCACTGCAACCTCCACCTCCTGGGTTCAAGCGATTCTTGTGCCTCAGCCTCCCAAGTAAATGGGACTACAGGTGTGCACCACCACGCCTGGCTAATCTTTGTACTTTTAGTAGAGACAGGGTTTCACCATGTTGGCCAGGCTGGTCTTGAACTTCTGGCCTTAAATGATCTGCCCGCCTCAGACTCCCAAAGTGCTGGGATTACAGACCTGAGCCACTGCGCCCAGCCCATGCCCAGCTAATTTTTAAAATTTTTTGTAGAGATGGGTCTCAATATGTTGCCAGGGTGGTCTCAAACTCTTAGGCTCAAGAGATCCTCCTGCCTTGACCTTTCAAAGCGTTGGGATTACAGGTGTGAACCACCACACATGGCTGCCAGGGGCATTTCACACACCTTCCTCCTGGAAACATTTTCTTCACTTGGATTCCAGAATACTACACTTTTTTGGTTTTCCTCCTACCTCTATAACAATTCCTTTTGTCTCTTTTGCCAATTTTTCCCCATCTTCCCCATCATCACCCTGACCCTTAAGAGTGAACCCTGTCTTCCTCTAAATAGTGACTTTGGTCTTTGGACTTGTGTCTGTACTCTCATTCAGTCTCATGCCTTTAAATACCCTCTATAAACTAACAACCTCAAATTTATATCTCCAGCTCACACCCATCCCATGCACTCCAGTCTTGCATATCCAACAGCCCACTGGATTCTGTAAACATGTCCTTGAGCAAACTCCTGATCTCCCTCCAACATTTTCTCCTCTTACAGTCTGTCCCATCTCAGTAAATGGCAGCTCCATCCTTCCAGTTTTCAACAAAGAGGAAATACAAATGTCCAATAAACACATGAAAAGATACTCCACACCACTAAGAATCCAGGAAATAACATGAAAATAATGAGATATTATTTCATACTCATGAGATTTGCAAAAATTTAAAAGTCTGATGGCACCCATGTGTTGACAAGAGTGGGAAAACAGAATTCCTTCCTCTCTCTCTCTCTTTCTTTCTGATGGAGTCTTGCTCTGTGACCCAGGCTAGAGTACAGTGGCGCGATCTCGGCTCACTGCAACCTCTGCCTCTTGGGTTCCAGCGATTCTCCTGCCTCAGCCTCCCAAGTAGCTGGGATTACAGGCACGTGCCACCATTCCTGACTAATTTTTGTATTTTTAGTAGAGATAAGGTTTCACCATGTTGGCCAGGCTGGTCTCCAACTCCTGAACTCAGGTGATCCACCTGCCTCAGCCTCCCAAAGTGCTGGGATTACCGGCAAAAGCCACTGTGCCCGGCCAGAAAACAGAATTTCCCACCTGAGAACATTTTCTCCCCAAAAAACCATGAAGCAAAAGGAAACAGTAAGTCTGTAGAGGTACACCTCATTTTGTTGTGCTCTGCCTTACTGCGCTTCACAGATACTGCATTTTTACAAATGCAGGGTTTTTTACAATGCAGGGTTTGTGGCAACCCTGCATTGAGCAAGTCTATCAGTGCCATTTTTCCAACCTCACGTGTTTACTTCTTGTCTCTATGTCATGTCACATTTTGGGAATTATCAAAATATTTTAAACTTCTTCCTTACTATTATATCTGTTACGGTGATCTGTGATCTTTGATATTACTATTATAATTGGGGGCACCATGAACCATGCCCTTATAAGATGGTGAATATAATCAATAAATGTAGTGTGTGTTCTGATGGGACATTCTTCCTTCTCTCTCCCTTTCCTCAGGCCTCCCTACTTCCTGAGACACACTAATATTGAAATGAGGTCAATTAATAATCCTACAATGGCCTCTAAATGTTCAAGTGAAAGGAAGAGTCACACATCTCAAGTTAAATCAAAAGCTACAAATGATTAAGCTTAGTGAGGAAGGCTCATCAAAAACTGGGAGAGGCCAAAAACTAGGCTTCTTGGGCCAAACAGCCAAGTTGTGGATGCAAAGCAGAAGTTCTTGAAGGAAATTAAATGTGTTACTTAAGTGAATACATGTATAAGAAAGTGAAACAGCCTTATTGCTGATACGGAGAAAGTTTGAGTGGTACGGATAGAAGCTCAAACCAGCCACAACGTTCCCTTAAGCCAAAGCCCAATCCAGAGCAAGACTCTAACTCCATTCAATTCTGTGAAGGCTGAGAGAGGTAAGGAAGCTGCAGAAGCAAAGGTGGAAATCAGCAGAGGTTAGCTTGTGAGGTTTAAGGAAAGAAGCTATCGCCATAACATAAAAGGGCAAAGTGAGGCAGCAAGTGCTGATGGAGAAGCTGCAGCAAGTTATCCAGAAGATCATTGACAAAGGTGGTTACGTTAAACAATAGGTTTTCAGTGTAGATAAAACAGCCTTCTCTTGAAAGAAGATGGGACTTTCACAGTTAGAGAGGTAAATGCCTGGCCTCAAAGCTTTAAAGGACAGGCTGACTCTCTTGTTATGGGCTAATGCAGCTGTGACTTCCAGTTGAAGCCAATGTTCACTAACCATTCTAAAAATCCTGGGGCCCTTAAGAATTACACTAACTCTGCCTGTGCTCCATAAATGGGACAACAAAGCCTGAGTGACAGAACCTCTGTTTAGAGCATGGTTTACTGAATATTTTAAGTCCACTGTTGAGACCTACTGCTCAGGAAAAAAAAAAAGATTCCTTTCAAAATATTACTGCTCATTAACAATGCACCTGGTCACCAAGAGCTCTGACGGAGATATACAAGGAGATTAATGCTGTTTTTGTGCCTGCTAACACAGCATTCATTCTGTAGCCCATAGATCAAGGAGTAATTTTGACTTTCAAGTCTTGTTATTTCAGAAATATGTTTTGTAAGACTATAGCTGCCATCGATAGTGATTCCTCTGATGGATCTGGGGAAAGTCAATTTAAAACCTTCTGGAAAGGATTCACCATTCTAGATGCCATTAAGAACATTCATGACTCATGGGAGGAAGTCAAAATATCAATATTAACAGGGGTTTGGAAGAAGTTGATTCCAGCTCTCATGGATGATTTTGAGGGGTTCAAGACTTCAGTGGAGGAAGTCAATGCAGATGTGGTAGAAACACCAAGAGAGCTAGAATAGAAAGTAAAGCCTGAAGATGTGACTAAATTGCTGCAGTCTCATGATCAAACTTGGATGTATGCAGAGTTGCTTCTTATAGATAAGCAAAGAAAGTGGTTTCTTGATTGGAATCTCCTCCTGGTGAAGATGCTATGAACACTGTTGAAATTACAAAAAAGGATTTAGAATATTACATATGTTTAGTTGATAAAGCAGTAGCAGGATTTGACCGGTTTACTTTAATTTTGATGGAAGTTCTACTGTGAGTAAAATGCTATCAAACAGCATCTATGCTACAGAGAAATCTCTTATTTAATTTTTTTGTCTTATTTTTTTCAGAGATGGGGTTTCACTTTGTTGCCCAGGCTGGTCTTGATCTCCTGGCCTCAAGAGATACTCCTGCCTTAGCCTCCCAAAGTGCTGGGATTATAGGGGTGAGCCAAAGCATCCAGCCAGAGAAATCTTTTGTAAAAGGAAGAGTTGATTGATGCAACAAACCTTATTGTTGTCTTATTTTAAGAAATTGCCCTAGGCTGGGCGTGGTAGCTCATGCCTGTAATCCCAGCCCTTTGGGAGGCCAACGCGGGCAATTCAGTTGTGGCCAGGAGTTCGAGACCAGCCTGGCTAACATGGTGAAAACCCATCTCTACTAAAAATATAAAAATTAGCTGAGTGTGGTGGCACACACCCGTAGTCCCAGCTACTTGGAAGGCTGAGGCAGGAGAATCACTTGAACCTCCAGGAGATGGAGGTTCCAGTGAGCCACAATTGTGCCACTGCACTCCAGCTTGGGTGACACAGCAAGACTCTGCTCCCCCTCCAAAAATTGCCCTAGCTACCCCAACCTTCAACAACCAACCCCTGATCGGTCATGAGCCCATAACACTAAGGCAAGACCCTTCATCAGCAGAAAGATGATGCACCACTGAAGGCTTAGAGGACCATCAGCAATTTTATTTTTAGCAATAATGTATTTTTAAATTAAGGTGCGTATTGTTTTAGACATAATGCTATTGCACATTTAACAAACTACAGTATAGCATAAACATAACTTTTATGTGCACCAGGAAACAAAAAATTGTGTGACTCACTTTATTACAATATTCGCTTTATTGTGGTGGTCTGGAACCAAACCCGCAGTATCTCTGAGGTATGCCTGTACTACAAATAGAATTAAATATATTCAAAAGCATTGGAGGATATTAAAAAACCTACCTTGAATCAGAAATTCACAAACTAAGAAAAAAATAAATGAAAAACAAACAAAAAATGGAAAAATGAAAGAATAAAAGCTGGGACTCAAGAAAAAAAATGGGAGAAAAAGACTCAACTATCCCAAAAAATGAGGAATAAATTACAATATGCCCAAGGGAGAATAAACTCAAATTAAAACTTAATAAGGGGCCGGGCGCGGTGGCTCAAGCCTGTAATCCCAGCACTTTGGGAGGCCGAGACGGGCGGATCACAAGGTCAGGAGATCGAGACCATCCTGGCTAACACGGTGAAACCCCATCTCTACTAAAAATACAAAAAAACTAGCCGGGCGAGGTGGCGGGCGCCTGTAGTCCCAGCTACTCGGGAGGCTGAGGCAGGAGAATGGCGTAAACCCGGGAGGCGGAGCTTGCAGTGAGCTGAGATCCGGCCACTGCACTCCAGCCTGGGCGACAGAGCGAGACTCCGTCTCAGAAAAAAAAAAAAAAAAAAAAAAAAAAAAAACTTAATAAGGAACATTGAAGACAGGCATGAAAACAACCGAGAAAATAAAATATGACATTGAGGGAGAGGAAGAGAGGGCGAGAGAGAGAGAGAGAGAAAGAGGAGTGGGGAGAAGGAAAGAAAGGGTCAGAGAGAAAGTAGTAAAAATAGCAAATACGTATAGAAAAAAAACTAATATTTATTCATGTAATTGCAGTCCCTGAAGAAGAAAAACCAAACAATAGAACTGAACTAGTATTTAAAACTATAATTCGCTCAGAATGCAAGAAAACATTCCAGAAATTTAAAAATACCTAAAATACCTGAATCTACACATTTAAGGGCTCACCAGGTACCTAGGAAAATTAATCTAGAACAAATAAGTCTGAAATACAGCCTAGTCAAAACTATTTGATTTCAAACATAAAGATAAAATTCTCAAGACTTCCAGGCAAAAAGAATAAATAACTTACAAGTTCAAAAGAACTGGATCAGTATCAGATTATGAGATTTTTCAAAAACAAAATACAAGGCAAGGTGAGAAACAGAGCAGCACTAAAAAATAAAACTCAATGAAAGTAATGTGAGCCAAGGATTTTACATCAGTTAAGATGTTCCTTAAACATTAAGGCAACAAGAAAAACAGTTTTCAACTTACAAGGGTATAGGGAATTCTGCACTCACTAACCCTTCCTGAGGAATATACTGGAGGATAAGCTTTATTCAATTAAATGGGGGAAATGTCAGCAAAAGGACTGATGGTGAGCATTTAAAAATGTGTAAATGTACATATAAGACACTAAAAGAAAGATAAGGATGAAGGTGGAAAATTAGTGTAAAATTGCTACACAATGGCCAGGCACAGTGGCTCACACTTGTAATCCCAGCACTTTGGGAGGCTGAGGTGGGCAGATCACCTGAGATCAGGAGTTGGAGACCAGCCTGGCCAACATGGTGAAACCCCATCTCTACTAAAAATACAAAAAATTAGAAGGCGTGGTGTTGCACACCTGTAGTCCCAGCTACTCGGGAGGCTGAGGCAGAAGAATCACTTGAACCTGGGAGGCAGAAGTTGCAGTGAGCCAAGACTGCACCACTGCACTCCAGCCTGGGTGACAGAGTAAGACTCCGTCTCAAAAAAAAAAAAAAAAAAAAAAAAAATTGCTACACATTGTGACAGAGTTAAAAAAAGAAACTACAGGCCGGGCGCGGTGGCTCAAGCCTGTAATCCCAGCACTTTGGGAGGCCGAGACGGGCGGATCACAAGGTCAGGAGATCGAGACCATCCTGGCTAACACGGCGAAACCCCGTCTCTACTAAAAACACAAAAAATTAGCCGGGCGAGGTGGCGGCACCTGTGGTCCCAGCTACTCGGGAGGCTGAGGCAGGAGAATGGCGGGAACCCGGGAGGCGGAGCTTGCAGTGAGCTGAGATCTGGCCACTGCACTCCAGCCTGGGCGACAGAGCGAGACTCCGTCTCAAAAAAAAAAAAAAAAAAAGAAACTACAACTAGAAAATGGGAGAAGAAGAGAAAGCAAGAGAGAATGGTAGAAGCAGTTCCACTGCTATGTACACTATAGGTGAGTTTAAGGGATACTGGCAGGAAAAAAAACAGATACACCAGATATTAAGAGGTTAAACAAATCAACACAGGGTGCTAAGACAACTGGATATCCACAAGCAAAAGGTTAAAGCTTGGCCCTACCTCACACCATATACAAAAATTAACTCAAAATGGATTAAGGACCTAAATGTAAGTGCTAAATCTACAAAACTTAGAAAAAAACATAAAAATAATCTGTGTGGTCTTGGATCAGGAAATGATTTTTAAGTTAGGACATCAAAAACAAAGCAACATTATTTCCAATTGCTGCTACAAAAAAAATCAAAACAAAACGAAAAACAAAGCAACAAAAGAAAAAATAGATAAAACTGGGCACCATCAAAATAACAAGTGTTTCAGGGATGTAGAAATATTGGAACCCTCATACATTCCTGGTAGAAATGTAAAATAGAGAAGCCACTTGGAAAAGTTTGGCAGTTCCCCCACAAGTTAAACATAGAGTTACTATATGACTCAACTATTCCACTCCTAGATAGGTACCCAGGAGAAATGAAAACATGTCTACACAAAACTTGTACACAAATATCCATAGGAACATTTTTCATAATAGCCAAAAGGTGGAAACAACCCAAATGTGCAAGATGAATGAATGAATATAATGTAGTATTAATATACCCATACAATGGAATATGTATCATTTGACCATAAAAGGGAATTAAGTACCAATACATGCTACAACATAGACAAACCTGGAAAACATTATGCTAAGCGAAAGAAGCCAGTCACAAAAGACCACTATTATATGATTCCCTTTATGTGAAATGTCCAGAATAAGCAAATCCATAGAAACAAAAAGTAGACTAGTGGTTGCCTGGGTGGAAGAAGGGGTTGGGGGGATGAGAAATGATGGCTAATGGGCACAGAGTTTCTTTTTGGGATGAAGACAATGTTCTAAAATTAGACTGTGGTGATGGTTGCACACTCTACGAATATACTGAAAAACACTGAATTGTACACTTTAAATGGGTAAATTGTGTTATGTTAATTCTATCTCAACAAAGCTGTTACAGAAAAAAAAATCAACTGACAGAGATTCCACACTAAATGTGAATTCAGCATTTACAAATGCAAAGAATAAAAATTCCCCAGGAAAGCCTTTGCAACAAAGAAGCCTCAGGCTGGGCGTGGTGGCTCATGCCTGTAATCCTAACACTTTGGCAGGCAGATCGCTTGAGCCCAGAAGTTAGAGACCAGCCTGGGCAACACAGTGAAACCTCCTCTCTCCAACAACAACAAACAAACAGACAAACAAACAAAAAGCCACACTCCCATCACAGAAACGCACCAAGTCAGAGCCCACAGAAAAAGAGCACAATCAGTAGAATAGTGAGAAGGGGAAGGTAGACCTGAAGAGACCATCATGGATTATTATTCTGGCCACGGTGGATAGCTGTTATCTGTTATTGCCAGTTCTTCAGTAAGGAGGAGCACGAAGTAGATACAGAATACCACAGTTGCCTATCATTATCTTACTTGGATCACATAGATGCAATTTCACACACACACGCACGCATGCACACATACACGCATGCACACATGCACAGATAAATAAGCAAACAAAGGAGTGAGGGCATTTTAAAAGGTGTAAGTACAAAGGTAAATGATTAGAACAAAAATGCAAACCTTCCTAAATAACCCCCCCACACACACCCTAAGTTTTGTAATAAAAGAGCAAAATATCTACTTCTCATAGAGAAATGGCAAAGATAACAAATACACATAATTATAAAATATTATGATGGATTTGAGGTCAAATTTTTCAGTCCTAACAATAAATGTGAGCGGGTTTAATCCACCTATTACAATAAAAATTTTCAATTTGACTAACAAAAGAAACCTCAACGACTTTTACAACACAAAAGACACATCTAAACCAAGGTGATTCCCTTTTTTTTTTTTCTTTTTTGAGACAGAGGCTCTCTCTGTTGCCCTGCAGCAGCACGATCTCTGCTCACTGCAACCTCCACCTCCGAGTTCAAGCAATTCCCGTGCTTGAACTGGTTCTACAGGTGTGCACCACCATGCCCAGCTAAATTTTTTTGTATTTTTGGTGGAGACAGGGTTTCGCCATGTTGGCCAAGCTGATCTCGAACTCCTGACCTCAGGTGATCCGCCTGCCTTGGCCTCCTGAAGTGCTGGGATTACAGGCGTGAGCCACAACACCCAGCCTCAAAGTGATTCTGAACGGTTAAAAATAAAAGGTTAGGCCAGGTATGGTGGCTCACGCCTATAGCCCCAGCACTTTGGGAGGCCAAGGCAGGCGGGCGGATCACCGGAAGTCAGGAGTTCAAGACCAGCTTGGCCAACAAGGCAAAACCCCGTCTCTACTAAAAATACAAAAAAATTAGCTGGGCATGGTGGCTCATGCCTGTAATCCCAGCACTTTGGGAGGTCAAGGTGGGTGGATCACTTGAGGTCAGAAGACCAGCCTGGCAAACATGGCAAAACCCTGTCTCCACTAAAAATATTAAAAAATGTAGCTGGACACGGCGGCACGCACCTACAGTCCCAGCTACTCGGGAGGCTGAGGCAGGAGAATCACTTGAATCCAGGAGGCGGAGCTTAAGTAAGCCAAGATCACGCCACTGCACTCCAGCCTGGGCGACAGAGTGAGACCCGGTCTCTAAATAAATAAGTAAATAAATAAATGGCTGGAAAAAGTACATGAGGCAAATGGAAATAAAAAGAGAGTAGGTCGCCAGGCAAGGTGGCTCATGCTTGTAATCCCAGCACTTTGGGAGGCCGAGGCGGGTGTATAGCGGAGTCAGGAAATCGAGACCATCCTGGCTAGCACGGTGAGACCCAGTCTCTACTAAAAATACGAAAAAAAAAAAAAAAGCAAAATTAGCCAGGCATAGTAGTGGGCGTCTGTAGTCCCAGCTACTCGATAGGCTGAGGCAGGAGAATCACTTGAACCCGGGAGGCAGAAGTTGCAGTGAGCCAAGATCGCCCCACTGTACTCCAGCCTGGGCAACAGTGTGAGACTCCATCACAAAAAAAAAAAACAAAAAAGACTGGGGATGGCAATCCTGGTCTCAGGCAAAGCAGAATCCATGTCCTAAAGCATTAGCTGTGACACAAAAAGATATTTTTTAATCCTAAAAGCCTTACCCCACAATGAAGATATAACATATAAATATATGTATTTATATAAACATAATACAGCAATCACCTTCATGAGACAAAAACTATAAGAGATGCAAGAAGGCACTGGAAACACACTAATAATAGGAGACTGTAATACACCATTCTTTGTACAAGACAGATTAGGTGAACCAAAAATAAGGAGACCTAAGATCTAAACAACATACTCAATAGAGTAACTCCTAGGGTTGTTTATCAAACTCTACACTCTGATACTAATGAATACAGTTTCTTCTCAACTGCTCACACCACATTCATCAAAATAATCATATATTAGGTCACGAAGAAAAAATATTTCCCCTTCAATAAAGTGGAAATACCACAAACAATATGTCTGATTATAATGCAATAAAACTAGAATTTATGAACAAAAATTTAAAAAACAGAAAGGCTTTTCCATCTAGAAATTTAATAGCCTACTATTAAGCAACTCCTGGGTATTCTAGAACTAAAATTATACTTTTTTTTTTTTTTTGAGACAGAGTTTCACTCTTGTTGCCCAGGCTGGAGTGCAATGGCACAATCCCAGCTCACTGCAACCTCCGCCTCCCAGGTTCAAGTGATTCTCCTGCCTCAGCCTCCTAAGTAGCTGGGATTATAGGCATGAGCCAACATGCCCAGCTAATTTTGTATTTTTTTAGTAGAGACAAGGTTTCTCCATGTTGGTCAGGCTGGTCTTAAACTCCCGACCTCAGGTGATCTGCCCACATTGGCCTCCCAAGGTGCTGGGATTACAGGCGTGAGCCCAGCCAAAATTATACATTTTTAAAGAAATAATGACACTGAAAACACTACATATCAGAATCTTTTTTATTTTATTTACTTCTTTATTTTTTTTAAGGCTAGTCAAGTGAAGTAGCGGGAATGAAGAAGGAACAAAGAAATCTGTAACTGGTTGTCATCAGTTAGTTGTAAATACCACTGCACTTGAACCAGCCTACAAATCCAATTTTATAGCATGCATTTAAAGCAGTAATCAGAGGAAAATTCATTGCACTAAACACACTTATCAGTAAAAATGAAAGAATAAAAATAAATTTTATTCCAAGGTCAAAAAACACTTAAAAATAGGCTTGGCACAGTGGGCTTACACCTGTAATCCCACCGCTTTGGGAGGCTAAGGTGGGAGGATCTCTTGATGCCAAGAGTTTGAGACTAGCCTGGGAAACATAATAAGACCTGTCTCTACAAAAAAATAATTTAAAAAAAAATAGTTAGGCATGGTAGCACATGCCTGTAGTCCTAGCTTCTCGGGAGGCTGAGGCAGGGGGATTGCTAAAGCCCAGGAATCCAAGACTACAGTGAGCTATGATCGACCACTGCACCCCAGCCAGGGTGACAGAGTGAGACCCTGCCTCAAAAAATATATAAATAAATAAACTTTAAAAATAACAAAATAAACCAAAAGAAAGGACATGGAAGGAAATAATAAAGATGAAAGTAGCCCACGCACAGTGGCTCATGCCTGTAATGCCAGCACTTTGGGAGACCGAGGCAGGAGGATTATTTGAGGCCAGGAGTTCAAGGCCAGCCTGGGCAACAGAGGGAGACCTTGTCTCTACAAAAAAAAAAAAAAATCAAAATTAGCCAAGCGTGGTGGTGTACCACTGTAGTCCCAGCTACTTGGGAGGCTGAGGTGGGAGGATTGCTTGAGCCCAGGAGGTAGAGGCTACAGTGAGCTGAGACAATGCCACTAACTGCACGTCAGCCTGAGTGACAGAGTGAGACCCTGTGTCAGGAAAAAACAAACAAAAAAAGATGAAAGTAGAAGAAAAGAATGAGGGAAAAAATAGAAAAATAGATGTAATTACTAACTCAAAATTCTGTATTTTTGAAAAAAATAACAAAATAAAATAGATAAACCATTAGATAACTTAAGGAAAAAAGGGAAAAAGCACAAAAACACAAAATGAGAAAGGGCATGGAGGAAATAAGACGAAAAAATTTAAAAATAATAAAGGATGTCTTTGTAGACCTCTACCAAATAAATTTGAAAACCCAGATGAAAGGGATAATTTGCTAGAAAAGCACAGATCACTAAAATTTTATCCATTAGAGTTAGAAAGTTTAAATAGACCAATTTCCACAGAAAAAAAAATTGAGAAAGTTATAAAGGAAATATCACATGAAAAAGCGTCAGGCCCAGATGGTTTCACAGGGAATTCTACCAAATCTTCAAACACGAGATAGCCTCAATGCTCTATAAATTATTCCAGAGACAGCACAAGAAGGATCAAGCCTGCAGGAAAATCAACCTTTGGAGGAAGATGAACCAGCAAAGGAGAAGCTGAGAAGGAACTTCCCGGGAAGAAGAAGGGAACCTTGGAATACAGAATCTCAGAAACAAAAGAAGGACGTTTCCAAAATGGGGACTTTCATGGTAAATACTGCAGAGAGATCAAATAAAATAATGAAAATTGTTGACATATGTCTTGAGGGCTGAGTGGAAGGTCAGGAAACTGAGAAAGCCAATTATTAACAACTCTTTCAAACAGTCCAGCTGGGAAGGGAAGGGGAGGAGAGAAACTAGGTAGCGGCAGGGTGATTAGAGGTCTAGGAATGAGGTTTTAAAATGGGAGAAACTTGAGTCAGTTTCTTTTTTTTTCTTTTTCTTGAGTCCAGGTCTCGCTCCGTAACCCAGGCTGGTGTGCAGTAGTGCAATCATAGCTCACTGCAGCCTTGAACTCCTGGGCTCAAGTGATCCTCTCACTTATGCATACCCCATACCCAGCTAATTTTTAAAACATTTCTTTGTAGAGACAGGGTCTTGCTATGTTGCCAGGGCTGGTCTCAAACTCCCGGCCTCAGGTGATCCTCCCAGTTCAGCCTCCCAAAATGCTGGGAGTATAAGTATGAACCACCATGCCCAGCCAGTACATTTATTCTTAGTAAGGAGAGACTATTTGCCTGGCATTAGGGATGTAAAGTAGAATGACAGTCATAGCAGAGACGAGTCCAAGTCCAATTAGTTCAATGTTTCCTTTGATTCCTTAATATTAACTCCAAATAATGTGGTAAATTTTTCCCAATATTCCATATTTACATATTACCTTCTTCATTGGTCCAAACTGAATTTATTTCTTTATTTAGAGACAAAGTCTTGCTCTGTAACCCAGGCTGGAGTGCAGGGGCAAGATCTCAACTCACTGCAACCTCCGCCTCCTGGGTTCAAGCAATTCTCATGCCTCAGCCTCCCGAGTAGCTGGGATTACAGGCATGTGCCACCACGTCCGGCTACTTTTTGTATTTTTAGCAGAGACAGGGTTTCACCATATTGGCCAGGCTGGTTTCAAACTCCTGACCTCAGGTGATCCGCCCGCCTTGGCATCCCAAAGTGCTGGGATTACAGGCATGAGTCACTGCACCCCGCACTCAAACTGAATTTTTATCAGTGGTCACATTCTATGTTACTTTATCAAACACGACTAAGTACCAGTGACTGCTAGGGGGTAGAAATACAAAGTTAGAAGAGACCTAGTTCTTTTCCTGGGGAAGTGAAGTCTCTAGTGAGTAAGAATGATGACATGAGTGCCAGCAGTTCCTGGTTTACTAAGTGTTGCACACGTACTATGTCATGTAATCCTCACAACAAACACATGAGGAAGCTGGAATTACCTGCATTTCATGAGTGAATAAAGCCAGCCTCAAAAAAGTTAACTGATCTGCTCCAGGTGGAGGACCTGAAAGTAGAACGCAGGTTCTTGCACTATAATACTAACACTTCCTCACCTTGCAACTCCTACCGTCAGAAAGATGACCCTGCGGAGACTGGCCGGTCACTTGCTCAGGTGCTTGGTCAGCAGAATTGGGCTTTAGCATACTTGAGAATAGTTGACATCAGGCATCACATCTAAAATTGCCATCTAAATTTGGAAAGCAGCTTTTATGCCCTCTGCTGCCCGGATAATGTAGCCTGCAGGGCACAAAGACCATGTTTTATTTATCATGAGCCCAAGTACTGTGTTTTATTTAGCATTATACCTGTCCCTCTCCGCTTTATATAGTGCTTTTAAATATTTGCTCCTTCAACATTTGTGCAGATTCATTCACTCACCTAATTTCAGAACCCTGATAAAGTTTTGAATATAATCTAGGGCAGCAGTTAAAAGAAAAACAACAACAAAAAAAACCTTCAAATTTAAGGAGTGTAAGAGTATAGGGGCAAAGGGTATTACAGAATAGCCTTTTGAATTAAGGTATTTACTTTAAAAAATGTATGAACCTCAAGATGCTTCTGTGCTCTGAAATTTTTACCAGATGGTAATAACATGGCTGGGTGCAGTGGCTCATGCCTGTAACCCCAGCACTTTGCAAGGCCAAGGCAGGAGAATGGCTTGAGCTCAGGAGTTTGAGACCAGCCTAGGCAACATAGTGAGACACTGTCTCTATTTAAAAATAAAAAATTAAAAATAATTTTTTAAAATACCAACAAGACAAAGTTTGTCTAAATGTACTTTCCAGAAATGTCTCATTTGACCCTTAAAACTATCCTTAAGAAAGGTAAGGCAAATGTATTATAACCCCTAGTGCATCGTTGCGGGAAGAGTACCTTAGAAAAGTTCAGTGACTTGTTCAAGATAATCAGATATACTGGATTTCAAGGGCATCCTAACTTTAAATCTCTTGTTTGCTCTATTAAGCCTTTGCTTCACCTAGATAACCTTTCTTTACCAAAATAGTAAAGGTGCAATAAAAGATGAGAAGCTGAAGTGCTATCAACAAATAAGAAAAAAGTGATGACTAGAGAGGGGTACTTGTACTTGGTTGAAGAGTACAAGTATGGCTCAAAAGTATTCCTACAGAAATCCCTTTAAATGTTGCCTTTTGCTAGGGTGTGGGTAAGGACACTCACAGATTGTTGGTAGGAGTGTAAAACAGCATATCCTTTCCAGAGGGAACTTGAGCAATTCACATTGAAAAAAAAAAAACCCTTATGTGCATACTCTGCCCAACAATTCTATCATCTAGGAATGTACACTTAGAAAGTAATCATGGGCCAGGCGCGGTGGCTCACACCTGTAATACCAGCACTTTGGGAGGCCGAGGCAGGCACATCGCCGGAGGTCAGGAGTTCGAGACCAGCCTGGCAAATATGGTGAAACCCCATCTCTACTAAACATACAAAAATTAGCCGGGCATGGTGGCACATGCCTGTAGTCCCAGCTACTCAGGAGGCTGAGACAGGGGAATCGCTTGAACCTGGGAGGTGGAGGTTGCAGTGAGCTGAGATCGCGCCACTGCACTCCAGCCTGGGCGACAGAGTGAGACTCAAAAGTAATCATAGATATGCAGACTTTACATTTACCCAACAATGTATTTTAATAGAGAAGAACTGAGAATGACCAATGAAATAAATTACAATATTACAGCCATGTAATGCCATGCTATCTTAGTCAGAAAAAGATAATTACAAAAGAGAATTCACTTTAGAAAAACCCATGTCTTAAGCTCTGCATAGAAAAAGACTGGAGGTGTATAACCACACTCACAATGGTTACTTGGAATGGTGAAACCATATTCACCACGGTTATTTGGAATTTGGAATAGTGAAACAATGTACCTTCATTGTGATTCCTATCTTAGAAATGTGTATAAATGGCTAAAGGTTCCTATATATTAAAATGTTTTTAATAAGACGTTTTAAAGGTTTCTTGGGGGTGACTGAAACAGCTGTGATTTCAAAATAAAATTTTAGTAGCCATTTAAAACAACATTAAAAATAAAACATTGCTATACCATTACCATTAAAATACCAACGAAAAATAAAGCCCTCGTTATGAATCCACAGCAAAACCTTTTCTTTTCAAATTCTTGTCTGTCGTTCCGACCTGTTCACATTCAGAAAAATGCTAAAAAGACTGCTTGGCCAGGAGCCTAAAGCGGCCTTCCTGATTTCTACCTACAGTTTGTAATTTGTTCCAGGAAAAAAAAAAAAAAAAAAAAAAGGCAATCACCTAATAGGCAGTTCGAAAAGCACCCGGGTAGGAAAATATTTACGGGGTAGGTTTCTCTCCCATTTCTTTCCCTCGAGACCTACCAACAGGACAGTCCTGACAGTGACTGGCCCAGTTTCCCAATACAACCTAGAGAAGCACAGGAGATGCGCCAATTTTCAGTAGACGTTTCTAAAACGACAAGTTTTACTTTACAATGCAGGATAATGAGCAGCCTTCACTACTCATTCTCGACGTTGACAGAGGAAGATGCCGCTGCGCGGCAGGAGCGCCTCACCAGGACAAAGCGGGGTGCGGGGGGGTCCTCGGCTCAGGCCCCGCAGGCGACGCGTCCAGGGCCGCCTCGAGAACAAGGGCACCGTCCCCGGACACCGCCTCCCCGGCCCCCGCCCTTTTGACAGATGCAGGGAACCGCGGGGACCGCAACCTGCCCGACGACGGCAGAGGATCAGGGTCGCGGCAGCAGGTGCCCGGGTCGCCGCGCCTGTCGAGGGACCTCAGGGGCGCCGGGCAGCTGTCCCCTGGAAACCGGAGACGGGTCGCCTCGCCCGAGGGAAGGCGCTGACCGAGGGACCTACGGGGCGCAGAGGAGTTGTCCCCAGGGAACCCGAGTCGGACCGCCGCATCCTCCCCGCTGCCCCATCCGCCACCCCGAGAACCGCCCCTCCTGGGTGGCGGACACGCCCTCCCTGCGGGCCCAGGCCTCGTCGCCCCGCCCCCCCCAGAGCCGCTCACCCGGCCGGGAAGTCCCCGCCGCTGCCGCCGCCGCCGCCGCCGCCGCCGCCGGCCCCTCGGGCCTCGCCCCTCACTCTGCCGCCGCCTCCCACAGCAGCGGCACCCCAACCGCCTCTGCCGGGTCGTGGGACCCGGAACCACTTCCTTCCGGAACCGCCTCGCCCCGCCCCCGCCCTGGCCCCGCCCACTATTCGCGGCCTCGCGCTGAGCCCGTTCTCCAGCCGACCCCTATCCTCTACTCTCCCGGCGAGGGTGCCCCGCCCGGGCTTCTCGGGCCAGAGCGCTGCGCCCCCTGCCGGCCGTTCCCACCGCTGCCGCTCTGTCCAGGGCGCCTGCGCCCTCTGCCACCCGCCTGCCGGGTCTGGCTAGAGCGCCTGCGCCCTCTGCCGCCCTCCTGCCGGAAAGGAGGGGACTTAATGGGCGTTCCAGGTCCAGGGATCCTGGGGGTTAAGGCCCAGGGATTGGAGGTCACCCCTCAGTCACGGACAGAACTTGATCCCGTGAGCCTTCTAGCTTTGTGCAGATCTCTAACCATTCACCTACCCTCTATCCATTTCCCACGCCTCAAATTAAGCATATTCCCGGAAAACAAAGCCTCCCCGCTGAACTTCCCAAATGGTCGGATGGTACCAGCATCTATCCATCATGCAACTCAAAGGATTGCCTCATCTCTGTCTACTCGCTTGGTTTCTCCCCTCCCGCAGTCCATGCACCAGCCTCAAAGATAGCGTGACTTCTTCACTCTTGAAGCTTTCTGCTTGACACTGATATTCTTTCTTCCCCTTGTGAAATAGCTCTTTCAGGCTCTATGCCATCTGGTAGTAACACCTTTTGCCCTCCCTTGTCACTGTCACCTACTGACTGCCTGGCATTAGTTTTCCTCTCCATCTGATTTACTGCCATCTTCCCAATGAATCCAACATCCACAACCCAGCCTGGTTTCCTTCAGTTCCTCAACGCGGATGACCATTACTTCTACTTTGTTCACCCACAGTCTAGAAAATCTAGACATTCATCACTTGATACTGCTCCATCTCTAAAACCTTACATGTTGAAATCCCACTACCCAACTTAAACCCGTGGCCTTTGACTACAACCACTTTTTAATTTTTACTTATTTATTTATTTATTTTGAGACAGAATCTCTGTCGCCTAGGCTGGAGTGCAGTGGTGTGATCTCGGCTCACTGCAACCTCTGCCTCCCGGGTTCAAGTGATTCTCCTGCCTCAGCCTCCTGAGTAGCTGGGATTACAGGCTGTGCCACCATGTCCAGCTAATTTGTGTGTGTGTGTGTGTGTGTATTTTTAGTAGAGACAGGGTTTCCCCATGTTGGCCAGGCTAGTCTTGAACTCCTGACCTCAGGTGATCATCCTGCCTCAGTCTCCCAGGGTGCTGAGATTACAGGCATGAGCCACCACGCACGGCCTATTTATTTATTTAGAGATGGAGTCTGACTCTTGTCGCCCAGGCTAGAGTGCAGTGGTGCAATCTCGGCTCACTGCAACCTCTGCCTCCCGGGTTCAAGTGATCCTCCTGCCTCAGCCTCCTGAGTAGCTGGGATTAGAGGTGTGCACCACCATGCCCGGCTAATTTTTGTATTTTTAGTAGAGATGGGATTTCGCCATGTTGGCCAGGCTGGTCTCGAACTCCTGACCTCAAGTGATCCGCCTGTCTCAGCCTCCCAAAGTGCTGGAATGACAGGCATGAGGCATGAGCCACTGCGCCCGGCCTTTTTTTTTCTTTTTTAAGAGTCAGGGTCTCACTTGGTCGTAGGCCTGGCTGGAGTGCAGTGGCATAATCATAGCTCACTGTAACCTCAAACTCCTGAGCTCAAGTGATACTCCTGCCTCAGCCTCCCGAGTAGCTTGTGCAACAGACGTGCACCACCATGCCCAGCTAATTAAAAAAAAAAAAAATTTTTTTTTGTAAAGATGGTTTCGCTATGTTGCCCAGGCTGTTCTGGAACTTCTAGGCTCAAGCGATCCTGCTGCCTCGGCCTCCCTAAGTGTTGGGATTACAGGCATGAGCCACTGTGCCCAGCCTTCAACCACTCTTGTAAGCAGAGCCCCCTGCCTTGCCCTTTGACTTGTCCTAACATTAAACTACCACTTAAAACTCCAGTCTGCATTTTCCATTCCTACATCTGCATTTCCAAACACTGCTTGGGTGGGGAGAAAGCCACACAACTATCAAAGAATGATGTCACTACAAATGTATGGATGCCCACCACAGTGGAGAGCCTGGTCCTCTTAGTAATCATTTTATATGACCATTTTATGTGATCTCTCTTTTTTCCAATAATTGCTGTTACAAATCCTTTTACCACTCTTTTTAAGCCTTTTATCAATGATCATTTTCCTTTCTTCATATATGACTTTGCTTTCTGTTTGGCAGAGAACATTCTTTCGAACAGCATACAAACTTTTTCATTATCTATTCCCTAGCCTCTCTTCCCCTTGTGCACAATGCTCTGGTCATACTGAAGTTTTTGCAATTTAAGAATAAATAATGCTTTTTCTTTCTGGTTAAGAGGTGTGAGTCCTTTTTTACCTGCATATATATGGCTTCAATTCAGAAACGTTTTCTTCCATTCTATCTTCAAGAATTGTTTCTGCTCCATTAGCTCTAATCTCTCTTTTAGGAAGAGCAATCAGCTGTATTAGTTCTCTGTTTTTATTATTATTATTATTATTATTGGTTGAGATGGAATCTCTCTCTTGTCGCCCAGGCTGGAGTGCAGTGGTGCGATCGTGGGTCACTGCAACCTCCGCCTCCCGGGTTCAAGCAATTCTCCTGCCTCAGCCACCTGAGTAGCTGGGATTACAGGCCCCCGCCACCATGCCCGGCTACTTTTTGTATTTTTAGTGGAAACGAGCTTTCACCATTTGGGCCAGGCTGGTATCGAACTCGTGACCTCAAGTGATCTACCTGCCTCGACCTCCCAAAGTGTTGGGATTACAAGCATGAGCCACCACACTGGCCTGTTTTATCATTTTCGTCTTTCATCCATTTCCAGCATTTCCAGTAGACCTCAAGTTTGCTTTATTGATACTGATACAGCTTTCTAAAGCATTATTTCTGTCTCTATTTTGACTCAAACTTTATTATTGAGATTTTTGTTTCTTTGTATTCTCCCCCGCCCGGTTCTCTGTTGTTACTCTAGTAATCTCTGTCTCACCCTTTCATTTCCTTACGAATTTCTGTTCTGATTTTATAGAAAGCCTATCATATTTCAAAAGGATGCTAAACTGGTTGTGAAATTTTTCTTTCAGATTCTGCAGATAATCCTTTTCAAAAGTATGCTCCTTTGGGACAGGTGCGGTGGCTCATGCCTGTAATCCCAGCACTTTGGGAGGTCAAGGCGGGCGGATCACTTGAAGTCAGGAGTTCGAGACCAGCCTGGCCAACATGGGGAAACCCCCATCTCTACTAAAAGTACAAAAATTAGCCGGGCGTGGTGGCACATGTCTGTAGTCCCAGCTACTCAGGAGGCTGAGGCAGGAGAATCGCTTGAACCTGGGAGGTGGAGGTTGCAGTCAGCCAAGATTGCACCACTGCACTCCAGCCTAAGTGACAGAGCCACGCTACGTCTCAAAAAAAAATTAAAAAAGAAATGTGCTAGAAATGTGCTCTTTTTTCTCTTCCATTCCCATGGTTTCTGTGTCTTCATTATATATAAATATAAATATACAAACACACAAACTTATTTTTATAAATAAAAAACATATATGCACATATATACATACATATACATATATGCACACAGATATATATGTATGTGTGTATATATATTTGTGTATGTGTATATATGTGTGTGTATATGTGTGTGTGTGTGTGTATATATATATATTTCTTTTGACTCCTCTTTGAACAAGGTGGTCTTTTTCCAGACTCACCATTGTCAACAGACAGCACAAGTAGATGGTCCTCGGCCTTATATGCTGTCTACTCGTGTGGAAAGAGAGGTTAAACAGTTTGCACATAGTCCTTGGTGTCTATATGAATAGCATACATGCACATGTATGCAGAGCAAGCCTAAGAGAAATGGAGTATCATCTCCCTTCCCTTCCCTCCCCTTCCCTCTCCTCCCCTCCCCACCTCTCCCCTCCCCTCCCCACCTCTCCCCTCCCCTCCCCACCTCTCCCCTCCCCTCCCCTCCCCACCTCTCCCCTCCCCTCCCCTCCCCACCTCTCCCCTCCCCTCCCCTCCCCACCTCTCCCCTCCCCTCCCCTCCCCTCCCCTTTCCTTCCCTTCGGGTTTCACGCGAAGCCAAATCTGCTGCAGAATGCCAACTCTGCTTCAAACAAGTAGTCTGTATTGGTAAGAATAAGCTGTGTTACAAT
Source organism: Macaca nemestrina (assembly GCF_043159975.1). NCBI lineage: Eukaryota > Metazoa > Chordata > Mammalia > Primates > Cercopithecidae > Macaca > Macaca nemestrina. The sequence goes on along the minus strand of NC_092145.1, from coordinate 140,721,389 downwards.
AACAATCCCCAAACCTCAGTGGCTTAGAACAGCACATGTTTATTTCTCATTTACATTTCACATCCATCGTGGGGCAACTTTGAGTCTTCTGTCTGGGATCCAGACTGAAGGAATAGCCCCTGCCGGAGACCTTACCACTGTCATATCAGAAGAAAACAAGCAAGGGTGGGACCATACACTACACAGTGAAGCTCCTGCTTCAAGCCACCAAATCAAACTCTAGGGCCGGGCGCGGTGGCTCACTGTAATCCAAGCACTTTGGAAGGCTGAGGTGGGTGGATCTTCTAAGGTCAGGAGTTCAAGACCAGCCTGGCCAACATGGGGAAACCCTGTCTCTATTACAAACACAAAAATTAGCTGGGCATGGTGGTGCGCACCTGTAATCCTGGCTACTTGGGAGGCTGAGGCAGGAGAACTGCTTGAACCTGGTGGGGCAGAGGTTGCAGTGAGCCGAGATCGCACCACTACACTCCAGCCTGGGCAACAGAGTGAGACTCCAAAAAAAAAAAGAAAGAAAGAAATAAGGAAGGAAGGAAGGAAGGAAGGAAGGAAGGAAGGAAGGAAGGAAGGAAAAGAAAAGAAAGAAAGAAAGAAAGAAAGAAAGAAAGAAAGAAAGAAAGAAAGAAAGAAAGAAAGAAAGGAAGGAAGGAAGGAAGGAAGGAAGGAAGGAAGGAAGGAAGGAAGGAAGGAAGGAAGGAAGGAAGGAAAGAAAGAAGAAACTCTAGAGTGGGGCACAGCAAACTACATTTCAGCAAGTCTCCAGGTGACTCTGACGCACCCTCAAACTTGAGAACCACTGCTGCATCGCTTGTACTCCCTGCAAACCAGAACATGGGCATAGAGGTTTGCTGTAATTCAGGGTAGTTTTAAAATCCTTAAACCTGAGAAAAATATAAACAGTTTTTAAAGGAGTAATTCAGGCTGCAATGCAGACTTAGACAAAGTACATAGTGCCATCGTCATTTTTTGGAGAGCATCAGCTTCTGGGGAGACCTATGAGCTGCCTTGGCACGTTCTCGTGCCACCCTTCTGTGTGGCTTTCTTTTTCAAATGCTGATGTGAGAAAAAGAAAATTGTGAAGTAGTAGGACAAATAGCTTTCTCAACCCTTGAAAACACTGTTGTCCAGATTGCCCCTAGTTTGTATGGTGATGGTGTCACTTCAGTATCTCCATTAGTGGTTAGAACCCAGGACTGGCAGAACCAGGTGCTTTTTCCCTTGCCCTAACGATCTGACTTTGGTTGTGTGGCTTAATGCTATTAATGAAATTTAACGTATAATGCTTAGTTGGCCCTGTTCCCTCCTCCTTGTCTTCCATCCCATGATATAGGCATTTTTTGTGGACGCTGTCCTTTCTTTACCTTTGCTTTTTAAATGGCTTTGTCAACAGCAGAATGCAGACAGAAATGATTTATATTGTTTGGATGAAAATGTTTTTAGACAGGCTTATGCTGCAGGTTTCTTTTTGCTCATTCTAGTCACTGCCTGTATGACTGTTTTCCTACTGAGATGGAGGACAAATTCCTAAACGAAATTTGGTAATTGCTACCAGTCAGTCCTCTGGTCCTATAAATTATTTCTGATGAACTCTTTTGTAATGTAATATGTATAGTGGCTTGGCCCTGGTTCTGAAAGTCATATAATATTTGTGGTTTTAAAACAATGTCTTATAACTCAGCAGTTATTTTGAACCATTTTGAGATAGTCTACCTACATTAATGCAAGGCAAAAAGGAGGAGTTTGAGACCAGCCCGCACAACATGGCAAAACACCGTCTCTACAAAAAAAAAAAAAAAAAAAAAAATTAGCCAGGCATGGTGTAGGAACCTGTTGTCCCAGCTACTTGGGAGGCTGAGATGGGAGAATCACCTGAGCCTAGGAGGCAGAACTTGTAGTGATCTGAGATTGCACCACTGCACTCTAGCCTGGGCAACAGAGCAAGACCCTGTCTCAAAGAAATAAACAAATAAGAGCAGCTTGGCCAACACGGTGAAACCCTGTCTGTACTAAAAACACAAAAATTAGCCAAGTGTGGTGGCGCACATCTGTAATCCTAGCTACTCTGGAGGCTGAGGCAGGAGAATAGCTTGAACCCGGGAGGGTGAGGTTACAGTGAGCTGAGATTATGCCACTGCACTCCAGCATGGGCGACAGAGTGAGGCTCTGTCTCCAAAAAAAAGAAAAGAAAATAAAAGGAAGAGAGGAGAGGAGAGGAGAGGAGGAAGGAAGGAAGGAAGGAAGGAAGGAAGGAAGGAAGGAAGGAAGGAAGGAAAGAAGGAAGGAAAGGAAGGAGAAAGAAAAGAAAAGAAAAGAAAAGAAAAGAAAAAGTCCAGCGCCTTCCCACTGTAGAAACTCTATCCCCAAATCCCTTCCTACCATAAATGGTCTCTTTTGTGTCCACGCACAACCCAAAACCAATTCAAAAGTCATTCATCTCTCCAAAACTTCATTGCCTGATGAATTTATTTTGTTCAACCCCATATTTATTAGGTACCCCACAGTCTCGTCTTAACTTTTCACTCCAGTTCCCACTCTCCCTTGGACTGGTAGGGAAAGAGAACATAATGGACCCTGTGGTAGATTTTACAATAAAATATTCAAAACATTTACCACCCTTCCCTCCCCAGGCCCCTTACTAGAAAATTTTATTATATTATATTTTTATTAATTTATTAGAGATAAGGCCTCTGTTACCCAGGCTGGAGTACATTGGCACCATCACAGCTCACTGCAGCCTTCAACTAACTTCCTGCCTTAGCCTACCAAGTATCTTGGGCTCAAGCTATCTTCCTACCTTAGCTTCCCAAGTATCTGGGACTGTAGGCACCATCATGCCTGGCTGTTATTTTAATTTTTGTAGAGAGAAGGTCCAACTATGCTGCCCAGGCTGGTCTTGAACTCCTGGGGTTTAAGTGATCCACCTGCCTTGGCTTCCCAAAGTCCTGGGATTACAGGTGTGAGCCACTGTGCCTGGCAGAGGCCATAATTTTAATTCATAGAGTTTCTCAGTAACAACTGTGTTTATTCACTCACAAATATTTACTGAATATCTGTGTTGGGTGGTAGGAATGTGGCAGTCTTGCTGTCGTAACACTTACAGTGAGGGAGATAGACCTTAATCAAAGAATCTCACAAATCAATGTGTCATCACAAACTGTAATGATATGAAAATGTGGGCTGGGCATGGTGACTCACGCCTGTAATCCCAGCACTTTGGGAGGCCAAGGCAGGTGGATCACCTGAGATCAGGAGTTCGAGACCAGCCTGGCCAACATGGTGAAACCTGTCTCTACTAAAAATACAAAAATTAGCTGGATGTGGTGGCACACGCCTGTAGTCCCAGCTACTCGGGAGGCTGAGGCTGGTGAATTGCTTGAACCTCGGGGGCAGAGGGGCAGACGGGCAGAGGGTGCAGTGAGCTGAGATTGTGCCACTGCACTCCAGCCTGGGCAACAGAGCAAGACTCCATCTCAAAAAAAAAAAAAAAGAAAAAAGAAAGAAAAGAAAAAGAAAATGTGTAACAGCCGACTTGACCTTCACACCCATCACAATTACAAATAATGACTTTTAAAATTGTCTACTGTCTCTCTTCACTGCTAGACTATAAGCTCCAGGAGGATGGGGACACTTTCTAGTCTTGTTCTCTGCTCCATCCCCATCCCTAGCAAAATGCTTAGCATGGAGTAGATATTCATTTGTACTTGCTTCATAAATGAGCAGTTATGAAATGGGTTGCCTTCTGGATGAGGGGGAGAAAAGTCTCACAGCAACTGTGCTCCCAGGTGGAAGGTGCACATATTCTGCTTGCATGAGCGATACAAAGATGGATGAAATGCCCTCAGCAGAAGATTCTCAAGGATTTTCAAAGTCAGCAACAATTTCTGGTGAGGGAAGCTGGTTGAGAAGATTGATTGGAAAACTTGCAACTATAGCTAGGTGTGTAGACTAGCAAGAGCCTCTAGGGGCTGGGTCTGTCTGATTTGTCTGGGCAGGCACTTTGGGCTGTGGTGAGCTAGGCCAAGTGCAGGCTCCAAAGCACACCTTGGGGTTAGAAGCCCAGCTCTGTACTTCCTGGTTGCATGTGACCTCGGACCAGTGGCTTGGCCTGAGTCTCGGGTCCCTCATGGTGAAAAGAGCATGGTAACAACCATGCCTATCTCGGAATGTTGTCTGGAAGGTTAGGAGATAGAGCACATGAAAAGCCTTAGCACAATGCCCAGCTGGCTCAGGATGGGTTCTTTGGGAAACTTTCAGACCAACTGGCATGCGGGGCATGTGTGCAGAGTGACTGGCGTGGGGAGGCGTGAAGGAAGCAGGAGGGAGAATTTAGACTGCAATGCAGTCTCTGCAGAGCCCTCAGGTGACCCCACGGGGAGCTCTGAAGCTGGGATGGCTCAGAGTTGTCCTACTTCCAGGCAAGGGGCTTTGTACACTGAACTGATCCAGTCATCAGATACAGGCTGCCCCAGGAGGAGGTTTAACCTTGGCGAGGCAACCTCCTTCAGCCAAGGGCAATTCCCAGACAGGAAGTCCACCGACAGGCTTCAGGGGCTGTAACTCCAGCATCCGGAAGGAGACACCTGGAAGGATGAACACCTCAGTCCTAAAAGGGAGGTCCATCTGGGTGGCGCACCATGATATCCACTCCACTAGCATTTAATATGAACCTTTGAAGCCATTAGTATAACTATTTTGGATTTCCCAAATCCTGCCGAGGATATAAGGACCCTCACTTGTCAAAGTGTAACCCTCCAAAAGTTAAAAAAAAACATAATTCTGATGTTAATATAAAGCAAGCATGTGTCAAAAAATGTATTGAACTCATTAAGGAGTAGGATGAGAAAGCAAGTTAAAGGCGGAGATGAGGACTATTATGCACACATGTGTGTACGTAACATACACACACGTGTATTTAGTAGGAAAAAAAAGCCGGGCGCGGTGGCTCAAGCCTGTAATCCCAGCACTTTGGGAGGCCGAGACGGGCGGATCACGAGGTCAGGAGATCGAGACCATCCTGACTAACACGGTGAAACCCCGTCTCTACTAAAAAATACAAAAAAAAACTAGCCAGGCGAGGTGGCGGGCGCCTGTAGTCCCGGCTACTCGGGAGGCTGAGGCAGGAGAATGGCGGGAACCCGGGAGGCGGAACTTGCAGTGAGCTGAGATCCGGCCACAGCACTCCAGCCTGGGTGACAGAGCGAGACTCCGTCTCAAAAAAAAAAAAAAAAAAAAGAATGCTGGAATAAGATGGCATAGAGATGAAGTTTTTTAGTGTCCTATAGGAACAAATACACATAACCTCTAACTCCAGAGGCTGAATCCTAACCCACAGCACATGGTGAGCTGCTCGGACTCACATCTTCCGAGACCCAGCTGGCCCACAGGCTGCCTTGTGAAGACAATCCTCTATCAGGGCTTGGAAAGGGTGCACAGTTATCTTGTTGCCTTTCACATTCTGAATAATTTCTTACCATTGTGAACCTTGTACCAGCCACCAGGGCTGTCACCCACAGAGTAGGTCCCTGAGAATCCTTTAGAAGGCCAGGTCCACTGAAAAAATGGAATTTATTCTGTCCTCCCAGTGGACCTACGAAGATTCGGTTTGTCCTAGAACAACCTACAGGTCCCACAGTGATGACTGAATTCAATCCAACAAGCTTTACGCACGTCTACTGTGTGACACAGCCCTGTTCTAGCTGTTAGCTCTGCGTGGATGACTTTCCTGTTGTTTCAAGATGACCCTACACACACTATTAGGAAAATATGACTAAAATATAAGTACAGCCAACAAATTGCTGCTAGCTCTAATGCTGAAAAGAAGTTACTTTCCGCAAAGGTTCAATTGCTTGGAACTCTTCCTTGCATTTCCTGAGATAAGGTGAGATGGGAAAAGCCTGCCTTCATCATTTCTTGGAAGTCCAGAAAGCTGGCAGCTTTAGACACTCCCCCGGCCCCAGTCCCTTGGTGCCAGTTGAATGGTCGCATTATTTAACTGCAGCATAGAAGCCTCGGCAGGAGGTTCTTGTTGATTTACTGCAGAGCATGGAGGGAGGAGAAGGGGGTGAACTCTCCAGGGGCAACACCTGCAGCTTTTTAGCTCCCTCTGCCTTTTGCAAGGGGACCCTCAGGCTCTGGGCAATAGGTGATTTCTTTCCACAGTGCCATGAGTGCCCATTGCCATGGACCCTGGCTTGGACTTTAGAGGGGAAAAAGAGGACACTGAAACACTCCCTCCCTAGTGGTTAATGTGGGGGATCTGTCCCAGAAACACAAGGGCAAGTAGAGTCACAGTGTAAGTCACCCTATGCCCGAATCCATGGTCATTGCTAAAGGCATGTCTCCAAAGGTTCAGAATTTTCAAAGCGTCTTAAATTACAGCTTCACCCACTCCATGTCTCTCATCAACCTAGGAGCCCATGCTGGGCATCTGAGAGGTGAGCCTGTGTTTGGCATTTGATCCTATGTTTATGAAGTGAATGCGGAACAACACAAAACAGCCCACACTCATTGTGACATAAACATTGTCCTAATTTGGCCTATTGAAGGGGGAAGATAGGGAAGTGACTGCTTCAAAGAAGAATGCTATCTTCGAACCCCATGTCCTTGCTTTCAGGTACAATGAGAACTTGAACTAATGGCTGATAAAGCCAAGCTTTGCTGCTTTGAGTAGATGAATGGATGACAAACCCTTGAAAAAGCACTCAGGTAAAAATGTTCTAGAATTAGTAGTGATGGTTGCACAACTCTGTGACTAAAGACCACTGTATTCTATACTTAAGAAAGATAAATTTTAATAATGTCAATATATTTAATAGTATATATATATCTATTTATCTAATCTATATCTAATTTTGAGATGGAGTCTCATCCAGCCTGGAGTGCTGGAGTGCAGTGGCGCCATCTTGGCTCACTGCAACCTCCACCTCCCAGGTTCAAGCGATTCTCCTGTCTTAGCCTTCCGAGTAGCTGGGACTACAGGCGTGTGCCACCATGCCCGGTTAATTTTTGTATTTTTAGTAGAGATGGGCCTTCACCATATTCGTCAGGCTGGTCTTGAACTCCTGACCTCGGGAGATCCACCCACCTCGGCCTCCCAAAGTGCTGGCATTACAGGCGTGAGCCACTGCTTCCGGCCTCAATATGTATTTTTTTTTTTTTTTTTTTTGAGACAGAGTCTCGCTCTGTCACCCAGGCTGGAGTGCAGTGGCCAGATCTCAGCTCACTACAAGCTCTGCCTCCCAGGTTTACGCCATTCTCCTGCCTCAGCCTCCCAAATAGCTGGGACTACAGGCGCCCGCCACCTCGCCCGGCTAGTTTTTTGTAGTTTTAGTAGAGACGGGGTTTCACCGTGTTAGCCAGGCTGGTCTCGATCTCCTGACCTCGTGATCCGCCCGTCTCGGCCTCCCAAAGTGCTGGGATTACAGGCTTGAGCCACCGTGCCCGGCCTCAATATGTATTTTAAAGCACCTTCAGAACTAGGAGTTTCCATGAGGGTCCTGGCCCTTTGCTACTCATTTTGTAAGTGCTTGCTCTAGCAAGACTTTTTTTTTTTTTTTTTTTTTTTGCCCTGCCTACCCCCTAGCAAATCAGTGTTGCTGCTCTGGGGGGCAGAAAAGCCTGTCAACTTCCCCTGGGGGTACTAAAGCTGGGGTCCTGGAAGTCGGGTGCAGTGGTTCGTGCCTGTAACCCCAGCACTTTGGAAGGCCAATGCGGAAGAATCGCCTGAGCTCAAGAGTTCGAGATTAGTCTGGGCAACATAGGGAGAATGTGTCTCTATTAAAAAATATGTCTCTTTGGCCGGGCGCTGTGGCTCCCGCCTGTAATCCCAGCACTTTGGGAGGCCGAGGCGGGTGGATCACGAGGTCAGGAGATGGAGACCACGGTGAAACCCCGTCTCTACTAAAAATACAAAAAAATTAGCCGGGCGTGGTGGCGGGTGCCTGTAGTCCCAGCTACTCGGGAGGCTGAGGCAGGAAAATGGCGTGAACCCGGGACGCGGAGCTTGCAGTGAGCCGAGATTGCACCACTGCACTCCAGCCTGGGCGACAGAGCGAGACTCCGTCTCAAAAAAAAAAAAAAAAATGTATCTTTAAATATATATAAAAAATAAAGCTGGGGCCCTGGAGTCACAGCCAGCTCTGCCAAGTTCCAGCTGTGTGTGTCCTGGGGGAAGTTACCGTCCCATACCTACCTCAAAGCATGATTTTTTTTTTTTTTTTTGAGACAATAGAGTCTCGCTCTGTCGCCCAGGTTGGGGTGCAGTGGCGCGATCTCGGCTCACTGCAAGCTCCGCCTCCCGGGTTCACGCCATTCTCCTGCCTCAGCCTCCCGAGTAGTTGGGACTACAGGCGCCCGCCAACACGCCTGGCTAATTTTTTTGTATTTTTAGTAGAGACGGGGTTTCACCATGTTAGCCAGAATGGTCTCCATCTCCTGACCTCGTGATCCACCCGCCTCGGCCTCCCAAAGTGCTAGGATTACAGGCGTCAGCCACTGCACCCGGCCCCTACAATTCTATTTTCAAGTTGCTGAAATGAAATCTCATTGACTGGAACCAATGTGAGTGCTGCCTATAGGATGAGCCTTCTTCATATGCACAAGATTTCCCATTCATTCACTTAAATTTTAACATTCCTCTCATTTTAGCTAGTTTTTATTTCTATGAATTTTATGGGTTTTGTTGGAACCTATTTCCAGTTTATTGCTGATATGTAAGAAAAAGACTCATCTGGCCAGGCATAGTGGTACATACCTGTAATCTCAGCACTTCAGGAGGCCAAGGCGGGAGGATCGCTTGAGCCCAGTTCAAGACCAGCCTGGGCAACATAGACCTCATCTCTGCATAAATATTTAAAAGAAATTAACTGGGCATGGTGGTGCACACCTGTATTCCTAGCTACTTAGGAGACTGGTGCAGGAGAATCACTTGGGCCCAGGAGTTCGAGGCTGCAGTGAGCTATAATCATGCCACTGTACTCCAGCCTGGCCCTGTGCCCCCACGCCCCCAAAAAGAAAACTATTAATTTTTCTTTGATAGTTGGCCTCCTTGTGAAATCATTCTAAGTTTTTCATGGGTTTCCAGAAAAAAGAACATTTGTGAAGCTTCTCATTTCTAAGAGTTCTTGCTTCATTTTCTTACATAATTGTGCTTTTTTAAAAAAGGCAGGGTCTTGCTCCATTGTCCAGGCTGGAGTACAGTGGTGTGATCATAGGTCACTGCAGCCTTGAGCTCCTGGGCTCAAGTGATCCTCCTGCCTTAGACTCTCAAGTAGCTGGGATTATAGGTGTGTGCCACCACACCCAGCTAAGTTTTTAAAATTTTTTTTGTACAGAACAGAGGTCTTGCTTTGTTGCCCAGGCTGGTCTTGAACTCCTGGCCTCAAGTGATCCTCCTGCCTCGGCCTTGCAAAGTGCTGGTATTACAGGTGTGAGCCACTGCACCCGGTCTAATTGTGCTTTCTGAACAGTGCTGAGGAATGAGTATGGAGGTCACCCTGTACTGTGCCCCAATGTAATGGGTATACCTCTTGAGACAAATTAGTTCTTTACATTTGCTTTCTAAATTAACAAAAGCATCTAATAGGAAACCTGTACATACTAAGAAAAAATTCGCAATGTTCACAAACAAGAAACTGTTCTTAGGAATGACTGGCCACCAATGTAGGCCCTATGGCCAGAGCTCATGATGACATAAGTTACTTCTAATGCCCCTCCCAGAGGCCTGCATATGGAAATAGTGTCTGCTTCTGTGCCCTGACCAGAGGCTTTGTTAGCAGAACTGGGGAAGGCAGCAATGACTGGGCCCTCAGCTTAAGAGATGGCAGCCCAGAAGTTACCACAGGGGTCTCTTAATTCCAGTCCTTTCCACCTGGCTTCTGGTCTGGGCTGGTACTGTCTCCAGGCAGTGGAAAGCCTGTGAGTTAGATACAAAAAAACTGGTCTGGGTTTCAGCTTACCTGAAAATAAGGGTCAACATTCCCATTATAATTTTATTTAAATGCCAAATTGCTATGTGCAATGTTCTCATAGATTATGGTAAGGTTAACTGTATCTTAGCTAGAAAGCCCTCACACCAGTGGTATGAAAGTACAGGAACTTGGCTGGGCATGGTGGCTTATGCCTATAATTCCAGAACTTTGGGAGGCCAAGGCAGGAGGATTGATCACTTGAGCCTACGAGAGCAGCTTCAGCAACATGGTAAGACCTTGTCTCTCCCAAAAAAAAAAAAAAAAAAAAAAAGGAAAGAACAGCAACTTTTTACTATATTCAGAAGTCCATTGTGTTCTAGTGATAGTCATCACTTAATAAGCTTTATGCAGTTGACTCCACTTGGCACTGGCAACAAAGGAATTTTTAATGAGTTTGACAGGGAAAGGACACCCACACAGGATTTTTTGGTTTTCTTCTACACAAGTTTTTTTTGTTTTTTTTTTTTTGAGACGGAGTCTGGCTCTGTTGCCCGGGCTGGAGTGCAGTGGCCGGATCTTAGCTCACTGCAAGCTCCGCCTCCCGGGTTTACGCCATTCTCCTGTCTCAGCCTCCCGAGTACCTGGGACTACAGGCGCCGCCACCTCGCCTGGCTAGTTTTTTGTATTTTTAGTAGAGACAGGGTTTCACCGTGTTAGCCAGGATGGTCTCGATCTCCTGACCTCGTGATCCACCCGTCTCAGCCTCCCAAAGTGCTGGGATTACAGGCTTGAGCCACCACGCCCGGCCCTACACAAGTTTTTAAAAGCCTGGTTTGGTTTCAGCACGTTGAGCTTACAGAAAAAATAAAACGCTAGCAAGTCATCAGACTCTTCAATGAAAATGTATTTCACATTAAACACAATGTACATATCATGCAAATGAGGCATCACCACGGTCACAGTGGTGCTGTGAGGTACAACAAATCACAAGAAAACAGACATTTAGCAAAATAAGGCTCTAGGAAAGATGAGAGGCATTTTTTGAAAGCCAGACCATGCTATGGTTTCTGTGTGCCTGTCATAAAGTGACTTGGCCAGTATTTGCCGAGATGGACAGCACCGCATTATGTGGAAGCATGTACTTTATTGAGTATAGACAAATACACATACAGTTTCCGTAACTAATACATTCTTAAATGTAGCTGGCTGTAAAAGCACATGAACAAGATGACTACTGAGACTTCTTTGTATCTCCTGGTTGCAAACCTCTCTCAGAATTATGAATCTTTCCAAACCCTTAATTATCCAAGTCAAAACAAAAAGTTTCAAAGAAGAAAAGGTCATTTTAATCAGAAAGCCACATTTCGCCACAAAAAACAAAATTAAGAAAACACACCATTATATGGCATAAAATGTGTGGAGTATACATTCTAATGTCATTTTTCCCATTCAGATTTTTTTCTTAATGTTAAAGTCCACTAAAGTGACATACTGGGTCCAATGTGGGCCCCCTATTGTTTCAGAACGCTATGATTTTTGTTTGCACCTGGTTTTATTAAAGCTGGGCAAACACAGGAGCAGACAAAGAAAACTCCCAAGATCCAACAGAAAAAAAAAAAATAGCAAGAACATTGAAAACCAACCACCTGCACGTGAGACATAGGATTCATTCAGCTGGAAAGTCACTCCATGGTCTGGAGTGACTACAGCGTGAAGATTTTAAGGTGTGACATGAAAGAGTCCTTGCTAGATTCAATTGCCCATGTATACACGAATATGCATAAGAGAACAGAAATCATTACTGTTTTGACTTCCTTCCTCAACCAAACTTACTACTTTACCCCCAAAAGAATAACGTGGGGCAATGCATTTTTGCAGGTGGCAAAGCTTAACAATAACTTTTTAAAGGCTTCTTGATACTGCCTTCAAACAGAGAAACTCTGGAGATGGGGAACCTCCTGAGTTTCTTCTCTGTCTCAAAAAAGACAGGGAGATATACAGTGCAAGTTGAGTATATGTTTAACTAGAGTTTGGGTAAATGTCTAGAATATTTTACAGGAAAAGACATCTAAATGTTTATGTGCTCCCACTTTGGGAATAAGAACGGTTATAAAGCGAATTGCCGAGCCAGTCACTCAGGTCATTCAGAGGGTCACTATGATAATAGAGAAGTTCAGGAAGTGCTTTATCAGCAGCTGAAGCTCATAAACAGAACTGTAAAAGGAAACTTTGCTAAAGCCCAACAAGGTGAAAGTCTCAAGGTTTCTACCAAGAGTGGCCAGTGTTTGACATACTACCTAGGAATACAGTTACATTCCAAGCTAATAATTTGGGATCCAGCGGTAAGGGTGATAGAAGCTTCTTCAGGCGGCTGGCAGCTCGGATTTGACTATCAGCAGCTTTACGGGTTCTCCAAACACCTGTGTCAATTCAGAAACAAAACCAGATGAGATCAAAGGGAAAACCAAGTACTCTGCAGTTTGTAGCACTATTCTCTCACTAAAACGATCACAACACGCTGTGGCACTTTCTACCTTCTTGCTAATTATATTTTCCTCCTGGGCTTATACAGTATTTCTCAACAGAAGTGATACAGTATTTTACACAGGACTATTCTTTTAGATGGGTCAAATTTTCCTTGTACGGAACTTTCCTAAAACCTGCAGATGTTTAATGTCTCAAGCTTTATCTTTCAAATGCCCCCAGCCACTCTGGCAACAAAAACCATCAACACATGTCCAAACGTCCCCTGGTGGGGGTGGTACCACTTTTGGTAGAGAAGAATTTGACAAATAGACCCAATCATAATTAAAAATATACAAGCAGTGGAATAAAATGATTTAGTCGAGATTTTCATTTTTGGATAGGGGTTTTGCATTTCTTTTAGAGATGTAAGAAATAAATTTGAGGATCTATGAATACTCTAATAAATTTTGTGGATTCTCTGTTCCCTACTGTATAGTGAGGTAAGTGAACTGAAGGGAAATTAATTTTAAAGTCAAAGTATGTTAAAAACACAAAAAAACTCTTAATAAATATTAAGCCACTTAACTGTCAGGGAACTAGAATGCTCAGGTGAATTAGTATTTTAAGTGTCCAAGAAGGCAGCTGCTTTTCCAAACCAGTGATATAGTTTACTCTAAAAGTGACCCATCACACACCAAGAACCAAGAGAAATGGTCTCTCAAACTTGTCTTATAGGCAAGAGCTGAGGTCAGGTAGAAACAAGTATACAAAAAACACAGTGACCTCAGCTCTGTAGCCTCTCCAACTTGTTTCCTCATCTGAAAAATAAAAACATTGGACTAAGTTATTTTGGCCACTGAATTTGTTATGGGAGTGAAGTATAAAAAATAAAGTGACTGAGAAAATGCCGAGAATACAAAAATGCTTTTAAGAATCTAAAATGGCCAGGCGTGGTGGCTCACGCCTGTAATCCTAGCACTTTGGGAAGCCAAGGCGGGCGGATTGCCTGAGCTCAGGAGTTCAAGACCAGCCTGGGCAACATGGTGAAACCCCGTCTCTACCAAAATACAAAAAATTAGCCAGGTCTGGTGGCATGTGCCTGTAATCCCAGCTACTCAGGAGGCTGAGGCAGGAGAACGGCTTGAACCTGGGAGGTAGAAGTTGCTGTGAGTGGAGATCATGCCACTGCACTCCAGCCTGGGCATCAGAGCGAGACTCCACCTCCAAAAAAAAAAAAAAAAAAAAAAAATCTAAAATAGACGCCAGGCATGGTGGCTCAAGGCTGTAATCCCAGTGTTTGGGAGGCCAAGGAGAGAGGATCACTTGAGGCCGGGGGTTCAAGATCAGCCGGGCAACATAACAAGACCCAACCTCTACAAAAACTAAAAAAAATTAGCTGGCCCTGGTGGCATGTGCCTATGAGCCAATTACTCAGGAGGCTGAGGCAAGGGGATCTCCTGAGCCCACGAGTTTGAAGTTCCAGTGAGCTGTGATTGCACCACTGCACACCAGCCTGGGGAACAGAGTGAGATCCCTTCTCTTGAAACAAAAACAGAATCTAAAGTAGGAGGAGCAATTGGAATTATTAAATTATTAAAGGATTTGGTGACAGACTCTAATTATGTTTTCCTTATTCAAAAACAAGCTCCAAACTCAAGTAAATCAAATGTGATGCATATATAACGAAGTATACCTTACTACAGAGTGTATATAACTCATAGATACTCTTACTCAAATGAGAATAGCTTCTGGAAGCACTTTGGCAAAAAAAAAAAAAAAAAAAAAAAAGGCCAAAGGTGGGGAAAAAACCTTCGAGACACAAAAACTGCAGTTCTCTCTCCCTCAGGTATGATCCAAGAATAGATGTCTGCTTTGGAAGAATCCAGAATGGGTCAAGAGAATAGCAAATCATGTGGCCCAACACTCGCAATGTATATGCATGATTCTAGATAGAATGTGGGATGTCACTGAGCAAAACTAGAGGTGGGGAAATTCATCTTACTCATATCACCTTGCAACACTACTACAGTATTCTTTCCTCGCCCATAAAAATGCTACTCAGGCTGGATTGGTAGTCAAACCTTTAGCCAGTGTTCTCAACCTTCCCATCTACACACCCTCTACACACCCTAAACAGCAGGGTTAGGACAAGGTGGCTCGGCGCTGAAGGCTCGCAGATGAATCACTTGAAATCTGTCTCAATTCTTGTGTGTGCTGTAGTATACCATAATGTATTCATGTTTGCATTTTTCAAATAAAATTTGACCATCCAAGAGGCCTATCTTCACAAACTCCAGTTAAAAGGTTATGAAGTCAGAATATGATCAAAAGACTGTACCTTTTATTAAAGAGATGCTGTATTTGTCAACAGAAGGTGTTGAGAGGAGTTTCTTGGCCAGGACTGTTAAATCCTTCGATAAGGTTTTTGTTACAGTCGTCCAGGCTGAGATTTTCACTGGATCTCTTGGGGAATGTGGGGGGACCAGTGAAATCTAAGAGATCTTGAAGTGCTCGGGCATTACCAGTTCCATTTTGGTCCAGAGACACCCCAGGAATCATTTCACTCACTGGTGAAAATTCTGGGATAGAGATAAGCTCTTCTTTTGAAACAGGACTAGAAGAGATGAACGAGAGAGAGAGGCAGAAAGAGAGAGAGAGACAGACAACACAGCACAACATATTAATTCTATTTGCAATATTTTGTTATACTACTCTTCTAAAGAAAAAGGACTTAGAGTCGGAGTTTTTGTGTAACACATTGTAAAAAATACAAGTGGGTTCAAATTTGAGAAGGACAGATGGTGGACACAAGGCCCCTTGTATGAGAACACGGAAGCAGACTGAGCAGGGCTGTGATGGCCAAGCTCACACAACCTCACCCTCTGCTTCCTCTCTAAAGTGAGGCTTCCAATCCACCGTGACTTATCCAGCTCCAGCACAGCCAAGCCTGACTTTCTTTCTCTCTCTCTCTTCCTCTCCCTAGAGATGGAAGGAGGCATTTCATAATTGTGCCAGCTGTAAGGCCTAGCAAAGGAGCAAGTCCAGCCTCTGAAGAGTGGTGGGCTGAGGGCCTATCATCAGGAATCTCTTAACAGCCAGAGTAAGGCTGCTGCCAGGTTCTTCTTTTTCTTTCTTGTGAGATCTTAGAGAAGAATCTAGGCCGGGCGCGGTGGCTCAAGCCTGTAATCCCAGCACTTTGGGAGGCCGAGACGGGCGGATCACGAGGTCAGGAGATCGAGACCATCCTGGCTAACACGGTGAAACCCCGTCTCTACTAAAAAAAAAAAAATACAAAAAACTAGCCGGGTGAGGTGGCGGGCGTCTGTAGTCCCAGCTACTCGGGAGGCTAAGGCAGGAGAATGGCGTTAACCCGGGAGGCGGAGCTTGCTGTGAGCCGAGATCCGGCCACTGCACTCCAGCCTGGGTGACAGAGCGAGACTCTGTCTCAAAAAAAAGAATTAAAAAAAAAAAAAAAAGAAGAAGAATCTAGAAAAACCAGAACTGCAGAAGCGCAGGGGAACTGTCTCTGGTGGAAATTCATCCTCCAGAGCCCCCATGGGGTCAGCTGAGAAGGCATCCTTGCTTAGCGACTTCCCTCCTTCCCCTTTCTCCTGAAAAACTCCCAAGAGCTTTCCTCTAACAAATCACATGCCCTAGAAACTCTGTTTCAGGCTCTGCTTCTAGGGAACCTGACGCAAGACACTAGAATGTTATACCACTGAGAGCTTTCCCATAACGTCAATCAAACCTGCTTTAGGTGATTTGGTTGTATAAAAGATGAAGAAACCAACTAAAAGAAAGGGTAGTATTTGGAGAAGTGATGAGGCTTAAATGCAAAAGAAATGAATATACCTCACATCCATAGACTGAACTTCTTCAGTTGAATCATCCAGACTATTTGATTTCCCATCAAGGCCATCCAGATGAATGAGTCCCCCAGCTGGCTTAAGCCCATTAGAGAAAATGTCTTGGGGATAAGTTTCTGGGGCAGTGTGACCCAGACCATTAACTTCCTGGCAGGTGTTCAATCCATTGATTTCTGATCGAGAACACAAAGTCCCTTGTATTAATCATAAAATGTCTAAATAAAGTAACGGAAATATAGATCAAGGCAATTAATTTAATGCTCTGCTTCACTGATACTGCAGCATGTTTTGTGGAAGGAGCCACAAATAACCCCACATAATCACCTTCACACAGGGGATGAGAAGACAAATCACATTATCAGTGTCTGTGCAGAACCTCTGGAGAAGAGCAGAGTCAGGTCCTAATAGTCATAAAACCTGACTAGCAGTTAAGCTCCCTGGAAAGCACTGTGAGCCAGCAGCCAGAGTGCTTCCTATGCTGGGATTATGGGAGTAACCAAGGAACCCAGTGGATTCCCAAGTGGAGCTGACAGTCCCTGTGCTGGAGACACATCCCCAGGGAAGGGAAACTGCACAGGCCCCTGCCAGCAGTCACCCTCTTGGGATCCATGGGTCTGTTTACCCTGCAAGAAGTCTTATGAGCTTTTGCTACTAAAAGGAAGAACCCAAGAACCAGATGTCACACTCACCCATTTTGTTGGGGACAACTGGTTTTGTCTTATTTTCCATACACACAGCAGGCTGGACCCCCACTTTGAGGTCTTCTTTCTGAAAACAAATGGAAGGTGAATGAAGTGAGGGAAGGCTGACATCACACAGAAAAAAAAGTGCTTTTTAAAAGCATCCGATGATATTTTGAGCCTGGACCATCTGCCTGTTCTGTGGTAATTCTTTAAATCTTCAGCTGTGTTTCCCTTATTCTTATGTATTTTTTATGTCAGCATTCTGTTTTTTATTCATGGACTACTATGCCTCTCTCTTCATCCCACCCCCCATTACTCTAAGGAAATCTTTAACCCATCCCATCTCTGAAGCCCCTCTTTCTTTTCAGGTACCTAACCCTCCTTAACCTAGCCAGGAACAAAGCAGGAAAACTGCATTTTTTTTTCTGGCTAATCCTCTCCAAGACCTACGATTTCACTGAGTGTATTCTGCTGTTCTTTTCTACTTAGTACATAAACTATTAAAATGGTCATTTGAATTCCTACCTTCACTTGTGGAGACACATCACTTTTCCTTGTTCTCTTCATGATTTCATCTATTCTCTAAAAACAAAAAACAAAAAACAAAATCAAGTAAGAGGACTATAAAACCGAAAACATAAAGTAGCTTGGTTTACATGCAACATCACATTTCTCAGAAAACTTGTAAAGACAAATGTCAGAAGAGGATAACAAGTATAGAAAGGTTTTCCACTAGTTTTGGAGATGTACACCTCTGGCCCCATGGACAAGGTCAAAGGCTTGAGAAGTTAACTAGTACGTATCTAGAATCAATATTCAATTTATATCCCATATTTCTCCTTCTTCTCCTTAGCCTCCCTATAAATCAACAAATTACCACCTGCCATTAAAGAGGACCTCCCTACAGAAAGTGAGGCTGAGGTGCATCACAGGGGAGAAGACCACAGGTTGGTCTCCTGGGTCCCAGGCCAATAGCAATACAAAGCCCAGGTTGGGCCTAGGATACCATGAGAATACGCCTTTATAATCAATCTCCTTAAACCCAACTTTACCCATAAGTACAGTGAGTGTAAATGGACTAAACACTCCAACTAAAAGACAAAGAGAAAGACTGTCAAACAGAATTAAAATAACAATTCCTGGCTATATGCTCTTTACTTATAAAAGCACACAGAAGAAGTTTTAAGTAGAAGGGTGAAAAAGATTTGACATACAGACACTAATCATAAAAGGGCTGTCAGGCCAAGCACAGTGGCTCACATCTATATTCCCAGCACTTCGCGAGGTTAAGGGAGGAGGATCCCTTGAGTCCAGGAGTTCGAGACCAGCCTGGCCAACATGGTGAAATCCCACCTCTACTAAAAATACAAAAATTAGCCAGGTGTAAGTGGTGTGCACCTGTAATCCCAGTTAGTTGGGAGGCTGAGGCAGGAAAATCGCTTGAACCTGGGAGGGGGAGGTTGTGGTGAGCCAAGATCGCACCACTGCACGCCAGCATGGGCAATAGAGTGAGACTCTGTCTCCAAAAAAAAAAAAAAAAAAAAAAGCGTGGGGGGAGGGGTGCTGTCAAAGTAGACTTTAAGACAAGAAATATCACTAGAGCCAAAGGCATATCACGATAAATATATATAAAACAAAACCTGACAGAACTGAAAGGAAAAAATGGGCAAATCCATAATCACAGATGGAATTGTTTTTTTTTTCTATTATTTGAGACAGGGTCTCACTCCTGTTCCCCAGGCTGGAGTGCAGTGGCATGATCTTGGCTCACTGCAGGCTTGACTTCCTGAGTGCAGGTCATGTTCCCACCTCAGCCTCCTACGTAGCTGGGACTACAGACACATGCCATCATACCCAGTTATTTTCTGTATTTTTAGTAGAGACAGGGTTTCACTGTATTACTCAGGCTGGTCTGGAACTTCTGGGCTCAAGTGATCCTCCCGCCTCTGCCTCCCTAAGTGCTGGGATTACAGGTGTGAGCAACCATGCCTGGCCGCAGATGGAGTTTTTAACAATCTTTCTCAATAACTGATAGAACGATATGGCATAAAACTAATAAAGACATAGAAGATTTGAACAGTAGTATCAATGAACTTGACCTAACTGACAATCCTAGGATCATTATATCCAATCACTGCAGAAGAGAACTGGATTTACTTCCTATTCACTTACCCTAAGTTTTCCTGATCCCTCAGCCCTTACCTTCTTTCTCTCCAGTCTCTCCTGCTCAATCTGCAGCATGATCTGTTCTCTCTCGAGACGCATCTGTTCAGCTACCTCCCGGGCCTTTGCTTCTGCTGCTTCTTTCTAACAGAAACAGGTAAATCAAGGCAAAGCTTTAATAAGCTAAGAAAACAGTGTGGTAATTCCTTGGCTTTGCACATATTCCTTCATCTCATCATCTGCCCTAAAGTGGATGCTGCTCCAATATTCAACGTGGATTTACACAAACCACTAGATGACACAGCAAACATGGCTGGACCTCATTCATATACCCCTGGCTCACCATGCAAATCACCTGCAGACAGTTCTCATACATGGCCAAGGCTTTTCTGTGTCTGCAGGCAGGCTTGGACCATGAAGTGTGCATGTGGCCAGATCAGAGAGTTAATTCCCCTTCTACAGTGAGGGGCAGGATGTGGTAGATAAGTAGTTCAGTTTCCTCATCCCTCAGCTGGACAATTCTAAAGCATGATCCACAGTCTCTCAGAGGTTCCCAATGGGACTGTGTTCCAGTCACCCACAGTAACACATGCATCAATGCACTTCCACTGGCTTTTCTCCTATTCCTCTACTGGCTTCCTGGGATTCGCTTGCAAAAAAAAACTGCTGGCACCCAAATTCTTATCCCAGGGTTTGCCTTTGGGAAACCCAAACTGACAGATGGCAAACATTACCAACTTCACTGCAACTGCCCCCAACTTATACTTAATAACCAGCCCAGTTTAAGAAAAAACTTCAAGTAAATATTATGAGTCATTGAAATTTAACTAATTGTACCTACTATCAAGGCCCTTAAAAAACAAGTAAAGTCCATCTGAGGACTCATACAGTACCTGCTTTTCAATCATGGCTTTCTCTTGCTTTTCTTGTTCTTGCTTTTCTTGTTCTTGCTTTTCTTTCAACAATAGCTCTTCCTCAGCCTTCTGCTTAGCCTCCTCGCCTGCCTTTCTTTTCTCTTCCTCTTCCTGTTTCTTCTTTTCCTCTTCCTGCTGTTTCCTTTCTTCTTCCTGCTTTCGGGCTTCCTCTTCTAGGCGATGCCTTTCCTCCTCTGCCTTTCTTTTCAATTCCTCTCTCTCCAGCCTTTTGAGAATACAACTGTTGTTAGAAGATGACATGCTCAAAAAGCAAATTGCCAGAGAACTGTGTGCTGACAGCCGAGAATAATGCTCCACATGGTAACGCGCACATACCTTTTAACAAGCATTCATTTAATAATATGATTCATCCTTCCTGGAAATCCACTCTGGTCCATATATTTACCAAAAAATATTAACCAGGCTTGACTTTAAATTCTGTAATACAGCAATGAATGATGTGTTGATGTGTGATGCATTCTGTATTGAAAACAGATGCTCCTCAGTCAATGAACAAATGATCACAATGAGAAAGTCAAGCCATCATTCTTATTGAATGACAATTCTTTTAAAAACCTAAGCAGAATAAATACTTAAAACCAATGAAAGCTAGGAAAAATGGGAAGTGTCTCAATGGCCACGAATGTGCCAGTCAGCAATTTAAGAGCAGTGACGATGAACTCAAAAAGTCATACCAATTGGGTTCTAATTGGTATGTGACTTATGAAGCAGCAAATGGAAGAAAATGCTCAACAGAAACTTGACATTTAATAAATTAAAACATTTATTTCCATTTATTTTGGCAATCTTTAGAAATCTATTTAAGCTTTCTTTGATATATGAAAATTAAGTGGCATTTAGACGTTTTTATCCACAGACAGATGAACGGTTCATGTTGTAGTGATAAAGAGCTCGAAGCAGTATGGGAAAATTCTGTAAAGTCCAAGAGCTTGTTTTAACCTTTCTAACGTTCCTCCTCCTCACATGTACGCCACTTTCCTTGGGTAATCACTGGCAATGTGATGTATGGGCATGACCCAAATTGTACTCTGATTATGCCACTCACTGTGTGACACTTGGAAAGTCACCTATGTCCTTAATGCCCATTTAAAAAATGAGAAAAGCTATACTATTGTTCTATGGCATTACCGTGATAATGAAAACGCCTGGCCCTAGAAGGTTCTCAAATGTTAGTTGGTTTTACAATCTAAAATGAATTCTCTCTCCAAGCCCCAATGTCCTTTAAAGTGCACCTATAAATCTGTATGTCTTTTAGAAATTACCTTCATTTGGAAGCATGTGCCAATGACTTACTGGGGTGCTGTTATTTGTTATAAAAAGGTCAAGACTTAAAAAGAGCATCCATCCATCCTAATGGTCAGCTTCAGAACTCATGCACGCTAATAGCCTATGTAGGACCAAAGGAAATATTTTGTTTATTCATTCAAAGAAATATTTTAAAAGAAAGATAAATACTGAAATATGTTAGCCCGAGGCTGTAACAATACGTGATAACACTAAATTAGGTCACAACGCCTATGAAGCATTGTGCGACAACTCAAATTATTAACAGATATTCTGCAGAGGAGCATTATAGAACCTATCAGAAAGAAGCTCCCATTTTATTAGATTCCTCAATGAAATACTAAGTATGTCCAACACAGGATTATCCAAAATGGATGTGTTAATAACAAGATATATCTAAAGGTTAACTGAAATACCATTTCATTTCTTACCCTTTATTAACAAGCCAATTATGATTGTCCCAGAGAAGTTAACACACAAAGGATATATTGTGTATTAATTAATGTATAAGCTACTTCATAAACGACCTGCCATTTTCATCTCCAGGACCTGAAAATCCATTATGTTTCTTTTTTTTTCTTCTGATGGCATCTTGCTGTTGTTGCCCAGGCTGGAGTGCAATGGTGCAATCTTGGCTCACCGCAACCTCTGCCTCCCAGGTTCAAGCAATTTGCCTGCCTCAGCCTCCTGAGTAGCTGGGATTACAGACATGCACCACCACGCCTGGCTAATTTTGCATTTTTAGTAGAGACGGGGTTTCACCATGTTGGTCAGGCTGGTCTCAAACTCCTGACCTCAGATGATCTGCCCGCCTCGGCCTCCCAAAGTGCTGGGATTATAGGCATGAGCCACCGCGCTTGGCCTCTGTTTCTTTTTACCATCAGGACTTCAGAAGTGCCCAGATGCACACATATAAGAACATCCTTATGGCCCCTGAACCTCCATAATCCTCATTATCACCCAAAATATAAATCCCCACAAGCCCATGAGACCCTGCTTGTCCTTTATGGAAATCTTGTACTTTTTTTTTTTTTTTTTGAAATGGAGTCTCACTCTGTTGCCCAGGCTGGATTACAGTGGCATCATCTTGGCTCACTACAACCTCTACCTCCTGGGTTCAAGTGATTCTCGTGCCTCAGCCTCCCGAGTAGCTGGGACTACAGGCATGCACCGCTATACCCAGCTAACTTTTGTATTTTTAGTAGAGACAGGGTTTCACCATGTTGGCCAGGCTGGTCTCGAACTCCTGACCTCAACTGATCCGCCTGCCTTGGCCTCCCAAAGTGCTGGGATTATAGTTTTGAGCCACTGCGCCCAGCCCCTTCATCCTCTTATATACCAAGTTCTCTACCTCAACCATACTTTGCTTCCCCAAAGTAGGTAAAAAACCAAACAAACAAAAAAACCCTGGCTTCCCCTGTGTGAAACCATGTTCCTCACAATCCTCTCCAAGGAAGAGCATTCCTTCTCTCTCTGCTCAAAGAACCAGACAGCACATTAGATTTCATCATTTTCCCCACCGCCCTCTGCTGTGGGCTACCCCGAGCTTACTGCCCTTGCTGTCATTACTAAACCTCCAAAGTTCATCAGCTCTGTGTGTAGTCCTTTTTTTTTCTTTGTAGAGGCAGGGTTTCGCTCTGTTGCCCAGGTTGGAGTGCAGTGCTGCCATCACAGCTCACTGCAGCCCCAACCTCTCAGGCTCAAGCGATCCTCCCACCTCAGTTCCCAAGTAGCCAGGACCACAGGTGGGTGCCACCATGCCTGGATCATTTTTGAATTTTTTTTTTTTCCCCCAAATAGAGACAGGTCTCATTTTGTTGCCCAGGCTGGTCTCAAACTCCTGGGCTCAAGTGATCCGTCCACCCCATTCTCCCAAAGCACTGGGATTATAGGCGTGAGCCACTGTGCCTGGCCTTGTGTGTAGTCCTGTCATCCTCTTCATCCTTGTTCTTGTCATTCACCCAAGTCCATCGCCCTTTCCTTATTACATACAAAGTACCAGAAAATTGTGCATTACTGTTATCATTTGGCATTAAGTGGATGCATCGTCCCTTGTCCCTGTCACTGGCCATTTGAGAAAGATCTTCATATATTGGCTCCTGTCTGAAACTCCAGCACCTCACCCCCTTTTCTGTCACTCCCTATTAACCTTCATCGCATCACTGACACAGGCTTAAACTTGAGTTATTCAATCTGGGGGATGAGTGTGTAGGTTTCACTGGTCTCTATTCTTACGTGCTTAAAAGTTTTCATTTTAAAACAAGCCTAACCTTCAACATTAACCTTCTCTGATCTGATCTCACCCCATCCTTTTGCCTGTTTCTCTCCTGACCTGCCCTGGTTAGTGCTGTGCAATCTACTTGTATCTGCTTCTCTCTCTCTCTGTGTCCCCCAGGCCTTGGGTACCCTTGTGAGCATTTCAGAGATGGCATGGAGGTCACTCTGTTGCCCAACTCTAGGCTTGGGTGGTCTCCAGGACCACTCCTGGGCTGCCAAGCACTGGTTAGACAGAGGCTAAACAAGGCTGGCTGGTTATCTGCCTGCTGGCAATTGCATTCCAGCCTTTTAATCCTCATCCCCTGGATCCCTTATGGACACAGTCCCAATTGCCACTTTTCTCAATCTTTGTCATCTTCCTTAGTTGATGGTTATCACCAACTGCTCTACAGAGAAGACCGAGGTCACCTGATCTGAGCTACTTAAACTCTCCTTTATGACATTACTGCTCAGAAATGTCCCCATTTGTTCCTCTGCTTAGATGGAAATGCCACCACTTGTGCTGTGAATTCCACATCCTCCACAGCTATGTGTCCCTCCCACTAGCCCCTCTTCCCTTCATTTGTCAGTTTCATCCTTCTGCATGCACTTTTTCCATGCCCTGGAAAAATGCTCAGGTCTCAGGCATCACAAGCAACCCTCCTCAGTCCTCTCTCAGCTGTCTCCCATTCATGACTGCTTAACAGCCAGCTTATATTCTGGGCCTGTATCCACTCACCTCTTCAGGCTGCTTTGTCTCTATCCCACTTATCAACAATTTCCCTCCAAAATCTCTGTTCACCTCCTAAATCCCAAGACCAACAGCCTTAGTCTTTGATAACCCTATGTCTTACCAAAAGTCCTGCCCACGTGGCTCTCCCTACAGCCCTGTGCTGCATGAGGCTGAATGACCCTGGCTCTCTCCTACCTCTCTTGGCTTTCCCTTCTTGCCTCAGCTGCTGCCACATCCTGCTGCCCCACATCACATGTGCCCCCGCCTGCCCTAGCTCTCACCAAAACCACCTGCCACCTGTAGGCTCAGCAGCAAAAAGCCAGGTCTGAGCAGCCTCGAAGACCTCTGCCTGTGGTTCCTGGCCTGGGCTAACTCTTGCTTTGACAAGAAACTTTAGCCTGGCTACATGACCTTGCTCGTGGGGAGATTCTAACTGGAATATTCTCTTTTCTTCGATTTTTTAAAAAGATGGGGCCTCATATGTTGCCCAGGCTCATCTCGAACTCCTGGCCTCTAGTGATCCTCCCACCTCAGTCTTTCAAGTAGCTGGGACTACAGGTACAAGCCACTGTGCCTGGCTGGAATATTCTTTCATGTGAACCCCTAGTAGCTATTTTAGCTTCTTAACATGACTTAAAGTGATACGTCTAGGAATCCCATTATGATCTCCTGCTTACTAGTTCCTGCCAGTGCCTTCCCCAGGGTGGACCCGGGGTTTAAGGTTTCTTGCACCACCTCTAAGAATCTCACTTTATATCTTGGGCCATCCACAGCCCGGGGGCTGGGCCCTGTTGTGTTTGGGAATGGACCAACTTTTGTTCTTCTGCTTAGGGCCTGCTTGTCTGGACTCCTGGTTGACCCTTCTGTTCTGGTTCCCTCATCCTTGACTTGGATGGTGTTTCCCTTACCAGTTTGTGACAATAATAGGGCTTTCCACAGTTTGACTCAAGTAACTTTATTTTTCTCTAAATTATTTTATCTGGCAACATTTCTGTGGCTTTAACTATTAACTGTAAACATAAAACAGATGTGAGGATGATCTTATTCCAAGAGGTGGCCGCTGTGTTCTAGCCCCAGGTTGTCTGGTACTTTCCTTCCTCACTCCTCACCTCCCACGTGGCACTATGCAAAGCTTCATATTCTGGCAAGAGAGAGGAAAACTCATTTGGGGTCAAGTGTATTGCTCTAATGTTTACCTACACCCCCAAGCTTCAATTCCATCTCCAATCACCTGGATGTACTGTAGACACCATAAGCTTACCTAAAATCAAATGAATTATTTTTATATTTTAAAACCAATTCCTTATGTCCTTTCTTTACCTGTTATTGAGTGTACCATTCTCCTAAGACCTTAGAATCAAACCTCAGCATCAACTTCAAATCTGCCTATTTCTTTGGCGTTGTTTAAGTCCACAGAGACTGGCTTTTCCAGTTCTACCTTCACCATACTACTTCAGCCCTTCTGTTCTCTTGACCTACTACTACGATGGTTTCTTAGGATTCTTCCTCCTTCTGTTCCTTTCTTGTACATTTACCGAGCGCCAGGCACCAGTGATCCAAAGACTGTGTCCCAGCCTTTTAAGGTGCTAACTGGGGGAAAGAGGCCTGTAAACAAATGAAACTATGTTAGTCAACTGAACAGCTGGGCTCAGTATGGGTGAAAAGTTGGGGGTGGTCAGTTCTGTCCCAGGCACAGGGCCAGAAAAGGTACAGGGAGGGAGCAAGACTTGACCTGCATTTTGAAAAACGAAGACACGTCTGGCAGGAAGGAGCACAAGTCCACGTGGGGGCAAAGTAAAAGCACAGCTTTGGAGGTGTGGAGCCATGTGATGGGTGAATGTTAGGGAGTTTTGCACACTGGTGTCTGGAGGAAAGTAAGGGGTAAGAGGCAGGTAGTGGCCAGTTCATGGCAGGCCTTGAAGGCCTGTTGACAGGTTTGGGTGGATCCAGTGGGCAGAGGAGTCACTGGCTTGTGAAAGGACAGGAGAACAATCACATTTATTTGAGAAAGGTCAGTGTGGACCCAGCGTGGACAGGGGACAAACTCTAGGATACCTACAGCAGGGAGCTCAGTTGGGATATGACAGATGCAGTCCAGATCAGAAGCAATGGGGGCTGGAGCTGAGGAAGGAGAGGAGGGACTGGAAGGGAAGGGAGAGAACAGAGGTGCCAATGTGACAGCTGATGAAGACTGGACCTGACAACCACTGGGAGGAAGAAGGAAAGGAAAGAGCCAAGAGTGGCACTGAGACTTCTCACTTGGGTGCCTGAGGAGAGGGGAATGCAGAGCTCATGAAAGAGAAAGGAAGTTTGGGGAAAAAATACTAAGTTCTGCTTTGGAAATGCTGGATTTGAGATGTATATGGCACACACTCAAATGAAAACTTATTGCAAATGGAAATATAATCTCTAGGTTCTAGACCAGTGCTATCCAACAGAACCTTCTGTTGAGTAGGAAAACAATCTATAGATTTGTGCTGCCCAATGTGGCGTGGATCCACATCTACTCAGATGCAGCTCTTGAGCACAGAAATGTGGTGGGTGTGGCTGGGGAAATGAATTTTACTGAATGTATATTTTGGTGGCCACATGTGCCTAGAGGCTCTGATAGTGGACAATGCAGCCCTAGACAGAGCTTGGGCCACAGGCATAGTTTTTAGGAGTCATCAGTACACATGTGTTATTAGTGCCTCCCTTGTTCCAGAAAGTATGGAAGGTTTAGAAAGCAAGCTGCAGTTAACTTCAGAAACACGCAATAATACAAGACAAAGGGAAAATGAAGGTGGGAAGTGAGATAAGAATAGAGTTGGTTTAGCACAACAAAGGCTCAACAGAAAGCTGTTGTGTAAAATGTGGGCCCTCAATCTTTTGATGCCAGAGGAAACTGGCAGGATGGCAGGGACACTGGCAGTACAGGCGGGAGCAGTGCTGCTTGGGAGGGCTTGTTGGGAGAGAAGCTGGTCCAGGACTAAGGGCTGAGAGCCCAGGCAACATTTAAGGGGATGAAGGGCAGACAGAGAAGGCTATGAAGGAGAGGCCAGAGAAGCAAGGACAAGTTTGACAAGGCCAAAGACAACCAAGAAACTGATTAGTAGTTAGGCAATGAGGAGGAGTGGTAGGTGTGAGGTTTGAAGACCGAATGTGAGTTGAGAAAATAAAGACAGAAAGTTCAATCAAGTCTTTCAGGAGCTGGGCTGAGAAGAAAATGGGAGAGACAGAGGTTGGCAGCTGGAAAGTAAAGAACATCACCTTCTTCAGCACACGGTTACAATCATGTAACTCACCAGCTCAGAGCCTACATGGCATCTCCACGGCCTGCAACTATCAAGGCCTGTCACCTGAGGTCCTGTGATTCACCTTTATCTCTTGCGACCTCCCTTCACACACCTTAAGGCCCACCCAAACCAGCCCAAGCATGCCACTTGACAAAACAAACAAACAAACAAACAAACAAACAAAACATGTCTGTATTGACCAAAAGGTTGGAAACAGGAAAACAATCAAAGAAGTCCCAAATTTCAAGAAGGGACTGTCCAGACCTACCCCACTGCCCCTTTAAAAAAACAGATTAGCAAACCTGTAATCAGAGACCACAAAGACTTACCAAGGTCACTAAAGGATCAATAATATTCTATTATTTATTACTCTAAATTCGGTGCTGGCCTTGAAGTGCTACAGCATTGCCTGCTTCCTGTCATGTTAATCCTCTAAACAGTATTGGATTTTACTCTGTGATGAGCCTAACAGCTTCCTATATCAATTTAATGATAAAATTGACCTTGTCCTTCAACATGCTTTCCTCTCTAAACAAAAAGATCAGAAAAGGAAGGGCTGTCTGTATTGTGACAAAGTACCCTTGTACTAATATCACAGGGTTCTCAAACCCTGGCAAGCTACTAAAACAGAACAGGGCTGAGTCCATGTATTTTTACTGCATTTCCCAGATGATTCTGATGCTCTTCAAGGTGTAAGGACCACAACAATGATGTCTTTTGTCTTGCTCCCAGATGGGATTCCCCATACCTCACTGTTCTTAAGACTATGAGGTTGCCCCTCCACGCAACCCTATGCCTAGGGGACACTGCTCAACCCTCTGTCTCTCACTTTGGGGTGTGAGTTAGGATAATCTGATGGAGGAAACAATTTGGAAATCAGAATCAAGACCAAAACCAGAATCTTGAACCTCTTGTCTTCCCAGGGAGAATCTCATTTTATAAACAAAGTTCAGACTTCCCTGATAGCTCTAGGAGGCCTGCATGGCCCCAGAGTCCAAGAGGAGAATGGGAAGATGCCTGTGCCACTTAGATCCAAGAGCTATGAGTTTCTAGGTCCTCCAAAAAGAACAAAGTTCCATTGTTATTAATAATTACATCTAACATAAGACTCAGTCTCCTGAACACGTTCCATGTAGTTCAGACATTCTAGGTTCCCATACTTCTGCATACTTCTCTTCAAGTTTTATCAATACCAACGCTGTAAAAAGAAAGGCAAGCTGCTCTTTCCAACACAACACTTACATGAGATCATGCCGAAACTCTGAGCACTAGCATACCTATCTTGTTCTTCCTTCTCCAGTCGTTCTTGCTCCTCCTGTTCCTTCTGCAGCCGGGCCTGTCTTCTCTTTTCAGCCAAGATCTTCGCAGCCTCTCCTGCATCAGTGGTGCCTGCTGTGGGCTTCCCCAAGGCTGCACCAGAGGAGGGGCATCAAGAGGAAAAGATCAAGGGAAATGAACATAATGACTCCACTTACACAGCAGCTGCCAGTTGGAAGTGAAAAAAAATCCAACCCAGTGTGGTGACGGGAAATGCTGTCCAGACTAGCACAATCAACCACCAAGCAAGAGAAGTTGTCACGGGCTGGCTGTAACCCTGGACGCATTTTACAGTGGAAGACAATGGAAACGTGAGGAGGAAAGACAAGGTCACTAGCAAGTGCCACAGCAGCCACCATCTGGGTGAACTCACTGCATCATAGAAGCCTGAAAGACTAAAGGAAGATCTTCTCTTGTGTGAGGTGCAGATGCAGCCTGGATGCAGCCTGTCTTACTCAGCATCCCCGTGAGCTTCCACAGCCATGAGTGGAGTCAGCCCCTAGGTCTCCTCCAGGGGACCCTCAGAAGACTGAAGGAAAGAACTCAGGAGCAACGTGCAAACCTGAGAAAGCTGCACGAGGGGATGAACTTGTTCCCAGGGAAAAATCCCTCTCCCTCCCCAAAACAGGAGAGAATGGCATGTAGATTGGGTCTGAGGAGAACCGTCTTGGGAAAGCCAAGGCACAGTGGCAGCATCTACCTGCGCTGTTTTCGGCTTTCCCTCCTGTGGCAGCAGCGTGCTTCTCACTGGCATGCTTGTCCACTACATGCTTCTCTAGGGCTTCCTCTCCTTGCGGGCCAGCAGCCTGCTGAGCCAAGGTACTTTCTCTTTCCTTATTGCTCTTCTCTTTCTCTGCTTTCTTCTTGGGCATCTCTTGAACAGAAAGGGCAGGTAAGCGGTACTTCACAGGAGACCCTGGGTAGGGAGGTTTCGTTGTCTTTGGAGACTGTGGATAAGCTTTAGTAGCTGTCCTGGAAAACCAAAAATATGCCAAAGGACAATTACTGGGTCTGAACACAGAGCTCTCTGTTCCTAAGACACCTAGTTCCGAAAAGCTGAACAATTTCATCCTTTCAGAGGAAGAAAAGTAAGGCTTAGCACACACTCAAAAGTCACAAAAGTGCTCTCAGCCCAACAGGAATATATGGTCTCTCTAAGATGGCCCTGGTGGAAAGGGAATTATTTTAAGAAGCCCAACTGATGAGGCCATGTCCTAATCTCACTTAGGTTTCATGACAATGTAAAGAAGGAGTATCAGGCACTTTCCTACTCCCTCTTTTTAGGTGAACATCAGGGTTGAATCTGGTTTCAGCACATGGCAATGAAAATGCGGGCTCCTTTTAAAACAATTGTGACAAAACATATAATATCAAATTTACCATTTTAACCATTTTTAAGTGTACAGTTCAGTGGCGTTCAAGTCTCCATTCCCCCTCCCCTCAGCCCCTGGCAATCACCCTTCCACTACCTGTCTCTGTGAATGTGCCTCTTCCAAATAACTCGTATAAATGGAATGATACAGTATTTGTCCTTTTATGTCTGGCTTATTTCACTTAGCAAGTCTTCGAGGTTCTCCATTCCTTTTTAAATGCTGAGGAACACAGCCAACATATGGGCATGGGAGCTGTTTTTTGGAGGGTCTCAGGTTTGAAAGAATCTCTCTTCTCCCAACTGGACAGATGCAAAAGGTGAGGATGAGCCACTTGATTAAAACACAGGAGCTTGTCTTGTGTCTGCTGGGAAAGTGTCCATTACAGGTATGCCAGCCTAGGCTTGGCTCCTGGTGAGTGCTGCTTGTTCAGGACACAGGTAACAGCTTAGCTTGAGATGCCCAGTTTCCCTAGAGGTTTGAACAGGGATGTGGGCATTTGTACAGAGTTCCTCTAGGAAGGATATAAAGTAATGTATACAGAAATTACAAGTCATCACCCTCAATACTCAGCAGGTTGAACCATGAATTGCTAATATCTGACTTTTTTATCTATAAAAACAGCAATAAAAATGGCATATCACCCTAATATTCAAAGACAATTTTTCACCAGAGGCTTAGAGTTACCTAATCAGTCCTGGTAGTAAGGGGAAATATGATCAGATCAATATTAAACTTGGTCTTGAAGGGGAAAAGAATCCTCAAGTGGCATGTGGACTGGACTGGGTGAGGTGCAGAACAATTTTTCAATATGTTTTCATGTTAAAGGGCCAGCTCCTGGTGTCCAGGAGAACACCTTCCTCCTTTTTGTCAATGCCAGGCAGAGGGCCAAATAAAGGTGGGAAACAAACAGGTGATCATCTGATACAATGAATACATCTTAAACATGATGTGAATTTCTAAAATCCAGTTGTTTCAGTATCAACCATTTCACTGATGTAAAAGCAGCCTACATCACATATCCACCACGGGCTATCCACCCCTCCCATGGCTGTCTGTCTTCTCAGCTGAACAACTCTAACCCCAAACACAATCCTTTCACATTGGCCAAAGTGGCTTCCCTGTGTCCTCATGCCATTAGGCCTGGAGCAACTCAGAACTCCCAAGACACCTTGTTTTTGTGGATGGTGCTTTGACTCTCTGCAGACTATTCTCCCCTCTGGCCTTGGGCTCAGGCCCCATATTTGGGTTCTCCTAAGGGATGCAGTTTTTCAGAGTGCTTAGCAATCAGGTGGTTTTTTCCAGGTATACTACATAATGCTGGTCTTCTATTTTTTCCTAGACTCTTACCAAGTAAAAGCCATGCACAGAATCCCCCTGACCCGCCATACACATAGGCACGCATAGCAGGCTTCCTTAACCTGGCATCACTGACATTTAGGGCTGGATAGTGCTTTGTTGTGGGGTTGTCCTGGGCACTGTGGGATGTTTAGCAGCATCCCTGGCCTCCATTCACTAGATGCCAGCAGCAGTCTGCTTCCCACCCAGGTTGTGACAACCAAAAATGCATTCAGACATTGCTAAATGTCCCCTTAGGGACAAGATCTCCCTCAACTGAGAATCCCTGAGACATGGGGTAGGGCAGGGAGGGAGAGAAAGAGAAAGAAAGAGAGGGAAAGAGAGAGAAAGAGAGAGAGACAGATAGACAGACAGAGACAGAGACAGACGCACACACACTCTGTCTGTACCCAGTAGGTAAGAGTGGAGCTGTTCTGCTTGGAGGGGTAGTGTCCAATCCCCATGGTGACCTTGAGGCTCCTGAGAGCCTTGGCTCAAGAGGTAATGTGTGAGTGCCTCTACAATTCAGCTTGTGAGTCTTCATGTGTTCTGATACAGTCAGACCAGGTCCTTCCCCTGACCATTTGGAGCTCAGACCTCCATTCACACTCTCTGCTGTTGTGTTCATGTTTACTGAGTGCTGTCTAGACGCCAGCCACTAGGCTGCTAAATTTGTGTACATATGTGTGTAAATGGTATGACACAGGTACTATTATCATGGCCACTTTACAGATGAGAAAACTAGGCTTAGAGAGGTGAAATGGCTTCCCACAGTGAACTAAGCCAGATAGCGTTCTTACAACTCTGCTCCACTTCCTGTGTTGCCATGGCAGCTAAGTCTGAGTTTGGGGTCACCAAGACCCCAAGATGTTCTTTCTAGAGCTGGCACAGAGTAAGCACTCAATAGCTGTTAGGTATTGGTGTTGATCAATTAGATCATAAACTAAAAATCCAAATAATCCTCACAGATAAGAATGAACTAAAATCAGGAAGATGAACTATAATAACAGGGGAGCCCATATTCTGCTTGCTCACACTGACAGTGCTCCACTGAGCATGGTTTTCCAATGAGTTACACAATGTGTACTAACTATATACATTAGTTGAGCCTGAATTTAGGCTCAACTAATCTGTATAAAGATACAGCAGGTGGTCTTTTGCTTGGTCACGCCTTCCTTTCATGCTGTTATCTAAGGTGAGTGGTGCCCAGAGTACAG
Organism: Macaca nemestrina; assembly: GCF_043159975.1. NCBI lineage: Eukaryota > Metazoa > Chordata > Mammalia > Primates > Cercopithecidae > Macaca > Macaca nemestrina. The sequence continues at coordinate 140,688,578 of NC_092145.1, read as the reverse complement.
CTGTATACCCGCCACCCAACCACCAAGAGGGTGTCTCGAGAGATTTGGTCTAGTGCCTTACCAAGATCAAAGCACATTACCTCCCCACTGGATTGTCATGTGAATGATATGTGTCCTTTGATCCAACAACAGTACAGGGGCAGGGAGTGGATCTGAAACTTGGCAATAGAAGCTGTAGGAAAGAATACTATCTCATGGTAGATGATAACAGATGGAAACACTTTCTCATCCCATAAGCATTCCTACCTTGACCTGTTGAGGAGGACTTTCTGGCATTGGAAGGCCTGGCAAATCCCACCTGATCTTCTTGCTTGCCCTCACCCTCCTCCCCATGGAATGAGGTATGATTTCTCTGATTGGTGAGAATAAGCAAAGGTGCTGGGTGTGCACAATCCTGCCTGTTCTTGTTCTCTCCCTGGAACTTGCCTGCGAGCCCACACTCTGGGCTTCTCTAAGCAGTATAGAAAGAGGTGGGTTCTGCTTCAGGGGTCCCTGAAGTGGCACTTCTGCCCATGAATGGGTAGGTAGACAAGGAGCCTTCCTGCAGACATGACTCCGACCATGAGGGTCTCCAGGGCTGGACTGGGGGAAGTGGGTGGGAGGCCTAAACTGGCTGCAGCCTCAGCAGCCATAGCCAGCATCTGAGTTCCAATACGACCTCTGTGTGTGCTTAAATGGCTCACACACTCAGTCAGTGTGGTAGGAGCCTGTCGCCTATGTCAGACCCATCTAAGTAAATGGAAATGCAGGCCAAGATCCTAATCCTAGGGAGAAAAGGCTAGGCATAGCCCTGAACAGCCTTTCTTGTTTTCAAAGAATGGTCACATGTAGGTTCAGTTCATGCCACAGACTGCAAGGTTCCATTCTAAATAAAACTGGACCAATTACCCATGAGCACACATTTAAAAATAACTTCTACCTGAGAAGTAAGGGTGGATTATTTGGGATAAAACTCATTAAGAAGTCTGTTTACAGTCCCCTACCCTAGCCACTGCCCAATAAACAGAGTAAGTTAGAAAACATACACATACACTCACATGCACACACAAACATGACCTTCAAATCAGAGAAGTGTGGGCAAGTCAGATTTTACTTTTTTACAGTGAGTGACCAAAATACAGAATTAAAAAAAAAGAAGTTCCCAATGTTATCTACAATCTGTCAAGTTTCCTGCTCATCCTGCCTTGCCACTTGCTTACATGGACTTTGTACCCTGCCAGCTGCCCTGCAAAAGTGCTAAGCACAGGTATCTGGAAGAAACTAAACCACAAGGCTGGTATGTCAGACTCCTCGGCTCTCTGGTCAGCCCTGCTCACATTGCTGCAAGCCAGAGAAAGTCTGGCAAGCTATTTTTCAATTTCCTGGAAATAGGTATCTTGGCTGATGAAAGAAACATGAATTAATTAGGGGAACTCACTGTGCTTGTATGGAGGTTTATTTTGAAGTACCTTCTCATCTATTTAACAAGGGTCTATTTGATTGCCACAGTAATCCAGTGAGGTAGGTAGGAAATTACTATTAACCATATTTTAGAGAAGAAAACCGAAGTCCTAAGAGTTTAAACAACCTTTCCCAAAGAAATGCAAACAGACAAGAGTGCCAGGGCTGGCACTCAAGGCGTTTGTTCTTTGTCTCACTTTTTTAGCTCTTCCACTTTAATTTTTTAAGGTCCAATAAAAATATAACAAAGAGGATTCACAAGGTGTGTTTAGGATGGTAAACTAGGCCTTCCAGGAACATAAGGCAGGATGATATAACTTTTTAGGTTCCATGACTGGTAGAAAATACGAACAAACACCTCTGTAAACAGAGTGGCAAGAATAACTCTCTGGAGAGGGTTGTCATGCCTCTGAATGTGAGTTGACTGCAAAGTGGAACTACCAAAGGACTTTTTTCCTCCAATCTTGGAACCTAGTTCCATGTTCTCCAAAACCACTTGACTCCATGCAGTGAGTGAACACAGCCCACTCACTGCATAGGAGGGGTCTCGGCTTCATCAGCACAGCTCAGCTAACATTCAGAAAAGTTTGTTACTTCCCAGATAAGAAAGAGCAGCAGTTTTACACCGGAGAAACCTGGGAACACCACCTTAATCCAGTAATCAAACTTAACATCACCAGTAATTAAACAAACTGACATCATAGCCTCCTGATATGAGGTACTGAGAAGGACCCAACACCTGTGCCACAAGATTCCTGCCCAAAGAACACAACCTGAATGTGATGAGAGGAAACGTCAGGCCTATCCAAACTGAAGGACACTCCTCAAGACGACTAGCCTATATTCTTTAAAAATGTCAAGGCTGGCCTGGCACAGTGGCTCACGCTTGTAATCCCAGCACTTTGGGAGGCTGATGTGGGTGGATCACGAGGTCAGGAGATCGAGACCACCCTGGCTAACACAGTGAAATCCCGCACCTACTAAAAATACAAAAAATTAGCCAGATGTGGTGGCACGCGCCTGTAGTCCCAGCCACTCGGGAGGCTGAGGCAGGAGAATGACTTGAACCCGGGAGGTGGAGTGAGCCGAGATTGCACCACTGCACTCTAGCCTCGGTGACAGAGGGAGACACTGTCTCAAAAAATAAAATAAAATAATGTCAAGGTCAGGAAAAAGAATGGCTAAGGAACTGTTTCAGTTGAAAGGAGACTAAGAAGATGAGACAATTAAATGCAATGTGGGATCCTGGGTTGGACCCTGGACCAGGAAAAAAAAAGTGATATAAAAAATTCTATTAGGCCAGACCTGGTGACTCATGTCTGTAATCCCAGGACTTTGGGAGGTCGAGGCAGGCAGATCACCTGAGGTCAGGAGTTTGAGACCAGCCTGGCCAACACGGTAAAACCCCATCTCTACTAAAAATATAAAAATTAGCCAGGCGTGGTGGTGTGCCCCTGTAATCCCAGCTACTCGAGAGGCTGAGGCAGGAGAATCACTTGAACCTGGGAGGCAGAGGTTGCAGTGAGCCGAGATCACGTCACGGCACTCCAGCATGGGCTACACAGCGAGAGTCTGTCTCAAAAAAACCCAGAATCTTATTGGGACACCTGGCAAAAGTTGCACATACATTAGAAATTAAGTAACAGTACCAAGTTAAACTTTCTGATTTCCATAACAATGGAAAATAATGTCTTCGTTCTTAGGGGCAAAGGGGTATGATGTCTGCAGGTTACTCTCAAACGGTTCTGGGAGAAATCTGTGTATGTGTGCCTGTGTGTGCATCTATGGAGGATGAATGTGAGAGACTGTGCAAGACTGAGTGAGGGTGATAGGGGATGGGAAGGATGACAGAAATGTAAAAGGTGTGGAAGAAAGTTCTTTGTTCTAGTCTTGTGATTCTTTGGCAAGGTTGAAATCATTTCGAAATTTAAAAGTTGAAAAAATTTGTCTAAACTCAAATGATCCTCTGATAAGACTCAAAAATACAGGACTGAGTGAGTATACAGGTATGGTTGCAAGGAGGGGATATCACCTGACATTTTCAATTACCCTCTTCAGGAAGAATTTCAGATAAGAATGTAAAAGCCTACTGGAGAATGATGTGCTGGCAAAAACAGCAGTTAAATCGCCCTTGTGGGAGCCTAGCCTGCTGTAGATGCTTATCTGTGGGAGAGGATAACCAAGCCATACATCTCCCAGAGCAGCTTATGGGAAGGGCACCCAGCCAGGATCCATTAAATGTCCTCAGCCACCAAATGGATAGCCTGGGTCTGGGAGGGAGCCTTCCATGGGTCTGTGATTTGGAGTAAAGTGGGAGGTACTTGTTTTGGGCCATCCAGACACCTTTATCTAATGTTTTCCCTCATATGGAATATGTTTTGTTTTCAATACATGATAAAGTGAAATTAAACCAGGTCCCTGAAACAAAACTGATCTCAGCTATGATCTACCTCTGGAAATGATTATCTTTGGCACACTGAATTTTCCAAAGATGGCCACAATAATATCTCCCATCTCACATGATCTTATCTTTTGAGTTTATCTCTTCATCCCATTGAATCTAGGTTGGCCCGACTGCTTTGACCTATCAAATACAGCAGACAAGTAAGACTGTGCCAATTCAGGGCATAGTCCTTCACTGGCCCGACAGCTTCTGCTTCCTGCCCCAAAAGATGCTCAATCTTGGGGCCATTTCTTGTTGGAACCCAGTCACTGTGAGAAGCCTAAGCCATACAGAGAAGCCATAGTAGGCACTCTGGTTTGACAGCCTCAGCTGAGCTCCCAGCCAACAGCCATCATCAACTGACAATCGGGAAAATGGTCCATCTTGAACCTTCAGCTCAGCTGAGCTCTAGGTAACTGCAGCTCCAGTCAACACTGGACTGCAATGGCATGGAAGACCCTGGGTAACCCAAGTCAGCCCACAGAGCAACTGCACAAAAGATCCAAAGAGAGAACCTCCCAGTAAGCCCAAGTCACAGAACTGTGAAAATGAATAACAAATTACTGTTTAAGCAACTCAATTTTTGGGGGCTTTGTAACAGCAGCAATAGATGGCTGAAATATTACCTATCATAATGACCAAACTGACTTAGAATATATTTCTAAGAATATAAAACCATTAGAGAATATTTCACGCTGAAGACCTGGAAGTACAGGCAGCATCAACACTCAGAGGCAGAGACAGGCTGGACAAATCCACTTGGCCACACTGGATTTCTTTTCTTGAGGTTACGGGAACAAAGCTATGCTCCATCTATGTCTTTCAGAGTGTTGTTGAATCTAGTTTCCTAAAACCCATGCAAGTACCCAATGATGAAAACAATAAAAATAAACTTGAACGTTTAAAAGAGCAATGCTATTAACATGCACAGCCACCCAACAGTGGCTTAATTTATCTGAGATCAGGCAGGAGAATAATGCACTGTCAGAGCTTAGGTGGTCACAGGAAAAGAGATCATTAATCACACGACCTGCTTGGGATTCTGGATGGGGGAGTTCAAAGGGCTAATTGAGCCCCTTTTCAAAGCCACATCATTTCCAGTGTGTTTTTAAAATCACACACTTGGTCTGCACAGAAGGAATGTCAAAAATACCAGTTTTGGTGGGGGTTTGTTTTGTGTGTGGCACCATTCTAAAAATCAAGTAAGTCTTTTTTATTATGTTTTTCCAACATTGAGTATGCAAGAGAATATTTACAAAACATGTAAAGTATAAAGAATGATATAAATGGCCGGGCACGGTGGCCCACGCCTGTAATCACAGCACTTTGGAAGGTCAAGGCAGGTGGATCACTTGAGGTCAGGAGTTCAAAACCAGCCTGGCCAATATAGTGAAACCCCGTCTCTACTAAATATACAAAAATTAGCCAGACGTGGTGGTGCATGCCTATAATCCCGGCTACTTGGGAGGCTGAGGCAGGAAAATTGCTTGAACCTGCGAGGCAAAGGTTGCTGTAAGCAGAGACTGTGCCACTGCACTCCAGCCTGGGCGACAGAGTGAGACCCTGTCTCCAAAAATAAAAATAAAAAATAAAAAGAATGATACAACTGGCCATGCGCAGTGGCTCGCGCCTGTAACCCCAGCACTTCGGGAGGCAGAGGCAGGCGGGTCGTTTGAGCTCAGAAGTGAGCAAAGGACAAAGTCCTTGAGCAGGTCTGGTCTCAGCATTTTCCCTATCTGCCAGGCAACCCTACCCTGGCCCTCCAGCTTCTCCTTCCCTTCTTACTTGCATCCCATACCACTGCTATGTCTGAATGTTTGTGTCTCCTCAAAATATGTAAGTTGAAACCCTAACCCCATGGTGGTGGCATTAGGAGGTAGGGCCTTTGGGAGGTGATTAGGTCATGAAGGTGGAACCCTCCTGAATGGCATTAGTGTCCTTATAAAAGAGACCCCAGAGAGCTCCCTTGCTCCCCTTCCATTATGTGAGGACACATTGAGAAGATGGTTGTTCATGAATCAAGAAATGGGCCCACACGAGACACTGAATCTGGCCATACCTTGATCATGGACTTTCCAGCCTCCAGAACTGTGAGGAATACATTTCTGTTGTTTATAAGCCACTCAGTTTAGCAGCCAAACAGACTAACACACACACATACTGAGCACCTACTGTGCAACAATAAATCAAGACAGTTTCCAACCTCATAGCAGTCTAGCAGGAGATTGCTAAGTAGAAAACATTAACACCAAGCAATGAGGCATAGACCAACCACGCCTATGCCCTGGTTTCATGCACGGCTCTGTCATAATGTCACCTTCTCAGAGAATCCTTTCCTGACCACCTTATCCAGGCACTCCCTTCCACCACTCTGTCATCTGAACCGATTTAATTTTTTTTCACAGTGCTTATCGCCACCTGATCTTATCCATGCTGTTCACCGTCACATAAGCTCCAGGAGGGCAGGGACTTTTGCATCATCAGCCCTTAGAAGAGGGCTGGATGTTAAGTGAGTGAGTGAGACAGCACTGCACACGATGCTCTGTCAACACAGAGAAGGGGGTGAATTCAGCTTTGGCTGGCTCTGGAGAGGACGATGACTGACCGGAGTCCTGAGCAGATGGGTAGCTCTTTGGATTAGGGCCTGTACTGTGCTCAACTGTGTACAAGGCTCCCCCCACCTTGCTGGAGGTTCCTTGAAATAGGGACTCTTCTCACTCATTTGGAGATTCTCTGAGACACTGGGCATAGTGACCTGCATTCATTCATTCCACAAATATTTAATGTACCTACTATGTGCCTACTAGTGTTCTAGACAGAGTGGAAATTAAATTTTTTTCTCAAAATTAAACTGCATAAAAAAGTCTGGAATTTTAGCCAAGTCTCTTTGATCAGGGACAGCTTTTACAAAACTCAGATGATGTGTCCTTTAAAATAGTTGGCCAGGCGTGGTGGCTCACATCTGTAATCTCAGCACTTTGGGAGGCTGAGGCAGGGGGATCACAAGGTCAGGAGATCGAGATCATCCTGGTTAACATGGTGAAAACCCATCTCTACTAAAAAAAAAACACACACACACACACACACACACACAAAATTAGGTGGGTGTGGTGGCACACACTTGTAGTCCCAGCTACTCGGGAGGCTGAGGCAGGAGAATCGCTTGAACCCGGGAGGCAGAGGTTGCAGTGAGCCGAGATCATGCCATTGCACTCCAGCCTGGGCAACAGAGTGAGACTCCGTCTCAAAAAAAAAAAAAAATATATATATATATATGTGTGTGTGTGTGTGTGTGTGTGTGTGTGTGTGTGTGTATAAAATAGTTCTAGAAACACAATCTTTTTCAACATTTTCGACTTCACATTATTCTAAGTGAACAAATGCAGAAACAGAAAACCAGACACTGTATATTCTCACTTATTAATGGGAGCTAAACAATGAGTACACTTGCACATGAAGAAGGGAACAACAAATATTGGGGCCTACTTGAGGGTGGAGTGTGGGAGGAGGGTGAGAATAAAAAAACTACCCATTGGGTACTATGCTTATTACCTGGGTGGCAAAATAATATGTACACTAAAACCCTGTGACATGCAATTTACTTTATTTTTTATTTTTTGAGACAGAGTCTTGCACTATTGTCTGGGCTGGAGTGCAGTGGCGCGATCTCAGCTCACTGCAACCTCCACCTCCTGGGTTCAAGCGATTCTCCTGCCTCAGCCTCCCGAGTAGCTGGGATTACAGGCGCAGGCCACCACGCCTGGCTAATGTTTTGCATTTTTCAAAGACATGGGGTTTCACTATGTTGGTCAGGCTGGTCTCGAACACCTGACCTTGTGATCCACCCGCTTTGGCCTCCCAAAGTGCTGGGATTATAGGTGTTAGCCACCACGCCTGGCCTATGACACGCAATTCATCTATAGAACAAACCTGCACACGTGCCCCTGAAACTAAAACAAAAGTTTTTTAAAAAAAGATTTTTGGCCAGGCGCAGTGGCTCATGCCTGTAATCCCAGCACTTTGGGAGGCCAAGGGCAGGTGGATCACGAGGTCAGGAATTCGAGACCAGCCTGGCCAACATGGTGAAACCCCATCTCTACGAAAAATACAAAAATTAGCCGGGCATGGTGGCCCATGCCTGTAATCCCAGCTACTCGGGAGGCTGAGGCAGGAGAATCACTTGAACCTGGGAGGTGGAGGCTGCAGTGAGCTGAGATTGCACCACTGCACTCCAGCCCAGGAGACAGTGTGAGACTCCATCTCAAAAAAAAAAAAAAAAAAAAAGGATTTTCAACTTCAAAGAAACAGCACAAAGTCAGTTGTGATCTTGCTTCTGAGAAGCCAACTCCAGAAACCCCAAAACCAACGAAAGAACTCCATCCTTAATATTCTGTTCCTCTAGAACTACTCCTGGTACCAAAATAGTTCTAGAGGGACAGAAGTAATAGGATAGATGTATATATAAAGGGGAGCTTATTAAGGAGTGCTGACTCGCAATCACAAGGTGAAGTCCCACAATGGGACATCTGTAAGCTGAGGAGCAAGGAAGCCAGTCCTTGCCATCTGAACTGCCTATCATGAACTGGGTGCTTTCTGACCTATCTAGCCATAAAGTGGGGTGTGCACAGCAGTATTCCATCATCAAATGGAAGTGGTATATACATGATCGGGTTCAAGCAGGTCCTGAGGGCACAAGTAAATTACATGAGGAAGTGGCTCAAATGCCCTGCCACCCTGCCTTCTCTCCCCCAGCCTGCACCAATGGCCTCATGGCAGGGGTGGGGGGTTCCCTATGATCAGTTGACAGAGGAAGAGAAGACTAGGGCCTGATTTACAGATGGCTGTGGATGATATGCAGGCACCACCTGAAAGTGGACAGCTACGGCACTACAGCCCCTTTCTGGGACATTCCTGAAGGACAGTGGCGAAGGGAAATCTTCCCAGTGGGCACAACTCCGAGCACTGCACCTTGTTATGCACTTTACTTGGAAGGAGAAATGGCCAGATATGTGATTATATACTGATTCATGGGCTGTAGCCAATGGTTTGGCTGGTTAGGGACTTGGAAGAAGTATGATTGGAAAATTGGTGACAAAGAAATCTGGTGAAGAGGTTATGTGGGTTGACCTTTCTGAGGGGTCAAAAACTGAGGATATTTGTATCCCATGTGAATGCTCACCAGTGGGTGACCTCAGTAAAGGAGGATTTTAATAATCAAGTGGATAGGATGACTCGTTCTATGGACACCACTCAGCCTCTTTCCCCTGTCATTGCACAATGGGTCCATGAACAAAGTGGCCATGGTGGCAGGGATGGAGGTTACACACGGGCTCAGCAACACAGACTTCCGCTCACCAAGGCTGACCTAGCTACGGCCACTGCTGAGTGCCCAATTTGCCAGCAGCAGAGACCAATTCTGAGCCCTCGATATGCACCATTCCTCAAGGTGATCAGTCAACTACTTGGTGGCAGGTTGATTATACTGGACCTCTTCCATCATGGAAAGGGCAGCAGTTTGTACTCACTGGAATAGATACTTACTCTGGATATAGGTTTGTCTATCCTGCACACAATGCTTCTGCCAAGACTACCATCTGTGGACCCATGGAATGCCTTATCCACCATCATGGTATTCCACATAGGATTGCCTCTGAACAGGGCACTCACTTTACGGCTACAGAAGTACAGCAGTGGGCTCATGCTCATGGAATTCACTGGTCTTAACATATTCCCCATTATCCTGAAGCAGCTGGATTGATAGAACAGTGGAATGGCCTTTTGAAGTCACAATTACAATGCCAACTAGGTGACAATAGTTCGCAGGGCTGGGGCAAAATTCTTCAGAAGGCTGTGTATGTTCTGAATCAACATCCTATATATGGTACTGTTTCTCCCATAGCCAGGATTCATGGGTCCAGGAATCAAGGGGTGAAAATGGAAGTGACACCACTCACCATCACCCCTAGAGATCCATTAGCAAAATTTTTGCTTCCTGTTCCCACAACATTATGTTCTGCTGGCCTAGAGGTCTTAGTTGCAGCAGGAGGAATGTTGCCACCACACAACAAAGATTGCCACCTGGACACTTTAGGCTCCTCCTACCTCTAAGTCAACAGGCTAAGAAGACAGTTAGTGTTGACTGGGGTGATTGACCCAGACTATCAAGACGAAATCAGTCTACTACTCCACAACGGAGGTAAGGAAGAATATGGTGGAATACAGGAGATCCCTTAGGGCATCTCTTAGTATTACCATGCCCTGTGATTAAGATCAATGGAACACTACAACAGCCCAATCTAGGCAGGACTACAAATGGCCCAGACCCTTCACTAATGAAACTTTGGGTCACTCCACCAGGTAAAAGTCAACGACCTGCTGAGGTGCTTGCTGAAGGCAAAGAGAATACAGAATGGATAGTAGAAGAAGGGAGTCATCAATACCAGCTACGATCACAGGACCAGTTGCAGAAACGAGGACTGTAATTGCATGAGTATTTCTTTCTTATTTTGTTAAGAACATGTTTGTGCATGTAGACACTTACTCTGGATATAGGTTTGTCTATCCTGCATGCAATGCTTCTGCCAAGACTACCATCTGTGGACCCATGGAATGCCTTATCCACTGTCATGGTGGATGAAGAAACTACCTTCATTTCCTTTCTTTTTCCTTTATCATGTGACATAAGATTTATTGACATCATATTAGCATTTAAGTGTTAACTTTATGTAATAGCATTTGGGTTGGGGATTGGTGTGCTTCCAGTTGTAGGAAGGATAGGTGTAATTATGACCTTATTATTTGTCTTTATTTGAAGATTATGTATGATCTCAGGGGATGTGTATGGGTTCAAGTTGACAAGAGGTGGACTTGTGATGGTTAATATTGAGTTTCAACCAGATTGGATTGAAGGATGCAAAGTATTGTTCCTGGGTGTGTCTGTGAGGGTGTTGCCAAGGAGATTAACATTTGAGTCAGTGGACTGGAAGAAGCAGACCTAGCCTCAACGTGGGTGGGCACCATCTAATCAGCTGTCAGCATGGTTAGGATAAAAGCAGGTAATCCCAGCACTTTGGGAGGCCGAGGTGGGTGGATCACAAGGTCAGGAGATGGAGACCATCCTGGCCAATATGGTGAAACCCCGTTTCTACTAAAATATAAAAAAATCAGCTGGGCACGGTGGTGCATGCCTGTAATCTCAGCTACTTGGGAGGCTGAGGCAGGGGAATTGCTCGAACCTGGGAGGCGGAGGCGGAGGTTGCAGTGAGCTGAGATCGTGCCACTCCACTCCGGCCTGGCAACAGAGCAACACTCAATCTCAAAAAAACAAAACAAAACAAAACAAAACAAACAAACAAAAAAAAAACGCAGGTGGAAGAGCATGGAAGGACGATTAGACTGGCTTAGTCTTCTGGCCTACTTCTCCCATGCTGGATGCTTCCTGCCCTCAAACATCGAACTCCAAGTTCTTCAGCTTTTGGACTCTTGGACCTTCAACCACAGAATTAAGGCTGCACTGTCAGCTTCCCTACTTTTGAGGTTTTGGGACTCGGACTGGCTTCCTTGCTCCTCAGCTTGCAGATGGCCTATTGTGGGACTTCACCTTGTGATTGTGTGAGTCAATATTCCTTAATAAACTCCCCTTTATATATACATCTATCCTATTAGTTCTGTCCCTCTGGAGAACCCTTACTAATACAGGCTGTTTCCCTTTCTTATGGTTTGTGTGTTCACTGGAGTAGCACTTTTAATTTCCTTCAATAACTTTTCCTTTGCATTCACGACTTGGCTAACTGGTGCTAGAGGCCTACCCTTCAGTCCATGTCAGCTTTTGATGTGCCTTCCTCACTAAGCTCAATCATTTCTAGCTTTTGATTTAAAGTGAGAGATCTGTGGCTCTTCCTTTCACTTGGACACTAAGAGGCCATTGTTGGGTTATTAATTGGCCTCATTTCAATATTACTGTGTCTCAGGGTGTAGAGAGATCCGAGGAGAGGGAGATGGGGGAATGGCCTGTCAGTGGAGCTGTCAGAACACACACATTAAGTTTGCCATCTTACATGGGTGCAATTCATGGCACCCCAAAACAATTACAACAGTAACATCAAAGATCATTGATTACAGATCACCATGATGGCTTTAATAACAAAGTTTGGATATTTTGAGAATTACCAGAATGTGACACAGAGACAAGAAGTGAGCACACACTATTGGAAAAATGGCATCGATAGACATGTTCAATGCAGGGTTGCCACAAACCTTCAATTTGTAAAACAACAAACAACAACAACAACAGTATTTGCGAAGTGCAAAGTACGACAAAATTAGGTATACCTATAATTCTCATTTCTATAGAAGATACTACCATTTATAATAACGATGACGAAACTTGCAAGCTAGTATCCCTGCAGGGACCATGAGTCCAAATTCCAGCAAGAGAGAGGGTGGAATCTGTAAAAGTCTCAGTGTAAACTAGGCTTTTCTGTTAATGTAAATGTCCAAAATTAACACCAGAGTAATGATGCATGGGTGGAAGCTGAAAAAGGCTCAGAAATAAGACAGAGGGAAATGGATTGTAGAGCCCACACAATAAATTTAAAGAGGTGGTAAGATAACAATACCATAACCAAAGATGGACAATACTAGCACAGAGAGGTTGCATGAACTAAAAATAAAGAAAGAAAGAAAAGTGGGCTTTTAATTCAGTGATGTGCTATGGAAAGATTTTCCTTATGGAGGACAAACACATCAGTGGCAGGTATTAGTAGTGTATCAAAACCATAGTGATCTCTAAAAAAAATATTAATAGTAGTGAAAAAGTCTCTGTTAGAAAGCAACACGTTGGAAATTTAAGAGCTGATGTCATCTTTAAATATTTTTGACAAATTTGCAAGTGTTCATTAAATTTGTGTTTTATCCAACATTCTCTGAACTAAACTGATACACTGAATAAGGTTCATATGATTCCCTCTATATAAAAACTTTCCTATTTTCCCAAATTAAATCATATTTCTCTTTCTTTCTCTGTCCTACTAAAGATGGTTTCCACTGTCCTACTGGACTGAGTTATTTACTGAGTCTTGTCAGTTACTGCCAGTAAAATATTTTAATGACTTAAGACGGTGGTGGTCACATAGTTATCGTAAATTTTTCAGTCACATGGTTTCATTGGTGAGTTTAGCTAGTTCCTAACAAAAATTAGGCATGGTGGCATAGGGTGCATGGGTACAGAGGTCCCAGCTACTTGGGAGACTGAGGCGGGGGGATCACCTGAGCCCAGGAGTTGGAGGCTATAGCGTGGTGTGATTATGCCTGTGAACAGTCAGTGCACTCCAGGCCTGGGCAATACAACAAGACCCCATTTCTTTTTTCTTTCTTTCTTTTTTTTTTTTTTTTTTTGAGATGGAGTCTCGCTCTGTCACCCAGGCTGGAGTGCAGTGGCGTGATGTCGGCTCACTGCAAGCTCTGCCTCCCCGGTTCATGCCATTCTCTTGCCTCAGCCTCCTGAGTAGCTGGGACTACAGGCGCCCGCCACCACACCTGGCTAATTTTTTGTATTTTTAGTAGAGACAGGGTTTCACCGTGTTAGCCAGGATGGTCTTGATCTCCTGACCTCGTGATCCGCCCGCCTTGGCCTTCCAAAGTGCTGGGATTACAGGTGTGAGCCACCGCGCCTGGTCAGACCCCATTTCTTAAAAACACACACATATATATTTGCTTCATTAAAATACTGCTGATCATGGCTGACAAGTTATTATTGTCTCTCTATTAAAGAGAGAGACAACAAGGTGGGGGAGAATGTGAGGAGGAGCCCAAGTCCAATGCAATCACTGAAATCCAAATGCAACTGGAAAAAGAAGAATACCAGAAAATGGAATTCATGGACCTAAAGAGAAAATGCTGAATGCATCATCTTGGTAAATAAAAGCCCTGTTATGCACTGGGGTCCCTTAGCAAAGGATCTTTCACTCAGAAGATACACAGAGAGTCAAGCCAGGTAACTCCAAGGCCAACATGTCTCTCACTTACCTCTTCTGGCTGGCCATGCCTCACAGGGGAGCAGGAGCTGTAACACTGGATGGCACAAAGCCCGAGCAAACAGACTCATGACAGTCAGACTGTCTGGTAAAGGGGAGACATGCTTACTTGGATATCACAGGAGAAGATGGTCTCTTAGGAATGCCTCCAGAAAACTCGCATCTTCTCAGAGGGGACCCGAAGTTCACAACGGGAAGAGAAGTTGCTGTTCGCTGCCCCCGCTTCACCTTCTCCACCTGTAGGGGACACAGGATAGCTACAGTCCGTGACTGGCCCTACTTCCACAGTTTATGAGACTAATATTCCAGATGGAACAATGCACAGCTTTCTTTCAGAGGGATCGATATGAAGCTATAATGCTTCACATGACAGGCATCTTTGCAGGGAGGCAGGATGAGGTCATCACATTTACATTATCCAGTTAAAAAAAAATCAGCCTCAAAATGCAAAGATTTCCTTCTCCTTGTTATCTTGCAAAGAGTTAACAACACAATCATATTATGGTCCTAGATATATAGGAACTGAAAAGAGTACAAAGATGTAAAATCACTACAAAAAATTACAAGTGGGTGAAAATGTGGTTATAACATCCAACACAGTGAGCTGTGGCCCCTGATGGTATACATGGTATAATGGGGTCTGCAACCCCATCTAGTCCTGTAGGTCTTCCCATTACCTCCCCTGGCAAAAGGGAACAGACATCAGTGCCTAGCCGGCAGAAAGTGATCCACAAAGGTTAGCTCCCTTCTCTCCCTATCACACTTTTCTGCAGCAAGTCCTCATTTGGCCCCCACACTCACATCCATCAATCCCTTTCAATAGTAATCCACTGTATAGTAAAATCCAAGAGTCTAAAACATGCACTTCTAAGAGCCACAACAGATTTGAAAAGAGCATATGGCATTATAAAATGCAGTAGTTTTAAAATAAGTCCTGACATTATTTGATATTCCTCCCTTCAACAGGTGAGGCTTAATTCCTCTCCCCTTGAGCGTGGGTTGATCTTAGTGACTTAAAGGACACTGCAGCTTCCCGATTGCTTGCCTGGAGGGAAGCCAGCTGTGGCATCATTTGGATACTCAAGCAGCTTTATGGACAGGCCCATGCAGTGAGGAACTGAGGCCTCCTGCCAACAGCCATGAATGAGCCATCTCAGACGAGGCCCAGCTGTGCTTTCAGATGATGCAGCCCTGGCCAACATCTTGACCACACCTCATGAAAGACCTTGTACCCAGAACCACTAAGTCACTCTGAATTTCTGACCCAAAGAACCCATGAGTTAATAGATATTTGTTATTTTAAGCTGCCAAGGTTTGAGGTGATTTGTTAAGTAGCAATTGATAACTAACAAAAGTAGTATGGCATTGCGTAATTTCTAAATAAACAGACACAATTGGGGGTGCCTACTCAACATTTAATTTACTGATAGTACCCGTATGCCATCAAAAATGTTTAAGCTTGGCATAGTAACACGTGCCTGTAGTCCCAGCTACTCAGGAGGTTGAGGCAGGAGGATTACTTGAGCCTAGGAATTCAAGGTCAGCCTGGGCAACATAAAAAGACCTCATCTCAAAAGAATATTTAATGATTACTTTTGTAGGTAAAAGTTGATGTAGATTCTCAGTTCTAGTTAGGTGCACAGGCAAGACTGACCCAGAATCAGATATCCATAAAGAGGAAGACAGAGGATATTTAGAACATTCCTTCTGATTCCTGTCCTCTGGAGGGCAGGCTGTGACAAGGACATCATTAAGAATTTGCTCCAAGGTACTAAGACTTAAGATGATGCAAAAACTTAAGTGATTTTCAAAGGCTGGTTAAAATTTTGAACTAAATCTACCCTTTCCTGCTTTGAGCAGTCCCAGGAGATTGATGGAAACAGAGAGCCCAGGTCAAGCACAGAAGTAATAACACCATCAGACAGAACACGGTTTGTAGGAGTGAGTGGGTGGGTGATTTTAAACCTACCAGAGAGGCCTCTCCTCCTGCAAGGGCTTCTTTCCCAACATCTCCTGCGCCAGATATAGATGTAGATGTAGCTTTCTTCTTCTCAATGTTTCGAGTGGGTGAAGACTTGTAAGAAGGGTTAAGAGGGCCAAGAGGAGCTAAACGAGGACAGACAGGGAATACTAGAAAGTTACAGTATAACAGCCAGAAGGACAGAGAGTACAGATGGAAAAAGTAGAGCAGAGGTGGGAAGAACACATTTCTGTTAAAATATGACCTGGGCAATCAATATCATACTTTTCTATTGTACACAGGATGGATCTTACCCTAAAAAGGCTCCCATACTCAGGAGTCAAGTTTATTCAAGTTTATTTCAGGGGTTAAAAGTCTATACTTTGGAGCCACAGAGACCTAGCACTGCCACCTAATAGCTGGATCACCTTGGGCAGGTTATTTAACCTCTCTAAACATTGATTTCCTTGTGCACAAAAGGGTTAACATAGCAGATCTGACTGCTGTGCTTGGAAAGGCCTGCTTACATGGGTAGCCCTTGGGTGGCATCTGGGAACTTAGATTTCAGGAAGGGTTCCCACCATTAACTGATGGATGTCTAAACTGTTTATACAAACAGTATGGTTTATGCTAAGCATCTGCTTTTCTTGTGGGAGTCTGGAATCTGGGTATGTGCCTGGGAGGGGATACCTACATATCTAGCCCCCAGTAAAAACCCTAGGCAATGAGTTTCTAGCCAACTTCCCAGCCTGGCAACATTTCATACATGTTGTCACAACGTGTTGGTAGAGGAATTAAGCTCATCCCGTGTGACTCCACTGGGAGAAGACTCTTGGAAATCTACACCTGGTTACCTCTGGACTTAATCCCATGCACCTCCTCCATTTGCTAGTTTTTTCATGTTTCCTCCTACTATAATAAATCACAGCCATGGGTTGGGCATGGTGGCTCACCTGAGCTCAGGAGGTTGAGACTAGTCCGGGCAACATGGTGAAACCCCAGCTCTACAAAAAACACAAAATTAGCATGGCATGGGGGCACACTCCTGTAGTCCCAGCTACTCTGCAGGCTGAGGCAGGAGGATCGCTTAAGCCTGGAAAGTTGAGGCTGCAGTGAGTCAAGATCACACCACTACATTCCAACCTGGGTGACAGAGAAAGACCCCATCTCAAAAAAAAAAAAAAAAAAAAAAAAAAAAGCTAAGAAAGAAAAAATAAGTCAGTCATGAATGCAACTATGTTGATTCTTCCAAGTTCTCCTAGTCAATCATCAAACCTGGGGTGGTCTTGGGGAACTCTGGCACAACTAGTGTCAGAAATGGGAATTGCTGGAATGACCCTAATTCGCTGAAACACGGTAAAATCACATTTTGGGAAAAGGACAAAAGGGAGGAGAACAAACTTGTGATGCCTGGGTGGCTATGAAGTTATCCATGCTATAAAACAGCAGCTGAGCTGTTGCTAGAGGTAAAAGTGACCTATGGAATTTAAAGATGACCAATGCAGCTCCAAGAGAGTTGGCTCAATGGATCCCCCTGGCTGCTTTTGGCTGTAGCACGCTAGCTAAAGTGAAGGAAAAAGCGCAGCCCAAGAGATGCCTTTGGTTTTTGTTTTCTCCTCCAAGTGAGAGTGAGACACAGCTTCCTTGCTTTTTGCCAGCAGTGGGTAGGTTGGAATTTAAACTCCAAATATTAGAATCAGAACAAGTCTCTGTAGTAGATTTTTCTGCTAGGACTTTTGTAATGGAGCCTCTGGAAAAAGGGAGCTATGAAAAGACAGGCAATTTCTAGAAAAAGACACGCTTTCTGAGTTTTAAAAATTGACTAGGGACCACTATAAATATAGAATGCCCTTCATGGGGCCCAAAACTATAAAAAGATCCTGGATGCTGCTAGACTGGGTCACATACAAGTGCCCACAAGACAGGGCTTGTTCTCTGATGGGACCATCCAGTCAAGCTGCTCATTGGCTCTATATTTCTGATGCGGAGTCTGATTATATTCCCAACACATGACTCCTACAAAAGCTCCAAGTCACATCACAGGCGATGTGACTCTTTCAGCAATCCCTGACAGATTGAACTCCATCCCCTCTGGAGAAAGTGTCACTGCTGTTGATGTTTTGTGTTTAATTTTCTGGAGTAGCTGCAGTTTGTAATAGACTGAGATCCTGACTATATTTCCTCTACCTTTCTCTCACTACACGTGTCAGTAAAGCAATTTGCTAAATGCAGCTGTCACTGGAAAGGGATTGATCCTTTCTAGGCTGCTCACTGGATAAATGATCAAGATGAAAGGGCTCAGAGGTGATACAAACCTACTTTAAAATGTTTTGAAAATTTAGGATTTTAGCCTAATACCTGAACACAATATATCTTTCTGGTTAAGTTGGATTAAAAATGGGTTTTAACAAATGCTTTTGTCCTTTCTTTGAAAGGTCTGGGTGAGAGTAGGGGATGATTAAGAAAATGTAAAGTTTTGATTATTGAATAGGACATGGAGAAAAACAACATAATCCAACACCTGGGGTGATACAGGGATAGGGAAGGACATTTGTGCTCTGTTTTTCATAACTGCTCCTGGAAGCGCTCTCCTTGCTGAAGGAAAACTCCCTGTGCTGAAAGCACCTTGGGCTCAGACCCATGGCTGAGCCTAGATGGCACGTGACAGCATGACTATGAGTTGGCAGGGGTGGGGCCAGCTCCTGTATGTCCCACAGAACACCTCCAGATGCCGTCTGCACTTGCCAAGAAGATGAAGTAGGGTCACTGGTAGAACTGTTTGGGACTGATGGCCTCAGGCAGCCCCCATAAAACCTGGGATGGAGCTGAATTACCTGCACTGGACTGAGCACCCTGAGGTACCAGTCACCACAGTGGGAGGCCACGTTGGTGACTGCCTGACCAATGATAACCCTGCTAGTGTGCCCTAACATCTTCAACTCTTTGTTTCCAGGGAACCACATGAGCCCTTGGGGATCACAGTTCCTATTTCCGTGCCATGATTATCATGACACTGCGTCAGGCCTGGAAGGCATTCAGATCAGTTTCAACTTACTGGCCAGAGCTGTTCTGGGCCTGAGTTGATGCCACGGGCCAGGTAAAAAGATTCATATAGCAACTGATGGAGGAGGTCACCTGGCTGTCCCAAACAGACCTTTCTAAGGCCAGGTGCAGTGGCTTAAGCCTGTAATCCCAGCACTTTGGGAGGCCGAGGTGGGAGGATCGCTTGAGTCCCAGAGTTTGAGACCAACCTGGGCAACACAGGGAGACCCTATCTCTACAAAAAAAAAAAAAAATTATCTAGGTGTGGTAGCACACACCTATAGTCCCAGCTACTCAGGAGACTTAGGTGGGATGATCACTTAAGCCCAGGAGGTTGAGGACGCGTTGAGCCATGATCATGCCACTGCACTCCAGCGTGGCTAAGAGCAACAGAGCAAGACCTTGTCTCCAAAATAAATAAATAAATAAATAGGAAAGAAAAGAAAGAAAGAGAAGAAAAAAGACAGACTTTCTGGTTAATGAGATTTGCTTTAACTGCTAAGTCCCAGAACCCCTAAAGGACATAACTGAGATCAATATTGCAGGATGGTCTCACCCCCTGCTATATGGTGCCCCACTGAAAAATTTTCTGTAAAGACACCTTGGCCAAGGGTCAAGTGGGTGGACTGTGCAAAAATGAGCTAACATAGCAGGCCTGACTGCCATCCCTATAAAAGCCTGCTTACAAGGTTAGCCTTTGACCGGCACCTGGGAACTTAGATTTTGGGACGACCCCCGCCTTTAACTGATGAGTGGCTCACTGGGCATAAACAAACAACAAGTTGAATACCTGTTTTCCTTCTGGGAACCTGGAATTTGGGTATGTGCTGGGCAAGGGGTGCATGTGACCAGCCCCCTGTAAAAACCGGGGGCACCGAGTCTCTAAACAGCTTCCCTGGTTGGCAACATTTCACACATGTTGTCATAACTCATTGCTGGGGTGAAAGGCATCCTGAGTGGCTCCACTGGAGAGGACTCTGGAAGCTTGTGCCTGGTCTTCCCAAGACTTTGTCCCATGTGCCTTTCCCCTTTGCTGACTTTGCTTGCATCCTTTCACTGGGGATCCTGTGAGTCTTCCTAGCAAATCACTGATCCTGGAGTTGCTATTAGGGAACCGCAACATATTCCTTATTCTCAAAATGGGGTACTTCCTACTTGCTAGGGTTTTTTTGATATATAATTCATATACCATAAAATTCACCCTTTAAAAAGTGTACAGGACAAGCATGGTGGCTCATACCTGTAATCCTAGCACTTTGGGAGGCCGACGCAGATGGGTCACGCTTGAGCCCAAGAGTTTGAGACCAGCCTGAGCAACATAGTGAGACCCTGTCCCTACAAAGAATCCAAAAAATTAGCCAGGCATGGTGGTGTGTGCCTGTAGTCCCAGCTACTTGGGAAGCTGTGGTGAGAGGAGGGCTTGGAGTTCGAGGCTGCAGTGAGCTATGATCACATCACTGCATTCCACCCAGGGTAAAAGAGCAAGACCCTGTCTTTAAATACATATACATATACATATACACATACACATATACACACAATTTGGAGGTTTTAGTACATTCACAAGGTTGTGGAACCATAACCACAGTCTACTTCTAAAACATTTTCAAGATTCCCCAAATAAACTCTTTGTCTGTTAAGCAGTCACTCCCCTTCCTTCCCTCCTCCAATCTCTGATAACCACCATCTATTGTCCATCTTCACGGATTTTCCTATTTCAGACATTTCACGTAAATAGAAGCGTACAATTTGTGGTCTTTTGCAACTGGTTTCTTTCACTTAGTATAATATTTTCAAGGTTCATCTATCTTGCGGTATGTATCTGTATTTTTTTTTTTTTTTTTTGAGATGGAGTCTCACTCTATCACCCAAGCTGGAGTACAGTGGTGCAATCTGGGCTCACTACAGTCTCCACTTCCTGGGCTCAAGTGATTCTCCTGTCTTAGCCTCCCAAGTAGCTGGGATTACAGGTGTGCACCACCACACCCACCTAATTTTTGTATTTTTAGTATTTTTAGTAGAGATGGGGTTTCACTATGTTGGCCACACTGGTCTCGAACTCCCCACCTCAAGTGAACCGCCCGCATCAGCCTCCCAAAGTGCTGGGATTACAGGCATGAGCCACCATGTCTGGCCTGTATTTCTTTTTATAGCTGAATAATATTCTACTTTATGGGTATATCACATTTTGTTTCCACTTTGTGGCTATTGTAAGTTTTTGTGCAAACATATGTTTTTAATTTCCTTGGCTGTATACCTAGAAGTGGAATTGCTGGGTCGTAAGGCAACTCCATGCTTAAATTTTTGAGGAACTGTCAGACCATGTTCTACAGCAGCTGCACATTCCCACCAGCAGTGTGTGAGGGAAGAGTGTCTCCACACCTCCACCAACATGTGGTTATTTCCCCTTTTAAAAAAATTGTAGTCATCCTAGTGGGTGTAAAGTGGCAACCCACTATGGTTTTGATTTGCATTTCCCTAATGATTAATGATGTTGAGCATCTTATGAACTTATTAGCTATCTGTACAACTTCTTTGCAGAAACAGTATAACTGTTTGGAAGCAGCTACAACTAGGCAGAAGTTTTATGTCATTTATGTATCATCACACTGAGTACACTATCTTGAGAATAGAGAGTAGACCTGACCTTAGGTGGACACAGTGCTGCTCATCTGGAAACAAAGAGAATCCCAGCCCCCACGAATCCTGACATGATGACTTGATCTGCTTTGATAAAGGCAGAGCTTTGATGGTCTGGTCCAGTGTTTCTCAGACTTCAATGTGCAGGTTGGGTGGGGCCTTCCAACCACGCTCCTAGATGCTGCTGCCGTTGCTGGTCGATGGATCACTTTTTCAGTAGTGAAGCTCTAAACTTCTGTTGAGCTTTTACTCTGTGCTAATCATTGTGCTATCTCATTTGCGTGCACTCTCTCATTTAATCCTCACAATAATTTTAAATAGCTCCATCTTATAGATGAGAAAACTGAGGCTTAAAGAAGTTAATTAACTTACCCCCAATGGTGAGAGCTAGTGAATGGCAGAGCTGGCTATGGGACTCCCCAGACTGGTCTACAGGCTATTTTGCCACATCATCTCTGAAGTCTACTAACCTGCAGAGTTCATCAAGTGGGTTTCTCTTCCCCTAAAGTATATGCTCTCACTCATAAAATAATTTACTCACCTCTGTGACACTCAAAAGAAACATAAAACAGTAAAACACTGGTAGAAGACGTTATTAACCAATGAAGACATTTCACAAAGCCAGCAAATAGGAAGCAAAATCCAAAAATTCAGGAGTAAATCCTAGGCTGACCAAAACCTCTTTGGGCATTTTCCCTGGTGTTACCAGCTTAGCCTCTTTTACCTGAATCACTGGCCTGCCCAGAGAGCATGACTGAAGCTCTGCTTCTGGCTAAAGAAGACTGTGTGGGTGTCAACAGTCGCGAAACAAGAATGGCTTCCATTGGACTAAGGTGCATGCGATGAGCTGAGGGATGGAATCAAATGAAAATTTTAAAAAGCAAAATTAAAACAAAACAAAATAAAACGTTTAAATAACACAATGCATGGTGCAAATTAACTTTTGGGTGGCAGAACATGGAAAATAAAAATATTTGAACAAAGGATGGATTTGGAATTTGTCATAGTAAAATAAAACAAATAATGTGTCCTTTAGAGTTTGGGAAAGTGCATTAATTGTCACGAGGTACCAGAATCCATTCAATATGCTATTGCAGTACAGTGACCTGTATCACTCAGAGAATTAGCCCACCTCCCAGATGTAATATGGACTCAGGAAATCATTTATGGCCAGGCATGGTGGCTCATGCTTGTTATCCCAACACTTTGGGAGGTCAAGGCAGTCGGGTCACTTGAACTCAAGAATTTGAGACCAGCCCGGGCAACATGGCGAAACCTCGTCTCTACAAAAAATACAAAAAAATTAGCTGGGCATGGTCATGTGCACCTGTAGTCCCAGCTACTTGAGGCTGAAGTGAGAGGATGGCTTGAGCCCAGGAGGCAGAGTTTGCAGTGAGCCAAGATTGTATCACTGCACTCCAGCCTGTGCAACAGAGAGCCTGTTTAAAAAAAAAAAAAAAAAAAAAAAAAATCCCTTTACTCCAAGTAGAAAAAAATTATGCCTATAAAACACTTGTTTTAGGTCCTGTGCTAAGAAACATTTCATAACACACTGATTTTTAAATAAAATGTCATCCTGTAATAGTATAAAAATATATATTTTCATACTTTTTACATGTCAATAAAGGTAAAAATTAAGTGAGAGGCACAAAAATACAAACAGCCAACTGATTATCAGCTGTAATGAAAGATAGTAGTATTCATAATCTAGAAGTCAATGACCAAAATATTTATATCAGTTTAGAATGTATTATATATGGCAATGAATTAACTTTTCCCTCACTCTGTATTCGGCTCTTCATCACTTCCAGGTTCCTGGTGCTTACCATGAACTGCATCACAGATCAGTAGCGTTATAAACCTTATAGGGTCTCTGACACACATAACATGCCTCTGGGATAGAGGTACAAGGTCAGTGTCAGTGGAAACAACCAGGAAGGCACACCAGCCTCTGCCAAGTCGCAACCAGCCTCTTGCTCTGCCCTTGGTGATAACTTGTGCTAAACACTCCACTGGCACCTGATACTTCTTCAGTGTTGCTTTAGAATAAACATTTAGTGCATGGAGAGCTTCCCTTATTTCCTTAACCTATATACTCTGAAAGGTATAAACAGACTTTCAGTGACTTATCTGAGCCTTTGTGAGAATGCAGACCGTGTTAAATCTCCTCAGGTTCTGGAACTGGCACACGTCCCATACACATCATCTC
The DNA here is from genome assembly GCF_043159975.1 of Macaca nemestrina. Taxonomy (NCBI): domain Eukaryota; kingdom Metazoa; phylum Chordata; class Mammalia; order Primates; family Cercopithecidae; genus Macaca; species Macaca nemestrina. Next base: position 140,664,810 of record NC_092145.1, on the reverse strand, counting down.
CCAACTCAAAACAGAGTGCCACCCATTCTTTTCCTCTTTTAGAGGCCTCATTAGTTCTGTGCTTCTCTTTTCATCTACAAAATGGGCAGGCCTATAAACCACAGATGATGGCAGAACCCCATTTTTTCACATATCTAAGCCTCCTATGTAACTATAACTTATCAATTCTGCTCTTTATGGTTAATCAACTGTATTCCATCATTGACCAGGCAGTTACTTTAATGGTCACATCTGCCCACTGGTTAATTAATTCCTGGGCGGGCTAACTCCTACATGCAATGTGGAAAACAGAACAGTCTCTTTCAGACTGGGAGGCTGCATTAATTCTTGCCTCTATTCAACAACGACCTGGCTCTAAAGAGCCATGCCACGTTCCAAAGTCCCATCGACAAGGCCCTAGGGCTCCCACATTCAGACCACAAGACTAGGACAATGATGGTATCTGCAGAAGGCTCAAGAGGAGGCTCTCACAAAGACCAAAGTTAAGATGCTCACACCAGAAAAGAAACAAACTGGAGAGACCAAGTCTACACATTCACTTGCCTCGGTCTGGGGAATAGGATATTGCCACGGTGGATGAAGACAGGCGTTTACTCATGGGAGGCTCCGTCGGCTTTGGCAAATTCATAGTTGATGTTGAAAGTTTGTCACATGCTGCAGAGAAATGCATTAAAGACATTGGTATTCATCACACTACTGTAGAACCGAGAAACACATATCCCGTAGTGTCCTTCCTGTCCTCATCCACACACCTCCTAAATGCTGTGGCACAGCATGCTCTGCTTTCATCATCCTGGCATCTCATTATCCTAATCTGGAAATGCCCAGGCTACAGCAGCCCTTGGTCTGCAGCAAGATCTCTGCAATTTCTTCACTGTGTTGTCATCTTCAATTTCAAACGTTCAACCTTACTCAACTGTTCAACTAAAGCCATGTTAATCCCACCAACAAATCATTTTCTTTTGTCTAGGAATTTTTGAGCATGCTCACATCACACAAAAACAAAACCAACTTGGACCCAGAGACAAATCACCAACCACTGGAAAACGCCTTATGGTCTGACTGTCACTGCTTGCTGAAACTGATTCTTTTATGAAGGTTATCTATAGCTCAGGTTGGAGAGAGAGGAAATCCGTCCTCTCGGAGTTGTATTTAAAGCAGAACAGCCTCTTTAGCAGTTGGTTTTCCTTTTCTTACTTAGTAAGAGACAGATCAAAATGGCCCTTTCGCAAATGCTTTAACTGTTTGAGGTTAGGATTTTAACAGGCGACCTTGAGTTTGGTGTTCTCAAGGTCGTTATTTCAGTCATTATTTCAGACTGGTCTCTAAATTAAACCATTATAGCAAACAAAGAGATGCTGACAGTGCCCTGTCGAGCTATGTTAAAGCCTGAGGCCAAAAGAAAAATGTGTGCTCTTGGTTGTAGAAAAAGCAAAGTCATCAATAATATTTTCAAAATCTACTCCTCTGCTCATCTTGTTTTCACATGAGAACTGCTATGAGAACTGCCATGTTCTATAATTTCTGCTGACCAAATGACAATCTTAAATAATTTTTTCTTCTTCTTCTTCTTTTTTTTTTTTTTTTTTGAGATGGAGTCTCACTCTGTCTCCCAGGCTACAGTGCAGTGGCACGATCTCAGCTCACTGCAACCTCCGCCTCCCGGGTTCAAGTGATTCTCCTGCCTCAGCCTCCTGAGTAGCTGGGACTACAGGCACTCGCCACCATGCCCAGCTAATTTTTGTATTGTTAGTAGAGACGGTATTTCACCATGTTGGCCAGGATGGTCTTGATCTCTTGACCTTGTGATCAGCCTCAGCCTCCCAAAGTGCTGGGATTACAGGCGTGAGCCACTGCACCTGGCCCCAAAATTTTTAATTAACTAAAGCTGAAGTAAAAGTACAATAAATTTGATTTGCATAGAAATAAAGTATTTAAAGTTGAAATGTGAGTTTTAATACTCCTACTTTTCCATTTTTCCATATTTTAAACTACTTTAGCGTTTTGAAAAAATTAAACATTAGAAATTACATAAAATCATGTATATAGAGGTGCACATTTTCCCTTTGGCTTCAGGCTCTGATATGCTCAGCATGGCACTGGCCTTTAGAAATGTGTTGTTTATTATGGATTGTTTTGCATTAATTTTGATTTTAAAAATATCACATTAAGATATTATTTTATCTTTATTACTGAGATTTTTGGCACTCCCTTAAACTGTGTGCTCTAGTCAAGTACTATACTCATTTCACCCTGGCCCGGGCCTTGGGTGGTGATTCCCAGTGGGTGATTACTCCATCTCTCTGCAACTTTCTTTTCTTTTTAAGACGGAGTCTTGCTCCATCACCCAGGCTGGAGTGCACTGGCACGATCTCACTGCAACCTCTGCCTCCCGGGTTCAAGCAATTCTCTTGCCTCAGCCTCCTGAGTAGCTGGGGCTACAGGCAATCGCCACCACACTTGACTAATTTTTGTATTTTTAGTAGAGGCGGGGTTTCACCATGTTGGCCAGGTGAACTCCTGATCTCAACTGATCTGCCTGCCTCGGCCTCCCAAAGTGCTGGGATTACAGGCACGAGCCACCACGCCTGGCCCTCCTGCACCTTTCTTAGGGGGAATGCCAGTGCCCATGCTAGAGGTAACTCTGCTTGTGCAGCAAAATTGCTGTTACGAAGCACCCCCAGTAAGGATTATTAATTGTCAAAGGAATGTCAGAAACCAAGGATATTGATTCCTGCTGCTAATATGACCTTCTGCATTGCTGGTAAATACTGCATCCCTTTTACATCTTTTTTTTTTTTTTTTTGCCAGTTACAGATGGATTGAATTTCTAAAGTCATTATTAAATGGGAACAAAGTTTGGCTAGTTCTGTCCTTGATCTAGACCACAGGAGTTTCCCAGGCCTGTATATAAAACAGCCTATTAGACAGAGAGATAAAATCAAGCACAAAGCCAAATTATCTAATTATTTGGATTCCCAGTATTAGCACTGATAAACTCCCTACCACTCCCTCTCAAACACCTCTCCAGGAATCTATCACTTTAACACTAAGCCCAAGTTTTCCATTCAGAACTCTGGGTGAATACAGGTTTTGGTAACCAGAAGTAATCAGAATGCCCTACTACTTAATGTCTACAACAGATGATAAAGAGATTGTTAAAAGATCTGAATGTGCAAAAATCCAACACTGACAAGATTTTCAAGGCAGACATTAGTGAGTTGAGGATAAAATGTCTCCAGGGCACTAAGATGTAAGGCATGCACCACTCTATAATGACAGAGGAACAAAAAAATATGGGTATGTCATTCACGTTGCTAGAAAAAAAAAAAAAATTGTAACAGGCCAGACTAAGAAATCAGTTGTAAAAGTGCTTGACACAGACGTGGTGATGGAGGAGGGTGATCAGAACAGTTATCACAAAATGCTATGGCACAGTGATGCTCGGATATACCGTTGGTGGACTCGGCAGCTGCGGCAGTGGTCCCTGCATCCGGAGGGAGGGTGCTGGCTGCTAAACCTAGAGGAGGGGGTGGGGTATTTTCTGATTCACCTACACAGCAAAAAATCAGAGCAAAGAGAGGTAAAAGAAAAAAGTCCCAATTTCTTGTTGCTTCTTAGTTTCTAATTAGGAAATTAGAAAAAGTAACTGAAATGCGTTGTTGGCTTTTCAAAAAAGAAAAAATAAAGTATATTTACTGCCCAAAGGTTAAAAGCACAATACAGCAAAGTCAAGAACTGTCCTGTAAACTCAAATGCATTTGCTCTCAGATAGAGCTAGTACACACCTCCCGCGTAATAGAATGCTAAGATCGCTGAAATGTAGTGAGACACTGAAAAGAAGGAAAAGCCATCCAGAGACTAGTAACAATCCATACATTAAATTATAGATTTGAAAATTTAAAGATGAGTATGAACTGGTAATGAAATAAGTCACCTTCAAACAAAGTCGAAAAAGCAACAAAAATTTAAAATGAAGCAGGAAATAGTCCAGCCCTTTTTGGAGGGTAACTGCCACTCTGCTTTTCCTGATCACATCTGGAACAGTAACAGAGTCTCCTGTCGTTTCCCTCCCCTGAAGTCAGACCAGCCCTGGGCTTGCCAGCTGGGCCCAGCTCACTGGGCTCTGCGTTCAAAGTCTTTTCTTTTGCTCTCCCTCAAAGCCCAGTTTTTGTGTCAACTGCTGTTTGCTATCAAGAAGAATGCATAGATCCCCTTCGTAACAAACGCATGCATAGGAATCTTGGCAGTTTTAAACATCACATCTGAATGTGGTGCCTCTGAAAAGCTGTACAAAGCATCCCCCAGATCCTGGAGACACCCAGCGGTGCCCATGATCCCCTGCCTGCTCCATTATTTCCCACCCGGGACCTGAAATACAGGGGCAACCCTACACTCACCATCATGTCCTCCAGGTCCAATGGCCAGTGGTGCTCCCCACGAATACTTCTTTTTCAGCTCCAGCTGCTGTGTGCGCTCCAGGGACCGGCGCATCATCGCCTCCAGCCGTTCCTACACAGTTCATGTAACGCGAGTGTTAACAAGATTAACTAGCTGGCCCCACCACACTGCCTGCTGCCTCAGTGCATGGTGTGAGTCACCAAATGGGGCTTTCTGTGCTCAGCATCCAAAATCCAGGCATACGTGCTCTCTCTGCCACACCAGCGTGTTCTGGGTAGGTGAAGAGTAAACAATGCAGCTAGGCTAGCACTGGTTCTCAACCCGAACACTGCACGTCCTGTCCCCTCCCCTCTCCGGGGAGAAGCTGCCCTAGGAATAATGCCCAATAAGCATTAACTCCTTGAGGCCTATCTCAAGCCACTTTGCCCTATCCAGGAGGGCTGGAATTCTGCTCCAGAACCAAGATCATCCTTTCTAGTTAAAAGTATAAAACATTTTGCTTTGAGAAAATTTTAATGCAAATATAATTTGAGTTTTTGGGGCGATACATGACACTGAGATCTATTTTGCAAAGCTGCATTTTCATCTTAGAACTTCTTAAAGGGGAACCAACTGTTTTACATAGTGTGACAATTTTCTGCTATATAGTAATCTGGGATAATATTGCATATTTCATAATTTTCAAGAGGCAAGAGTAAAGAACCTTCTGGCCACAAAATAAAGCATCCATGCATTCACAGTTACGTATGTAGAGGAGGCAGGGAGGCAGAACCCAATAATTTTTAACCGGAAGAGAAAAACAACCACTAGGCTTTGGCTTCTCTTGTAACAGTATTTATCAAAAACACTCTCCTGTATTACCCAAATTGTTACTTTCATAAAGTTGTCCTTGGTGCTGCAGTGAAGGTGCTCCAATTCTGCACTCCCCACCACCTCCATGATACTGCAAATACCAACTCCTCTCCCTATCTCCACTGGAGAAGGCCTGAGCTAGCAGTTATAATGACACCCTTTTGCCCTCATAAAGCCCAACCCTGAGATGCTCCAGGAATTAGGTTAATTGTAGCCTGACTCCAAAACAAAAAGATACAATTGTCTCATGGCTTAAAGAAACACACCCAGAAGCAAAATTAAGTTAGGACAGCATCAACTGAGTAACCATGACTTAAAGATGAGGAAAAGGCTCCTTTATGTCACACTTACTAGAAACATATAAAGGCCATTTAATAGGTATCTGGATTTATCCCTTCTCTCTATACCAGAGGGATGAGATCAGGATCTGGCTTCTTCACATCTCAGCCTCCTCTGCATAATTTTTCTCTGAATAGCACTTTGCTAAGAGACTGCCTCTCCAGGGACCTGTGAGCAGAAAGGGGGATTTTTACCTCCTGTAAGTCTTAGATTTGTATTAGCTATTAACTGTGCTCTTGTTTTTGGCCTGAGACTCTACAATCATGAGTATGCATGCCTTGGCAGAGTCCAGTCCTCACGACCCTGGCCCATTAAATGATGATGGCCAACTCTGACAGTCTGCCTGATAAAAGCTGGGGCTTGGAGGGAAAAGAACTCTGTCATGTGATGCCTGAAGTACAGCCACTCGAGAATGGGGCTGAATAGTATTTCATTATATGGTTTTAACATAAAGTGTTTAACCAATGACCTAACTGAAGTGTTGAAACCTTTCATCCTAGAGTGAATTAAGTACTGGGTGGGTTACGGTAGATTTCCTACATGCCAGAAGGACCTCAAAATGTGGTCCCTTCTCTACTAGAGGACCGATGAGAACAAAGAACAGTGAGCTTCACTGAACCAGCCTGACCACTGATCAGCTATCTGGGAGGCATCATTGTAAGGGAATGAGTGCTCACTGAAAGCCAGACCTGCCCCTGGACTTTTCAGTGGCCTCTAGAAAAACTACCCCTGCCATCCATCCCCAGCCGACTGAGCTGCTCCAAATCCCACCACTGGAGATTCATTCCTTCAGACCTTGAGGTAGCTGATGAAAACACAGCTGTCCCTGAGAGAAAAACACACTCACTTTGTATCACCCACTTTTGGAGAGCTGATGAGAAATAGATGATAACCAAGTTCTTAGAGGATTTATGGAACCCCAAAAAGTCAGAATGGGGTGATTCACACATACAGAAAACGAAAGTTGTCCAGTGCACAAGTCTTATTTAATGTTAGTCCTGTATAGGTCAGTATTGCCTCATGTCTGTGTGTATCTTTTTGTTCCTTCATATGGGACTCCATATCCCAGATATGGAGTCAGGAGGTAAGGATTCAAATCCCACCTCTGCCTGCCGCTTTTTATCCCTGTGAACTTGAGCTAATCATTTCAGTCCTGGGCTTCAGTTTCCTTGCCTGTAAAATGGGGATGAGCTTACCTACATCACCAGGTCACTCTAAGTCTATGGGATAATGACTAGTATGCAGTAAATCGTTAAAAAAGCTAAGTGAATCTGAATTTAAGAGGAAGATTCTTATCAGGACCATTTACAGCAATAGTTCTCAAATCTGAGAGATCAGGTAGGAGAATCCCCTGGAGAAATTGTTAAAACCCTGGGGTTTATCCCCAGAGTTTCTGAGTCAATAGGTCTGGGGTGGAGTCTGCTGAGAATCTGCATTTCTAACAAGTTCCCAGGTGCTGCTGGTCATGGGACACCCAAGCAAGAGCCACTGGTTAGAGGAAAGGCTGAGCATGAGAAAGTGAGCATGAGAAAGTTCCATCACATTAGAAAAACAGTATAAATAAATATCAGAACTGCATACTGCAATTCCTGCCAAGTTCTGGTTCTCCTGAGTATCATCTGATGATCAGCAGAGGATGGGGAAAGGGCAAGGCAAATCCTTGTCCCTAGAATCTCCTCTATTAGGTAGGGCTTAGTGGAAGGAAAGACGGAAAGAAGGAAGGGAGGGAAGGAAGGGAAGGGAAGGGGAAGGGGAAGGGGAGGGGAAGGGAAGGGAAGGGAAGGGAAGGGAAGGGAAGTGAAGGGAAGGGAAGGGAAGGGAAGGGAAGGGAAGGGAAGGGAAGGGAAGGGAAGGGAAGGGAAGGGGAAGGGAAGGGGAAGGGGAAGGGAAGGGGAAGGAGAAGGAGAAGGGGAAGGGGAAGGGGAAGGGGAAGGGGAAGGGGAAGGGGAAGGGGGAGAGGAAGGGGAAGGGAAAGGGGAGAGGAGATAGGAAGGAAGGAAGGAAGGAAGCTCAGCCAGCCTCACACTTGATGTCTTGAGCTCTGGCTTTAGATCTGTCTGGATGAATTTGGAGAATCACCACCAAGGTGACCCCCCTGAACTGGCTGAACAGTATTAAAGGTTGCCAGCAGGACACATTCCAGACACTGTTACTCAGACAGCAGTCTCTGGCAGGAATGGGTGGTAGGAGTGGCTGGGCCTCTTCAACTGTCATTATATGCTTTTTTGTTTGTTTGAGATGGAGTCTTGCTTTGTCACCCAGGCTGGAGTGCAGTGGTGCGATCTCTGCTAACTGCAAGCTCCACCTCCTGGGTTCAAGTGATTCTCTCACCGCAGCCTCCTAAGTAGCTAGGATTACAGGCGAGCACCACCATGCCTGTGTAATTTTTTTATTTTTAGCAGAGATGGGGTTTCACCATGTTGGCCAGGCTGGTCTTGAACTCCTGACCTCAGGTGATCCACCTGCCTTGGCTTCCCAAAGTGCTGGGATTACAGGCATAAGCCACCGTGCCCGGCCCATTACATGTGTTCTGGGGATGACACTGCAGGGACACACCCCAAGTGGTCCTCAGCAGGGATGTGTGAAGACAGACAGACGAGAGAGAGAGATACAGAGAGAGACAGACAGAGACAAAGAAAGAAAGAAAAGAAAAGAAAAGAAAAGAAAAGACATAAAGAAAGAAAGAGAGAGAGAAAGAAAGAAAGAGGCCTTTCTCTTTTCTGTTTAGCATAAGGAACATGAAGATGGCTTTTCCAAATCAAATTTTCCAGGGCCACTGGTCAGGAAGATATACTGCCCTGGGAATGGGTGGGCATACTGTGTTGTCAGCCCAAACACAGGTGACAGGAACTTGTTCTGGTAGCTCGGTTCCTGGGAGTTGTGTGGCACGTGAAGGTTCTAAGAACTCACCTTATGGGTAGGTGGCCTCCAGCAAGATAATGAGTTTAAGGTCAGGGTGTCAAGTGGACAGTAGAACCACCCCATCCCCTCCCTGGGACAGGCCTGACTAGTTTCTACCTCTGCCAACTCTGGAGACCTCTGAGAGTCAGGCCATTGGTGGTACCCACTTCTGCCCTGGCATAGACATGAGGGGTTATCAAGAGTGACATCACAGCAACCACAGAGATACAGAGCCAGGACAGGGCTGGGATGGGGTCAACAGGCCTCTCATGAGCTTCTAAGTATCAGACCCAGAGAGGCAGGATTTGGTGGGCAACACAAACACTTTCCAACCAGCTAGAGACCCAATGTAACTAACGAGCCAGCTTGTGTATGGCAAGTCCCTAAGCTACACCTGGGTCCCCTGGGAACCTGAGGGCAGGAGCAGGTGGCAGAGGGAGGCTGCTGTTTCCTTGGGTTGCTACACAACCACAGGGGGCCCAGCCCTCACCCCTGCCCTGTTGTGCCTAGGGAGAAGAGGGAACCAAGCTCAGCTTGGGCTGACAAGGGTCAATCGGGCAGCCTCCTGCCTCCCTCCACCACATTCGGGGTGCAAGGAAGCACACAAATAGAAAATTACCCAGAAGGGAAACCACAAAAGATTCAGCTGCATCATATGGCATAAAACTCTCTCACCTCCAAGAAGGGGGAGCTGGACTACTTAATTTAACATGCCTCTAGTACTAATGTTCTGTAGAGAAAAATTATAAACAGAAATTGCCTCAAAAGCAGCCCCAGTGACATTGCATATGTCGGAGCACGGGAAGTATCTTATGTGACTTCACAGTACCCCTTCCTTGAAGCAGCAGTGACAAGCTTTCAAAATGGAGACATCATGGAGGAAGAGGACAAGCTCTAAGTCATCAAGGAATGGAGGATAGGAAGAAAATGGGTGAGTCCAGCAACTCTTGACAAACACACAAGGGAGGAAAGGAGAAATCTGTCCCAAGTTACCAAAACAGCCTATTATATACACTGTGGCTTTTTCCCATCTACTGACTCTGTTTCATAAGCTTTTGTGAGTAGCTCCCTCTTGACCTTGCTTTAGCTAGGCTCAGCTGAAGTAACTAAACAGAATGTAACATTCCTGAGTGATTACTTTGTGCTAGGTGCTTTGCTGGCACTTTTACAAAAGTCACCTCTTTTAATTCCTGTAACTACCTCTGTTTTGGGCTAAGGAGACAGAGTTAGAGGGGCATGTGACTTGCCCCTGGCCACCAGTTGCTCAGTGGTAGAGCTGGCATTTGAGCTGACATTTGAACTGGGAGTAGATGAAGGCACAGCAATCAGACTGCAGCCAGTAACGGTGAACCATAGCTAAGACACTGGCTTAGACCTCATTTCCTAAGAGGAGGAAAGAAATCACCACGAAAGGGTGCTTCTTGGGCAAGACGGATCTGATTCTGTGTGTTTTCGTATGTGTTCTTTTAAAAAAAAAAAAAAAAAAGGAAGGGGTAAATATATATAGTGATAAACAACCGTTCAGAGATTTTAAAAAATACTAAATTTGTACAAACACCTTTATATACTATAGTGTTGGAGATTATCAAACCTCTATATTGTTCATACTAAAAGATGAATCATTATACCTTATGAATAAAAAATTATCATCAACTGACATAAGGTTTTTATTACATCCTAAAAATATAATCGTGAAGAAAATCTATAATCCAAATATGCTTTCTAAATATATTTTCAAAATTTAGTAATAAAGAACTCTGTAGGGGTAATTATGTGCCATCTCTTTTTTAAAAGGTAACTGGAAAGAGCAATTAAAGTAAAGAACTACATTGAAATTTAAATATACTAGCATCTTGGTATTTGAGGGTAGACTAATTTGCCAGTAGCAACTGACAGGATCACAATGTTCTCAACCTCACAGCTCTTGTTCTGGCCTTGTGTCTGCCCTGGAGGCATGAACTCCCATCTGTAACCCTCACACCACCCAGCTGCTATCCACAATCTCCTCTGAGTCTTTTTTTATTCCCCCATCTACTAGACCACCAGGGACCCTTTGAGTCTTAGAATCAGAAAAGGTTATGACTAGAAGAGGCATTGGAGACTGCCAAATCCAACCCTCTCACTTCACAGACACACAAATCAAGGCCCAGAGAAGCCAACCAGTATGCCCAAGATCACACAGCAAATTAACACCTGAGTTGAATGGGTAAGTCTCTGTGGTTCTATGTTGGTGCTGCTTCCAGTTTCATGTCATGCTGCTGAAAGAAGGCATGGGAGCCACCAAGGAGAAGGTGCACGGCAGGTCTCTTTCCTACCCCAGAGCTGGGCAGGATGCCCAGGCACTCTGAGCACCCTGCTGAGGGGGCTGGGAGGTGGCGGAGGGTGCACCTGGGCCTTACCTCCTCCTCCCGGAGCTTCTGTTTCCTTTTCTCTTCCACAGCAGCCCTCTTCTGGTCCTCCCGCTGCCGCTGCTCTTCCAGTTTTCGCCATCGCTCCTCCATTTGCTTTTCGTACTGGAGCTTGGCTCTTTTCTGTTTCTCCAGGATCTGTTGCTCCCGAGCAGCTAGGGAAGGAAAGCAGAAGAGAGATGTCATTACCAGAGCACCCCATGCAGTTTGGATTAAGACCAAAAACATGGAAGCAAGAGCAGAGCCCTAAAAAGAGCCTGGTAGGATCCTAGGATGCACTGATTGAGATAAAGGGTTCTGGTACCTCCGCCACTAGCTGGGTAACCCTAAGCATGTTAGCTAGATCATACCTCTGCCTCGGTTTCCTCCTCTACAATGTGGGGACAGTCATGTTTGCCACATCACAGTGTTGTGAAGATCGAACAAGATGATGACCGTGAAGTACACAGTAAGTGCCTCCCGACGTGGGAGCTATGACTATGATGGCTATCATTAAGTCAAACTTGTGCACAATGGCTAAACTATATGCTAGGTTGAGCAATGATGCTTATAAGGGTATGCTCATTCAAAAGCAGGTTAACTGTGTGTGCACCAAGCACCAGACATTGAGCTAGGTCAGGGGTAAAACACATGAATAAAATTTGCCTTACCCTCAAGGCATTTACTAAGGGGCCCTTAATTCCACCTAGCCAAGACAGGGAAGGGTTCCCTGGAGGAGGCAATGCTTGTACCGACCAGCAGCGGGCAGTGAAGAAGAGAAGAACCTGAAAGCTCCTCCTTTGTCTCAATGCAGTGGGGAAACGCTATCTCCCTCAGCATCCTGTGAAGAACACTCTGCACTCATCTGTCTACAACCTGCAAGAGGCAAGACAGCCTTTCTCAACCAGGGCCTTCTGTCCTAAAATACAGAATGACTCAAGTGCTGATTTTCTCAGTTCTGCTGAGGATGGCCCTTTTAGATTCCCAAGAGAGAACCTGAGGGAGTGTACACAGTTGACACTTGAAGGTGTTAGGACTTCCTTAGGTCAGGGACAGCGACTGTTTCTCTTTCTTCAATATCATATCTGCAGACCCTAACACAGTGGCTAGAACACAGCAGAGGTTCAATGTTTGCCGAGTGAACTGTTCTGAGAATTACCTATTTGTGAACATGCCAGTTGCAGAGTAGGTTCACCCCTGATTCTTCATGTTCATCTAGCAATTGTCCTAGTTCTCTTCCCATTCATTCACAAATTTCTAAGACTCTACAGAAGAGACACCGCCATATCTCCACTCCCTTGGACCGAAATAGCTAAAGTACATAACTTACCCAGACATTTTTCTCTTTCTTCTCGTCTTTCTTTGGCCAATCTCTGCCTCTCATCTGATTTCAAAAATCCCTCCATGCCTACAAAGGAGAAAACTAGATGATGTTTCAGTTCTTCACTCTTTCCCTATCTGCTAAGTACTATAAGCAACTGGGCACAGCACCTGAGTCTGACTGCATGCACATATCATCCATCCCCATTATTTCAACCAAAGGAGGTCCAATCTGTCACTCTCCATGACACACACAGCCAAGGGGCAGCAGCTACCACTTTCGCATGCACCTGCCAAGCTGTCCTGTAGTTGGGCCAACATCAGCCCCAGAGGACAAAGCCCCTTTCCTAATCCTTTGCCCCTAGGCAGACAAGGGGTCAGAAAGTACAGTAAGTGACAGAGAGGCCTGGCAGTGTGCAGAGAAGCCCACTAGGCCTCGTCTAGTCAGGCTCCCAGGCCTGAAGCAGGACCACCTGGGAGAGAGGAGAAGCACAAAAATGGACAAAATTTTGAATACTGTTCATTACACAGACACTGAACATTTTACTATATATATATATATATTTTTTTTTTTTTTTTTGAGACAAAGTCTCACTCTGTCGCCCAGGTTAGAATGCAGTGGAGCAACCTCAGCTCACTGCAGCCTCTGCCTCCCAGGTTCAAGCGATTCTTCTGCCTCAGCCTCTCGAGTAGCTGGGATTACAGGTGCGTGCAACCACGCATGGCTTTTGTATTTTTAGTAGAGACAGGGTTTCATCATGTTGGCCAGGCTGGTCTCAAACTCCTGACCTCAGGTGATCCGCCCACCTTGGCCTCCCAAAGTGCTGGGATTACAGGCGTGAGCCACCGTGCCCGGCCTACTTTCTGAAAGGAGCCAACATATGAGCTCCTTGGGTGAGCACCATGAAAGACAACACTCAAGTTCAATTTTGGTTCTGCCAAGTTTGTGCCAATGTCAATCTTAGTATCTTAGAATCATCCAAATATCTACAACAAATAAGATGGAACAAATGACAACTTCCCCCAAAATGTCTGAGAAATATCCCGGAAGCTTTTCATCTCCAACCAACAACCCCCTGCAGAACCCTAAAGGGCTTTCTAAAGATTAAATGGATCTTCATGGTCATTTTAGGATTAGAAATAACTGTACTCTGTTACAACTGGACCCAGTGTATTATCTATATAATATTTAAGCACACCATTCTGTATAAGTCAGTTTTCATGTTAATATAACCAGGTTCACTTCACCAGCATCTGTGCCTTCCTCTCTGGGAGCATCACAAGCTGGCATCATAGTGTGCCTTGCTGCCACAGCAACCTGTGCTTCTTCTAAGGAGGTTCCTGCTGCTGTTCAGGAGGGAGGCCTGAAGGCCTCGCCCACAGTGTAGGCAGTGGGAATGAGGAAGGGGGATGGCGTGACAAACACTGGATTGTCATGATTCCCCACTTACATCTGGTTTTGCAGCCTAGATTACATATCAGGGATATTAAAATGAGATAAGTACTAGAAAAATCCAAGTGCCATTCTCCATTTTGGTTTTAGTCATCTCTTAATCATTATGACACTATCAACAATATAAATGTCATCAAAAATTTAAAGGCCAACTCCTCAGCTCATTCCAGCCACCCCCCAATCTGACCCCAAACTCTTTTCCCAACTTCACCTCAGCACTGCCCTTTCTCCCATGCACCTTCTAGCTCATGCCATCCCTTATTCTACCCTGCTCCACCTGTTTAAACCCTGCCCATCTTCAAGACCCCCACAGTCCCCCAGCCCTGTGATGCTCTGTGCTCCCACATGGTTTGAGGACTCTTATTCTGCTCTCTCTGTAACTCAGTCTCCCCTGGTGTGTTCCAGAGCCATGTGTGGCTGATGCAACTCTGGGTCTATACAGCTCTGGCCACTGTCCCCTTACATGGTGGCCCCAACACATGCACACAATGCTCAGAGGCAGGTGTGAAGTTGTGGAAGGGGAACAACATAGAAAGTCAGGTTTCTTTTTTCTCTAAACACAGTCAGGTTCTAGTGTCTACCTCAAGAGTCTGATTAATAAGAATTAGTTCTGTGTGAAAAGTTATAAAGAAAAGCCTAGACAGATGCTCTCATCGGCACCTACACAAACTCACCCACCCACGCAGGGCTTGAACCTAGCTCTGTACCACCCATGCTGCCCTCTAGGTGTTCATGGGCCTGCTCCATATCTAAAGTAAGCCTGAAAATGGCTGAAAGCGCTCTTCAAACAGAGGGAAAAAAGAAAAACAGAGAAGAAAAAGGGCCAAACACACCTGAAACTGCCCACATTACCTTGAGGCTTTAAAGAGGCTGCTTGTTCCACAGACATCCATGATTTTAGGCTGCCCTCTCATGGACACACATGAGAGTCACACCTTCAAATCACCTTTCCAGAAAATCTTTATTACCATGTTCACAGTCATCATCACCAGCATCATCATAATAAGAGGTAATAATTGAGCAGCTACCAAGGACAAAGTGCACTGCTCAGACTTTCTCAGCCCAACCACCCTATGACGACAGAGGCGCTGTAATGATCCTTGTCTTACAGGTGTAGAAACAGAGGCACTTGAAGCCAGATTCCAATGCAAGAAACTGACTTCAGGACCCACTTTTAAAAACATTAATTTTTTTTTTCTAATCTCTCACATCTGGCTGAAAGGACCCACATTCTTAGTTACCGCTTTTCTGTGCTGCTTCCCTGGCACAGGAAGAAATGTAACACCTTGGTCTTAGTGCTGTAACCCAGTGATGCATGCAGAGAACAAATCCTAACCTGGCCCCAAGAATGAGCCTGCAAATCTAAAGAGAAGTCGAGTGTGACTCATTAGAGAAGTATGAAGTAAGCAGTACTGTGAGCCAAGTGCTGGCCCAGCTGGACACAGATGTGGCCACTGTCCAGGCAGGCTAATTAGCAGCTTCCTCCTCACACTAGTGGTTTGAAAATGTTTGCTCAGCAATGTTTTAGGGCTGATGCTGGGTGGGGAAGGGGTTACAGAGCACCTTGGGGGAAGCTGTAAGGTCTCTCCTTGCTCGTGCCACAATGCATGGCCATCTCTTTCTTTTTTAAATTCAGCTTTGTCCCACTGAAAGGGGTGGAGTGACTCAAACAGCCCAACATGGGCAATGTGGAATCTCTGTATTGTCCATTCGGTAGCCATGAGCTATACATGGCTATTTAAATTTCATATCAAAATTAAGTAGTTACAGTTCAGTTCTTTAGTCACACTGGGCACACTTCAGGCACTTAATAGCCACATGTGGCTGGCGGTTACTACCCTCCAGAAGCCTGGCAGCTCCCTCCTGTGATTCTCTCTCTGCACATCTAACTGCTCTGGGGCACATGTGGATAAGGAGGTCTAAGTTCAGTCGGAATTGAGATTTACTGGATGAGTAAGGTTTCTTCCACACAGCATTTGCTTCTTCTGCTTAATTGCTGAGCAAACATTTTGAGAATATCCATTCCAAGAGAAGCCAAATAACTCATCTCCAGCTTCCACCTTCCGACTCTATGTTTTTCCCAAAGGCTGTCGAAAAGCCCTTGAGCTCATTCCGAGGTAAGGAGGGCTGGAGCACAAACCACAGCCTCTAACAAATAAACCAGTTATTACCAAAACACAGCCAGATTTAAATCAGAGGAACTGAGGTAGATTACTGTGAACACTAACACCAGGAGACGCCCTCTAAAGGCACAGTGTATCCAAGAAGTAATGCTTGATATGGTTTGGCTCTGTGTCCCCACCCAAATCTCATCTTGAATTGTATTCCCATAATTCCCAGGTGTTGTGGGAGGGACCTGGTGGGAGATAATCTGAATCATGCGGGCAGTTTCCCCCATACTGTTCTCATGGTAGTGAATAAGTCTCATGAGATCTGATGGTTTTATTTCTGCTTTTGCATCTTCCTTATTTTCTCTTGCCGCCGCCATGTAAGAAATGCCTTTCGCCTCCCTCCATGATTCTGAGGCCTCCCCAGCCATTTGCAACTGCAAGTCCAATTAAACCTCCTTTTCTTCCTAGTCTTGGATATGTCTTTATCAGCAGCATGAAAACAGACTAATACAGCGCTGAATTCAGTTCCAAAAGGAAGTCTTTCTGTATGGCCTGAAATCCTAAAATGTCTAACTTTCCCACCCAATCATCCTTTGTCCATGTGCCCTATTTGTGTGCATTTATCATAATTTTTAAAAATATTTTTGAGACAGGGTATCACTCTGTTGGTTGCCCAAACTGGAGTACAGTGGCACGATCATGGCTCACTACAGCCTCCAACTCCTGGGCTTCAGTGATCCTCCCACCTCAGCCTCCCATGTAGCTGGAACCACAGGTATGTACCACCATGCCTGGCTAATTTTTTTATTTTTCAGTAGAGACAAGGTTTCCCTATGTTGCCCAGGCTGATGTTGGAACTCCTAGGCTAAAGCAATCCTCCTGCCTCAGCCTCTTAAAGTGCTGAGATTACAGGCATAAGCCACAGTCTATAGCCATCTCTTTCTTTTTTTAAACCAGGGACCCAATTTTACCTTTGACCTCCATAAGAACTGATGGAGAACAGATCCATGCCTGCATGCTTGCCAGGGGTTGAGAGGGTAGGGGTGGGAGGGAAGTGGATGTCTGTAAAAGGTATCATGAAATGCACTCTATCTTGATTGTATCAGTGGTAACATCTTAGTTGTGATACTGTTCTATAGTTTTGTAAGATATTACCATTGGGGGAAACCAGATAAAGGGGACATGGGCTCTCTCCGTAATTTTTTTTTTTTTTTTTTTTGAGACAGGGTTTCACTCTGTCACCCAGACTGGAGTGTAGTGGCACAATCAGCTCACTGCAGCCTCAAACTCCTGGGCCCAAGCGATCCTCTCACCTCAGCCTCCCATGTAGCTGGGACTACAGGCGTGTGTCACCATGCTCGGCTTTTTCTTTTCCTTTTTTTTTTTTTTTTGAGACGGAGTCTCGCTCTGTCATCCAGGCTGGAGTGCAGTGGTGTGATCTCGACTCACTGCAACCTCTGCCTCCCAGGTTCAAGCAATTCTCCTGCCTCAGCCTCCTGAGGAGCTGGGATTACAACAGGAATGCGCCACCACTTCTGGTTAACTTTTGTATTTTTAGTAGAGACGGGGTTTCACCATGTTGGTCATGCTGGTCTCAAACTCCTGACCTCGTAATCTGCCCGTCTCGGCCTCCCAAACTGCTGGGATTAAAGGTGTGAGCCACTGTGCCTGGCCTCGGCTATTTTTTTCTTATTTATTTATTTATTTATTTATTTGTAGAGCTGCAGTCTCACTATGTTCCCCAGGCTGATCTTGAACTCCTGGCCTCAAGCGGTCCTCCTGCCTCAGCCTCCCAAAATGTTGGGATTACAGGCATGAGCCACTGCACCCAGCCTGTAATATTTCTTTTTTTTTTTTTTTTGAGACGGAGTCTCGCTCTGTCACCCAGGCTGGAGTGCAGTGGCCGGATCTCAGCTCACTGCAAGCTCCGCCTCCCGGGTTCACGCCATTCTCCCGCCTCAGCCTCCCGAGTAGCTGGGACTACAGGCGCCCGCCACCTCGCCCGGCTAAGTTTTTGTATTTTTAGTAGAGACGGGGTTTCACTGTGTTACCCAGGATGGTCTCGATCTCCTGACCTCGTGATCCGCCCGTCTTGGCCTCCCAAAGTGCTGGGATTACAGGCTTGAGCCACCGCGCCCGGCCCAGCCTGTAATATTTCTTATAACTGCATGTGGATTGACAATGACCTCAAAATAGAAAAGTTTAATTATTTTTTAAAAAAATCTGGCCCAAATGTGAAGCCCTGGGAAGGACCTAAAGGGGATACTCTCTCAGAGATACCCTACCCAGGAGAAGGACAAAGAGCACCTATGTCAGAGCCACCCGTTCCCCACTGTTGATGCAGTAATGCTTCCCAGGGCAAAAGAATTCAGGCAAACTTGCAACTCTGAAACAGAGGTCTTTTCCTGGGCAATTAAGTCCTACAAAAAAATTGGAATAAAACAGGGATATTGAGCAGCCAAACAACTATTTTATGTTAAAAGAAAAGCATAAAATCTCATACTTGACTGAGATCCTATTATCCCTGGGCTGCAGGAACACATTTTTAAAAACGAATTTTAAAATGAATTTTATTAGCTTGACTCTCCTATAGAATATTAATGACCTGATATTAGTCAATTATTCATGGTACCGTTAAGAACCATTATCAAAATACAAAGTTTTAAAGGAAAGCCAGCTGTGTTCAACTTTGAAAAATTAATCACATTAAACGAATTTTAAAATAACCTTTCCAATCACACTCAGATTTGTGCAACTGCAATGTCCAGAAAAAAAAGGGAAGGAGGAATGAAGAGCTCATCCAATAGGAAATACAACGAAGGATTGTCACCTCCTCTGGGGAGCCATCCTGATCCCTTCAAGGGGTTGCCAGGCATCCTCTGCTCTGTGGACTCACAGGCACTGTTTCCCACCTTAGTGGTCACTCTTGATTGCACTGTGATGATCTGTTTAAGCACGTGGAGACCACTGCTTCTCAACTTTGGCTATACAATGGAATCACCTGGAGAGCTTTCAAAACTACAGATGCCTGGGTCTCCTTTCAGATTCTGATCTAGTCAGTCTTAGGTGTGGTTAGGCACTGTTGCTTTAAAAGCTCCGCATGTGATTCTAATGTGCATCCAGGCCTGACAACTGTCCTAGCCCACTGCTTGCCACACTTGAGCATGCATCAGAACTACCTGGAGGGCTTGTGAAAATGGACTGCTGGACATCACCTCCAGAGCTTCTGATGGAGTAAGTCTGGGGTGAGCCAGAGAATCTGCCTTTCTAACAAGCTTTCAGGTAAGGCTGACACTCCTGGTCCAGGGCCCACACCTTGAGAACCGGTGTTCTAGATTATGGTGATTCTGGCCGGGCGCGGTGGCTCAAGCCTGTAATCCCAGCACTTTGGGAGGCCGAGACGGGCGGATCACAAGGTCAGGAGATCGAGACCATCCTGGCTAACACGGCGAAACCCCGTCTCTACTAAAAACACAAAAAATTAGCCGGGCGAGGTGGCAGCGCCTGTGGTCCCAGCTACTCGGGAGGCTGAGGCAGGAGAATGGCGGGAACCCGGGAGGCGGAGCTTGCAGTGAGCTGAGATCTGGCCACTGCACTCCAGCCTGGGCGACAGAGCGAGACTCCGTCTCAAAAAAAAAAAAAAAAAAAAAAAAAGAATAATTAGCTGGGCGTGGTGGTGCATGCCTGTAATCCCAGCTACTCAGGAGACTGAGGCAGGAGAATCACTTGAATCTGCGAGGCAGAGGTTGTGGTGAGCCGAGACTGCGCCATTGCACTCCAGCCTGGGCAACAAGAGTGAAACTCTGTCTCACAAAAAAAAAAAAAAAAAAAAAAAAATGGAGACTTCAAAACATCAAGAGACCCACCCATCCAATGTCCTATTAAGTAGGAGGAGTCTAATTATCTCTCTGACTTTTAATCCAGTGTGATTTCTTCTGGACTCTGCTGCTCTCCTGGGAGAGGGGAGGTGGGGTCAGATTCAGATCAGTGAAACGGCAGGAGTTGGAAATTCTAGGCAAGGGTAATGATTTATGCAAAAATATGCTAGAAAATAATAAAGCCTGAAATCCAATTGAACTTTTCAATCTTCCAAGTGGGAACTGAAAATCAACTGACAGAATCTAGAACCTTTTTCATCATTGCAGGAGGGTATATTGTTTTTGTTCAGAAAGCATCACATACTTCCGCCTCATATTTTTCATTTAAAACCTCAAAACCAATTACAATCCCATAAGGTTACTAAACTTTCCATTTACATTTGTTTCAGTGTAGGGCTAAATCTCAATTCTCTCCATAACTCAGGATGACTACTTTAATGCAACAGACTTTTTGATGAAAACCAACAGCAAAATTGTGTAGTAACCTAATTTTTCTTCAAAATGAAATTCATAACCATTAAAAAAGACACTCTAAGAACATCAACAAAACAACCCTTAACAGGGTTAAAATGAGGCCGGGCGTGGTGGCTTACTCCTGTAATCCCAGCACTTTGGGAGGCTGAGACAGGCGGATCACCTGAGGTCAGGAGTTCGAGACCAGCCTGGCCAACATGGTGAAACCCCGTCTCCACAAAAAATACAAAAAATTAGCTGGGCATGATGGCATGTGCTTGTAGTCCCTGCTACTCAGGAGGCTGAGGCAGAAGAATCACTTGAACCTGGGAGATGGAGGTTGCAGTGAGCCAAGATCGTGCCACTGTACTCCAGCCTGGGTGACAGAGTGAGACTCCATCTCAAAACAAACAAACAAACAAAAACAGTGTTAAAATGAAGGCTTAATCATACCAGCACACAATGTGCAAAAAAAGAAAACCCTAAAACGTCAATTTAATGTATGATTGGCACTTTCAAATTCCCAAATCATGAAATTTCAGGTGGAACAGCTCTGAGGCCCCATTCAACTAGAGATGAGACTGCTCCATCTCTCTCTCCACCAGAAAGAGAACTCTGTCTTTATGTTCTTGGCTTTCTCCATTCTACCCATCCAATATGAATCAGTTATTGGGCTTTCATTATACAGACGGAGAATGTATGTGTATATTTTTATAAAATATGCCCACTAAATTCCCACAGGTTTCCTTTTAAAACAGCTAATTGAATTACATTTTCCAGAAAAACGCAGACATGTAAGATTATTACTAAACAATTCAAATGATTCCTAAATGATTTTCTTAAATCACAATTGCACAGCTAAGAGAAGAGACATTTTCCCCACCAAATGTAGAACTGGGTGAAGCCCAAACAATACAAAGTGCATAGCACTTTGATGTCAAGGTCAAATAATAATAATTTGAAATGAATAATAATGAGAATGAATGCCCCCTACCCCCCACTCCAAAACCTGGCATGTAACCATCACCTGGCATGTAACCTGGCATGTAACTTGGTTACCCTCTACCCCCCACTCCAAAACCTGGCATGTAACCAAAACCTGGCATGTAACCTGGCATGTAACCATCACCATTCTGCCACAAAATCCTCTACACAAGGTTATTGGAAGAAGGCACAACAGGAGTACTAGCTGAGCTCAGTGGCTCACACCTGTAATCCCAGAACTTTGGGAGGCCGAGGTGGGCGGATCACCTGAGGTCAGGAGTTTTGAGACCAGCCTGGCCAACATGGCAAAACCCCGTCTCTACTAAAAATATAAAAATTAGCCAGGTGTGGTGGCACACACCTGTAGTTCCAGCTACTCGAGAGAGGCTGAGGCATGAGAATTGCTTGAACCCGGGAGGTGGAGGTTGCCGTGAGCCAAAGTTGCGCCACTGCACTCCACCCTGGGCATCAGAATAACACTCTGTCAAAAAACAAACAAACAAAAAAAACAACAAAATAAAACAGGAAAGTTCTGCAGTAACTGCTCTAAGCTT
The DNA here is from genome assembly GCF_043159975.1 of Macaca nemestrina. Classification (NCBI taxonomy): domain Eukaryota; kingdom Metazoa; phylum Chordata; class Mammalia; order Primates; family Cercopithecidae; genus Macaca; species Macaca nemestrina. The sequence goes on along the minus strand of NC_092145.1, from coordinate 140,643,177 downwards.
CCTCTTCTATAAAATGGAGATAAGAGTAGAACCTATCTTAGAGTGACGATTAAATGAGATATAGGCACTGCTTAACTGTATCCAGCACACAACAGGAGCTCAACAAATCCAGCTATTCTGCGTTGGCTATTCTAATGCACATGTTCCTATTTATTGCTCTCCACCTTCCACTATGGAGGTCCTCTGCACACACACCTGGAAACCTCAACCAGGCTACCTTTCCTAATGGGGGTGATAAGATAGAGTGCATTACAACACTGCCAGCGTAAAACTAGGGCGAGCATTCTTTTCCAACAAAAATTATACTAGAAACATGTATATGTCCTCTTGACTTCTCATCTTCTGCAAACAGTATAACAGTTATCAATCACTGTTTGTTTGCTTGTTTTTGTCTATACATGTAGACACATGCTCTTTATAGTAGAAATGAGAGATCCTGTCTTCAGCAAGGTAAGTAATTTTTTATTTAAAAAGTGCACAGAGATGACATCTCACAAACACTAATTATGAAGGTGGTATATGATGATGCTATTCTTCTATATTCATACACATGTACTCAGCCGCCCCAGGAACTCCTGTGCCAGTAACTCAATCTAGTAAATAAGCTCCCCAGAACCAAAAGACAACATGCCAAGTTATAAATTTCAACTGTACCTGGTTTTGAGGACTGTACACATATTTGTGGACTAGACTGTCTTTTTCTAAAAACACGAGTTCCTAAGCACCTACTTCTGGCCAGGCATTATGCTCTACAAATATTATTTAATGCTCACAATGATCCAAGGAGGTGGGAAGCACCCCCATTTTATAGATGAGGAAATTGAGACTCAAGAGAGGTTAAGAAATTTGTCCAAAGTCACACAGCTATTAAGTAGCAAAGCATGAATTTGAGGCCAATCTGGTTGACTCTCAATAATGAGAGGGCCTAAAGGGAAGGAGCACTGACCTAGGGATCTAGATATCTAGAAAATGGTAGCTATTCCTACTGGGAAGCTCGAAGGATGATGCTAAGACAGAGGAGTGGGCTCTGCCCAGCTCAGTCAAATCCCTGCTCAGCACACACTAAGTGTGACTTCTGGGGAAGTTTCTTAGCCTCACTTTTCTCATCTGTTAAACAGTGCCTGTGTCAAAGAGTAATATGGAGCTTAAAGAACAATATATGCAAAGCTCTTAGCACATATTAAATGCCTAATAAATATTAGCTAACAGTATTATCATCATTATTACTGGTTTAGATATGGCCCTTAAATGAGATATGTCCTGAGTATCCAGAAAGCATGAGTGTTCCTTCATCTCATTACCTGACCACCACCATGTCTACTACCACAGTCTAGAACCAGCCCCTGACCCTCCCTGATCTTTAATCCTTGCTTTCATATCAGCAATGTCTTCAGCTTGCCCCAAGCCTCCAGTGGGGGACCCATCGGATAGGCTGGGCCCCAAAAGTGTACATATTTGCCAAAACTCATCAAACAGTAGACTTAAAATTTGTGTATTGTAGTGTATGTAATTTATGCCTATTTTAAAAGCTGTAACAACTACAGCAACAAACAGAAAAGGCAAAATTCAGTGCTGACCACCTGCCATATGTTATTAGTGCCCAAAGCTATGAAGAAAAACCCACAAACTCCCAGGTAACCACATCCTCACTGTGGCCCTGTGAAGAAGTTGGGTGTACTTGGACTCCAAGGGCAGCATGGGAAATAGGAGGTATGCCCCATGCCAGGGCCAGCATGGGAACCGAAGTCACCTGCAAAGGCCCAGGGAGTGGCTGAAGTCAGGGCTCTGAAAGAGCATGGCAAAAAGCCCTAACCCTGCTGGCTACCAGAAGATAAGGAAATCTAAGCAGCTGGTTCCTTGGTCCTGAACTCTTCCTTGACAGCTGTTATCTTCCAGGGTACCTGTTAACCTGACTTTCTCATGCCTTTAACTGTCTCCAGTCTACATCAGATCCCAGTTACAAATGTCCCAAAGTCCTGGTTCTTTCTACAGCTACCAGTAAAACTGCCTCCATTGGATCGTCTCCCCATTCATAGATAAAGCTCAGCCCCCTCGGCCCTGAGAGCTTCTTCTTGGCTCCATCCATGTGGCCTGCCCAACTGTATCCCAGTCAAGAGACTGGGTAAATTCCTTAACATCTCAGAGGCTTAAGTTCCTCTTCTGTAAAACAGGAACATTACTGCCTACATCCCAAGGTTATGGGGTAGAGACAAGACCCTGTGAAAATGCTTGGCATGCAGTATTCACAGTTGGCTCCTTTCCACTGATGACAGAAGAGAACACAGACAAAACAAGTTGGGGCAGATGATCACTGGGCCCCAAATCCTGGAATCATTTCAGTCTTCCCAAGAACCCCATAAAACTCCTCCAGGAAACCCCCCACAACTTCCTAAGAGGTCGCAGTTTTCATTGTAAGGCTTTCTCTGCCAAGCTGATAGTTTGCTTAGAAGCTAAGATGAGCAAACTCAAAAGGTAGTGAAGGAAAACATAGGCTAGAAAAATTAAACTCAACTGATTATCTACTGAGCACCATGACACAAAGGTTAGCTCCCACCCTGGATCCTCATCTGGGAGGCAGGAATTACCTAGCTTCCTATGTTTCTACAATTATGTGTAATTTCAAAATAAGCCAATATGCACAGCATACTCTATTCACAGCATGATTTGCTAGTTAAAAGAAACCTATACAGCTAAGCTCAGGGCTCCCTAAGGTAATACGGGTGTCTCTATGCTGAGGTCTGTCCTCCCAGCCTTCTTCCCTGTGTGGTGGTTGCAAGATCATGTCTCCTCTACCTTCATGCTCTCCTTTCTGTGTAATTCTGGTCATCACAGTTTTTTGTGCATGCCTGTTCTTCAACAACAAGAATGTGGATTCTGCCCATCCTATACAAGGTGATCCCAAAAAACCAACAAGCAAATGGGGCTAGAATGAGATAAGGGAGTAAACATGGACAGGGCAGCAAGGGCAGAGTTTTCTACCATAGACAGGGTGAGTAGGTCTGGACATCTGAACTTGGCCTCAGGTCCTTTAGAGATGGAGAGGCTCTGACACACAGGGCTTTTGCGTGAGCTTCTGGAGTCTCACCTGATACAGGGCTCCAATCACACAGACAAAATAACCCTTGAAGAGCAGCCCCACATCCCCCAGCAAGTACAGAGAGGGCAGCTGAGTACAGTGCCTGGGAGCAGGGGCTCCAGAGCCAGGTAGCCTAGGTTCTAATCCCATGGAGATCACGCCCACTCACTGGATCACTAGGAGCATTAATTGAGAGGGAAAGGATGCAAACAGGGGGAAGGAAAGAGGGAACTGCTCAGTACACTATGTGCTACACAAGCACTGCTCAATAAATGTCAGGCATCATTATTCCTCAGCCTAACCCAGCCAGTATTTTCCTGTAATGGTGGGGCAGAGGCTGGCTGTCAGGTTACACATAAGGAGAAGTGGTTGCTCAATGAGGGTTGTGTCATGTGAAAATACAAGCTCCCAACTCACCAATCCAAGACAAGACTCAGAAAGGCCTTGAGCTTCTGGAAAGAGGGCCAAGACACGGGGATAAATTATTTATTTGCTTTTTCTCAGCAACAAAGCACAAGAAACATACAAATATCTCTTTTAAACTGTGGACAGAACCCAGCAGGTAACGAATGATAAAGAGAAATTACCTGTGGAGTTTCCAGTATTAGCAATGTCATTTGATTTCTATTCATGGTGATGTGTATGTGTGTTTAATAACATGAAAGTAAAAAGTGTAAAAGAGTCTCATCCTTCCTATAGGAGATAGCTATAAAGAACAAAAGAAGGGATGGATGGAAGGAAGGAAGGAAGGAAGGAAGGGAGGGAGGGAGGGAGGGAGGGAGGGAGGGGAAGGAGGGAAGGAAGGAAGGAAGGAAGGAAGGAAGGAAGGAGAAGGAAAAGGAAGGAAAAGGAAGAAGAAAGAAAGAAAGAAAGAAAGAAAGAAAGAAAGAAAGAAAGAAAGAGAGAGAGAAAGAGAGAAAGAGAGAGAGAGAGAAAGAGAGAGAGAGAGAAAGAGAGAGAGAGAGAAAGAAAGAAAGATAGATCCCAAAGGCTCACCAGAGACCTTTCCAGTCAATCTCCATGGCACTCCTCGCCCAGATGCCCATAAGGTCCCAAGTCCCTACCACAGGACAGGCTGCGCTCTTGAGTATGAGTAAGCCAACTGCAAGCTCTTTGTCTCAAGCTGATTATTTTGTCCTCATTCCTTGTTTCTGCTTCTGCACAATGACATGTATGTGGTTGTTTGGGGTCCCTCCATCCTCAATGTTACAGGGTTAACAGGATCCTTCAGAACCCTTCCCTGAGGACAGCCCCTTCTTCCTAGGATGACAACTCTTCCTTGGCCATCTCACTGGGCATCAGATCTGATTTTTTTTTTTTTTTTTGAGACAGTCTCACTCAGTTGCCTAGGCTGGAATGCAGTGGCACAATCCTAGCTCACTGTAACCTCTGCCTCCTGGGATCAAGGGATTCTTGCGCCTCAGCCTCCTGAGTAGCTGGGATTACAGGTGTGCGCCACCACGCTCAGTCTTTTTGTATTTTTAGTAGAGACGAAGTTTCACCACGTTATCCAGGCTGGTCTCGAACTTCTGACCTTAGGTGATCGGCCCGCCTCAAAGTCCCAAAGTACCGGGATTACAGGCATAACCCACCATGCCCGGCCCAGATCTGAACTTTAATCACTGCTGAGTACAAACCATCCAATGTGAACTCCTTGCTCTCCTAGCCCTGCTATTCCAATTCAGCTCATGGCAATTCCAGCCCATAGAAGAGATGGTCCCAGTTATGCCACTGAGTCCAGAGGCCACTGACAAGGCTACTGAAGGGCAATGCAAGTCATTAGGGCAGTGCTTAGGCCTGCTCCTACCACCAGTTGGCTTCTGTTTCAAGAGGATTCCTTAGTTGTAAAACAAAATACAAAGGAGAAATAAAGGGGCTAGGAAAAAAAAAATCACTATTTTGGCCTGGGAGCGGTGGCTCATGCCTGTATTCCCAGTGCTTAGGAAGAAAGTGGGAGGATTGTTTGAGGCCAGGAGTTCAAGACCAGACTGGGCAACATACCTGTCTCTACAAAAAAATTTTAAAAATTAGAGAGAAAAACTATTGGTATTACAACAATTGGGAGACATGTTAAGAATGACTTTGAAAGTTAGAACCCCTGTTCCATTTCCATTTGTCTCTGAAAAACATGCCCAGCAGAGTTACCCCCATCCTAAGCTTACAGATCTGTGCATCTGGCATCCTCAGCCCAGCCACAACATAATTCTTAAACAAGGACAATCTTCAAGGGCACTTTGAGGCCTTGAGGAAACAGCTTCTGGGCACAAATAGATTATTATTTTTTTACTTTTTTTGAGACAGAATCTCGCACTGTTGCTGGAGTGCAATGGCGCGATCTTGGCTCACTGCAACCTCCGCCTCCCGGGTTCACGCCATTATCCTGCCTCAGCCTCCCAAGTAGCTGGGATTACAGGTGCAGACCACCACACTCAGCTAATTTTTTGTATTTTTAGTAGAGACGGGGTTTCACTATATTGACCAGACTGGTCTCGAACTCCTGACCTTGTGATCTGCCCGCCTCAGCCTCCCAAAGTGCTGGGATTACAGGCATGAGCCACTGCGCCCGGCCACAAATAGATTATTTTTAAACCACAAAAGCAGAGTACAATGTGTACCACCATTCAACATTGTTCAGGGCAGTCTGGTTGGCCTTTTAAACAGCCTCACAGTTATCTCTAGCTTGTCAATTAAATTTACCTCTATCTCACCCACCTCCAGCCTCTAACTGCATCCCTGCTAAAACCCTCTTTGGAAAACAAAAGAACCATGAATCTTCAAGTTCAATTTATTACTGCCAGTAGTTAAAAGTTTATTTTGAAAATAATAAAACTACAGATTATGATACAAAAGAAAAGGTAAATCATGGAACTGAGTATTTGGTTCTGGGAAAGATCTGTGAAAAGTAAAACAACGAGGCCTTCAGGGGAGAATTCCCAAGATTTATGGACACGTACAAGCTTTTCTTTTGGCTGCTCCACAGAAAAGGCCACTGCCATTCCAAAATAATACATAGGAAAAGTGCTTTTCCCATATGCACTACAGGTATCCCTGAGTATGGATGGTACCTAGGCTGTTGTGGCTGTCACTATTTCTTCCCCTTTCATTTTAGGAAGATAAAAATAAATGACGTATGCATTTTCAAATCCTGTGTGTTGACATTCACCCACAAAAACGATCATCAAAGAACAGCGATATGCTGTTTCTATTTAAGCATGCTAGCACAGCACAGCAATCGGGTTTTGGATTTACATTATTTTAAGTTAGCCAAACTGTCATACTTAAAGGTCAATACATACATTTCTATTATAGCTGACTGAAAACTAATGCTTCAGATGACCACTGCCTTTAAAAATAGCAAGCTACACAATCCTTACACTCTAATACTATGGTTCTCAACCAGGGGAGATTGTGTACCCCGGTACTTGGCAAAGTCTGGAGATATTTTGAGATTCCAAAATATCTCCAGGGGAGGTGCTACTGGCATCTAGTGGGTATAGGTCAGGGATGCTGCTAAACATTATACAGTGCACAGGACAACCCTCAGCCTCAAACAAGAATCATCCAGCCCTTGGCTCACGCCTGTAATCCCAGCACTTTGGGAGGCCGAGACAGGCAGATCACGAGGTCAGGAGATCGAGACTATCCTGGCTAACACGGTGAAACCCCATCTCTACTAAAAAATACAAAAAACTAGCCGGGCGAGGTGGCGGGCGCCTGTAGTCCCAGCTACTCCGGAGGCTGAGGTAGGAAAATGGTGTAAACCCGGGAGGCAGAGTTTGCAGTGAGCTGAGATCCGGCCACTGCACTACTCCAGCCTGGGCGACAGAGCGAGACTCCGTCTCAAAAAAAAAAAAAAAAAAAAAGAATCATCCAGCCCCAAAAGTCAGTAGTGCCAAGGGTAAGGAAGCCTGCTGTAGTAAGCTACACTGCATGTGACAAACAGAAAAACCTTCTTCACAGTGTATACACCTTGGTTCATGCCACATCAATATACAGTAGTAATATAAAACGTCAGAAAATGGTAAAGAAAATAAACACAATTCCTATTTGGGTGGCTTTGTTAAAAATGATAGAAATTTGGAGCAATAATAAAATAATTCTTCAAACAAAGAGAATTAGTAAACTTCTGATAGGCATTCAACAGCATCAATGGGCATAATTTGTTCCCCTAGGTAGGACTGTACCCTCCCTCCCTTCCGCCCTTCCTTCCTTCCCGTTCTCTCTCTCTCTCTCTCTCTTTCTTTTTGAGACAAAGTCTCACTCTATCGCCCAGGCTGGAGTTCAGTGGCACAATCTCGGCTCACTGCAACCTCTGCCTCCCTGGTTCAAGCAATTCTCCTGCCTCAGCCTCTCAAGTAGCTGGGATTACAGGTGCGCACCACCACGCCCGGCTAATTTTTATATTTTTAGTAGAGATGGGGTTTTGACATGTTGGCCAGGTTGGTCTCGAACTCCTGGCCTCAAATGATCTACCTGTCTCAGCCTCTCAAAGTGCTGGGATTACAGGTGTGAGTTACCACACCCTGCCAGTAGGGCTGTATCTAAACACCCTATTAGTAGTGGCAAGGCTTTTAATTATTATGGAATAAACTGCACCAACCTTCCTTTCCCAGATGGCAGTGCAGTGAAACCATAGTAGGAACCTGCAAGCGAGGCAAATACATTGAGCTGCCTCACAATCTGGAGTGGGAAGGCTTACTTGGCCAGGCAACCCTGCTCAATAGGCCACCCTGAGGAGGTCAAACACACACCATCTGCCTTCATATGACCTATACAGGCCCCACCAGGCAAATAAGTCCCCTCCTAAGGACGTTAGTATAAATTATACTCTTAGTCATAATCCATGTTGGTGAAAACAATTCATACTGAGTCTTACAACAAATATCCTGCCTATTTACTGTGGGCACAGGAAAGAGGAGGAATGGATGGAAACAGCTTTGATACCTGTAAAAACCCTTAAGTACTGAAAACTGGGTTTACCTGATTTGATCAGCACTAAAAGGATGTCTGATGCATCTGATCAAAGTTCTTAAAAAATACAGCATTTCCCTACAGGCACGTCGTTTTTACCATAAAGAATCAGTAAAATGTAGGTTGCCTTACAACCACAGCCACTGTGTCCCTTTTTATAGTAACAAGGAAGTACGTCTGTGTTCCCAAGGTAACCCAACATTCTGCTCATCAATATGGCACTGAGTACTTTCATCGAGCACAATATCCACCTTCTGAGGTTTCGAAATTGGAGTTCTCTGCTAAGGACAGGACGTGATGGTTGTATGCGTACAATACATAGCCAATATGGTCACCAAATGTAAGAAACAAAGATAAAGAGCAGGAACGGGGTAAAATGCTTTCTCAAGTTTTTTTCTTTTTTTCTTTTCTTTTTTTTTTTTTTGTGATGAAGTCTCACTCTGTTGCCCAGGCTGGAGTGCAGTGGCACAATCTTGGCTCACTGCAACCTCCACCTCCCGGGTTCAAGCGATTCTCCTGCCTCAGCCTCCCAAGTAGCTGGGATTACAGGCATCTGCCACCACGCCCAGCTAATTTTTGTATTTTTAGTAGAGATGGGGTTTCACCATGTTGGCCAGGCTGGTCTCAAACTCCTGACCTCAAGTGATCCACCCGCCTCAGCCTCCCAAAGTGCTGGGATTACAGATGTGAGCCACCGCACAGGCCTGCACAGTTTTTTTCTAAGTGATCATTCAAGCTGGTAACAAGCCATTTCGTCCAATTTACCCTAAGACCTTCATTGTATGCAGAGATGTCCGTGAGGAATACGCAAAAGCTAATAAAGGCATTTCAAATACAGGCAGGCTCTAAGGTGTGGCCGGTCCTTCTCAGAGCCTTCTTCTCACTGTCCTTTCCTTATCCTGTCCCTCACACTGCTGATGTACATGCCCCGCACCCAATCCTGTCTTCCCAGTTGTTCCTGTCCCCTAGCCCCCACAGGTGGATCCAGGACTGGGCCCACGGGAACCTTGTTCTCCCATTTCAGCTACACGATAATGAATAATCCAGATGAGAGGTGATTAGAATCTGAATGGAAAGGAAAGGATAATTCTAGTATGAAAAGGTAGACGCTACACATATAGGCAACTGAATGGAGGTGGGGAGGAGAGAGTCAAAGGAGATCTGAAGTTTTGGGCCTGGGAAGCCAGGAGAACAGTGGTTAGCATCGTATGCAGAAATGTGAGGAAATAGGAAGTAGCCTTGGGAGACTTGGGGGAAAAGTGATAAGTTTAGTTGTTAAATAATTTGGGAGGCATGGAAAATAGCTTAATGAGAGATTTCAACAATAGCCAGTTTAGAGAAATAATGATAATGAGGATAACAATAACAATGATGACGATAATAACCAACATTGATCATGTCAGGCACAGTCCTAAATACTTTTTTTTTTTTTTGAGACAGTCTCACTCTGTTGCCCAGATTGGAGTGCAGAGGTGTGATCTCGGCTCACTGCAACCTCCACCTCTTGGGTTCAAGCAATTCTCCTGCCTCAGCCTCCCTAAATGCTTTACATGTCTATACTTATTTGATTACCCTAACAAATCTATACAGTAAGTACTATTATTGTCCCCATTTTCCAGGTGGGGAAACTGAGACTTAAGACACTTTCCTGAGGTCACAGAACCGGTAAGTGGCAGAGATGTGTTGCAAACTCAGGCAGTCTGACTCCAGAATAACACATTGGTGGGGAGGGTGACAGTTGCCTAGAGGTGAAAGGCAAGGCCTTGCCTTAAAGGCATGGTTTGCAAAGGAAAATATATTTCACTTCACAACAGAAACCTGTAACACATATGTTATAGTCTGGATAACTGATGTTGACATTTCATCCCCAATATTGGTGGTAAAGCCAGGCGGGAGGAGTTTGGGTCATGAGGGTTTGGTGCTATCCTCGTGGTAACGAGAGTTCTTGCTCTGTTAGTTCCCATGAGAGTCCCTCCAGAGCTGGATGTAAAAAAGAGCCCAGCACATGCCTTTCCTCCCTCTCTCTTCCTCTATCTCTGCATGTGGTCTGTGCACATGCTGACTCCCCTTCCCCTTCCGCCATGAGTGGAAGCAGCCTGAGGCCCTCACTAGAAGCAGATGCTTCTTGCACAGTCTGCAGAATCATGAGCCAAATAAACCTCTTCTCTTTAAAAATTACCCAGCTTCAGGCATTATTTTATAGCAACACAAACAGACTAAGACAACATATTCAACTCTGGGCTTCTAATTCATTTAAGGAAAAGACTTTCAGAGCCTGTCTCAGGCAATAAAACTTCACAAATCTAGCCCTATTTTCAGAAATTACAGTATTTCAGACACATGTGACTATTACTTAGTAAAATATTTAAAATCATTTTACCTCTCTGCTAACCATCATGGTCTAACTCACAAGCAAATAGCAAGTCCAGGCTCAAAAATATGTCACAAGTCAACGGGGGAGTTTAAGAAGGTCAAAATTATTTTAACTTATGGATCCAGCAACTAATTTCATTTATTTATTTATTTAATTTTTTGAGACAGAGTCTCACACTGCCACTGGGCTGGAGTGCAATGGCGCTATCTCGGGTCACTGCAACCTCTGCCTCCCAGGTTCATGTGATTCTCCTGCCTCAGCTTCCTGAGTAGCTGGGATTGCAGGTGCACACCACCATGCCCGGCTAATTTTTATTTTATTTTATTTTTTATTTTTAGTAGAGACAGGGTTTCCACCATGTTGGCCAGTCTGGCCTCGAACTCCTGACCTTAAGTGATCTGCCTGCCTCGGCCTCCCAAAGTGCTGGGATTACAGGTGTGAGCTGTGCCCAGCCTCTGTTCACATCTGCACATTTTTTGGGTTACTTATTGAGCTGCAAGATGTTTTTGTTTGCTTATATTTTATTCACAAGAAGGTTGGTCAATAGTTTTTTTTTTGTTGTTGTTTTTGTTTTTTTTTTTTTGAGATGGAGTCTCGCTCTGTGTCCCAGGCTAGAGTGTGCCATGACATCACCATGGCTCACTGTCACCTCAAATTCCTGGGCTCAAGGGATCCTACTGGCTCAGCCTCCCTGGTGACTGGGACTACAGGTGCATCCTACCACACCCAGCTAATTTTTTTTTTTTTTTGCAGAGACAGGGTCCCATCATCTTGCTCTGGCTGGTCTCGAACTCCTGGGCTCAATAAATCCTCCCACCTCAGCCTCCCAAAGTGTTGGGATTACAGGCATGAGTCACCACACCCAGCCTGGACATAATTCTTTGTCTGACATTTTTATTGTGGATATTTTCTCCTCATCTTATTTGCCTTTTAATTTTAATGGTGACTTTTGAAGAAAAGATTTAATTTTTGATGAAGTTTGATTTATCAATTTTTTTCTTTTATAATTTGAGCTTCTTGTGTTCTAAGAAGTCCTTGCCTACCCCAAGGTCATGAAGGTTTTCTCCTGTGGTTTTTTTTTTTTTTTTTCCTTTTTGAGACAGAGTCTCGCTCTGTTGCCCAGGCTGGAGTGCAGTGGCATAATCTCAGCTCATTGCAACCTCCACCTCCTGGGTTCAAGCAATTTCTGGCTAATTTTTGTATTTTTAGTAGAGACAGGGTTTCACCATGTTGGCCAGGCTGGTCTCAAACTCCTGACCTCAAGTGATCTGCCCACCTTGGTCTCCCAGTGCTAGGATTACAGGTGTGAGCCACCGTACCCGGCCTCTCCTGTATTTTCTTCTAGAAGTTTTATGGCTTTAGGTTTAGGTCTATTTTGGAGTTAATTTTTATATATGATGCAAGGTATCAGTCACAGGTCATGTTTTGCATATGGATATTCAGTTGTTCCAGCACCATTTGCTGAAAAGACTGTTCTTTTTCCATTAAATTATCTTGATGTCTTTGTCAAATATTCAATTACTCATACATGGATTCTGCATTCTCTTCTACTGACATGTTTGTCTACCCTTATGCCAGTATCATATTATCTTGATAATAGGAATCTATGCTTTAATAAGTACCTGCAGAAGGTTCTCATGATAATGTCCATTTGGGAAATACTGTACTAGATTTTTCTAAAGACCCTTCCAATAATGACAGTCTTAAGTTTGGGTATTCTCAATAGCTCAGCCTCAATTTATGCCTTAGTCCTTGCTACTCAGAAGTGAGGTCCACAGACCAGCAATGTCAGCATGAGCTGAAACTTGTTCAAAATGTAGACTCTTAGTCCCTGCCCCACACCTATTGAATATGAAATGCATTATAAGAAGATCCCCAGGGGATTCCCATCAAGTTTGCAAAGCACTGCCCTAGATGTCATTCCCCTGGAGCAGGAGCTTTCCAACGTTTTAGATCATTAATAACTCCACAATTAGAAATACATATCTACAATGTACATATTTCTGTAGCTGAAATGGGTTTTTACAAAACAATTCCCTCCTATATTTGTGCTTTTCTATTCCTTTTCCTTTCCTCTCCTCTCTCGTTCCCCTCTTCTCCCTTTCTTCCTACTATAGTTTTTTTGAGGTGTAACTTACATACTGTAAAGTTCAACCATTTTAAGTGACCACTGTGAATTTATACAGTCTTGCAGCTACCCCCATAATCAAGTTTTAGAATACTTCCATCATCCCAAAACATTCCCTTTTGCCCCTTTACAGTCAATTCTATGCTATTTACAATGCTGGCTTTTAGCTCCAGCTAAAAGTGGCTCCCCGCTGGGCCAAGAGCCCTGTGACATGACTTCCAGAACTATTTTTGCACAGAAAGTTATTTTTAGTCTATTTCTGTCACATAATAATGTGTCATAAAGTTGTAGGAGCTTTAAGATGTAGAAATTAGTTGCTGAATCCGGCTGGGTGTGGTGGCTCACGCCTGTAATCCCAGAACTTTTGGGAAGATCACGAGGTTAGGAGTTCGAGACCAGCCTGGCCAACACAGTGAAACCCTGTCTGCACTCCAGCCTGGGAGACAGATAAAAAAAAAAAAAAAAAAAGTGAACAAACACTTCACATGGTAATCAACACATGAAAAAACATTCAACATCTTTAATCATTAGGGAAATGCAAGGTAAAACCAATGAGAAACCCATACCATTATACACATATTGGAATGGCAAAAAAAAAAAAATTTAAATCCCACAAAAAATTGACTATAGCAAGTACTAGCAAAGGTGCAAAGGAGTCAGAACTTTCATACACTTCAGGTGAGGGTGTAAAAGAATACAACCACTTGGGAAAGATTTGGCAGTTCTTTCCACAGTTAAAACATACATATGACCCAGCAATCCCGCCCTGAGGGATTTACCCAAGAGAAATAAAGCAAACACAGGACCACAAGGTGGTTTGCACATGCATGTTCACAGCATCTTTATTCATTATTGCCCAAAGCCGGAAATAGGCCAACTATCCATCAGAGAGAAAATGAATAAAACTTAGCCAGGTATGGTGGCACGTGACTGTGGTCCCAGCTCCTCAGAAGGCTGAGGTGGGACTGCTTGAGCCTGGAAGGCGAAGATTACAATGAGCCCAGGTGGCGCCACGGCACTCCAGCATGGGTGACAGAATGAGACCTCATCTCAGACAGAAAAAAAAAGAGAGAATGGATAAAACAGCAACGGAGCAAAAACACTGTAGTATATTCACTGTGAGTGGAACAGTCTTTTTTTTTTTTTTTTGGAAATGGAGTCTTGCTCTTGTTGCCCAGGCTGGAGAGCAGTGACGTGGTTATAGCTCACTGCAACCTCCACCTCCCAGGTTCAAGGGATTCTCCTGCCTCAGCCTCCAGAGTAGCTGGGATTATAGGCGCCCACCACCATGCCCAGCTGATTTTTGTATTTTTAGTAGAGATGGGGTTTCACCACGTTGGCCAGGCTGGTCTCAAACTCCTGACCTCAGGTGATCTGCCCGTCTCTGCCTCCCAAAGTGCTGGGATTACAGAAGTGAGCCACCATGCCCGGCCCAGAACACTCTTTAGCAATAAAAAAAACTAGTACTGGCTGGGTGTGGTGGCTCACACCTGTAATCCCAGCACTTTGGGAGGTTGAGATGAGGGGGACCACCTGAGGTCAGGAGTTCAAGACCAGCCTGGCCAACATGGTGAAACCTCTTCTCTACTAAAAATACAAAAATTAGGCAGGCGTGGTGGTAGCATTTCTTAAACTCCTTCAAAATAAATCAAAAGCCCAAACTTCCTCCCCAAAGAGCAGCTTACTCTATTTCTCCCCAAGTGTACTCCAGAATACAAAAAAAGGCAGGACAGATCTTGTCCTAAGAGTACACTGTGCTTCTCTCTGACCTGGCTCAGAAAATTCCACAGCAAGGGCCTGCTGGTACTTGTTTCATTCCCAGCAATACAGAGATGTAATAAACAGGAGATACATGTATAGCATGGAACAAACACTGATGTCTTTTCAACCAAAAACAATCTGTAGATAGACTAAATAGGACCCTGGCTACCCTTTTTGGTCAAGGTTATTTGTTTTGAGCAAGATGGTTTGCCTTGATTAAAGCTACCAGTGGCTAATAGCAAATGATAAATTTTTTAAATTATCCACAAGAAATTATAATATCTACAATTCTCAGCAAGAATCTAAGCTTAACCAAACCTTTCCTGTGTTGATATCTACAGTCAACACATTGTTTTATAAAAATTTATTTAGGCCGGGCGCGGTGGCTCAAGCCTGTAATCCCAGCACTTTGGGAGGCCGAGACGGGCGGATCACGAGGTCAGGAGATCGAGACCATCCTGGCTAACACGGTGAAACCCCGTCTCTACTAAAAATACAAAAAATTAGCCGGGCGAGGTGGCGGGCGCCTGTAGTCCCAGCTACACGGGAGGCTGAGGCAGGAGAATGGCGTAAACCCGGGAGGCGGAGCTTGCAGTGAGCTGAGATCCGGCCACTGCACTCCAGCCCGGGCGACAGAGCGAGACTCCGTCTCAACAAAAAAAAAAAAAAAAAAAAAAAAAAAAAATTTATTTAATAAAATATATGGTTCTAAAGAAATAAGCAAAACGTGGATGCTACCAAGTCTCTGCTTCCCCAGCATTAACCTGCTAAACTCCTGCACATTATAACATAAATAAGGCTTGAATTCCATTCAAGAAGCTTTGGCTCATTTTCCACAAAACCTAACCTGTGCCTTGTATATAGTAGGCATACAATAAAATATGGCCTCTTAATAACCGTGTTGGGGCTCGGAAGTAGATATCCCAAAATATGGCACTTTGACATACTGAACTGAAGAAGCCTCAAGGTCTCTCTGACCTTCCCCCGCCTTCCCCTACCAATGTCTCTCTCAAAGCAGGATGAAGCTGAAGTTCCTTTATCTGCCTAAGGTCCAGACCCACCAAAAGGAACATTTATTTTTTTCTTCCCCTCCTTGTAAGACCAGGAATGTAACCACACCTGAAAGACCCTTTCACAAGATAGTGTACAAGTTATCTTGTCCCCTGACCCATTTATTCTCCCTAGTGATCCTCTCAACAGAATTCCTCTTCTTCCCCCCTCTCATAACTTATTTTGCCAGGATGGTAAAGCCTCTGAACCCTGTTGGGGATAGGTAGTCATTCATGGTTCTCCCTGTGTAAACGTTAATAAAATGTGTATGCCTTTTCTCTAATTAATCTGCTTTTGTGAGTTCACTTTTCAGCAAACCTTCAGAGGGCAAAAGGGAAGTTTCCCCTGGCCCTTACAACAGCTAACATCATTGAGTTCTTACTCTGTACCAGGTACCAGTAACAGTGCTTCTCAAGTTAAATACTGGTATTTTCAGACTGTAATTTATAAACTGATTTTGAAACTGTAATTTGACTATTAAATGTTTCTGTTAAGAGGAGAATCCAGTGGCTGAATTTATACATCTGGACACTACATTTGTAAGGCAAGCATTTGATTTCTGTCCCAGCACTCACTCACATGGGCCACACACTGAAATCTCAGTTCATTGCTCCCCAGGCCATGTGACTGATCAATCTGAGAGCAGCTTCCACCCAGTTCTCTCTTGCTGGCCTAGCTCTCAGTCCCTGCAGCCTCCCAGCCAGTGAAAAGAAGGCTGGCCTCATAGTGACAGAATGAAGGCAGATGACTTAGAAGGGTGTTTGAGGGCTCAAACACACTATTTGTCCATCCCTGGTTTGTTGGATGAATTCTTGCAGTTGTGCCACATCCACCAATTCATCCAGTCTGGGAGTTAATTAAGGAGAATTTAGAGCTAACCTGCTAATATCAGAAGAGGGGAGGGAGGAAAGGGGAAAAGACAAAAATGGAAGAGATGGAAAAAAAAGTGGTGGCTTATATTATAATCTAGAGAGGAAGAAAGTCACCATTAGCCCGGGCGCGGTGGCTCACGCCTGTAATCCCAGTACTTTGGGAGGCTGAGGCAGAAGGATTACCTGAGGTCAGGAGTCCAAGACCAGCCTGGTCAACATGGTGAAACCCCATCTCTACGAAAAATACAAAAATTAGTTTGGCATGGTGGCACGCACCTGTAGTCCTAGCTACTTGGGAGGCTGAGGCAGGAGAATCGCTTGAACCCGGGAGGTGGAGGTTGCAGAGAGCTGTGATCGCGCCACTGCACTCCAGCCTGGGCGACACAGCGAGACTCCATCTCAAAAAAAAAAAAAAAGAAAAAAATCACCATTAAACAAGAATGCAAGAACGCTGGTCAAAAATCTACAGAGACTGAGATTAGTGGTTGGGTAGCCTAGGGCAGGGGTTTGGGGGAAAACAAGTGAGGGATTTCTTTCTGGGGTGATGAAAATATTCTGGAATTGATTGTGGTGATGGTTGCATGACTTAATATGCTAAAATCCACTGAACTGAACACTTTAAAGGGGTGAATTGTATGATGTATTAAAAAAAGAAAGAAAAGAAAGCTGGCCATGTATCTGAAAACCACAATAAACCCATGTCCAAAGCATAAAATATTAAAACCACAACTAAAAGATGAGAACAAGTGAAAACAAGACCACCCTGGTATATGTATAAATGGCTTGTAATAACAAAAGCAGAGGAGTTGTATCCTTGCTCTAAAGCAGAGCAATATGAATCTGAAAATCAAATATTTAAGGCATTTATTATAAACAACTTGCTTTATGTTTGGAAATGCAAGTAGCTTTAGAATTTAGGGCCAGAACCAGAGAAAGAACAGAAGCAGTTCCCTGCTAGGGAAGGCCATGTGACAAAGTTTATAGCACATGAACACCTGTCTGCTCCTATATTAGCAGGCTTCCAGAGCATTGCTGGGAAGTCTGACCCATTTGTGAGGTTCTTCAACATCCCGTTCCATAAAACAAGGCCTCACAAGTAGTCGAAAATATGTCAGGTAGCAGGGGAGCCTTTCTATAACCTTCAGGTTGGAAAGCCTCACAGTGGGCAGAGGATTGTTGCTAAAGATTATGAGGCATTTCGTGGAATCGGTACAAATATTCTCCACCTCCCGGATTCAAGCAATTCTCCTGCCTCAACCTCCCAAGTAGCTGAGATTACAGGCATGCGCCACCACACCCAGCTAATTTTTCTATTTTTAATAGAGATGGGATTTCACCACATTGGCCAGGCTGGTCTCAAACTCCTGACCTCAACCAATCTGCTCGCCTTGGCCTCGCAAAGTGCTGGGATTAACAAATATCCTGTTTTAAGAGTATCATATATAATCCTGAAAGCTCCCTTCCTTGCACCCAAGCCACTTTCTAGATTCTCTCTCTCCCTTTAGTTCCTAAGAGGCTATAAAAATCAGTGACTAGGCCGGGCGCGGTAGCTCACACCTGTAATCCCAGGCAGTGCAGTAAGCCAAGATCGTACCACTGCATTCTAGCCTGGGCAACAAAGTGAGACTCCGTCTAAAAAAAAAAAAAAAATCAGTGACTAGTGGAGATGATTGCATGACCTCATGAATATACTAAAAATGACTGAGCTGTACGTGCATTTCACAAGGATGAAATTTATGTTACTGTGAATTATATCTCAACAATTTTAAGTTTTTTTGTTTTTTTAAAATCAGGGCCAAGGCCACACACAGTGGCTCACGTCTGTAATTACAGCAGAGGCGTAATTAATTTGGGAGGCGGAGGCAGAGGCGGGAAGATCATTTGAGGCCAGGAATTCGACACCAGCCTTGGCAACATAGCGAGACCATATCTCTACAAAAAATTTAAAAATTAGCTGAGTATGGTGACAAGTGACTGTTTTTCCAGCTACTTTGGAGGCTGAGGTAGGAGGATAACTTAAGCCCAGGAATTTGAGGCTGCAGTGAGCTACGACTGCACCAGTGAACTTCAGCCTGGGGAACAGAGCAAGACCCACCCTATCTCCCTGCTTCTCCCCCAGCACAAAACAGGGTCAAACAATAGCATTTCCATATGATCCAGTAATTCCACTTTTGGGTATATATCCAAAAGAATTGAAAGCAGGGACTCAAATAGATATGTGCACACCTATGTTCATAGCAGCATTATTCACAGTAGCCAAAAGGGGGAAGCAACCCCAATGTCTCCTAACAAACGAATGGATAAACAAAATGTGGTATATCTATGCAAAGAAAGATTATTTGGCCTTAAAAAGAAAAGAAGGCTGGGCGCAGAGGTTCACGCCTATAATCTGAGCACTTTGGGAGGCTGAGGCAGGTGGATCACCTGAGGTCAGGAGTTTGAGACCAGCCTGGCCAACATGGCAAAGCCCCATCTCTACTAAAAATACAAAAAATTAGCTGGGCATGGTGGTGGGCACCTGTAATCCCAGCTACTCGGGAAGCTGAGGCAGGAAAATCACTTGATCCCGGGAGACGGAGATTGCAGTAAGCTGAGATTGTGCCATTGCACTCCAGCCTGGGCGACAGAGCAAGACTCTTTCCCAAAAAAGAAAGACAAAAAGAAAAGAAATTCTGGCTGGGTGCAGTGGCTCGTACCTGTAATCCCAACAATTTGGGAGGCTAAGACAAGAGGATTGCTTAAGGTCGGGAGTTAAGATCAGCCTGGGCAACATAGGGAGACCCTGTCTCTACAATTTTTTTTTTTTTTTAATTAGTCAGGCACGGTGGTGTACACCAATAGTGCTAGCTACTGGGGAGGCTGAGGTGGGAGGATCACTTGAGCTCAGGAGTTTGAGGTTACAGTGAACTAGGATCACATCACTGCACTCCAGTCTCTGCGACAGAGCAAGACTCTGTCTCTTAAAAAAAAAGAAAAGAAAAAAAAAATTCTGACACATACTACTTATACATACAACACGAATGAACCTTGAGGATATTATGCTAAGTGAAATGAGTCAGTACATTGGATAAATTTTTTATGATTCCACTTATATGAGGTACCTAGAATAGGCAAATGCAGGGAGACAGAAAGTAGACTGGGGGGAGGTGGAAGGGGAAGTTATTATTTAGTGGGTATATGTTGTATTTGGGATGACGGAGAAAGTTCTGAAAACAGATAGTGATAATGGTTACACAACACTGTGAATGTATTTAATGCCACTAAATTGTACACTTAAAATGGCTAAAGTGGTGAAGTTTATGTTACATACATTCTACCACAATAAAAAACAAATTAAGGTCCTCACCTCTAAGAATCCAACTTGATATCTGCTTCAGGGTAATTAGGCAGCACAAAAAAGACTTCAGAAAATGAAGACCCTTTTTGTATTCAAATTTAAGGAGGTTAAAATATTTTAATTGCATTAGTTGATGAGATTTAAAGCTTAGACATTCAACTTGGGTCATTCGGGAGGAAAATACAAACCACTGAAGCCTGAATGAACATCAGTCTTTCCTATTAGTAGCCTACAACTGTAAGGCAACCCCCTAGACCAGCACTGTCAGATGGAATTTTTTGCAATGACAGGAATGTTCTACATCTGTGCCATCCAATTGGGCTACTGAGCACTTGAAACGTGGCTTAGTGCAATCAAGAAACTCAATTGTTACTTTTATTTAATTTTAATTAAGTAGCCACACATGGAATTAGTTACCATATTGTCCAGTACAGAGTATAAACTCTTAAACTTAAAAACTTAAAGCACACCACGCAATTCTCTTGCCAAAAGCCATGTGCAGTTTCCACAGCTCCAGACAGTCAGAGGACCTTCTCTTAAGCTCTGGGTCAATGCGTGGGGTGAAGCACCTAAGTAATGTGTGCCAAAGAGGGGTGGGGCCAAAAAATAAGAGTGTTCTTTTCTTCTTCTATGTCTGTGGAAAAATACTAACGGCACAAAGTGGGAAGAGAAAGTTCACCTAGGACAGTGAGAACTAGGACCTAGGATAAGAGACTTTGACATAGGAAAAGAAAACTGAATGCTACTGTCAGTGTTGCATTAGGCGAGGAATAAACAGGAATGCTACTGGCTAGACAGCCTCCTGAATAGGGCATCACTGTATACTTCAAGAATTTCAATCATAAATTAAGCTCTAGGTGGGAGAAAAAGAAATGTCATTTCTATGCAGAAACCGAAGAACGTGGTCAAAGATAGAGGCCTCTTCCAGGTGGAAAGTGCTGTCCTGCTAACCGTGGGCCACCAAAGTATAAATGACTGTCCCTCCCAAAGAAATCACTTGCCTTGGGGACTCATAAATGCACAAAAACTGACCCCAGCTCTCAGCCAGAATGAACTGTTCATCTATAGCTTTATGGTCCATTTTTCTATTTTCATTTATGGTGCTTACCAATGCTCAACTTGGATTACAATAAGTTAGAGACAACCTATCTCACTAGGTTACTAGCTCTCTGGAAGGCAAAGACCATATATAAATATATTAATATAACTATATTGATATAAGTGTCTACTATAACAAAAAAAATCTTTTTTATGTCCACAGACATCCAGCCTGGGTCCTTGTACTGGCTACGTGGATGATAATAAGTACCCCTCCTACTTCACAGAGTACTACCTCTGTGCAAGACACTGCACTACAAACACTTTCCATGCATCACTTCATAATCCTCCTTCAACCCCATGAAGTACTTCAGATATGTTCCCATTTCACAGATAAAGAAGAGGTCAAGAAACTAACCTGTGGCCGGGTCCTATAGCTAGTTAGTGGCCAAGCCAGTAAGTGATCAGATTAAGGTATTAAGTGGTAAATTCTTAACCGAGATGAAAGGGCTACATTATGGACGATTTGTGCAAACAGTTAGAGAAGGGAGACACCAATGTCGCAGGAGTAAACTCCAAATAAAAAGTTACATCAGGAGGGTTTAAACAACTGGAAGTGGTGTAGGCCACAGAAAGGCTCTTAGTCCCCACATTTAAGGAGACTTAGAGGTTTTGTGAAAAGGATGCCAAGGGGTTGTCTGGTCTCTCCACAGGGTGGGTAGCAAGAGGAGACATATTTGTATCAACATAAAGAGCTTCCTGACCCAGGAGGAGAAGGGTGCCCCTCCAGCCCCAGAGAATGTTGAGCAGAGATCCAGTGCCTGTCCTGGAGAAAGTGAACACCCACCTGATTACAGAGGAGAGCTCACCCCATATTCTTTCTTGAGATCACCTCCAGACCTGGATGGCAGGGAGTAAAGAGGGAGTACAAATCCCAGAGGGACAGTTCTCAGCATGAATGACATTTTCCACATCTCAAACACAGCAGGCAGAGATAAGTGGATGTCCAAGAAGTCAGCAGCACTCCATAAACACACGGCCACAGTTTGGTTCAGGCTATCCCAACCCTCATGGTGCGTGTGCCACCCACACTACTCAAGGCCCAGGTGTGCCCCACTCTGGCACAGACAGCTTGTTTCAGATCAGCCTGTGAACCACACACGTGTACTTACTAAATTACTAAAGCTGTGACACTCACTGTCAGTACATTTTTAAACAGGGACCGATAACTCTGGCATAGGCCTGTCGCAGTACTTCCTATCCTGAGATCATGTTTTTCTTCAAAGACCGACTCCCTTTTGATCCAAATACCAACCCGCCAGGTTTTGGTTGACCTTGTGAGGGCCAAGGAAGTTCTCTGCCACACTGCAAGTTTACACACACACACACACACACACACACACACTCTCTCTCTCTCTCTCTTTCTCACTCAGGTCGCAGCAATGCTAAGCTGCAGAAATGCTGCCAACACCTCGGCAGCCTAGAAAGATAAGAACAAGGCCTGGAAACCTTACAGCCCTCATGAAACCAGGTGTGCGCCCAGCAAAGTAAACTAGGGAATGAAACAGAACACAGAAAGTGCTTACTTGGATCAGGATGCTCCCGAAAGAAGCCATGATCCTGTCTGCCTTATGTCTAATACCGATCCCACCTTCTGAGATTCTTTCTCTAGTACGAAGACATCTGTGCCCACCATCTTGTGTCCAGGGGCATTGAAAATTCATCTCTACTCTGGCTTCACTTTCTGCAGACGTTCCAACCTCAAGTTTCCAAGGCAGGTTTAAGTCTACACACATGACATTCCCTGAGATCAAGAAAACATTAATTACCTTGGAGTCTTTCCTTCTGTAAGTAAGAAGCTGCAGTATGTTGCTACATGAGCAGAGTCCAAGGAAAAGGAAAACCTGAGTCCCTGCAAAGGGTCCAAGATCAGACTCCCCAGTAGCCAGCTGGAACTGTATTTTCCTCTCCTTTACATATACAATGAAGTCATTTCCAATCAACACCCATAGGAGTCAAGGCCCAAATTTCCTTCCAGGGCATTACTCACTTATAGATTAACTATCTTGGGAAAGACAAAAGTATGCAGAAGATGGAAGTCAGGTTCTTTGCTCTACTCCTATTTTTATTTGAGGGAAATCCTACCTCCCTCAGATCCAGGGGGGCTGAGCAGAGTTGAGACTGGAAGCATGGGCCTTTGTTTATATCTTTAGCTCTGCTTCCCCACTCTGCTGAAAACTGCCCTCAGTCAGTTCTTCACATCCAAGGACCATTTATTAAATCAGCTACTATATAGCCTGCTCATGAAGTGGTGCTTAGTTTGGCCAAGACAGAGGAATGTAAACAAATATTCATAATATAATGCTTCTAAGTTGCAATAAAGCTATCACTGGAGCAAAGGAGGATGCACTGTCTGGGGTGGCAGCCTTGGACATGCCCCTACATCTCCACCAGCATAGCTACAATCCAAAAGACTGACCATATCAAGTACTGACAAAGATGGGGAGGAACTAGAACTCTCAGGCACTGTGGTGGGAATGCAAAATGGTACAGCCATGTGGCTGGCAAAAGAATGGCCCCAAGCTGTCGCTGTTCTAGTTCCCAGAACCTGTGAATATGCTATCCCATATAACAAAAAGGCCTTTGTAGATGTGATCAAGTTAAGGCTCTTGAGATGGGGAGATTATCCAGGATTTTCCAAGTAGGCCCAAGGTAATCACAACAGAGGTAGGTGAGTTAGAGAGAAGAGACGTAACAATGGAAGTAGAGCTGGGGGGAGGGAGAGGAAGGGGCAAGAGAGAAAGAGATTGGAAGATGCTATGATGCTGGCTTTGAAGATGGAGGAAGGGGCCATGAGCCAAGGAATGCAGGCAGCCTTCAGAAGCTGGAAAGGACAACCGGGCGCGGTGGCTCAAGTCTGTAATCCCAGCACTTTGGGAGGCTGAGGCGGGCAGATCACCTGAGTTCGGGAGTTCAAAACCAGCCTGACCAACATGGAGAAACCCTGTCTCTACTAAAAATATAAAATTAGCTGGGTGTGGTGGTGAATGCCTATAATTCCAACCACTCAGGAAAGGCTGAGGCAGGAGAATCGCTTGATCCCAGGAGGCGGAGGTTGCAGTGAGCCAAGATCGCGTCATTGCACTCCAGCCTGGGCAACAAGAGCGAAACTCCGTCTCAAAAAAAAAAAAAAAAGAAGTTGGAAAGGACAAGGAAACAGATTCTCCCTTTAAGCCTCCCGAAAGGCTCTGCTGACACCTTGATTTTAAGAATTCTGACCTTCGGAATTATGAGATAATAAATTTATTTTGCTTTAAGCCACTAAAGTTTGTGATAATCTGTTATAGCAGCAATAAGAAATGAATATAAGCCACTTTGGAAAATGGTTTGGCAATATCCGCTAATGCTGAACACATGCCTATCCTATCACAGAATGGAACCTGTGTTTTGATTTACCATGTTGGAAACACTCTTTTTGTAGAATCTACGAGGTGACATTTCTAAGCCCATTGAGGCCTATAAGAAAAAAATCAAATATCAAGCGATAAAAACTAGAAACAAGCTATCTGTGAAAATGCTTTGTGATGTGTCATTTTATCTCACAGAATGGAACTTATGTTTTGATTCAGGAGGTTACAAACACTCTTTATATAGAATCTATGAAGTGACATTTCAGATCCCATTCCACTTCTAGGTATGTACCCAATAGAAATGTATGGGCATCAAGGTATCTGCATAAGCATAATGTTCACAGCAGTTTTAGTCAAAAGAATAAAAAACTGGAGAAAAAAAAAGAAAAACAATGTCCATCCACAAGAGAACTGATAAAACAAATTGTGGTATAGTCACACAAAGTACTACTACTCAGAAATAAAAAGAAATGAACCACTGGTACCTGTAATAACATAGGTGAATCTTGCAGACAGAATGTCAAGTGGGGAAAAAAAAAAAAAAACAGACACAAAAAAGGATATACTTGATGAAAAAGTTCTGGAGATGGATGGTGGTGGTGGCTGCACAACAGGAATGTACTTAATGCCAAGGAACTGTACACTTAAAAATTGCTAAAATGGTAAATTTTATGTTACATATATTTTATCACAATAAAAAAGTATCTCCGAAATGAATCTATTTTAATACAATTTAAAAACAAGCGAAGCAAATCTATAGTGAAAAGAGGTGAGAATAGTGGTTACCTTTGAGAGAAGTATTGACTAAGAGGAGGCATGAAGGAGCTTTCTGGGTACTGGAAATATTTAACATCTTGATCTGGGTGTGGGTTACATGGTTGTATACATAAAAATTCATCAGACTGTGCACTTAAGATTCGTGTACTTTAGTTTCCAAGTGCCAATCCCAGTTTTATTTGCACATGATTTATCTGCATTTTCATAATCAATTCTGTAATGGAAAATGAATAAGAAGGGAAAAAAATCACCAAAAGTGTGTGTGGTTGGGGAAGGCTTCAGGGAGGAGGTGAGGTGTGAGCCAGGTACTGAAAGATGAACAGGGTAGACAGGAACGAAGATGGCAGATGCAGAGAGGAAAAGAATTCCAGGCAAAGAGAACAGCACGTACACTAGCAGTCAGGTGAAAAGTGTGCTGAACATTCTGAGCAGGAGTGGTCACAGGCCAGAGAGATGGGGGTAGAGGGGTAAATGGGAGCCCCATTCCAACATGCCTGAAAACTCCAACAGCAGTTTAGAATACACTCTTCAAGAAGTGCTAGGCAAGTGTCAGAGGAGATTAAAGCAAGAGAATGACATGATGGATCCATGACAGGGAGGGTGACCTGGACAGAGGGACAGAGATCCCTAAGGTTCTTCTGATACTGGTGAGGCTCTAGATGACAGAGTCTGATCCAAAGCACTGGCCATGAGGATGCGGTCATGAGAGATAAAGGAGGCAAAACCCTCAGGTTTGGCTGTAATAGGGGGGTCATTCTAAGCTATGTGGCTGGTGATCCCACTAACAAGAAGGGTGGATAGCAGCTATACACTTCCCTCTGCTTCCTAGGCCAGCTGTGGAGGATCACAGCATCTCAGAGTTGGAATGCACCAGTAAGATCACCTTGTGTACAATCTCATTGTACAGACAAGCAACTGAGTTCTAGGGGCCAATGTCTGAGGACACAGTTTGTAAGGAGCAAGCTAGAATGAAAGAGCTTAGACTTACCCATTTTACCGAGTACTTGCTAGAGAATAAGGAACATGATTAACTCAGCAGAGGCATCCAATGCCCCCACCAACCTCACTTCCTGCCATGGGGTTCTCTGGCCTAGGGTGTGGTTGAGGTCCCTGCCAACCTTTTGCCGGAAAAGCTCTGCCCACAGCTCACCCAAATCCTGTATAGCTAGCTACTGGTTTTATCTAATGGTTTGGTAATGGCTTTTAAGTCAATCTGGTTTCTCCAATCAAGTTGTGAAACCAAAGACCCTGGCTCCAGCTTTTACTCTTCAGTTGTGCCAGGTTGAAAAGTTGAGACAGGGACAGAGAGGGTTGGCTGACTGTGGGCACTCCAGGGCCACCACAGAGCCAGGAACAAGTCTTGTCTACGAGTTCAATCATTGTCCTACAGACTTGATACAGTGTCAAGGAGCTAACTGCTGGTTCTGTTCTTGGTGGCCTACCAGCATCTGAGAGTGGTTGAATGACAAGTGCCAAATACCAAAGCCTGTACAGGAGAAACCAAGAATAGATGGCTTTGAAGTAACTTGTTTGAAATCTGAAACTCATTCCTCATTCCTGATCCTAATCTGTCGATGTTAGTCAACATCTAGTTAATTGTACAGTCCAATACAGAAGCTACTACTATATGTGCTGATAGAAATTTAATTTTTTAAAATTTAGAAACAATTAAAAACTCAGTTCCTCAGCGCTCAACAGCCACATGTGGCTAGTGGCCATCATATGGAACAGTTCAGACCTAGAACATTTCCAACATCACAGAAAGTTCTATTGGACAGTGTTGTACCTTACATGTCTTATCTCTGCTTGAATTAAGAGCTGTTTGCTCTAATATAATCTTTACATGCCAAAGTGTAAATAATCCTTTTGATTTTTAAGCGGTAAAGATAAAACCATGTACCACAAAGGACATTCAACACTCCCAAGTAGAAAGGCACTGAGAACCCTTGGGCCCCTCGGTTGAAACAGAGAAACTAAAACACAACTAAGAGAAATTAAAGTTGAACAAGGTATAGTGAAACAGTCCATTTTTCTCACTTAATTGTTCTTCTATAAAAAGGGTTGATCTCATCCCAGAAGATTAGGGATATGTGAAGCTCAATGGACTATTAAGAAGAAGCAGGCGGGGCACGGTGGCTCAAGCCTATAATCCCAGCACTTTGGGAGGAGGCTGAGACAGGCGGATCACGAGGTCAGGAGATCGAGACCATCCTGGCTAACACGGTGAAACCCTGTCTCTACTAAAAAATACAAAACATTAGCCGGGCGTGGTGGTGTGCGCCTGTACTCCCAGCTACTCGGGAGGCTGAGGCAGGAGAATGGCGTGAACCCGAGAGGCGAAGCTTGCAGTGAGCTGAGATCCAGCCACTGCACTCCAGCCTGGGTAACAGAGCGAGACTCCGTCTCAAAAAAAAAAAAAAAAGCAGCAGCAATTATTCTTCAGAAAAAAATTTGTGACAAAAGTAAAATCAAGTGAAGTGGAAATCTAGGTGGGTGAGGAGAGGAAAAAGGGAGAGCAGGAACATGTTTTGCAGTAAGAAAATGGCAATTAAAATTCATAATTTTTAATTTTTTATTTATTATTTTTTTGAGATGGAATCTCACTATGTCACCCAGGCTGGAGTACAGTGGCGCAATCTCAGCTCACTGCAACCTCCGTCTCCCACGTTCAAGTGATTCTCCTGCTTCAGCCTCCCGAGTAGCTGGGATTACAGGCATGCACTACCACACCCGGCTAATTTTTGTATTTTTAGTAGAGAGGGGGTTTCACCATGTTGGCCAGGCTGGTCTCGAACTCCTGACCTCAGGTGATCCACCCGCCTTGGCCTCCCAAAGTGCTGGGATTACCGGCATGAGCCACCATGCCCGGCCTAGAATTAGTGATTTTTTAAAAAGAGCTTTTGGTCTGTAGACATAACTACAACTGCTTAAAAATATTTATTACCCAGCTAATGAAAATGATCAATGCTAAATTTTATTCATAACACATATCTCCACTGGGGGAAAAAATTACCCAGGTACAAGGAGAGCTTCCACTGAAGGCTGTCACAATATTTCACTACCCACTGTCACCCCTGACTGGTGATCAAGAAAACTAAACAAATACAATTAATAGAGTAGAAAAGAGCAAAACCTGCTAAGAGGTGATGCTATCCCCATGAGCAATACACTTTCCCTCTGGTAAGTGTAGTGCTGAAAATGTGCTAGGTATTGAAGGAAGAGAACATACAGGAACCCCATGGGGGGATGTCTTTAAGAATAAGCACAGCAGGAGAATTCGGTCTTGCCCAGTTTCCGATTCAGATGGTTACTTCAAGTTAACAGCACATTTTAAGGTGTTGTTCTGAAACAGGGACATAGAGCACTGCTTAATAAAGGGCTGCAGGTGCCTGGTGAGACTCCAGTTGCAAAGACATTTCCTGTCCTCCCTCCCTCCTTCCAGAAAGGATTAAGACTGCTTATATAAAATACAGTAGAAATAAATACAGAAAGTAGGAGAGAAAGAGAAAAACAAGGGTAGGGATAAAAAATGGAGCTGAAAAGGAAGTTAATCCCATACATCTACCATAGCAACCAGAGTACCACACTGGTTGAGTTGCTAAACCAAGAGTCAACTCTGAAGGTATCAGTGTCCAATGGTGAAGACAGACCAACTGCTTAGGAAGGAGACAGGCTGGTCTGGGAAGGGGCTCATCCTGCAGGCCCTGAAGCAGGTGCTGGGTAATCAGTCCACTAAAGCCATCTGTAACTAATGGTAGCTCTTTCACATCAAATCTAGAAAGATGGAGGTAGAACCAGCCCATATACACTGGAACTTTCCTGTTTAACAGTGTGGGTCCCAGAGTTAGGGCATCTGTCCTACCAGTCAATCAGTACCTGTTGGTCAGAATCAGCAAGTGGCTTCTGTGGACAAGGCACTAGGAAGACATGACACCAGCTAGGGGAGATGACCAGATCCAACCTCACAGAGTCCACAGAATCCCAACTCAGCAGACCCTACCCAGCAGCAGGGATTCCTTATTCCGACCCCAACACCAAACCCAGGAGTTCCTAAGCTGGCTAATACAGCTCTCTCCTCCCACAGTTATAGTTCCATGTCTTTCAATACTATGCTTTCTGTCTTAATCTGTTTTCAGTGGCTATAACAGAATACCACAGACTGGGTAACTTATAACAAACAGAAATTTACTTGGCTTACAATTCTGGATGCTGGTGGTGTCAGCATCTGCTTGGCATCTGGTGAGGGCCTTCTTCCTGCATCAAAACATGGCAGAAGGGCAAGCAAGCCCACGACACAGAGAAGGCAAATGGGGGCCAAACCGAACCCACTTTCAACAATAATCCATTCATGAGGGCAGAGCCCCATAGCCTACTCACTTCTTAAAGGTCCCATCTCTTAATGCCATTACAATGGCGATTT
This sequence comes from Macaca nemestrina, assembly GCF_043159975.1. Classification (NCBI taxonomy): domain Eukaryota; kingdom Metazoa; phylum Chordata; class Mammalia; order Primates; family Cercopithecidae; genus Macaca; species Macaca nemestrina. Next base: position 140,613,963 of record NC_092145.1, on the reverse strand, counting down.
TGACATGAGTTTTGGAATGGACATTCAAACCTTAGCACTTTTCCTCGATAACAGCTTAATAATTCCCAATAAAGCCAAGTCCATCCCCTTTCCACAGTCTATCAGGTCCCCAAGACAATGATCTGTGTGAGGACCCACTAGTCACAGCCTCGGTGCACTCCCTTCACCCAGGCTGGGAAAAGCAAAATCAGGTTATCCCTTCGAAAGCCTGGGGGTCCAGGCCTGCTTTGCCTCATATGGGGGAGCCCATTTCATCAAAGTGTGTTTCCATTTCCTCTACATCCATGCAGAAGAGATCCAAGCTGGACTCACTACCACAGCACACATACTGTGCTTCACACCATACTTGACAGCATAGTCATCACACTGAATACTTAGTCACCGTGAGACTCAATGTAGACCACAAAACTCCCTGCGCGATGGAAATGTTCTAGGTCAATGCAGTCCAATACAGTAGCCACCAGCCACAGCTGGCTATTGAGCACGTGAAACGCAAACAGTCCAAATGGAGACACACTAGAAGTGTAAAATACACACGGAATTTCAAAGATTTGATGCAAAGAATGCCAGATATCTCATTAATAATGTTTAATATTAATTATATGCTGAGGCTAGATGAGATGGCTCATGGCTGTAATCCCAGCATGAAACCTGTCTCTATTAAAAAAAAAAAAAAATTCAAAAATGATCCAGGCATGGTGGCACTCACCTGTGGTCCTGGCTACTTGGGAGCTGAGGTGGGAGGATCGCTTGAGCCTGAGAGGTTGGGGCTGCAGTGAGCTGTGATGGCAGCACTGCACTCCAACCTGGGCAACAGAGCGAAACCCTGCCTCTACAAAGCAAAAAAAAGGACTACACACAGAGCTGATGAACTTTGGAGGTTTAGTACTGACAGCAAGGGCGGCAAGCTCGGGGTAGCCCAGAGCAGAGGGCGGTGGGGAAAATGATGAAATCTAATGTGCTGTCTGGTTCTTTGAGCAGAGAGAGAAGGAATGCTCATCCTTAGAGAGGATTGTGAAGGACCTAGTTTCACACAGGGGAAGCCAGGGTTGTTTGTTTGTTTTGCCAAATTTTACCTACTTTGAGGAAGCAAAGTGTGGTTGAGGTAGAGAACTTGGTATATAAGAGGATGAAGGACTGGGCGCGGTGGCTCAAACCTGTAATCCCAGCACTTTGGGAGGCCAAGGCAGGTGGATCACTTGAGGTCAGGAGTTCGAGACCAGCCTGGCCAACATGGTGAAACCCTGTCTCTACCAAAAATACAAAAATTAGCTAGGCATGGTGTCACGTGCCTATAATCCCACCTACTTGGGAGGCTAAGGCATAAGAACCGTTTGAACCGGGGAGGTAGAGGTTGCAGTGAGCCGAGATCATGCCACTGCACTCCAGCCTGGGGGATACAGAGAGACTCTGTTTCCCGCCCCCCCCCAAATTAATTAATTAATTACATGCTGAAATATTTTGGAATATACTAGGCTAAATAAGCTGTATTATATTAATTTCGCCTGTTTTTCTTTTTTTTAATGTGTCCACTAGAAAAATTAAGATTACATATGTGGCTAGCATCCTATTTGTATTAGCCACCACTGACTTCTATTATTTGCTCTTTTTCTTTTTAAAATTTTTTTCCTAGACACCAGGCCCAGTGGATAGTCTTTTTCTTTAAATTGACTTATTTTTGCTTAGTTTCTGTATTTTTTTGACTTTTTACTCATTCCGAAAATATTCAGAAACTATAGTGTGATGTACTAGTTGTAGTTTTAAAATAAATTGAAGAATCAACAGAACTATTAACCTAAAGTTAAAAAGATAAGTTTGTCCACATGTAATCTAAAACCCTCTTATGTACTATACCCTTTGGGAAATGCTGGTCCAGAGCAGAGCTATTCAAAGTGTGTCCTGTGGACAGGTGCCAGTCTCTCCTTTTTAGGTTTTTGTTTTTTGTTTTTTTTTTTCCAGGAAACCCTGAGCAGCCTAACCCTGATGGGCTGTGGGGAGGGAGCACAATCTCTTTATTATTCATTATCAGTCTGCAATAAAGAATAAAGGCATACATTGAGAGCATGCTTCTTTTTTTTTTTTTTTTTTGAGACAGAGTCTCACTCTGTCACCCAGGCTGGAGTACTGTGGCACCATCTCAGCTCACTGCAACCTCCGCCTCCCTGGTTCAAGCGATTCTCGTGCCTCCACTTCCCAAGTAGCTGGGACTACAGGCACGCGCCACCACACCCGGCTAATTTTTGTATTTTTAGTAGAGACAGGGTTTCGCCATATTGCCCAGGCTGGTCTTGAACTCCTGACCTCAAGTCATCTGCCTGCCTTAGCCTCCCAAAGTGCTGGGATTACAGGTGTGAGCCACCGCACCTCGCTGAGAGCATGCATTTAGAAACATTTACAGCAACTGGACAGAGTATTCTGTTACTTAATGAGCTCTTTAAATCTAATATTTAACCTAACCTGCTATTTAAAAATTGGGACTTGTATTTTCCATGTCTTTCATATAATTTTCTTTACTGTGTTTTACCAAGGTATTGGTCAACAAGATTGGAAATTTACCAAAAAAAAAAAACAAAACAAAACAACAACAACAAAAACAAACAAACAAAAAAACTGCTCCTGTACCAGAGTTAGTTTGAGACACACTAGCCTAGAGTATCAGAGAATCTTCCAGGGTCCTTCTAGAGCAATGACCAGAGTTACAGCAAGAGCCTCAAGCATACCCAACACAGTGTCCTAAGGCAGGAAGCCAATTAAGGATATCTTCAGATCCTTAACAATAATGGTGGGCACAGGGAGGATGGGGGGTTCGTTCCTCGTAAACTAGGAAATTCCATTAAATGGAACTTCTCCTCCTCTAAGCATTTTAATAATATTTTTGCTGTAAATTCTAAGAAATGAGATCCCCATCGCCTTTGGGGAGAAAAACAACTGTGTACTAAGTAAAAGACATACAAGATCTTTGTAATATGTGGCTAGACAGTACTGAGCTAGATCCTGAGAGGGGTATAGCAGATGTGGGAGACACAGCTCACGTGCAAAAGGAGTTTATTATCCATCCGTGGAGGCACAGTGGCACAGGAAGTTAAAAATTCTCAGCTCTGGGCCAGTCATGGTGGCTCACGCCTGTAATCCCAGCACTTTAGGAGGCCAAGGCAGGTGGACCACAAGGCCAGGAGTTCGAGACCAGCCTGGCCAACATGGTAAAACCCCATCTTTACTAAAAACACAAAAATTAGCCAGGCATGGTGGTACACACCTGTAGTCCCAGCTACTCAAGAGGCTGAGGCAGAAGAATCGCTTGAACCCGGGAGGCGGAGGTTGCAGTGAGCCAAGATCATGCCACTGTACTCCAGCCTGGGCAACAGAGCGAGACTCCATCTCAAAAAAAAAAAAAAAAAAAAAAATTTCCTCAGCTCTGAAGTCAAACACACTTGGGTGTGAGGCCTGGTTTGCCACTTACTGTGTGCCCTTGGGCAAATATCTTAACGTTTCTCCTTTTTTTAATCTCTCACCTCTGGCTGAATACATAACCTTTCTTAATTAAAACATATAATCAATCCTCTGTATTCAATGGTTCCATATCCAAGGATTCAACCAACCACAGACTAAAAATATTCAGATTAAGGCTGGGCGTGGTGGCTCATGCCTGTAATCCCAGCACTTTGGGAGGTGGATCACCTGAGGTCAGGAGTTTGAGACCAGCCTGGCCAACATGGTGAAACCCCGTCTCTACTAAAATTACAAAAATTAGCCGGTTGTGGTGGCAGGCGCCTGTAATTTCAGCTACTCGGGAGGCAAAGGCAGGAGAATCACTTGAACCCAGGAGGCAGCGGGTTGCGGTGAGCCGAGATTGTGCCACTGTACTCCAGCCTGGGCAACAGAGTGAGACTCCATCTTAAAAAGAAAAAAGAAAGAAAGAAATATTCAGATAAAATAAAATGGATGGTTGCACCTGAACTGAACATGTACAGACTTTTTTTTTTTTTTTTGGTCATTATTCCCAAAACAACACAGTATAGCAACTATTTACATAGCATTTACATTTATTAGGTATTATCAGTAACCCAGAGATGATTTAAAGTGTAAGGGAGGGAGGGGCGCGGTGGTTCACGCCTGTAATCCCAGCACTTTGGGAGGCCAAGGTGGGCAGATCACTTGAGGTCAGGAGTTCAAGACCAGCCTGGCCAACATGGTGAAACCCGATCTCTACTAAAAATACAAAAAAATTAGCCAAGTGTGGTAGTGTGTGCCTGTAGTCCCAGCTACTTGGGAGGCTGAAGCAGGAGAATCGCTTGAACCCAGGAAGCAAGAGGTTGCAGAGAGCAGAGATCATGCCACTGCACTCCAGCCTGGGTGACAAGAGCGAGACTCTGTCTCAAAAAAACCAAAACCAAAACAAAAATGAGCCATACATAGCGGTGTATGCCTATAGTCCCAGCTCCTTGGAGGGGCTGAGGTGGGAGGGTTGCTTGAACCTGGGAGGTCAAGGCTGCAGTGAGCTGAGATCGTGCCACTGTACTCCAGCCTGGGTGACAAAGTGAGACTCTGTCTCAAAAAAAAAAAAAAAAAAAAAAGTAAAAGGGAGGATGTGCATAGGTTACATGCAAATACTATACCATTTTATATCAGGGACTTGGGTATCCTTGATTTTTGGTGTCCTGGAAAGGTGCTGGAACCAATCCCCAATGGATACCAAGGAACGACTGTACTTACCTATTACAGAAGATATTCTCCAAAAGGACCACTAACAATTTCTCCTTTCCCAGTAGGTGCATGCTGTCCTCACATCAAGAGGTGGAGTCTATTTCCTCTCCCCTTGAATCTAGGCTGGCCTTGGGACTAGCTTTGACCACTGAACACAGCAAAAATGACATTCTGGGACTTCTAAATGCAGGCCTTAAGAGAACTGGCAACTTCTGCTTCCTCATTCAAAGCACAGCAGCCACACTGTTAGAAAGTCCAGGACAGACTCCCTGTGATTAGGTACCTGGACAATGAGAGACCATCTTGGACATTTCAAGTCCAACTGAGCTCCCAGCAGACCAGTAGACTGTACCAGCATGAGTCACTCCAGGTGACCCCAAATGGAGCAGAACTTCTCCAGTGAGCCAAGGTAACCCCCAGAACTATGAGAAATAAGTTTTTGAGTGGTTTGTTACACAATAATAGATAACTGAAACGTCTCTGAAATGACAAAAAGAATATAAAGTGATTGTGAGGATGAAAGTAAAATAATGTATAAGTGCTTATACTGATAATTGGCACACAAGTGCTCAACAATTAGTGGCCATTACTGTCTGGGAAGCTAAAATGAACATGTGCAGTATATTATAACTGCAGACTGCTATGTATGTTACATTCAGGTTCTGAGTGCTTTGCAGGCCCTGCGGAGTGGGAATGCACAGGAGGTGAAAAGGCAAGGCTTCAGGGTAAAAGCGCGTCTTGGACCTGAAGGACAGAGTATGCAGAATACTGGTTTCTAAACCTCTAATGCATGAAGACCCAACCACAGACTTCTAGGCAATTGCAACGCGCGTCTGCACCAAAGGCTGAAGACTGTCCCGGCAGAAGTCTCGAGGTCTCTATATAGACAGATCGGTGGTTGTGAGGCCAGGGGGAATGAAGAATGTTAATGAATATGGGGATTCTTTGTGGGATGGTGAACATGTTCTAAAATTGATTGTGGTGATGGCTGCACAACTCTGTGAATATACTAAAAACCATTGATTTGTGCATTTTATATGGGTAGAATATATGGCATATGAATTTTATAGAGATGATAAAGCTGTTTATTTTTATTTTTGAGTCAGGCTCTCACTTTGTCACCCAGGCTGGAGTGAAGTGGCATAATCTCAGCTCACTGCAGCCTCGACCTCATGGGCTCAAGCAATCTTCCCACCTCAGCCCCAAAGCAGTTGAGACTATAGGTATGTGCCACCACGCCCAGCTAATTTTTTGTATTTTTTTATGGAGACAGTGTTTTGCCAAGTTGTCCAGGCTGCTCTTGAACTCCTGAGTGCAAGCTATCTGTGGGCCTCGGCCTCCTGAAGTGCTAGGATTACAGGTGTGAACCACCGCGACCAGCCATAAAGCTGTTATTACAGAAACACAGAGGGTGGGAGGGATGAAGAGGGTGAGATGACAAAGGAGCAAGGAACATTCCAAAGGGTTGCCTGGGGGCTGCAAGGCACCAACCTATTTGGCACTGAGAGGAAAAGCAAGTCTTTTTAGGTGGTGAACGAACCCAGCACCGGTCAGAAGCTAGGAGCCCTGGGGACAGACCCTGTCATTCCAAGGATCTCAGGCATTTGGCATGATTGCTGTTCCCTCAAATGCTTTGCATGCATGTGGCTCACTCATACCTGTTTTCCTTTCGCTTAAATGACAACCCAAACTCTGCTAATCACGAGGCTTTTAAAAACAGAAAAAGTTCCTAGGCAAGAAGAAAACAAATGCTTCCCAACAGAAAAGCAGATCAGGGCTTGCATTCAGACTGACCTCAGAGGCAGATGAGGCGGGATCCCAAGGCCTAGTCAGTCCCAGAGCCTCAGATGCCAAGACAGTAAACTCCACATTTAAATGTGGCCAACTCAGATGTGAGGTGGACAGTGGATACTCCCTCCCTAAGGGCGGCTGCCCTCTACCACCCCCTCATCCTTCTGGTGAAATTCCTTTCAAAAGAGGCCGGAGGGCAGGGCCATGGGAAGTTTTCAAATCCTGGAACTGCTGCCAGAGCCAACTTAGCACATGAACAGCCCCCTAACACCAGGCAGTATCATTGTATCACCAGCCAATATATCTCATTAAATCCTCTCAACAAGACCCACCAGGATATTTACCAACAACCCCCAGAAATCTCCATCTCTCCCCTGCCCAAATCAACCTTGTGAATCCTTCTGTTTTGTAAGTCAATCAATGTAATTACTACAAGAAGACAAAGTGTTCTTTCAAAACACTAGCCACTGCAGAAGATGGGGCACCTGAAAGAGAGGAAAACATCCTTTCACGTTGGAGAAGAAGCAGGGTTAGACATGACAGACTCTGAGCAGCTACGTCACCATGGCTAGGATATCAGAAGGGAAATCACAAAGACTTTCAGCAGTTTGCCCTGAAGGTCCTGCTAAGTCCAAGTCCTATGCTGCTATCAGTAAATAAAGCCAGGAGCCATAAACCCAAATACAACTTTGTAGGAAGTTTGTGGTCCTTCCCACTACCAGAGACTCTAGAGACACAAACTCAACTTGTTCTCTTGTTCTTCCTTATCTGAAAAGCTTTTTGGTTTTTTGTTTTGTTTTGCTTTGTTTTTAGATGGGAGTCTTACTCTGTCTCCTGGGCTGGAGTGCAGTGGCGCAATCTTGGCTCACTGCAACCTCCGCCTCCCGGGTTCAAGCAAGTCCCTGCCTCGGCCTCCCGAGTAGCTGGGATTACAGGCGCCTGCCACCACACCTGGCTAATTTTTGTATTTTTAGTAGAGACGGGGTTTCACCATCTTGGCCAGCCTGGTCTTGAACTCCCGACCTCGTGATCCACCTGCCTCAGCCTCCCAAAGTGCTGGAATTACAGGTGTGAGCCACCGCGCCCGGTGATCTGAACAATTTTAGGATTAAAGCATTCAAAAATGGTTTTAAACACAACTTTGAAAAAGGATGAAGAACTCCGATTTCTTGGGGACCCAACGCCTTTGCTACTCGGGCCCACCCTACTTTTCTTTTTTATTTTACAATTTTTAATTTTTGTGGCTACATAGTAGGTAGCAGGTGCATATATTTCCGGGGTACAAGAGATGTTTTGGTACAGGCATGCAATGTGAAATAATCACATCATGCAAAATGGGTTAGCCATCCCCCTCAAGCATTTATCCTTTGTGTTACAAACAATCCAATCATACTATTAGTTATTTTTAAATGTACAATTAAGTTATTATTGACTATAATTACCCTGTTGTGCTATCAAATACTAGGTCTTATTAATTCATTCTATTTTTTTATACCCATTAACCATCCCTACCTCCCTCCCACCCCCTACTACCCTTCCCAGCCTCCAATAACCATCTACTCTCTGTCTCTGGGCCCCACCCTATTTTGTTTTTCTTTTGAGACAGAGTCCCGCTCTGTCACCCAGGCTGGAGTACAGTGGCCCGATGTCAGCTCACTGTACCCTCCGCTTCCTGGGTTCAAGCGATACCATGCCTCAGCCTCCCAAGTAGCTAGGATTATAAGCGTGTGCCACTGGGCCCAGCTAATGTTTGCATTTTTAGTAGAGATAGGGTTTCACCATGTTGGCCAGACTGGTCTCAAACTCCTGACCTCAAGTGATCCACCTGCCTTGGCCTCCCAAAGTGCTGGGATCCTGGGCACGGTGGTGCAGAAGTTGCAGTGAGCCGAGACTGCGCCACTGCACTCCAGCCTGGACAACAGAGTGAGACTTCATTTAAAAAGAAAGAAAGAAAAGAAAGGATTTGAAAGAAAGAAAAAGAAAAATCAAAGTGCTGTGATTACAGGCATGAGCCATCGTGTCCAGCCCCTCACCCTACTGTGAACCCCTGAGGGAGGTTATCCTGAACTTCCAGTTTGTACCTCTACATTCTCATGCTCCAGGGCAGGGGATGAAGATATGCAGATGGAAGGACATGAAGAAATGCCATCTTATGGCAAAGCAATTCCCTCCTTCCTAGGGAACAAGGGGCAAAGGAGTTTAATTCAGTAAATAATGTACACTACTCAGGTGACTGGGACACGATAAACTGAGATTTCACCACTATACAATTCATCCATGTAACCCAAAACCACTTGTACCCCAAAAGCTATTAAAACAAAAAATAAAAAAATTTAAATAACAGTATGTATCTGTAGAATGCACTGGAAAACTCAATGGGCCTCAGGAAACATGCTTTACAGTTCCATTATCTCAAACTTCTCTACCAACACATTTCTTTAATACAACTCATCAGTGATTTATGAGCACTCAACCCAGCGTATCTGCTCCCAGCATGATGCGATTGGGAAACAATGGTCAGAGACCTACTGTACACAAAAACCCTAAGGAGGGGTAGGATGACGATACAGTCACCTCCTGCACCAGGCAGCACTGAGAGAGGTACCCATAACCTGGACCCAGGCCTTGCTCTCAAGCTAATGATCCAATAGAGGAAATGCACCAGCTTGAGCACTTGTGTGTCAGGCCTGCTTTACAGACATTAATTCCTTCATCCTCAAGACAGTACTCTGTCTCCCAGCATTGTTCTTCAGCAACTCCCGCCCCCTTATTTGTATGTGTGTGTGTGTGTGAAACAAGAGTCTCACTCTTTTGCCCAGGCTGGTGTGCATTGGCCATCACGGCTCATTGCAGCCTCAACCTCCAGGGCTCAAGTGATCCTCCCACCTCAGTCTCCTGAGTAGCTGGGATTACAGGCATGTGTACATGTGTACAGGCTACTCATGTAAACACCCAACTGTTTTTTTTTTTTTTTTTTTTTTTCCTAGAGATAGGGTCTCATTTTGTTGCCCCGGCTGGTCTTGAACTCCTAGGCTCAATTGATCCTTCTGCCTCAGCCTCCCAAAATGCTGGGATTACAGGTGAGCCACTGCATCCAGCAAGTGTGATATACTTCACAACTGCTTCTAAAGCCCATTTTAAATGGGAGAAAACTGAAGCTCACAGATGTCAAATAACTTCCCCAAAATTACACAGTAAGAAGAGAGTGCTGACATTCATACCCAGGCAGTCTGGACCTCAATCTACTCAGCTTTAGTAACAGCAATGGCCAGCAGAGTCCGGCATACAGTAGATACCCAATGAGCATCTGCCTAGAGGAGCATGAAGGTTAATATAATACAGGCAGAGAAAGAGTGCTTGGCTGGAGGTACTGCAGGCACAGACAGGAGGAAGTTCATTAATTCTGACTGAGAGAACCTAGAGGAAGTGAATTCCTGAAGGAAAAATGAGAGAAGGGAGTATTTCAGTCTGAGGGGGACACAGGATCTGTGTGACAGTAATGCTGTCCGACGTTATGGTAGAGATCTGGTGATTCTATCTGCTGGTTAAAGGTTTTTAAGCAGACTGAAACAAGCACTTGCTCATTTGTTAAACTATGTGTATCAGACAAGCACTAAAATGAACAGATTTGGTAATTTCTATTCAGAGGTAATTAAAAGGAAAGAAAGAAGGCATCACTGGGGGGTAATGGGAACATGCACAGGATTTCAATATCGGAAGAACCTGTTGCTAGACGAAACCACCAGCGGTATTTCCCTGCTGTCTTTTACAACAGCTCCCAGGAAAACCACTTGCCAACTCATATCCCCCAACTGTGCAACACAAAATTGTTGAACAGCCTAAACATCTCAGGTCCTTCTGTCTTGCAGCCTTCACAGCACCCAGCCCAAGCTTAGGAATAATGGCTGACTCTCTAGAAAAGCAGGTTAAGTCTCATTAGGAATGGGTCCCAAATGCTAAGGGCCTGGGTAACCAAGAATGATCAGTATCCAGGACAGATTATTATAAGACCTCAAAATCATAATTTTTCTAAGGAGACTTTATTTAAGTACCCGGCCTTGCTAAATCCCCCAAAGAACAAATCGTGGTATCACCTGGCACCTAAATTGAACATTCCAATTTTACCATACCAACCTTAATGCACATAGGTGTTTATTTCACATTTTAAACCTTCACACAACATGTTTTTCTACATTTCCAATTTCAAACGAAGGAAGATAGTCTTAAGCTAATCTTAACATCAGAAGAGTGCATTAAATGATTCCACAGTAGTTTCCAAACAGAACTTATTAAGAATCTCCCCCGCAAAAGTACCTCCTCCCCTTCCCCTAATTTTGTTTCCATAAAAAAAAAAAAATCTCCCCTTTATTCGAATAAAATCCAAGATACAATGAAGGCCCAATCGTACCGCCCCTCCCCACCTCTCATGAGTACAACAAAACATTGAAATAAACTATTATTTAAGCTCTCAACCAAATAAAAATGCAAACTGAAACAACCTCTCCTTTTCAATGTTTTATTATACAAGGTCGCCTCTGCCAGGGAGGGTCGTTCTGGTGGGTAGTTTCCAGGTTCTTCCCTAGCAGATGCAGCTTGAGTGTTTCAAGCAAAAAGGATAAAAACAAAAGCACACATTTCAAAGGTAGTTATAACGTTATCCTGTGACAGTTAATGAATTCTGCCTTTAAAAAAGCATAATGAAAAACACGAACTGGAAATGATTTAAGCTATCTCCTCCTTCTATGAATGATGCAACTGAAGGCCCAATCAGAAAATACCCCTCGTCCCCACAACCCCGTGAAAAAGCATATTTTAAGAACATTTCTTTTGATTTCTTTCCTTTTCTTGGCCTATCATATATAAAATACTCCCATCTTCACTCTGTGATAATTCATCGAATCAAAGTTTTGTGCGGTTTTTTTAATGCATGTTAGACTGCAGTAAAAAATGTTTTAAAAATAGCCTGCATTATTAACTAAAAATAAAGAAAAAAGATGTTGTCAGGAAAAACAGCATGAAATCGGTTTCCATGCTGCTTACACCCCCGCACTACCTGCAACCACTTTACAGAACGTTAGCATCAGACCCGCTTATCTAAAATCCTGTCAAATGTCCTCACAGTCTCCCCCACTGCCTCGCTGGCTTCTGGGCAGCCAGGGACCAGCCCTCCATGGCTTCCAACATCTGCAGCCTGGAGGACTGAGAACCTTGTTTGCCCCGCTGCCTCGAGAGGGGGCCGCGGCCGGGTCACCTGAGCAGCATACCCGAGACCACAGGGAGCGCATCCGGGCGGGAGGAGCACCCGGTCCTGGGCAGACGCCTGGCCGCCCAGGCTAATCTGCTTCTGCCAACGGGTGACACGCCGATTTTGCCCCCTGGGAACGCCAAGAGGCGCGAAGCTGGGCCACCTTCCCCGCGGGCTGCAGCGGCGCTCGCGCGCGTTTCCCAGAACGCAGGGCGCGCGCGGAGGCCGGGGCAACCCCAGAAGCCCGCTCGGTTTACCCTAACGACCCCCATGCCGACTGCTCCTCGAGGACGAGGACTGGACCCCCAGCCCCCCCTCAGGCACCTCCATCCCAAATACACCTACCACCCACCCTAAGCCACCCCCCATGTGTACCCACTCACCCAGGTCGCCCCAAGAAAGAACCCCGCCACTCGCACAGAGAGGGGTGCGGCCCTTGGATGCACGTCCAGACGATCCCGGGCCGGTGAAAGGGCATTTATCTCAGCTCTGCGCCATGCCCCTTCCCCCCACGCTCCAGGACCGTTGCCCTGGGCCGTCGGGCCCGCCCCCCCCACCCCCCCTCCACAGGAACCCGAAGCCCTCGGGCGCCCGCCACACTCTGGGGAGGATACCTTGAGGCCTGTAGTTGGGTTGAGAGGTCCGCACCGCTCCCGGTTCTGCGATCTTCCCTGGGAGAGAGGTTCCCCGCGCAGTCCCCTCAGGCCGGGATCCCGTCCCGAAGCCGCCGCCGCGCTCCATCGGGATGCGCCGGCCGCACAGGCGCACTGCCAAGCCCGCCGCGCCGCACCGAACCCGCGCGCGTCCGCATGCGCACGCGTCCTCACGCAGCGCGCGCGCAGGGCGGGCACGTGCGATAAGCGCACCGGTTCCCACGCAGAGCGCACGCAGGGCGTGCACGTGCGATAGGCGCACCGGTTCCACGCACGGCGCACGCAGGGCGTGCACGTGCGAAAGGCACACCGGTTCTCACGCACGGCGCACGCAGGGCGTGCTTGTGCGATATGCTCACCGGTTCTCACACGTCGAGCGCGCATAGCGTGTGCATGGAATGTGCACAACAGTCCTCACACAGCGCGTACGGGCGTGCACGCGTCCTTACACACTGCTGTACACAGTGCACACACAGAAGGCGTGCGTACGCACACAATTCTTCATACGATGCTTACATGCAACATGCACACACAACGTGCACACTCAGCATAAATGCACCTTCTCACACAGTGCAGATACACTCAAAGCATGTATAGATGTGGGGTGCAATTTCTCACCGTGCACACATCCTAACACAATGTGTGAACACAGAGCACACAACGCGCACATACATGCTCAGTACGCACACGTTTACACACACTGGGTGTCTGCATGCAAACTCAGCAATGCAGCCTTGGAAACAATTTCTGGCTAGGCCCACAGGTGGGTGCCAGTTGGGCCAGTGCCACCCGTGCAGACGCCAGAGGACCCGCCCTCCAAGCACAGTTAGGTTCCAGTTTTCGAGGCGCACGGGTAATCAGTGTTTAGTGACGCCCCACCCTCAGCGTGCGGTCACCCAGAGAGGGACAGCAGCAGGTTACTGGAGTCGACCTTCAACGAAAAGGCAGCTGCACGCGCCGTAGGCCGACCTAGGCCTTTCAACCACACCCCACTCCGCAGCCAATTTGTTTCCTCTTCTGAGGCGTAAATAATGCTGACTGAAACCTCCATGAGGCCGGGCGTGGTGGCTCACGCCTGTAATCCCAACACTTTGGGAGGCTGATGCGGGCGGATTGAGCTAAAGAGTTCGAGACCCCTGTCTCTACAAAAAAAATTTAAAAATTAGCTGGGCATGGCGACGCTTCTGTGGTCCCAGCTACTCGGGAGGCTGAGGTGGGAGGATCGCTTGAGCCTGGGAGGTTGAGGCTGCAGTGAGCCATGATCACGCCACTGCACTCCAGCCTGGGCAACAGAGACCTTGTCTCAAAAGCAAAACAAAACAAAAAACCTCTGTGGGGAGGCTCTCTCCGAGAAGACACACAAGAAACTGCTAAACGTGTTGCCTCCCAAGTAGGCACTTTTACCACTGCCATGCACATTTACTATCTTTTCAAAAACATTGAAGAAGACATCTTGGCAGGGCCAGCTCAAGCCTCCTGTTTACCCAGGCCTGCCAAGTGATAACCCGTTCCCATGGAGCCCCAGGCTGCACGTTTTTCTTGTTGGAAGGTGACGAGCCTGAACGTTTTATTACCACCCCTGGGGGGAGATACACACGATTAAAAATGAAGCTGAATAATGGGTACAGGTTTTCTTTTCTGGATGAAAATGTTCTAGGATTATGGTGAGTGCATAACTAAGTATACTAAAAACTATTGAATCGTACATTTTAAGCGGGTGAATTTTATGGTCTCTTAATTATACCTAATTTTTTTTTTAATGTGAAGCTGAAACTCTCAGGAATGGGCACCTTTACTCTTGGCCAAAGCTGGCTAACAGTCCCTTTGTGGCACAAAAAAAATTACTGATGAACGTGTTCCTGACACGCCCAAACGTGTGCCGGGAGTAGGGTTTGAGTGTGGTGAGAAAGCCAGCAAAGTTTAAACATAAATGAGTAGGAGAGTGAGCAGGTTGGGGCTGGTACCGAGCTGTCATGAAAACTGAACACAGAGATTAAGCCAAATAAGAGCGTGGGAGCTGTCACTTTCTCCTTCTTTATCTTAGGGACCTTTGGTGAGTTTAATTCATCCAACTCTTGAGCTCATGGACACGTGTGTGTAGCATCCCTCTCTACTTTTATTCTATTTTTGGGGTCTTTTTACTTTCCATTCCTCTCCCTAATTATAAACACCTCCTCTGATATCTTTGCAGCTGCAATGTTGAAATACTGTTGTGAAGATATGCATGTATTTTAAATGTATATAAATGATATGGCATAAAAGCTATCATTCTATTTGTTTTTCCTCGCTTGGCACTGTTCTCAAGATCTGCACAAAACGATTAGCCATTCTATCTGGTTTACCCTTCTGTAAATTGCCTGTTGAATCCTTGCCCACCTTTCCACTGGGCTACTCTGGTTGATTTCGTTTCTTGTATTCTAGATAATTTCCGGTTTAAATGTTGCAAATATTTTATCCTAGCCAACTAAGCTTTTTAAGATTGGTACAATTTTCCTTAATTTTTATGACAAAATCCTATTAACATGTTTACTCCATTTATAATATTGCCCTATTTTTTAATCAATTGTTTTGAGAGTAAGTTACAAGTACTTCCATGTGTGTTTCCTAAGATTATGTTCTATTACACATACTAGAGTTAATTACCAATTTAAGTAAGTTTAACATGGATACAATAATTTTCTCTCCATTGGCTGTTCCTCCAACGTAGAGGTAGTTTTCCTCTTGCAATAAGCACTCTGTGGGGAGGCACTTTAAGGTTATGCAGGTACTTACTCTTCGTCAAAAATTCTCTCTAGGCCAGGCGCGGTGGCTCAAGCCTGTAATCCCAGCACTTTGGGAGGCTGAGACGGGCGGATCACGAGGTCAGGAGATCGAGACCATCCTGGCTAACATGGTGAAACCCCGTCTCTACTAAAAAATACAAAAAACTAGCCGGGCGAGGTGATGGGCGCCTGTAGTCCCAGCTACTCGGAGGCTGAGGCAGGAGAATGGCGGGAACCCAGGAGGCGGAGCTCGCAGTGAGCTGAGATCTGGCCACTGCACCCCAGCCTGGGTGACAGAGCGAAATTCTGTCTCAAAAAAAAAAAAAAAAAAAAAAACCAAAAAAAAAACAAACAAAAATTCTCTCTAGATTTAGCATCCATTGATGGTTCTTGCTTGATCCGATCTCATGACGGTTACGAAGTGATAAAATCCATAAATTTTTCACCTTATGGTTTGCATTTTAAGAAGTCTTAATACAAACTTCCCTAGTCCCAAGATGCTCCCCATTGCTCTCAGGCTTATAGTAAAAAAAAAAAAAAAAAAAAAAAAAAAAAAAAAAAAAAAAAAAAAAACGTAAAAAATGCTTTACTCTCAAGCAATTTTTCTGTACTAGCGTGAGGTAAAGATCCAAATCCACTTTTCTCTCTGAAGTGTAGTTTGGTCAGCACTACCTGCTTACCTATCCTTTCCCCAGTAATTTTTGAAGCCACTTTAAAAAAAATCAAGTATCTAATTCCCATAGTAGGTGAGCTAGATTCTGAGCTATCTATTCTGATCCTTCTGTTACTCCATCTATTATTTACTACTATGGCTTAGGGTGCAACTTATCTGTTGAATTCCCTCTTGGCAGTGTTTTCAGAATTCTTTGAAATTCAGTATTTCCAAATGAATATACTTTAGGATGTTTTTGCAATCTCCCACCAAGGCCTGCCGTAATACTACATGTAATTATATTGAAGTCAGAGGTTAATTTGGAGAAAATTGACATTTTCATAACATTATGACAGACTGTCCAATAATGTAATTTATATTTAAGCTCTGAAAGAAAATGACTTTCGAGTTTCCCACGCTTTTCCCACTACACTAACTTCCTACAAAAATCTTTAGTATGGCCGGGCGTGGTGGCTCACCCCTGTAGTTCCAGCACTTTGAGAGGCCAAGGAGGGGAGATCACCTGTGGTCGGGAGTTGAGACCAGCCTGACCAACATGGGGAAACCCCGTCTCTACTAAAAATACAGTTAGCTGGGCATGCTAGCGCATGCCTGTAATCATAGCTACTTGGGAGGCTGAGGCAGGAGAATCACTTGAACCCGGGAGGCGAAGATTGCAGAGAGCTGAGATCACGCCATTGCACTCCAACCTGGGCAACAAGAGCAAAACTCCGTCTCAAAAAAGAGGTTTTTGGCCGGGCATAGTGTCTTACACCTGTAATATCAGCACTTTGGGAGGCCAAGGTGGGAGAAGCACTTGCATCCAGGTGTTGGAGACCAGCCTCGACAAAATTGTGAGACCCCATCTCTAAAAAATAAAAACAAAACATTCCGGCATGGTGGTGCACACCTGTAGTCCCCATTGCTTGGGAGGCTGAGGTAGGAGGATCACTTGAGCCAGGGAGGTTGATGTTGCAGTGAGCTGTGATATGGTGTCATTGCGTTCACCCTGGGCAACACAGCAAGACCCTGTCTCTAAATGAATGAATGAAAGAATGGCTGAGTGCAGTAGCTTACATCTGTAATCCTAGCACTTTTGGAGGCCGAGGCAGGCAGATCACTTGAGGTCAGGAGTTGGAAACCAGCCTTGCCAACATTGTGAAACCCTGTCTTTACCAAAAATACAAAAATTATCCGGGTGTGGTGGCAGGCGCCTATAATCCCAGCTACTCAGGAGGCTGAAGAGGGAGAATCTCTCGAATCTGGGAGGCAGAGGTTGCAGTGAACTGAGATTGCACCACTGCACTCCAGCCTGGGCGACAGACTCCGTTTCAAGAAAAAAACAACAAAAAAATCCCATTGTTAGATTCCTAAGACAGGTTTAAAATCATAAATATGTATTAAATGTTGTCAAATCTGCCAAGTCCAGTTAATTTTGTATCAGACAGCACAGAAATCAGCAATGGGACTTGACTCAGATTTTGTCCCTACTTTCTGATCTACCAACATCAAGTTGTGAACTGAACAAAACAATGGATTGGAATGGCAGTACAGACTGGGCTTTTAAAAGTGGGTAAGTTGACCAGAAGTGTAAGTATTTACTTCACCTATAGGTCTCTGCATCGTATAAAGTAAGGTCTGTTGAATGTGACTTTGGCAATCTGAAGTCACTCGGCTGAATTGACTTACCGTTAGAAAATGCCTTCTTCAGCACAGATTTGTGACAAATTCACTTGCTGAGGAAATGCAACCCCATATCTGGAATATGGCTAAGTGGATTCATTTAGATCAAACAACCAAAAACAGACAAAAATAAAAACAAGGTATACCTTTTCCTTATATATCACAATTAACTTTTAAAAATAGCAAATTTTTGGAAGAGAATCACATGAATAGTTAAAAATGTTATAAACAGTTCGAAAAGAATCAATTGTATACATTGTTGAAAGTTGTTCATATTTTATTTTCTAATTGCAGTAGTTTGTATCTGATTTCTTTACATCATTCCATATGATGGGAAAGGACACCTCTAAGTCAGTTAGTACTTATTAGCTGTCATGAATCTATAGTAAAAGGGATCACTGAAGATTTAAGAATAAAATATTATCAGAGGTATCAATATTAGTAACTATAATCTTTCTCTAAAGAAATATAGAGCAGTTGGTATTTTGTAAAATATCTTCAAGCAAATGAGAGACTTCATCTGTTAGTCTTATACCGAATTAAATGAGGTTGGTAGCAATTTTAAATACTCTGTTGATATGAATGTACAAATATACATTCTACGTGTTCCTTCTATTGTACGAATCAAAGACTGCACGCAAAAGAAATGGGAAATACAGAATATAGAAGACATGCATCCTCTATCTTACATAGTACTGGATATCAAGTGAAAAGAGGCCGACACTGCTCTAAGTACATTACATGTATAAACATCTAAATTATCAATCCTCCCAATAACTCTGCATGACAGGTACTGTTTTCATCATCCCCATATTAGAGGTGAAGAACCTGAAGCTGAGACAAGCAGGAGAATGTGCCAGTGGTCACCTGCAGGTAGAAGGCCAAGTAAGGGTGGGGGCAAAGTCCCTTTGACCCCAGGATCCATGCTCTCCCCTCTCCAGTACATTGCCTCACAAGTACCTAGCAACTTTCAGGGCTGGGAGGGTGGAATAAGAGAGGACAAAGTCCAATACATCCTCCAAATTGCTCAGTTCACTCTATACCTGAGAGTCTAGCGTCTTTTCACATTTTGCTCTTTTCTGAATGGGAAGAAAAAAAGCAAAGATAAAAAGGATGGTAGTTTAGGGTAAACCAAAAACACAAAGCAGTGTGCAAAAGTTTATGGGAGTCCAAAGAGTATAAATAAAACTTACCCTTACTAAGTAGAATAAAAATAAGCATTTCATACCAATACAAATCATTTTCATCTTTAGGACAGTCAGGTAACATTAAAAAAACCTCGCTTTCATTCTGACACTTTAACTGTCAATCCAGTCAATTCCGGTTGTTGTTAAGTCTTTATACAATACAAGTAAAGTATAAATCTAGCTATTTTACTCAAAACATGCTTTTACCTATTTGATTACTCAGAGTTACTCTGAAATCAATAATGACAGCAGTTTATACCTATGAAAGATGTTACTGAACATCATAATCTAATATTTACATTAGATGAGATTAAGTTAAATTACAAGTCACGAAGAGTTTGTAAGCAAACATTTATAGCCATGATTCCACAGATGTGGTGAGTAAACCAACAGTCATTCCTCAATAAAATACAAGAATTTCCATCATGCATAGTTTACAGGCTCAGTAAGAAGCGGTCTCTTTAGGGGCTAGATGCTTAAGAAATATTCAACAAACAATGAAATCTTGGCTTTTTTTTTTTTTTTTTACACAAATGTTTGGTTTGGTTATTCAGCCGCATTAGTGATAAAACATATTCATATTCTAACTGCAAGTGGAATAAACATTGCATCAAAAATGCAACCCCATTAAAATCATTAGTAATAACTATTATTCCCTCTTAGCAGTAAGAACCATTATTCTTGGATTTCAAACGTTTTATTTTCTTTCTGTGCATAGCTTATAGCACTGTATTATAGGAATCAGTGTATAAGCAAAAAAAAATCAAAAATAAAACTGCTTGAAGACCATTTCCATTATTTATGATTAAATCAATGAAACTATGCAATTTCCACATTAAATACAAATTAGAAGAATTCCTCCAAGTAGTATTGCATATAAGCTACAACTTTACCCCAACTATTTTAATCACTGATTCGAGATTTACCTCAGCAAGAACAATCACCAGCAAATACATGAACTGGGGTTATAGGTGAATTTTTAGAAACTCTCCAGACAAACCACATGTGTTAGAGGAGGTAAGTAGAAAAACTAATGTTTGAGCTGTGCTATTCCTACGAGGAACTATATCAAATATGCCAAGTTCAAACATTCTTAGTAAAACAATATGAAAGGACCTATACATACTGTAAATTTAGCAAAAACACTTTTATGTACAGAAGCCTAAATATCTTAGGAGGTTTAGAATACCGATGAAGACAATTGTTAATTCTTCAAGGCTGGTTTCTTATGAGGATGAGGATTAAAAACCAGCCCTTAGTCTCAGATGCATTCCACCTAGATGTGTTCAGGAACTCCACAGAATAAGAAATATAAACCATGAATATGTACTCTTAATTTCTATTCCTCGACTTAATGTTCTATAGTACCTCAGATCTTTAAATCCAGAGTTTGGTGTACACTTAGGAAATTATAGTAAGAGCAGATTAGAGATTTGTTTGTTTTCCTTTTGAAGCCATGTGAAGGTTTATTGCCCTGTGTATTTTCATCACTGAAAAGTTCCCCAGTGACTAATAAAATAAAAGTGTCACAAGCTACATGATGGATCTCTTCTTTTAATGTTGCATACAATTTCAGTTTGGCTAGTGAGGGTTAACTAGCTCAGCCCTAGTTTCATTTTGAGTTGACCACTAAAAACTAAATAAGGAAGTTACCAGTAAAGCTAGCTCCCAATACAAGCAAAAAACAAAAACAGAAAACAAAACCAAAACCATTCACATAATAAAATATATCCTTAACACAAAATAAGGGTATAACATATTCTGCAGCACGACATTTTATTTTATTTCTCAGCTGTAGCTTTTCCATTCAGAAATTGGAGACCGTCTTTTCATTGAGTTGTTATTCCCTCCTCTTCCCTTAGTTTAGGGATATGTTGAAAAAGGCTTTTCAACAAGTTTTTTTTTTTTTTTACAAGTTGCTATGAAATTAATTTATATATATCTTAAGTGTTTATAAAGCACTCAAAATTGTAGCTTACTTACATGTACATGACTTCTGAAAATAAAAATCACACTTCTAACATAATCTTTCTGCTCTGTAAAAATATTCTACATACATGCATATGATCAAAACAATTCTTTTCATGTTTGGCGTATTTCTTACACATAGTAAAAGAAAAGTCAACAATTATATCAGTACTTCCACTGTTACGATAACTGAGTGCCACCTAGTGTTCAATTTCTGCAACTACTAAGCTTACAAATTCAAAATTGCTATTAAAACCCAGGTTCTGAAACTGCATTTTGGAGATACTTTTTTTTTTTTATGTTTATGGTGGCAAAATACGACTATGAAAAGAACACATGATATCAAAATCAGTATAAAAATAGCCACAGGCTACTTAAATATGACAAACAGACTTAATTTTTTTTTTCTTCAAATGCAGATTTCTGCCTCCCTCAAATTTTATCAAAATCTCAAGGGAATATCTAGGTAATTTAAATATACACAATGACTCTATACAATCAAGAGGCCAGGGCTTAATCATATTCTGTGAGGACAAGGCAAATGATTTCTTCAAAACACCCATTTTCTTATTGGAAGTGGTAGGAAAAGCAGCAATGCATTTTTTTTTTTTTGTAATTAGTAGACATGGTCTTCTATCCATAAGCTCCATTACATTAAAAGAACAAAGTGGGCTTAACATCTCACTTAAGATAATTCAGCATTATCAGTTTTTTAAAAAACAAGAAATACCTTAGAAACAAATCAGTCTGCTTTAACAAATTGCATTCATGCTAATGAAATTTTAATCTTCTTTGTCATGGTCAAAATCCAAATTGTAGGACAATCCAGAAAAGATGGAATGTAAAATGTTGAGTTCAATTTAGATCTGGAAGGGAAAAGAACATCAGATGAAAGGAAAAAGAATTCTTATATTCCAACAGTCTACTCCATATATAAGGGAGACTTTCACCTCCTTAGGCTACCTGAGAAACAAATAGTTTGAAGAAGAAATTTCTATAATTCTGGCCTGCTATAAGTAAATCGTTTTGATCTCCTTTGTAATGTTACATGTTATGCAAAATATTCTTAATAAAGTTTACTGTCTCCTTCCTTTCCTTTAATGCTAGTAATTTGAGATTTTTGTATCTTGTGGATGGGAGGAGACACGGGAAGCATGATACCATCCCTTCAAGAACAGGACCAGTGTGATACTGACCTAATTCTCCTGAGTCAATCTGGCTACAGTTAAAACATCTATAAACCACCTGGAGAAATGTCTCAAAGAAGTAGGGTTCTCAGGTGACAGAGTCAACTTTTACAAAATGTTCAAGAGAACTCTTTAATAATCACTGTCCTTACTGTCTCTTTTCCAGCCAGCCAGCTGGGTCCAGTTCTGAGGAGGTGTTGGCCCAGATCCAGAATTTTTTACTGAGAAAATCTTGACCATGCCTAGATTCTCAACCCATTATCTTGGTGCATGCGGCTTTATATTCATGCATGTTCTCTGGTTAGGTTCCTTAATTTTTTTTTTTTTTTTTAAAGAGGCCTTCTACCCCTGCTCAGATGTCAAAATGTTTGGGTTGGCACTTAATCCACACGTCAGCTGCAAGTTCTTACCAAAAATAGAATTAATTCTATTGTCAAAATATTAGTAACAGTTTAGTCACAAGACTCCTCTTGGCTCAGGGTCTCCAAAATTAAGAAAATAACAGAACAATATGTTTATTTCTCACTTCCTATTTTTGTGTATGTGTTAAAATGTCTGTAACATTAGTAATTTAACTCAGGTGTGAGTATTCTTGGTCAGGAACAACTGCTCTAGGTATTCTGAAATTCCATCTCTGCATCAAATTTAACGTTATTATGTTATTTATTTAGAGACAAGGTCTGGCTATGTTGCCCAGGCTAGTCTTGAGCTCCTGGGCTCAGGTGATCCTCCCATCAGCCTCCTGAGTAGATGGGACTATGGGTGCATACCACCACATCTGACTTATTATTGTTTTTGGGTTGAAATACACAGGTGGTTTCTGAACTACATTTTAGTTAAAGAGGTTTGAAAAGAGCCCAAAACAGATTTAAGAGTAACACCCCAATCACTAAATAAATTTATACTGCCAAAAGAATAAGTTTGAATTTCATTCAAATACAGTAACAGCAGAAGTGTAGTAAAGCATTTACACTTATGGGCATTACTACTTTATTATTAGGATAGACAATCCATTTTCCTCAAAATAAACATACCAACCGCCCAAGAGTTTGCCAACAGTACACATCCAACAGCTAAAAATACCATAATTGGCAATAGGCTTCCATTTTGACAAGGCTTTCAGTGTATGTTGTAATTCCAATCTTCATATCAAGCTGATTCAAACAAGATTCTTTCAACACACTAATATTTCAATTAAAAAGGCATGTTCCTTTGATAAGATCTATTTTTCAACTGTCCACTAAATTTTTTAATAGCTATCTCTTTAGAGACTCATAATTAGACAAATCATGCTTACAGTGGCTGGCGTCAATATTGCCAATGCAAACACTGACCTTTTTAGGAAGAGAAATTGAAGAGGGTTGTAAGAATTCTCAAAATAGGGCCAGGCGTGGTGGCTCACGCCTGTAATCCCAGCACTTTGGGAGGCCAAGGAGGGCAGATCTCCTGAGGTCAGGAGTTCGAGACCAGTCTGGCCAACATGGTGAAACCTCATCTCTACTAAAAATACAAATATTAGCCAGGTGTGGTGGCACGCGCCTGTAGTCCCAGCTATTCGGGAGGCTGAGGCAGGAGAATGGCTTGAACCCAGAAGGCAGAGGTTGCAGTGAGCTGAGATTGCACCACTGCACTCCAGCCTGGGTGACAGAATGAAACTCCATCTCAAAAAAAAAAAAAAGAATTCTCAAAATAAACAGTTTGACTAGGTGTCTTCTACATAATACTATTTAATTCAGACAATTCTCAAAATATACCCTTATTTATGTTAGGGGAAAGTTGGTTTCTCCATGGATAATAACAAAAATTGGAAAACACAAGGTACATCTACTTACGTCATCAATATCTTCATCATCATCTCCGATGTCATCGAACTGAATTTCATCATCATCTCCAGGACCAAATGTATCAGTTTCATTGATTTTAGCTAAGGACACAGTAAGAAATACACTGGTAAGTCAGCACTGTAATTTAATCAAAGTTTCATCATAAGAAAAGCATTCCTAACTTTTATATAACACAATTACTATGAAGAATATTATATGAAGCAAAATTCCCTGTAGTGTCACTGCTATGTCAAGATGGGAGTATCTGTGTTACCATTTTCTTTTGTTTGCAAAGGTATTTTCAGTAAGGAAGGCTCTAATTACACTAATTCTGAAGCTATTATAACTTCCAGGTATACTTCTCAAAAGGTTTGAGCACATGGTAACAACGTATTTCCTTAAGAATAGCTGGTTTGGCCGGGCGCGGTGGCTCAAGCCTGTAATCCCAGCACTTTGGGAGGCCGAGACGGGCGGATCACGAGGTCAGGAGATCGAGACCATCCTGGCTAACACGGTGAAACCCCGTCTCTACTAAAAAATACAAAAAACTAGCCGGGCGAGGTGGCGGGCGCCTGTAGTCCCAGCTACTCGGGAGGCTGAGGCAGGAGAATGGCGTAAACCCGGGAGGCGGAGCTTGCAGTGAGCTGAGATCCGGCCACTGCACTCCAGCCTGGGCGGCAGAGCGAGACTCCGTCTCAAAAAAAAAAAAAAAAAAAAAAAAACAAGAATAGCTGGTTCACTAATCATCAGATAGACTCATCAATGAGAAAGATCTGGTCAAATCATGATTATCCCTAAAGAAATGAAAATGAACCAGGAAGCGCTAGTCCTATTCCTAGATACATTAACATTTATTAGATCAGAAATGCTAAGTAATTTCAGCAGGACTTTCATGCTTAAGTAAAATTAATACTTTCGTGCTTAAGTAAAACATAATAAAATTAAGTTTTTTCATAATAAGATACAACAGAGCCAAAAACAGTAACTGCCAAGTGAAAATGCAGGCCTACAAAATAGTATGTCAAGTGCATTTCTCGTTTGATGAGGTTGTAAGGGACTTATTTTTAGGTTTTCTGCTTTAAGAATTCATTACTTTTGTATTTGGAAGGGTGAAAACCAAGAATGCTGCTTTTAAAAAATCCTACGGGATACTGTTACACAACGATAAAATGAAAATAGAACTTTTTACCCCGTCTCTACTAAAAATACAAAATTAGCTGGGCATGGTGGTGCATGCCTGTAATCCCAGCTGCTTCGGAGGCTGAGAATTGCTTGAACCGGGGAGGCAGAGGTTGCAGTGAGCCAAGATTGCACCACTGCACTCCAGCCTGGGCAACCGAGTGAGACTCCATTTCAAAACAAACAAATAAACAAACAAACAAACAAAATCAGTAATAGTACCTAATTATGTGCCCTTGCTTCATGTTTTTGTTTTTGTTTTTAATTTTTTTTCAGACAAGGTCTTGCTTTGTCACTGAGGCTCGAGTACAGTGGCATGATCACAGGTCACTGCATCCTCGAACTCCTGGACTCAAGCAGTCCTCCCGTCTTGGCCTCCCAAGTAGCTGAGACTTACAGGCATGTGCCACCACGCCTGGCTGACGTGTACTTCATGTTTAACCCATATGAGCACTGACAGTCTCTCAAGAAAGGAATTTTAAAATAGATACTATAACAAAATTATTCCTTTAGTTAGCATTATGTGGAACTCCAAAGCTTACAGAATATAACTCCTCACTATATTTATTGGGAACAGAATTCCAGTAATTTCTTTCTTAAAATATCTAGTATTATGAAGCATAAGCAGGCATACTTAAAACTAAAAATGTAAGCACTAAAGTAAATAAGCAAAATCCACAGTTCCTTCACCTAAACAGCAACAGATAACCTAAATACCATATGACAAGTTAATACAGTAACTCAGACATTACCATGCTCTGGAAGCTCGCCGTATGCCTTCAGACTTCTAGCTTCATCTGCATTGTATTTTAAAATCACATCAGCTTTGTTATCCTTAAATAGAGACAAATAACTTTAAAAACTGATCATGACGAAATATTATCAGTTATTTCATAAATTCTCATATTGAATAAACAATCAAATCTCACCATTTTATTATAAATCTCCTTTTAAATTTTAAAGCTTTCTCATACCCTCTGAAAAAGATCCTTGGGTTTAACCCAGGAGGAAGTTTATGTACATGGCTGAATGATTATTAACAGGCTTGGGAAATATATTTAAAGATCTCACTTAATAAGAGCAGAACTGTGAAGACCCCATATTTTAGATTATTTAATATTACCCTTTGATTAGAAGTCTTTTGAAGTACAAAAGGTCCCTGGGACAATAATTTGCAGGGTGATCAAACACTGCAATTCCAAAACTGAGACTGAACTGAGACTGGTACAATGACCTAAGCAAATTATACCTTTCTGCATTATCTGTGCTTCTTTGGCTATGTATCATAACAATCTCCTGTGGAGTTTTTGTATCTTCTGAAGATAGATTAGCAGATGTGAAGAGAAGCCCAAGATTTAGTATTGTGAGAAGTTCTTTGCTATTTCTGATGCAAAAGTCCCACTGAGAAATACTGTCTTAGAATGTTCTACTTCCCTATTTGAAAATAATTTAACTCAGTTAAGGGAGAAAACTGATTGCTTCAACTTCAAGGACAGTGTGATTCAGATCAGTACTTCTTAAAATGTAAAGTGTATAGAAGCCCATGGAGATCTTATTAAAATGCATGCTCTGACTGAAGAGTCAAAGAATGTGTATTTCTAACAAGCTTCCAGAAGATGCTATTGAGCCAAAGACCACGCCGTAAGTGGGAGGGGCACGGAAGGATCACGAAAAATTTCAAATCAGAAGTTGGTCCTGGCTGTTACTTTACAGTTAAAATGTTACTCATTTCGGACCCTTGGTGTCCTTATCTATCGAACAGGAAATTACTTATTCTTCCTATTCCTGGGGTTATTGTTAGATCATAAGAAAAAAAGGGACATTAAAATGGTATGAATTTAAAGCAAGCTTTCTCACCTCAGCGCTACGGATTATTGTGAGGTGGACTGTTCTCTGTTATGGGATGCTGTCCTGTGCCCACCTCAGCCTCTATTTACTACACGCTAGCAGCACTGCACCCATCACCCAGTTGTGACAACCAGAAGTCTCCAGACACTGCCAATGTCCCCTGGAGGGCAAAATTGCCCACGGTTGAGAAACAATGGTTTAAAGTGAAGATTTAAATTATTTATTCTGGATTAAAAAAAAAAATCAAAGCATGCTCAAGGCTATACAAATACAGACAGTATCACACAGGGATGATTTCCAATAGGTGGATGTCAAATGGATTTCACAGACCCACAATGAGTCTACAGAGTCAAGGGTTACGATCATGAAAGGCAATCACCATTTTCTTTCTTTCCCAAGTGCTCCTCTATATTTATAGCACATACCTATGTCGTGATGTGTATTATAATTACTTGTGTGCTTAATTCTCTCCACTACCAGGCTATGAGCCTTTTGTGGGATGGGCACTTAACTCATTCAGCTGTATCCTCTAGAATAATGGCTCCCAGATTTTGATTTAAACATAATCCCTGGGATACCTAGCACAATGCCTAAAATGAAACTGGCTCTTAAGAAATGGCTCATCAAATTCAAGCCAGTAAAATATGAAAAATTTACATGTAATTTTTACCTGGTAGTCTCGGAGACCGACCAATATAATGTCCGAGGTATTTATCCAAACCTACAAAAGAAAAGTCACTGCCCGTCATATTTCAAATAACGAAGAATCAAGAAATTCCAGAGTAACAATCAATTAGTTTAGAAATTAAAAGATTTTAGGCCGGGAGCGGTGGCTCACGCCTGTAATCCCAGGATTCTGGGAGGCCAAGGTGGGCGGATCACCTGAGGTCAGGAGTTCGAGACCAGCCTGGCCAACATGGCAAAAACCCATCTCTATTAAAAACTACAAAAATTAGCTGGGCGTGGTGGCAGGCACCTGTAATCCCAGCTACTCGGGAGGCTGAGGCTGGAGAATCGCTTGAACCCGGGAGATGGAGGTTGCAGTGAGCCAAGACTGCACCACTGCATTCCAGCCTGGGCAACACAGTGAGACTCCGTTTCAAAAAAAT
Organism: Macaca nemestrina; assembly: GCF_043159975.1. Taxonomy (NCBI): domain Eukaryota; kingdom Metazoa; phylum Chordata; class Mammalia; order Primates; family Cercopithecidae; genus Macaca; species Macaca nemestrina. The sequence goes on along the minus strand of NC_092145.1, from coordinate 140,586,172 downwards.
AAACTTCTTTAAAAGAAAAAAAAAAAAAAAAGAAATTAAAAGATTTTAGTTTGGGCTGGCTCACACCTATAATCCCAGCACCTTGGGAGGCTGAATCTGGCAGATCACTTGAGGTCAGGAGTTCAAGACCAGCCTGGCCAAAATGGTAAAACCTTGTCTTTACTAAAAATACAAAAATTAGCCAGGCGTGGTGGTGCATGCCTATAATCCCAGCTACTCAGGAGGCTGAGGCCAGAGAAACACTTGAACCTGGGAGGCGGAGGTTGCACTGAGCCAAGATTACGCCACTGTACTTCAGTCTGGATGACAGAGCGAGACTCTGTCTCAAAAAAAAAAAAAAAAGAAAGACCCCCATATCAAATTTAAAAAAATACAAAATCAGAGTTGGGACTTTTAGTCAACCTGATTAATAAATCTGCCTGAATAACTACTGTGATGGTGAATTAATCATTACTTTCCAAGGCAGTCCATTCACAATGACATTCAGGAAATGCAACATTAATACAATGCTTATGTAATATAACTCATATTCAAATTTTCTTAATGTACATTTCACAGCTATATGTCCAATTCCTAAACCAGAATCCAAACAAGGGCCACCTACTACATTTAACTGTCAGGTCTCTTTAAGTCTCCTTGAAACTAGAATAGTGCCCCAACTTTTTTTTTTTAAACTTTCATGACAGTAACATTTCATTAAGAGCTGGGCCATCTGGCTAGGTACAGTGGCTCATGCCTATAATCCCAGCATTTTGGGAGGCCAAGGCGGGCTGACTGCTTGAGCTCAGGAGTTCGAAACCAGCCTAAGCAACATGGAGAAACCCCATCTCTACAAAAAATACAGAAATTCGCCAGGCATGGTGGCACAGGCCTGTAGTCCCTGCTACATGGGAGGCTGAAGTGGGAGGATCACTTGAACCAAGGAGGGTGAAGCTACAGTGAGCCCAGATCATGCCACTACACTACAGGCTGGGTGATAAAGTAAGACCCTGGGTCAAAAAAAAAAAAAAAAAGACAAGGAGAAAAAAAGCTGGGCCTTTTGTTTCTGCAGAATGTCTCTCAATTTGGACTTTTTGGGCAGGAATACAACGTAAGTGATACAAATGATTCTTTAACATTAGAATCTGTATAAAATTACCATTACAGACCTTGTTATTTGCCTTATAGGTAAATCACTGTTTACCTAGGTAAGTCTTTTGGGAATTTCCAAAAATGAAGTCCATGGACAGTTAAAAACTGTTAGAGGGATTTTCCCCCTTAACCAATTTTATATTAAAGTAAAACAAATCACACCTACCTTTTTTCTCAATTTTCCTCTGATGTGACATAACCTCTTTACACCATCAAAACACATTGCTTCTAGCCGTCCATTTCCCAACATTTTGATTACCTGAGCATACTCTAGCGGGGAGAAAGGAAAAGGGTATGGAATATTGTTCAACTTTTGATAACAGCAACTTAAAGTCCACATAAAACTGTCAAGAGAATAAAGTTGCACCAGTTGGGAATAAATACATATATTAAAAATATAAACAAACATAAGGGAGTGATAAATATCAAGTTAGTTAATGGCAGAGCTAGAACCAAGACTCTATAATGCCATTTCTTTCTTTCTTCTTTTTCCTGAGCTCAGGTCAAGTGTAGAAACCTTCACAGTTACAAAGGTCAGTAGTAAAACCTTTACATCATTGCCCAGAAATGATTAGGCTTTCATGGACATACATATGCACCCCCTCACCCCCAATCTCATTCATTCCTACAACTGCTACCTTTATAAACACATGTGGGTGCACACACACACACCAGACATATGCCCTTATTGTTTTACATTGTTTTCTAGTTTTGCTTCTCAGAACTGTAGAGATCATGCATCAGGTAGACTAGAAAACCTTCTGAAGTTCAGATTTGGCTAGTTTCATCACTGATCCACTTCAGTAAAAGCAGATCTCAGAGAATGTAATGCATTTCTATAACATACGGTCTCTGCTATTAGACATGTTTTAATTATCAACTCATCCTGAATAAGTAGATTAACTACCCCACTTTTAGCTCTCCTTTACCTCAGTACCTTTAGGAGCAATTCTCATATAATTTTTAGTTCATTTAGCAAACAAAAACAAACTTCAAACAATGTCTTTTTTGAATTAGAATATGACTAACCCCCAGAGAGAATGTCCATTAATTTGTAAATATACTGAGACTTCACTTTGAAAGGCTCAGTAGTGGGGTTGACTTGTGGAAGTGAATTACTCAGACTACAGTGAGCCCAGCACCCACCTACCACCTCAACATGGTTGGTCAACTCAAAGGCAGCCTTTCTTCCGAAGTGAGAGAAGTTGTAGTAATAAAACAGTGTCTGCCCAAGTCAAGTCAGCTGCTATTTTAGAGGCAAGGATGACCAAGGCTAAGAAACAAAAGGATTTTTAGCCAGAAAATGTATCTCGTGTTTACTGGTTTATATGTATGGCATAATAAATCCACCCAAAGTTCTATTAAAAGCTAAAGTACTGGAAATGATTGGAATACCTGACAAAATATGAATTTGGAGTATATACTAGATATTATATCAATGTCAAATTACCTGAGTGTGATAATTCTCTTCTAGTTATATAAGAAAATATATTTGCTCTCAGGAGATACATGATCAAGTAAAGGAAAAGTAACATGATGTCTCTAAATTTCAAAAGGTCCTCAAGAAATCCTACATATGGGGCTGGGTACGGTGGCTCACGCCTATAATCCCAGCACTTTGGGAGACCAAGACAGGTGGATCATGAGGTCAGGAGATCAAGACCATCCTGGCTAACACAGTGAAACTCCGTCTTTACTAAAAATACAAAAAAAATAGCTGGGCATGGCAGCGGGCGCCTGTAGTCTCAGCTACTCGGGAGGCTGAGGCAGGAGAATGGCGTGAACCCGGGAGGCGGAGCTTGTAGTGAGCCAAGATCGCACCACTGCACTCCAGCCTGGGTGACAGAGCGAGACTCCACCTCAAAAAAAAAAAAAAAAAAAAAAAGGAATCCTACATATATATGTACATATATATTTCTTTATACGTGTGTGTACATATGAGGGATTTAAGGGAGTTTGTTGCACTAATACTGCAACTTTCTGTAGGTTTGAAATGACTCGAAATAAAAGTAACAGGAAAGGGCAAACGATCCAGTTAGGGTTTATTTGACTGGTGCTATGTACCCTGGTCTGGCACTTACAAAATTCTTCAGTCTAATAAGGTCAGTTAACTGTTCAGTTTCATTTTATTGTAGTTTATGAAGTTACATGCTAATGGCACCGGAGAATGGAGAGGTCTATAAGGGCCTCAGGCTCATCCTTCAAATGTCCATGGTCTACTCAACATATTATGCACACCATTCACTATCAAAAATGTTAATCATAGAACTGTCAACTAAATCATAGAACTGTCAACCATAGCTTTTGAGGCTCAATTCCCTCTGAACTATACGACACATTCTTAGTTCCCAGTACTTTGGGAGGTCATGGTGGGAGAATCACTTGAGCCCAGGAGTTCGAGAACAGCCTGGGTGACATATGAAGACCTCCTCTCTATTAAAAAAAAAAAAATTTTTTTTTTTTTTTTTTTTTGAGACGGAGTCTCCCTCTGGCACCCAGGCTGGAGTGCAGTGGTGCGATCTTGGCTCACTGCAACCTCCGCCTCCCAGGTTCAAACAATTCTCCTGCCTCAGAATCCTGAGTAGCTGGGATTACAGGCATGCACCACCACGCCCAGTTAATTTTGTATTTTTAGTAGAGACGGGGTTTCATCATGTTGGTCAGGCTGGTCGCGAACTCCTGACCTCGTGATCTGCCCGCCTCGGCCTCCCAAAGTGCTGGGATTACAGGCATGAACCACCGCGCCCAGCCTAAAAAAATTTTTTAAATTAGCCAGACATGGTGGTATGTGCCTGTAGTTCCGAATACTCGGGAGGCTGAATGAAAGCACTGCTTCGGCTCAGGAGGTCATGGCTGCAGTGAGCTGTAATCGTGCCACCGCACTTCACCCTGGGCAACGGGCAAGACCCTGTCTCAAAAAAGTAAAGTCCCCAGCTAAAAAAGAAAGGATGTTATTTTAAAAAGCGTAATTTATGAAAACACTTACCCTGACCATCCTCTTTGAACACCAGTTCTCTTTTTTCAGATTCATTCTCATTCTTACCTCTGCGTCTATTTTTACCTCCTTTACCTGATGGTTTAAAAAAAAGGACGTAAATGACATTAATTATCCATAAAACATATGAAATAAAATGAAATTAAGGCTTATAAAACCATTTTTTAGGCCGGGCGCGGTGGCTCAAGCCTGTAATCCCAGCACTTTGGGAGGCCGAGACGGGCGGATCACGAGGTCGGGAGATCGAGACCATCCTGGCTAACATGGTGAAACCCCGTCTCTACTAAAAAATACAAAAAACTAGCCGAGCGCCTGTAGTCCCAGCTACTGGGGAGGCTGAGGCAGGAGAATGGCGTAAACCCGGGAGGCAGAGCTTGCAGTGAGCTGAGATCCGGCCACTGCACTCCAGCCTGGGCGGCAGAGCGAGACTCCGTCTCCAAAAAAAAAAAAAAAACCATTTTTTAAAAGATCACTTAAATTTAAAAATTCACCTATTTCAGCTACTCAATCATATTAAATTTACAATCTCCAATCCCAACATTAACACATTATCACCTCCCTACCCTTCTTGGAATTTCCTTTGGGGATTTTTCTGACATAAAATACACATAAATAGCAGATATTATACTAAAAAATATAGAAAAACATTTCACTTTGGCATCCATCCTTTTGAAATAAAAATGCAATTCTATATATATTCTTCTAAGCGGAAATCTTGGATGCCTTCTAAAGCCAGGCCCTATGCAAGGAACCCAATACTTTGTAGTTTTGTTTTTTTTTTTTTTTTTGAGACGGAGTCTCACTCTGTCGCCCAGGCTGTAGTGCAGTGGTGCGATCTGGGCTCACTGCAAGCTCCGCCTCCTGGGTTTACGCCATTCTCCTGCCTCAGCCTCTCGAGTAGCTGGGACTACAGGCGCCCGCCACCTCGCCCGGCTAGTTTTTTGTATTTTTAGTAGAGACGGGGTTTCACCGTGTTAGCCAGGATGGTCTCGATCCCCTGACCTCGTGATCTGCCCGCCTCGGCCTCCCAAAGTGCTGGGATTACAGGCTTGAGCCACCGCGCCCGGCCTGGAACACGATACTTTGAAAATTAAGTGAAGACAGTGTCTGGACAGAGAACTATGGTTTTCAAACTTTTAGTAGCAGAGGACCATAAACATCGAAATCTCACTGGGTGCAGTGGTGTGCGCCTAGGGTCTCAGCTACTCAGGGGGCTCAGGTGGGAGGATCACTTGAGCAAGCCCAGGAGGTTCCAGGCTAGCCTGGGCAACATAGAGAGACACTGTCTCTTAAAAAATATCCGTTCGGTACCCAATTTTTTTTTATAATGCTGGTCCCTACTCAACATCCCTGTTTCTATTATATAACCCCAGTGAGCATGCTCTTAACCACTATGCAATAATTCTGCCCATTTACTTGTCACAATCACCCGATGAGGTCACAACATTCATTTATTCCCAGTTTACCCATGAGTTCCCTGAAGCTCAGAGAAGTTCAGTAACTCGCCTGGCTTCAGTGAGTGAATCAGCTCACTGATGGCAGTCAGTAAGCTGGGGTGACCAGAGTCACAATGTTTTTTTGTCCCTAGCCGCCACATTAGGTTACCTATCCACAGCATTTTGCTCCCATTCCAGAAAGGAAACCACATTGGCAGCCATTTCCAAAAGGCAGGAAAAAGGCTGTAAGTGGTAATGACACTAAGAGACTCATGGGAAGAGCTTAGAAGCAGCAAAAAGTTCATAACCCAAATGGAATCATTTTTTTTTTTTTTTTTTTTTTTTTTTTTTTTGAGACGGAGTCTCGCTGTGTCTCCCAGGCTGGAGTGCAGTGGCGTGATCTCGGCTCACTGCAAGCTCCGCCTCCCGGGTTCACGCCATTCTCCCGCCTCAGCCTCCCAAGTAGCTGAGACTACAGGCGCCCGCCACCACGCCCGGCTAGTTTTTTGTATTTTTAGTAGAGACGGGGTTTCACCATGTTAGCCAGGATAGTCTCGATCTCCTGACCTCGTGATCCACCCGCCTCGGCCTCCCAAAGTGCTGGGATTACAGGCTTGAGCCACCGCGCCTGGCCCCAAATGGAATCATTAATGTGCACCTGATCACTGCAAAGACCTCTAACTTCTTGAATCAAGTCCACTTACTCTCTCCTGGGGCAGTCTCACATTGCTCTGTGCTATTTTAGGGGGGCCTCTACAATTTCCTGACCCGCTCAGAGTCCTTAGAATTCAGTATCTGAGGCATTCTTAGGGAACACTGAAACTAATTTCCTAGAAAGAGAAAAGTATGAAGCCATTAATCATGCCAGATCTGCAAAACAGAGTGCAAGCTCCTTTAGGGCAAGATCATACCTGCTCTGTTTCCTGAGTTATATACCTGAGTTCACTAATTCTTCAAATGAATTGGTCAAGAATAGTCCATACATCCCTAACGGAGTGGTGAGTTAAAAATCATAGGCAGTAACTTCTTCAAAGTGTGGGAGCACTATACCCTAAATGCTTATGAGTGGGCCAAATGATACCCCTTTTCCTGATTTGAGGATGGGTTTCTAAGAATTTCTAGAATAAGTTGATATGAATCAATCCAAAGCAAAAGTCACTTAACACATAGTATGTGGCAAATTTTACCCTTACTTGTGTAACCACAGCTTATATTCACAGGGCTTCTGGATTTTCCAATGCAGAAAAACAGAACAATAAATGACTTTATTTCTACATTAGTAAAACCTATCTCAAAAAATTCAGGGATCATGAAAAGTACCATTCCTCTAAGTAAGATAACTAAGAACTGATTGGTTTCAAGACAGTACAGGAATGATAAACACCAAACTCAGCCTGGTGATAACCTCCAAAAAAGAGTAAAAGGTGATTAGGGCTTTACCTCAATTTGCGTTGTAATTCTTAAATTCAGAGTTTCCAGGTTCTGAGAAACCCCTGGGTTCCCAGGTCCATTATGTTAGTTGTATTTTTTGTATGCCTCAAATATTATTTAAGAAACCATTCATTACTTGTCAACTTACCAGAATTAACCATACCCTGATCATTCCCCTTTGTATTTTATTGCCATGTAATGGGATGTTCTTTAAATTCTCTGTTGAATGAATGAGACTAGGTCTGAGTGTACAACAATTAAAGTGACATCAACATTCTTTAAACCAGAGTTGTTTTGGAGAAATTCCCAGAGAGGCTCTTTCTTAAGACATGAGGCTAGGGAACTAGATGTGATTTAGTGTAGAAGTCCTATCCCCTTGGAACCAAAGCAGAACCTATTATTCACCTAAGGGTGGAGTTGACAGGAGGAAGGTGACTTAAACCAACAAATATTTATTGAGCATCTACTAAGTGGCAAGTGCTAGCAATCGAATGTGATTAAGACAGATACTATTCCTGCCTTTTAGAGCTTACAGCCTGGTGGAAGAATTGAAAATCTTATTACTAGAAATAAAGGTGAGAATAAGATGGAAGTGATCCCCTTACCATCTCAGAGAGAATAAAGGATTATACAGAAGAAAACCTAAGACTTAAAAAATTTTTTGTTTATAACTCGATCTTTTCCAAAATAATGAGCAGTGAAAATCCTTGCTACAAAAAGTTTGATCTCCGAGGGCAGCAAGGTGGAGAGCCCCCGAGAGGACTGCACCAACTTGTGCACAGAACACCTTGACCAAGTACCCTAAGGGATAAAGTAATAAGTGACAGCTACAAAGAGGAAATGTGGTAGAATTCCTGGAGCCAGCTGTCAAGTAGAAAAGAGAGCAGAAGTAGGCCTGTGTCAGGGAAAGATTTCCTAAGAATGAATAATCAAAGGAGACTACTTATGGACTATGAAGTATGCTCCTCTCCTGTAGGAAAATACAATATTTTCCCTATATTTACTTGCACAATTTTCTTCAACAAGTTATAAGGCTATTAAAAATGACAGGAACACTGTAAATCTATAAAAGTAATTTATTTATAAGTGTTACGCCTTTTTTTTTTTTTTTTTAAGATTAGGCCTTTCGTTTTGGAAATCCCAAATAAAGTTATCCTCAAGTCTGATCATTTGTGAATCCTTAGCCTCAGAATGGAGAAAACTTAAATTAGGTCTTTATTCTCACAACATATGCATGATCTGAAGCAAAAGTAGAAAACTTGGCTAAATATGGAATAAGTCTTCAGCAAACAAACATAAGCTATATCCTGTAAAGGGATGGAGAGAGTAAATCTCTAGAAGTGAGCCTTAGAAATGCATCAAGGTTTCACCCACTGTTCACAAGGGACAACGAGCAGCCTCAACAATACTGAACTGTCCATAAAGAGACCCATGCAGGAGTACCTGGTGCTCACGAACGCGGACAGCACTCTTTTAAAAAAAGTTCAGAACGGCTTCCAGGGATTAACCCCTCATGCCCGGGAAGGCCAGATGGGCCTATCTACTAAGCCTAGGCCGCCCGGTGTAGGGTTCCCGCCACCATCGCCACCGAGCCGCGGTCAGTCTGGCGCGAATCAGGAGCAAAAGCCCATTCTCCCGCAGGAGGCCCTACAAAAATGGCGTCGGCTCCACCCCAATGTGGCCAAACTGGGCAACAGGAGTTTACTTCCCAGCTCCTCTCCCGAGCTCAGAGTCGCGTGTGGGGCGCCCAGCCGCGGGCAGGTAGGGTGGGAAGGAAAAAGGGTCACTGCGACCTGGGTGACCTGCAATCTACGGGCGGGACCTGGGAAACTCGGCCGAGGAGGGCCGTGGTCCGGGGGTCCGGGCGGCATTACCTTTATTCTTGGGCATGGCGGTGGCGGCGACCTCGCGGGGTCTCTGACTTCTTTCCGGGTAACGGCGACCGAGGCGGTTGCTGCTCCGAGGGGCGACACGAGGGAGCGCGCGGGACCAAGGAGGTGCTGGAGGCTAGGCAGCGTGCGCGAGAGAGGATCGCAACCGAGCTCTTCAGAGATCCGCCAGCGTCCACGCTCGGCGGCAGCAAATGGCGTCGCGACTGCTTGCGTCGCTTTTCCCCGCCTCCCGTCGCCGGCTGGGCCCGCCCCCTAGGCTTTATGGCGCAGGCGTGGCCGACTGACCCCCATTGTTAGGGCCGAGGCAGACGCGTTCTGGGAGGGTGCGCAGCAAGCCGGAGAGGACGCGAGGGGCAGGGCCGCAAGCAGGGAAAAGGCGGAGTCAGGGAGGGCGGGGGAGAACCTCTGCGTCATAGAAAAGGGCGGTTTGAGGTGGCGCTCGCTGCTGGTTAAAGCCAGACCTCTGCTGCTTTGTAGCAAACGCGCGTCTCCCAGTTTGACAAGTGGTTGACTTGTTAACCTCATGGTTAGCTCAGTTTTAAAAATATATATTTTTTTAATTTTTATTTTATTTTTTGAGACGGAGTCTTGCTCTGGAGTCGCCCAGGCTGGAGTGCAATGGCGCGATCTTGGCTCACTGCAACCTCTGCCGCCCGGGTTCAAGCGATTTCCTGCCTCAGCCTCCGGAGTAGCTGGGATTACAGGCACGTGCCACCACGCCCGGCTAATTTTTGTGTTTTTAGTAGAGACGGGGTTTCAGCATCTTGGCTAGGCTGTTCTTGAACTGCTGACCTCGTGATCCACCCGTCTCGGCCTCCCAAAGTGGCCTCCCAAAGCCACCGCGCCCGGCCAATGTTTTAATTTTTTTATTAAGACGGAGTCTTGCTCTATCGCCCAGGCTGGAGTGCAGTGGCGTGATCACGGCTCACTGCAACCGCCACCTCCCGGGCTCAAGCGATTCTCCTGCCTCAGCCTGCCGAGTAGCTGGGATTACAGGCATATGCCACCATGCCCAGCTAATTTTAGTACTTTTAGTTGAGACGGGGTTTCGCCGTGTTGGCCAGGCTGGTCTCGAACTAGTGACCTCAACTCGCGCCTGCCTCGGCCTCCCAGAGTGCTGGGATTACAGGCGTGAGCCACCGCGCCCAGCCGGTTGGCTCATAACGCAACCTTTTCACTCGCCCAGCCGGGTTGGGAGCCTGATGGGAAGGGCAAGGCTTTCCTGTCATCCATTACCAAAGCATAATATTTGCATGGCACTTGTTATTACTCTAAAGAGTAATATTATTAATACTCTAAAGCAAATATTATGCTTTGGTAATTACTGTCTTACCTCACTGTAAACCTTACCGGGCAGAGACCATGTCTGTTGCTTACCATTACCCCCACTTAGCTGAATGTCTGGCACATAATAGGTGTTCAATACACACAGAAAGGAAGGGAGGGAGGGGAGAAAAGACTTAAGTTCAATGTTAATGGGCTGAATTGTGTTCCCCCCACCCAAAATTCGTATGTTCACGTTCTAATCCCCAGTAGCTCAATGTGACTGTATTTGGACATGCGGTCTTCAAAGACGCGATTAAATTGAAATGAGGTCATTAGTGTGGACCCTTATCTGACTGGTGTCCTTACAAGAAGATATTATTAGGTCACAGGCATCAAAGGAAAACACCACGTGAACAAGAAGGTAGCCATCTATAAGCCCAGGAGAGAGGCCAACCCTGTTGACGCTTGATTTTAGACTTTCAGTCTCCAGAACAATGAGAAAATAAATTTCTGTTGTTTAAGCCACTCAGTACGTGGTACTTTGTTATGACAGTCCTAGCAAACTAATACAACTGGCTAATGCTGGGCTGTACTCTACAAGCTTTATTTCTAAGTAAACTTAAACTGAGTAAACTTATTTTAAATAAATCACCTTCCCACAAACACCAGGGTTTGGACATACTTAGAAGACAGAAATAAAGTATCATCATCTAATACAGTGGTTCTCTTCTGGGAACATTTGGCAGTGTCAACCAGAAATGTTTCTGGTTGTCACAACTTGAGGAGGGGGGCAAAGCTGATGTTGAGAAACCCAATGACAGATACACTTCTTAGAGGGAAATTGAAAGATAATGGGGGACTCAAAGTTCTGGGTTTCTCTTTCTATTCGCAATATTTTTCAATTTACATAATTGAGGATGAAAGGATTTTTGTGAAATTTATTTAAATTTTGCTTCAAGGTCAAATAATGATGAACTTGAGCTTTGGAGTTAGAGAGATCTGGGTTCAAATTCAGGTTCTGCAGTAACTTATTACTCTATGTGCTTGGGCAAGTTTTAATATCTTTACAAGCCTCTGTTTTCTCATGTGTAAATTGGATGTAGGAATAGTACTAACCAGCCAGGCGCAGCGGCACACGCCTGTAATACCAGCACTTTGGGAGGCCAAAGTGGGCGAATCACCTGAGGTCAGGAGTTCGAGACCAGCCTGGCCAACATGGTGAAACCCCATCTCTGCTCAAAAATCCAAAAATTAGCCAGGCATGGTGGCAGGCACCTATAGTCCCAGCCACTTGGGAGACCGAGGCAGGAGAATCACTTGAACCCGGGAGGTGGAGGTTGCAGTGAGCCGAGATCGCGCCACTGCATTCCAGCCTGGGCAACAAGAGTGAAACTCCATCTCAAACAAACAAACAAACAAACAAACAAAAAGAACAGTACTCACCACATTAGATTGTTGCAGGAATTACATTGATATAATGCATTCAATTAGCAATTGTGCCTAGTACATGATAGTAGTTAGACTCTAACAGTCTTGAACTCTAAATGTTTAAAAATCAAAAGTTTCTGTCAATTACCCAGTATAAAACCTCAAAGAAGAAAAAAAAAAAACAGCTCAGGCTTCATTTCTCTACTGTAGGATAGTTCCCCCATCTGACTGATCATCTTAATCACTTGGAAGGAAGTGAGTCGTGTGGACATCTGGGGGAAATGTGTTCTAGGTAGAGAGAACAGCAAGGGCAAAGGCCCTGAGTGGGAGCATGCTTGGCATATTCAGGAAATAGCAAGAAGCCAGGTGCAGTGGCTTCCACCTGTAATCCCAGTGACTCAGGAGGCTGAGGTGGGAGGATTGAGCTTGATGCCAGGAGTTCGAGACCAGCCCGGGCAACATAGTGAGACCCACTCCCCATCTCTAAAAAAATAAACACATGAAAATAAAAAAAGCCAGGCATGGTGGTTCACATCTATAGTCCCAGCTACTTGGGAGGCTGAGGCAGGAGGATCCTTAGAGCCCAGGAGTTTGAGGATGCAATGAGCTGTGATCGTGCCACTGCATTTCAGCCTGGGCAACAGAGGGAGACCCCATGAAAGAAGGAAGGAAAGGAGGAAGAAGGGAAGGACATAAATGAAGGAAAGGAAAGAAGGAAGGAAGGAAGAAAAGAAAGAAAGAAGATCAGTGTGGCTAGAATGCATTGAACCAAGGGAAGAATTTGAAGAGATGAGATTGGAGAAGTAAGGAGGCCAGATCACTTGTAATCTTCAGTAGGTTTTTTTTTTTTTTTTTTTGGAGACAGAGTCTTGCTCTGTCGCCCAGGGCCCAGGCTGGAGTGCAGTGGCACGATCTTGGCTCACTGCAACCTCTGCCCCCTAGGTTCAAGTGATTCTCCTGCCTCAGCCTTCCTAAGTAACTGGGATTACAGGTGTGCACTACCACGCCTGGCTCATTTTTGTATTTTTATAGAGATGGGGTTTTGCCATGTTGGCCAGGCTGTTCTCGAACTCCTGACCTCAAGTGATCCACCTGCCTCGGCCTGACAAAGGGATGGGATTACAGGTGTGAGCCACTGTGCCCGGCCTTTCAGTAGGTTTTTAAATAGATCATTTTGGTTTCTGTGTTAAGAACAGACTGTAGGGGGCAAGGGTGGAAATGGAAACCACACAGGAGGCTACTGTAATAGTCCGAACGAAAGAGAGTTGTGGCTTGGATTACGGTATAAAGTTACTTTTTGGGATGTTGAGAATGTTCTAAAATTACTAATGGTTGTACAACTCTGTAAGTACTATACTAAAAGACATTAAATTGTGGGCACGGTGGCTCACGCCTGTAATCCCAGCATTTTGGAAGGCCCAGGCTGGCGGATCGCAAGGTCAGGAGTTTGAGACCAGCTTTGCCAATATGGTGAAACCCCGTCTCTACTAAAAAATACAAAAATTAGGCGGGCGTGGTGGCGTGCACCTGTATCGCTGGAACCCATGAGCTGAGATCGTGCCACTGCATTCCAGGCTGGGCAAGAGTTCAATGCTGTCTCAAAAAAAAGAAAAACAAAACAACACATTAAATTGTACACTTTTTTTTTGTTTTTTTGAGACAGAGTTTCACTCTTGTCTCCTAGGCAAGAGTGCAATGGCTCAATCTCAGCTCACTGCAACCTCCGCCTCCCAGATTCCAGGGATTCTCCTGCCTCAGTCTCATGAGTAGCTGGGATTATAGGCTCCTGCCACCATGCCCAGCTAATTTTTGTATTTTTAGTAGAGATGGGGTTTCGCCATGTTGGCCAGGCTGGTCTTGAACTCCTGAGCTCAGGTGATCCACCTGCCTCGGCCTCCCAAAGTGCTGAGATTACAGGCGTGAGCCACCGTTCCTGGCCTAGATTGTACACTTTAAATGGTAAACTGTATGGCATATAAACTATGTCTCAATAAAACTGTTAAAAAAAAGAAATAGGAGATGGATCAAATGACAAAAGAATTGACAAATGGTACTGAGGGTTTAGCTGAGATTAGAAAATATAAATTTGCAGTGGTATCAGTTTGCATAATTATATGGTTTTCAAAACCGCCATTGCAAAATTGTAACTGAGACAATGAGATCTGACCTAACCAACTCCATCTCCATCTTGTTTCTCTTTTTTTCTTTTTCTTTTTGTTTTTGAGACGGAGTCTCGCTCTGTCGCCCAGGCTGGAGTGCAGTGGCGAGATCTTGGCTCACTGCAACCTCTGCCTCCCGGGTTCACGCCATTCTCCTCCCTCAGCCTCCCGAGTAGCTGGGACTACAGGCGCCCGCCACCACTCCCGGCTACTTTTTTGTAGTTTTATTAGAGACGAGGTTTCACCGTGTTAGCCAGGATAGTCTCGATCTCCTGATCTTGTGATCCACCCGCCTCAGCCTCCCAAAGTGCTGGGATTACAGGCGTGAGCCACCGTGCCCGGCCAACTCCATCTTGTTTCTAACCTCCACGCTGTCCTTGTTCATTCCTGGGTGTAGGCTGGACTAACTTTGGGAGAAACTTAGTTTACAGTTTAAAATGAAAATGATAACAGCCCTTTCCCAAAATGAATCTCCTTCTTGCCTGGGGACTAGACTGCCTTTGTAGGACTAACAAATTACCCAAAAGATTAGAAATTATGGTTTAGGAGTCATGCAGCTGGGGGCTACAAGATTTGGACTCTCCCCAAATTGCTCCTGGGGACAACATCGCTATCATAAAGCCTAAGATCAGTGCTTGATATATTTTGCAGACCCTGCACTTGATGGATCAGTTGGCACCACCCAGATCAATAAACTGGCTAATATGAGCTTGTGGCCCCCATCCAGGAACTGACTCATTGCAAGAGGACAGCTTCAGTCCCCTATGATTTCATCTCTGACCTGGCCAATCTGCACTCTTGACTCACTGCCCCCCACCCCACCCCAACCCACCAAATTATCCTTTAAAACTCTGATTCCTGAATGCACAGGGAAACTGATTGGAGTAATAATAAAACTCTAGTCACCTGTACAGGTGGCTCTGCGTGAATTACTCTTTCTCTATTGCAATTCTCCTGTCTTGATAAATTGGCTCTGTCTAGTCAGAGCAAGGTGAACCCATTGGGTGGTTACATTTCTTCCATACAATAGCTCACTGCATACAATCATTAACCAAAATGATCCAGGATTGGAGGTTTTTTTCTTTTTTTTTGCTCAGTGGGTGCAGAATAAGGGAAAGATATAAGGAAGTTGTGGGTGCTTCTGAAAGAGAAGTTCAGATTATCAACTATGGGGCCATGAGGTTCAGTCTTGATAGAAAAGGAAATAAAGACTGGGGACTGTGGGGGAAAACCCCAAAGGGATAAAATTCAAATTCCTTAATATGATTTATTATGCCTTTGATGATCTGGCTCCTGCTTATCTCTTGAGCCTCACATCTTGCTTCTTCTCTTACATTTTAAGTTCTAGTCATACAGAACCTTTAATTTTGAGTGCTTCTAATTCCGAATTTCTATACATTCTATTCTATCCTTCTCCCTTGCCCTTTTAGTTCTCAGATTAATGCTTGTTTCCTTAGAAGGTCTGCTCTAATCCCTAGGCAACCCTGCTACATATTCCTACAGCATCCTGCACTTCCTTTACCTAGCTTTTTTAGTGTGTCAATTCTATGAATTCAGGGTACATTAATATAAAGCTGCAGAAGCCTGACCATGGCCAAATACTGCTACTCTGTGTCAGTCTGTCTGAGGAGCCAGGTGTTTCTATAATCATGGTAGGCAGACTAATGAACTTCAAAGATGTCCATGTCCAAATCCCTGGAATCTGTGAATATGTTATCTCACGTGGCAACAGGGAACAAAAGTTGCAGATGCAATCAATGTTGCTAATCAGTTGACCTTGAGATGGAGAGATTATCCTAGATTCCCTGCGTAGGTGAAATCTCATCACATGAGTCCTTAAAAGTGGAAGAGGCAGAAGAGGAGAGGCAGAAAGATGCATGTGGAGAGGACTTGACCCACTGTTGCTGGTTTTGAAGATGAAGGAATGGGCCATAAGTCAAGGAATGGAGGCAGCCTTTAGAAACTGGAAGAGGCAAGGAAACAATTCTTCCCTACGGCCTCTGGAAAGGAACGCAGCAGCCCTGCTGACACCTTGATTTTAGCTCAGTGAGACCTGATCTCCAGAACTGTATGATAACAAATTCGTGTTAAGCCACTAAATTGTGGTAATTTGTTACAAAAATGGTAGAAAGCAAATACAGTTAACATTCCTACCTTGCCTCAGCATAATGCCAAGTAGACCTTGAAGGTTGCCATCTTATCTCAAGTACCTAAATCCAGGTGGATAGGCCCGAAACCAGCTGTTACGGGCTGAATTGTTGTATCTTCCCCAAATCCTTATGTCGAAGTCCCAACCCCCAGTACGTGAGAAAGTAACAGTATTTGAAGATAAGGTCTTTAAAGAGGTGATTGAATTAAAATGAGGCTGTTAGAGTGGGGCTCTAATGCAACGTGACTGGTGTCCTTATAAAAAAAGGAACACCAAGGCTGCACATGCACAGAGGACCAACCATGTGAAGAGGCAGCAAGAGGGCACCCAACTGTAAGCCAGAGAGAGGTCTCTGAAGAACCCAACCCTATAAGCACCCTGGTCTTGGATTTCCAGCCTCCAGAACTATGAGAAAATAAATTTTGAGTAAGTCACTCAATGTGTGGTATTTCATAATATGGAACTACTAAGAAATGTCAACTGGGCAAGAAAAGGCTAACTTCAGGCCTATATAACCCATTCCCTCTTTAGCAGGAATCAATGAACTCAATCAAATTTCCTCTAAAATATGCTGATATTTATTACCAGAGAGAAAATGTAAAGTCCTTATCTCTAAGATGCTTTTAGCAAGATATACTTGGTCTTTATAGATGGTTTATTGTAAAACTTGGGAATTGTGGATTCATGAGGCATGACTGGCTGGAGAATGAGGGCTCATTTAAACTGCATAATGAAGTATAAAAAGGAGATGTTGCAAAATCAAATGACTCCCTTTGTTTGAACAAGGTCTCCACATACAACGCTCAGAAAACTTGTCCATTTTGAATCCAAAGTGCACCGAGAGAGAAAAGGGCCATTTTTGGAGCTGGACTCTGTAACATTTTGAACTTCTCTAAAAAGAGTATCTCATCTGTGTCTGGTGATCATCCCATATCCTCTGATTCATTAAAGTTTGGTATTGGGTAAGAACTATGATTTATGTGTTTGACTTGACAAACCCTTTGAATGAAACAAGATTATGCATGGAAAAATTGTTTTGCACTTCTAATCTCAAATATTCCTGTTTTAAGTTCTATCAACCTAGTTTCAAAAATATCCTTTGGATAGAATTTCACATTATAAAGAGTTATATGATCAAAATAATCTGATAAAAGGGACAAACACGCATTGATTTGAAACTTTATTATATAAATTTTCATTTCTTTTAAAGATTACAAAACCTGTTCTATGACAGGAATACAAGCAATATTGTTCCAGGATTATTCATGGATACATCTGAAGAGCTTAGATTACACATTAATAGTATGATTTGAAAACTTCCCAGATTAGACTCTTAAGTAAAACAATTTAAAGTATTTAGTGATATTTGATCCTTTACAAGCATTTTATAATTATGGCAGCAATGCCAAGCATCTGATGCGATTTAACCACCAACAAAAGGTACAATACATAAGACTCCATGATATGGTATCTGGGCTTCTGGCATGCCTTACTAGAGAGAAACTAGTATAAAGGAAGATCATATATAATAGTAGAAAAATATTTGTGATTTTTTTCTTTTTTAAAAACTATTTAAGTAGGCACCCACCCCATTCCCACCCATGACCAAAAATGCAAAATAAGTACAACCCTTAGGTGTATACCTTCCCTTTTGCTTAGGGCAATAGTTAAGATAAACTAATATATGTATATGATTTTTAAGAGTTAAAAACTCATCACCCATCATCAGTAAGGATGCTAAGGAAGGCAATACCTTGAAGCTTTTTTTAAAATTAAAAAACAAAGCTTTAGATGGTAAACTACACTTACAGAAACACAAACCAAAATCTTTATGCCCTTGCTTTGTAGGTGAAAGTTCTATTTTAAATACTTCTTTGAAAAACTCAGTATACAGTTCATTCAGTACTATGGTGATAATAGGAGTAAAGATGTTCACTTCCATTGGACAATGAACTAATCTACTTAGAGAGGACTATTATAGCAACTCTCTTCTCATATATGTTTATATATACTCTACTCATGGTATGTGCTCTAAAGAGGTTTTATTGAGGTTTGTACCTCTGAACTTAAATCTCTACATTTTCCTTTCCACTAATCTCTATTCAAAATGTCATATACTTTGCTAGTTGCTCTGGGAGAAGTCATGGACACTTAAACAGCTTATCATGCAGTTCAAGATTATATGGCAAAATAATGAGGAAAGTGCCTTAAGAGGTAGGAAGTAGGCTCTCATCCCAACCCTTGGTATGCCCTGTTATGAAGTTAAAAAACTAGAATCAAAGTGGTAAATGTGAGGCTGATAGTAATACCAAGCTTTAGAAAATTAAGTTGACTTAGTTACTAGAATTCTTTGAGAACACTCAGTCACATTGGAACCAGTTGCAAATCACTTGATCACACAGAATACAGCAGTGTCAAAAACACATAAAGCACACTGTAGATACAAATTCTTCTTGGCCATCCATATTTGGGCATTATCATTCTGGAGATTCTTCATTGGAAAAAGTAGTTAAATGTGGCTCTGTTGAATACCACAGTCCCAAGAAAGTGAATTTCATTCCTTCATTAATTGGTCTCCACCA
Organism: Macaca nemestrina; assembly: GCF_043159975.1. NCBI lineage: Eukaryota > Metazoa > Chordata > Mammalia > Primates > Cercopithecidae > Macaca > Macaca nemestrina. The sequence continues at coordinate 140,567,703 of NC_092145.1, read as the reverse complement.
ATGGTCACTTGGGGAGACCAGCAAAATGTAAGCAACCTGGGGTTGAAAAGAGGACTATTTTCATTAATTGAAAAAAAAAATACTGAGTTAAGTCAAGTTATCTGTGAATTAAGTAAGGCTCAAAGTATATATCCAGTTTAAAATTAGTTACACGGCATTGGGCCTTTCAGAGGGACACAACTCTAGGACTAGATTGAAACCTCCTGGTTTAAGCACCAAGGTCAGCCATGGAATCCATCATATTCGTTAATCTGAGAAAACAGACCTTTTCTGAACCTTTACATTCCTGAGCTATCTATCCTAATGCCTTAATAAGTTTCAATGCTCCATCAATCATAAGATAAAATTTTCTTTATAAAATATAGTAAAGCAAACTGAAAAATTATAGGTCATTTTTAAAGGCCAGGAAGTAGAGAATATCAAAGCCATGTTGAGATGTGTATTGCTGGCCTCCATGGTGATTAAGCGCATCCATAGCAAGGGCTGCAAATCTTGAATGCTTTTCTGCTCTCATCCTAGGTTGGGCTTACCTGAGTCCCTTTTCTGCTGAATACATTCTGCCCTCTCTTGAAGCCTTTGCACCCACCTACCCTCTGTTCAAATCCTTCCTGGGCTGAAGGTGCAGGGCACAGTTAACGGGACAGCCCCACCTCCCATGATGTCCCCTGGCCCCAATAGCAGTCACTTCTTGAAAAGAGATGGGAAATGGTTGACCCAAACCCGCTTTTTGGAGTGCACTGCATATGAAATGTGGCAACTCTACAGCATACACACCACACCTTCTCTCCAGACAATCATAACTGACTTTTCACACACACAAGCTTCATAGCATCTCAACTTTGGGCCTTGTCAAAATTATTACATTTTTGGACTTTTGGGGTTGCTTGTGAATCAATGCATCCATATCAGATCTGTTCAAGTTGGGGGTCTGTTGCATTAGAAATAAGACATCTCTATAAACCAGAAAAAGCTGAAATGATTTATAAAAAACAAAAATTAAAAAAGGATGAAAAACTTACCTTCATTTAACATCATCACTTCAAAGGGAAGATACAAAACACATGGTAGTGTAATTCATACTTTCCAGTATGTGCTTGACAAGCTTAAATTCAATCTCTCATTTTGTAAAAGAGGCCTGATAGTTTAGTTTCTTCTTTCACAATGAAATATCTTTAAGACTGGACTGATACCTTCTGGGAGAAGCCTCAGTAATTGGCAGCACTAATTGGTGAAAGGCAGAAGCCTTTAAGGGCCTCAATACCACACCTGTAGGGGCCTGAAGAATTGACGTTGAGAAATTAATGGAAAAGTTAACCCAATACAAGCACTATATTTAGAGCACATTGTTGGCCAAGTTTTTCCACTGTATGTCAAAAGCAATGGAAGGGACTAACAGGACCACAGATGAAATAAATTTAGGTAGAAAGCCTTCCATTTTGTGAACATATAACTTGCTTTTCTCCAATAAAATTGGCTGCTTGACTAGGCAAAGAAGGCAATTATCTTCGAAAGAAATAAAAGTTGGCATCATATACCAGTAGAGGACTGCCCAAGAAATATGTAGTTATTGAACTCAGCTACTGGTTGGTGATCATATGAAGGAAAGGCAGCATGGTGTTATGAGGGGGGAAAAAAATCAAAATGGGGAGAAGTTAAGGATTCTAGACTTTGATATGTGTCTTAGGTTCTCTACATGCAATATGAGAAAGTTGGATTGGGTAATTTGTAAGGATTATGTGTTTACTTCTAATTCTAAAAGACTATGATGGACAATACTCCTAAGCAATTATGGAGTAGCATCAGTGTAAAAAATCTGAAAATATCTCTTTTTCTGCTCAGAATGACATTAACATATTAAAAGTGACAATAATTTGAGATGACCATAGTTTGAAACACTGAATAGAGGAGGGGAAAAAAGCTCCCTTTCCAGGCAATGGAAAGCAGCTTTTAATAGTTAGCATCCATATATTCAAGAACTTGAAAATACTTTCTCTATGTAGATATTCTGATATCCCTCCTATACATTATTTCATTTAGAAGCTAAACTTACATTTGATTTCTATGCAGTAATCTTTTTTGTGTCACTTGGGCAAAATAAATGTTATAGATTTCCCCTTTCTCTTTAATTGCATAGAGGAGAAATCAAGGAATGACAAGTGGATTTCAGGACATTTAGATAAACCACACTCTCTTGGCTTTGTACTCTTAGGGGAAAATTTAAAGCTTCTGTGGCAGGAAAAAAGGCTTCTGATATAAACGGCTTATTACATGATGACAAGAAAAATCCATGAGTACATTCTTTTCTTTTTTTTTTCTTCTTCTTGAGACAGACTCTCACTCTGTCGCCCAGGCTGGAGTGCAATGGCGTGATCTTAGCTCACTGCAACCACCACTTCCCAGGTTCAAGTGATTCTCCTGCATCAGCCTCCTGAGTAGCTAGGATTACAGGCATGTGCCACCATGCCCAGCTAATTTTTGTATTTTTTAGTAGAGATGGGGTTTTGCCATGTTGGCTGGCTGGTCTCGAACTCCTGACCTCAGGTGATCCACCTGCCTCGGCCTCCCAAAGTACTGGGATTACAGGCATGAGTCAATGCACCTGGCCCGTATGGGTACATTCTTGATGAGGTAAGTCAAATCACTTTTTTCTTGCTCATATGTCTTTTACATTACATACTGATGTACGCTAAGCAGCTTGGCAAAGACACAGGTAATAATGGGGACTGAAGTTTCTTTCGTCAAATACAATTGTGGAAACTACCAAATTAGATGCAGATAATGAATACTGCAATCTAAGCAGGCCCAGTGGCCATTATGAAAACTGATCATTCCTGAAGTCAAAGGAAATGGTATGTGGCTATAAATTATCATGAGGGATTCAGAAAATACTTAATGCTGTTCACTTAGCCTGCCCTACCTATAATTTTAGGTTATAACAGATACTGTTTGATCAATAATGTTTTATTCCCTAAAATAAGAAAGTTTAAATCCAATTTCATATAGAGGCCTTTGGCCTTTATTACATTTAAATTAGTGTTTAATATAGAATATCTATTTAAACATGAAATATCCAATAGGACTTCAATTACCTGTTGCTAAATTTTCCTTCACCAATCTCCTTACCATGACTCTTTTTTTTTTTTTTTTTTTTTTTTTTTTTTGAGACGGAGTCTCGCTCTGTCGCCCGGGCTGGAGTGCAGTGGCCGGATCTCAGCTCACTGCAAGCTCCGCCTCCCGGGTTTACGCCATTCTCCTGCCTCAGCCTCCCGAATAGCTGGGACTACAGGCGCCCGCCACCTCGCCCGGCTAGTTTTTTGTATTTTTTTTAGTAGAGACGGGGTTTCACCGTGTTAGCCAGGATGGTCTCGATCTCCTGACCTCGCGATCCGCCTGCCTTGGCCTCCCAGAGTGCTGGGATTACAGGCTTGAGCCACCGCGCCCGGCCTCCTTACCATGACTCTTAAAGGGCTTTGACGTATATTGGCAAAATCCCAGATGATATGCCAAATTCTAAGTATGGATGCTATGTAAGATTAGAAGTACAAGGACTACTTCCTTAATTAAGGAAAAAAGAACTCTAAGGAGTTGCAAAGTATATGGACTAACTTCATAGGTGTATTCTTGATTTCATGCCACACACATATAACTTTCTCTACCATAACAGCTCTCTAGGTTAGTCTGACAGAGCACCTGACTTTAAGAAACAAACAAATGAATGAACCAGTGAAACAGACATGGGGAAAGATATGTACATTTTGGAAGTATTACATTCAACAGCTGTTCCACAATCTGGCCATTTTTAGGGCTGTCCAACAATACTGTTAATCCAGGTGAACTATTTAACCAGATTTAATAGTCAATTGATTAATAATAGATTCCAAGTTAAACAAGGCATGTATACATTAAAGAAAGCAGTACAGAAATGTACTGTATATGAACTGTTTACAAAAACATACAAAATGTTGGATGGCACAAGGGATACAGTGCTAATATAAACGGATTGTTTAAGCTAAGTGCTTAACATAAACTGTCCATCCCTATAACTAACAAAGAATATTTAAGGGACATGAAATATTTCCTATAAAAATAATGCTATATGGTGTACTTTATTCAGTGTATTTTTAGGTGGTATTCATATGTTCATCATTTTTCTCATTGATTCAGTGACTGTATCTTCATCATGTTTCCATTTTCATTTCTTCCGAAGCTCCAGGAAAATCTAACTTGCTAACAATCATTTAAAGCGAGAAGAGACGAAAGCAGGAGCAGCAGCAGGAACAGCAGCATTATGGGTACCAGCTGGGACAGTGTGTGCTTGCAGGTGTCTCTCAGATATGTGCTACCTGTCGCCAGAACTTGTGCTATCAGCTTACACCATGGTACCAAATATCTCACTGAGGTCACTTCACAGGGCTGTTGAGGTGATTTTTTTAATACCTCTCCGCTGAGCAAGAGTAGAGCGGCCTACTGGTTCCAAAACTGGTGACTGATTACGGTTCAAAGCAGAATATGTAGCTGCCATGGCACCCTGAACAAAGGAAATAAAGGTAATAACAAAAATGACAATGGATAGTCACACGTACACAAATACAAAATGAAGTTTTTTCATATGCAAATGTATACAGATTTTATTTGGTTCATAATGAAAATAACCACATTGGTCAAATCCACTGATTTAACCAAAACTGTAGAGGCCAACGTGGAGGTTAAAATTATGTATGAGAGAGAACAAAGATAGCCTCATAACAGGTAGTCCTCAAGACTATTCAACATTTTTTCCCTTTGCATTCCTTTAATGCATAAAGGCACTAAAGAGACAGGAAGGCATGCTCTTTAAGTTGGGAAATCCATAAGCTTAATCTGTCCTTACTGATAGTGAATACCTACTTATGTAGACTGAGAGGAACTCAAAAGTCGCTCTTAAACTAGTTTTATTACTAATATATTGACATGCCTTGAGCTTTTCTAAGTCACCCACTGTAAGAGAATCTCAGAACAGAACTGGATGCAGGATGAAAGAGAAAGGTGCTGAGGGCATGGACAGGGCTTCTTGAAGTATCTCCTGGAGGACATGTGGAAAACAGTGACTATAGGGGGCTGCTCACCTTTACTAGATGTGGTGCATCCTGTCTGTTTAGTTGGTATTGTGGCAGTTGGTCCCAGTGGACGATCCAAGGATGTCTGAGCACAAGAGCAGCAGTCAGTCTCTGATGAGGGTCTACATGAAGCATCTTTGACACCAGGTCCTGTAATGGGAATAATAATAAAACAAGCTTAAACCTTTTGTTTTGCTTCTTTTTCTATGGCTCTTGATACTAATGAACATTCTTCCTTAGCTTCTATGATACTGCTTTTTCTGGTAGCAGCCCTTTGGTCAACGTGGTAATTTGGGGAAAAAAAAATCAGTCTCCGTTTTTTCCCTGCTAAATAACAGTAATTTGGTACATCACAAACGGTCAATTTAGCATGTTTTATGTATCTTTAATACTCTGGCTCTTTTTTCCTTCAGATTTTCTGAGTTTCCTACATTTTTGTAGGTTTATTTATTTATTGAAACAGGGTCTCGTTCTGTCACCCAGGCTGGAGTGCAGTGGCATGAAATCGGCTCACTGCAACCTCTGTCTCCTGGGCTCAAGTGATCCTCCCACCTCAGCCTCCCAAGGAGCTGGGACTACAGGTGTGTGCCACCATGCCTGGCTAACTTTTATGTTTTTAGTAGAGACGGGGTTTCACCATGTTGCCCAGGTTGGTCTCCAACTCCTGGATGCAAGTGTTACTCCCGCTTCAGCCTCTCAAGGTGCTAGGATTACAGATGTGAACCACCATGCCTGGCCAGTTTATTTTTAAGTACTATTCAGTTACTTTGATTTTTTTTTTTTTTTTTTTTTGGTGCAGCTGGTAATACCGAAAAACAACATGAATGTCCACTAATAGGAATTTAATTGGAGGGCTCTAAATGCCCCCTGAAAAGATTATAGTATTTTTTTTCCTACTTCAAAAGCAACTCATGCGCATTAGAGAATAATCAGAAAATACTGGAAAGTGAAAGCACATGAGGAACAGTTCCACAGTACCACTCTTCCAGACACAGTCACTGTTAGCACTGCATAGCTATCTAAATGCCATTCCTATGCATGGAATGTAGATGCATATAATTGCTACATGGGTTTTACACTTTTCAAAATAACACCACTGTCATTTATAAAAGCCACCATTTCTTAAATTTTTCATTCAAAATACATTTGTTAAGTATCCATTAAAGTCCAGGCATTCTGCTAGGCACTGGGTAGTTAGCAGTGAACAACACGGAAATGAAGTCTAGGCAACATAGTGAGGCCCTGTCTCTACAATTTTTTTTTTTTTTTTTTTAAAGCTGAGTGTGGTGGCATATGCCTGAGGTCCCAGCTATTTGGGAGGCTGAGGCGGGAGGATCATTTGAGCCCAGGAGGTCACGGCTGCAGTGAGCCATGATTGAACCACTGTACTCTAGCCTGGGCAACAACGCGAGACCCTGTCTCAAAAAAAAAAAAAAAAAAAAAGACAAAATGAACTCTGACTTCATGAAGTTTTCAGTTCAGTGAAAGAGAGATAAAGAATCAATAACCACAAAGCAAGTAAGTTATCTGACAGGATGAATAGACACCAGGTGCAGCTAGAGGGACCTGTACTGTGCGAGGTGGCTTAAAAGGGACTTTTTAAGAGGAAGATAAGACCTGTAGGATAAGCAGGAGCTAGATTAGAGAAAGGGGGAAACACTGCCTCAGATAGAGTAAAGAATGGAGAGTGAGTTTGGAGGAACACTCTCAGGTGAAAGAGATGTCACAGTTAAGGAACTGGCAGCAGTACAATGTGGCTACAGCATAAATTTACTGTGAAGGAGAATGTGGCAGTGGATAAAGTGGGAGAGGTGAGAAGGGACCAGACCAGGAAAGTCCCTGTAAGCCATATTTGCAAATGTGAACTTACTTGCTGGTAATAAAGTGTTTAAAGTTAGGGAGTGATGTGGTTAAGTAGAAAGATCGCACTCACTGAGTGTGGAGGAAAATGGACTGGTGAAAGATGACAACTTCAGGGAGGTGTATGAAACAGAGAGAATTGGGCTGGGCGTGGTGGCTCATGCCTGTAATCCCAGCACTTTGGGAGGCCAAAGTGGGAGGATTACTTGAGCCCAGGAGTTCAAGACCAGCCTGGGCAACGTAGTGGGATTCCATCTCTACAAAAAATTTAAAAATTAGCTGGGAGTGGTGGCGCATGCCTGTAGTCCCAGTTGTTCAGGAGGCTGAGGTGGGAGGATAGCGAGAGTCCAGAAGTTTGAGGTTGCAGTGAGCTGTGATTGTACCACTGCAACTCTAGCCTGGGCAACACAGTGAGACTCTGTCTCAAAAAAAAAAAAAAAAAAAAAAAAAAAAAAAAAAAAGAAAAGAAAAGAAAAGAAAAAGTTAAAAAGGAGAGAAAAATGGAGGTATTTAGGATAAAGAACTGACAGAATCTCGTGGTTAACTAGATCTTGGGAATTGGGGTGATGTTGTCCCAGGTACTCCTCTGCTATGAAACATTTATGGTTTCTTACTTTTAGTTACTAACTGCTAAGAACAGGGATACGCAATTGAATAGAACTGGAAATAAAAAAATTAGGAACCTCCCTTTTGCAATTCTGAAAGTAGGCAAAAGTGCTTAAAATTGCATAAAGCTTGCAAAACTGTCCAGGGGTACCAAAAAACTCAAATTATAATTTTAATCAAATCTATAAGTTAATGAACTTTGGCAAACTCACTTCAAACTACTTCTTTTACTACAGCCCCTTTAATGGCTACTCCTCCTACGCTTTCTCTTTAAGCGATGCTCTCCAGAATTCCTTCCTTGGCTCTCTTACCACTCTGCTCAGATAATCTCATTCACATTCATGGCTTTAGCTACTATGGATGATGACAACTCTTAACTTTTAAGTTTCACCCCAGACTTCTCTTTTAAGACCTATAACCATATAGACAGTTGCCTGATGGACATACATCTCTTAATTTATAATGTCCAAATCTGCAACCACCACTCCTCTCAAAACTACTTCTTTTGTATTCTACAAATCAGTGAAGGATACCACCCCTCATCCATCTGCCCAAGGTAGAAATGGGGACTACATACATTACAACTGCTTCTCTCTAATTTCTTATGTATAATAAACCATCAAGTCTATTTTGCCTCCTCAATTTCTCTTCCATTTGGTTCAAATTCCATCACAACTGCTCTAGTATAGGTCCTCATCATTCATGACCTGAAATATTGCAAAACCTTACAAGTACTGTCCCTAATATTAGGTCAGTGAGGACTGAATGAAACAACACAGGTAAAAGTGTTAGCATAGTCCTTGGCACATAAATGCTCAGTAAATGCCAGCTGTGGTCTTCTTGTTCTCAAAGCCACGTTTGACCCACATGACTGACAACATTCACATATGCAACTTGCTCTTGAGGGGATACACCCAGATTGATAGAGCCCTCCCTTCTATCTTGTGGCTAATCATGGAATTATATCATGCTTGTAATCACAAGTCTTAACTGTACATATCAGCAACAGTTACTAGTAATAACATGGAATCTATATGTCAGGTTGTGAGTTGGATACAATTTTTTGTGCTCTGTGTCTCCATTCTCACCTGCCCTTCCTCTCTCACCAAAAAAAGCATACCAGGATGTAAGTGAATAAAGAAAATCACAATAACCTCAACTTGCTTTAACTTACACCTCAACTTGCTTTAACTTACTAAAAAATCAATTAATGTGTAAGCTCTGATATTTTATTATTGGTAACATTACTTAATATACCTCACAACCTATCATGACAAAGTTTGTGGTGGACTCCATAGCTAAGAATTACTGCTCCACAGAATGCACTTTAAAAAGGAAAATCTGATCACTGCACTGCTTAATATGTGTTTTAACAGCTCCACAATACCCAGAGTTAAGCCCACAATCCTCAGCATGAGCCACAAAGCCTTTCACAATCGGTTCATCAGCTATCTTTTCTCATGCAACCCTGCACTACTCACATGGAATGACTAGCCTGGAGGCATTCTGCTATTCTCATGCTATCATCACCACCTATCTGCATGTGCTGATCCCTCAGCTTAGGACTACATCTTTCTTTTTTTTTTGAGACGGAGTCTTGCTCTGTCGCCCAGGCTGGAGTGCAGTGGCCGGATCTCAGCTCACTGCAAGCCCCGCCTCCCAGGTTCACGCCATTCTCCTGCCTCAGCCTCCCGAGTAGCTGGGACTACAGGCGCCCATCACCTCGCCCGGCTAGTTTTTTGTATTTTTTAGTAGAGATGGGGTTTCACCATGTTAGCCAGGATGGTCTCGATCTCCTGACCTTGTGATCCACCCGTCTCGGGCTCCCAAAGTGCTGGGATTACAGGCTTGAGCCACCGCGCCCGGCCAGGACTACATCTTTCTGCTCCCCAAATCTGCCTGGCAAACTCCTTCGCTGCTTTTGGAAAGCTTTCCTTAAAATCCTTCTGACTAAGCATCATCTGTGAACTTCTCTAGCACAGAAATTGTACCACTTTTACAGCACATGTGACACTGTACTGTGTATTTCTGACTGTCTCCCAACTAGACCGTAAGCAACCTGAGATCGGGAATTCCATCTTTGTCACATCTTTTATCTCTAAGGCCTTCATTTATTAAGCACATTGTAGGCACTCAATAAGGGAACTACAAAGGAAACAGGTACCCAGAGAAATGAATTATCTGGTTTAAGACATTTTATTGTTAGAAAAAGATAAAGGCTGACATTTCATTTTATTTATTTATTTTTTATTTATTTTTTTGAGACAGAGTCTTGCTCTGTTGCCCAGGCTGGAGTGCAGTGGTGCACTCTTGGGTCACTGCAACTTCTGCCTCCCCAGTTCAAGCGATTTTCCTGCCTCAGCCTCCCGAGTAGCTGGGATTACAGGCATCTGCTACCACACCTGTCTATTTTTTTTTGTATTTTCAGTAGAGATGGGGTTTCACCATGTTGGCCAGGCTGGTTTTGAACTCCTGACCTCAAGTGATCTGCCCATCTTGGCCTCCCAAAGCATTAGAATTACAGGCGTGAGCCACCATGCCTGGCCAACATTTCATTTTAAATGCAGATATAAAACCAAATAGTATCTATACAGACATTAAATTGGTCAACTGAGTCTTCAGGCCCTATGCCAATAGAATCTACATACTTTTGATGTGTTCTATTTACTTATACGATCACCTCAACTCAAGCTTTCACCCCTAAGAAAAAAGAATATGCACTTTTACCAATATGTATCCTCTTTATCTACTCTGTTTTTCTTATTTTGAAGTAAAAAACTTCTTTTTAAAGAATTCTCTATGAAAAAAGTGAAAACAGAGCAGAGTTGGAAAGCAAGTCAGTGCTATTCAGGGGATGGCAGATCTTCCAGTGAGAAGGGCTCTTCAAATTATTTCATGCAGATGCTATAAAACCATACCTCTGTTTATTGTGAAAAAACTGAAACCCCTTTCTTCATAATCTGAATTAGTTATTATTTATCATGTTCTTCAGTGAGAAACAGTTTTAAAAGTATAAATAATAAGGCCAAACCAATGTCAGCTGGGAAAGAAACAAAATAATGGGTCCATTTTTGAGTTCAAATTATTTGATAACATCACTTTAACATACTAATTTATAAACAAAGGTTTCTAACTGGTAGTATTTCTTCTCACTATGGATCATAAAAAATTATTTTCTCAAAAGCTTATAATAGGAAGCTATACTTACCTTTGCTGTGTCTGAAACAGAATTCCAGTAACCACCACTGAGTGAGAATTTTCCGCTACCTATTCGTGCCAATATTTCCTCTGGTGTATCATCAGGACCATTTGCAAATGGAGTGTAACTAATTTATAATAAAATTAAAATATTAATGAATAAAATTTCTTACTTGGTTGGTAATCTCAAAAGTATTCTAATTCAGTTAACGTAATATTTTATTAAAATCTACCAAAGTGAAAAAAATCAACAAAATGAAGCTCCATAAGGCACCAGGTAAAGCATGGGTTATAAAATATTAATCATATTTAATATACAATAATATAAATATTTTAAGACATGACACATTATAGAATAAAATATTAAGAAATAGTGTAGGCCAGGCAACGTGGCTCATGCCTGTAATCTCAGCACTTTGGGAGGCTAAGGTGGGTGGATCACGAGGTCAGGAGTTCGAGACCAGCCTGGCCAATATGGTGAAACATTGTCTCTACTAAAAATACAAAAATTAGCTGGGCGTGGTAGTGCCTGCCTGTAGTCCCAGCTACTCGGGAGGCTGAGGCAGGAGAATTGCTTGAACCTGGAAGCAAGACTCCGCCTCAAAAAAAAAAACCAAAAAAAAAAACAAAAACAAAAAAAACCCCTCTATGTTTCTGACATGACAAGAGTACAAAAAAGTATGGAAAAAATCAATTTAGGACCTCGAGACATTAATAAATAGTACATTACAAAAAATCAGTAATGATATAGCCATAAATGTGGAATTGTTACAGAATTGTATATATTAGATAACATGAGAAAACATGGAAAGATATGACAACATCTGAATTAAAAAAAAAAAAAACCTACATAGGACAGGTACAGTGGCCCATGCCTGTAATCCCAGCACTTTGGGAGGCCAGAGCAGGAGGATCACTTGAGCCCAGGAGTTTGAAACCAGCCTGGGCAGCACGGCAAGACCCTGTTTCTACAAAAAAATAAAGAAATTAGGCAGGTGTGGTGGTGCACCCCTGTAGTCCTAGCTACTCCTATTCGGGAGGCTGAGGTGAGAGGATTGCTTGAGCCCAGGAGTTTGGGGCTACAGTGAACTATGACTGTGTCACTGTACTCCAGCCTGGGCCACAGAGTGACACCCTGTCTCTAAAGAAAAAGCAAACAAACAGACAAACAAACAAACCTTAAACAAAACAAAAACCTAGATAACTTAAGCAAAATGGTGCTTAGAACGTATGGTATACACTCACCCGGTAAGCATTGTATAGAGTAGGACACCAAGACTCCATATATCACAAGCAGCATCATAGCCTTGTCGTTTTAAAACCTAGAAAAAGTGCAAAATTAGTATTACTATACCACCATTTTGTATATATATTTGTATAGGCTAGGAACTGAATTATATATCCCAAATCAACAACTATAAGGAAAATTTCAACAGAACATGGTTACCAAATAAGGCAATACATTAGTCCTATTCTAGAACATTCTACTACTAATAATTCATATATAAATTTAATTTTGGTATTCAAATTAATATTGAGTATTGTAGGTACACAGGAATATAAAACAAACTGAAGATAACTTTCTTATTTTAATGAATTTATATTTTGTTTGGGGCTACAGAAATATTTACAAAAAACAATGCTTTTAAGAACACATACACACACAAGCACATAAAGAACACACATAACCTAGCACAAAAATCACCAACTTTTATCAGGCATGAACTATGACAAATACAAAAAATCCCTGATTTCCTTAAAAAAAAAAAAAAATCTGATGGGAAATAAACATACAAATAGTTAACAACTCAACCTGATAAATATTATAATAAAATCAAGTCTGGGTAGGGTATGGTGGCTCATGCCTGTAGTCCAGCACTTTGGGAGGCCAAGGTGGGAGGATCACTTGAAGCCAGGAGTTTTGAGAACCCGGGCAACACAGCAAGACCTTATTATTATTATTATTGAGACAGGGTCTCACTCTGTCGCCCAGGCTGTAATGCAGCGGCATGATCTTGGCTCACTGCAGCATCTGCCTCACGAGTTCAAGCAATTCTCCTGCCTCAGCCTCCCGAGCAGCTGGGATTACAGGCATGTGCCACCAAGCTTAGCTTACTTTTGTATTTTTAGTAGAGATGGGGTTTCACCATGTTGCCCAGGCTGATCGCAAACCCCTGAGTTCAAGCAATCCACCCGCCTTGGCCTCCCAAAGTGCTGGGATTACAGGCATGAACCACGGCATCTGGCCAAGATCTCATGTTTAAAAAATAAAAATAAAAAATAAGCCAGGTACGGTGGTGTTCTCCTGTAGTTCCAGCTACCTGGGAGGCTGAGGCAGGAGGACTGCTTGAGCTGAGGAGTTCAAGGCTGCAGTGAGCTATGATTGCACCACTGTATTCTGGCCTAGGCAACAGAGGGAGACCTTGTCTCTAAACAAACAAAAACCCCAAATTATGTCTTAAATGTTATAGGTATGAAGATGAGGAAGCAATTTATTCTTGACATGGGGAGAGAAGGAAGGCTAGAGGGTGGCCTGCTTATATTGGACCTATAAGTAAGAGAGCAGAGCGGGTTTAGTGATAGGCCAGAAGTTCAGTGTGTCTAGAACTTCAGGTAGGGAATACCAGAGAGACTGAAGGGCTTTTTTTTTTTTTTTTTTTTTTTTTTTTTGTTAATAGAGGGGTTCTTGCTTTGTGACCCAGGCTGGAGTGCAGTGGTGTGATCCTTGGGTCACTGCAACCTCAAACTCTTGGAGTCAAGTGATCCTCCTACCTCAGCCTCCTGAGTAGCTGAGACTACAGGCACGCCACCATGCCCAGCTAATTTTAAATTTTTTTGTAGAGATGGGGTCTCACTATGTTGCCCAGGCTGGTCTCAAACTCCTGGCCTCAAACAGTCCTCCTGCCTTGGCCTCCCAAAGTGCTGGGATTACAGGCATGAGCCACCATGCCCTGCCTCAAGGGCTTTTATAATAGCTTGTTAAGAAATTTAGATTCTTCTGTAGGCAATCAGATGTCATTGAAACATTAAACAGGGAAATGAAAGGCTGGCATTTTATTCTAATTATTTCTTCAGTAAGTCTTCGATTGAATTATTATTAATAATTCTGTACTAAACATAGTGAATGAGTTTTAAAACACACTAATACTGCAAGCAAACTCTCTCACAATTACCTCTGGTGCAACAAAATTTGCAGTATAACAAGGAGTCATGAGAAGACCATTTTCCGCTCTCAGCTGTTTTGCAAAGCCAAAATCACAAATTCGAATAGATTCTGGATTACCAGATTCATCCACATAAAGAATGTTGCTAGGTTTCAAGTCTCTATGAACCACCTAATTGAAATACAAATTAAAGAGTTATGTTAACAATATATTTCCATTACTGAAAGTTCTTTATTCACAAACTGTCAAGCAATACACTTAACAAGATGATGAGTGCTGACCTTTAAATTAGCCCAACATTATAAAATACTGATAATGTAAAGCATAACTCTCTAACATAGACCTGGGGCAAGGAGGAGGAGGAAGAAAGAATAGTACTTACCTCCCTCCTCTTTGTCCAATTGAGTAACTGGGTTAAGGAGAAAGGCAAACAGCAATAATATATCTACCTCCAGGTTGATCACTCATTTAATATTGAGTGTCTATCATGTACCAGGGTATTATATAAGCTTCTGTAGATACTGTGATGAACAAGACCCATAAGATCCTGGCCTTTCCATGCTAGGAGCTTACACAGTTCTGGGGGAAGCAAAGAATAGGTTGAGACATGGGGCATAACTTTAAATAGGGCAGTCAGGAAGGGTCTCTAGATGAGGTAACGTCTGATCCAGTATCTGAAGAACAGAATGAATGAGCCATAAGAACAGTAAGGGAGAGTCATTCTAACTAGAAGGAACAGCATGTACAAGGTACATACACAACAAATATATTCTGATAGACTAAATGGAATAGACAGGGCATTCAGGAGTAAAAAGGAAAAAAACAAAACAAATCTGGACTTTATTTTTGGTATTGCCTATTTGATATACAAGGTGTTACACATGCAAGAAGAAATCTCTTCTTTAGAGTTTTGTATTATTTTCCTCTTTTAATGATCTACCTGAGTACAGTAGTCCCCCCTTATCCGTGGGGTATATGTTTCAAGACCCCCAGTGCATTCCTGAAACTGAGGACAATACCAAAGTCTCTATATTTTTTCCTAGATATATATACCTATGATATAGTTTAATTGATAAATCAGGCACAGTAAGAGATTAACAATGACTAATAATAAATTAGAACACTTGTAACAATATACTGTAATAAAAGTTATGTGAATGTGGTCTCTCAAAATACTGTAATATTTTTGACAATGGTTGACTGTGGATAACTGAAACCACAGAAAGCAAACTTGCAGATTAGTGGGGGACTACTGTACTTTTTTTTTTATCATAAGCTTCTCTTACATTCCTTTTTAGACTTAAGTGTGCCTTCTGTCACCAAATTCTGAGTCTATGTTCCAATCAATCAAATTAGATTTAGTTCCTCACATCCGGGACATCACTTCTCCAGACTATTTTAATAACAAATTACTGATCAGGCATTGGGAAAAGAACACAGAAGACTTTCATGACTGCAAGGTCATAAGTTCCTCAGTGACTACTGAGTTCTACCAATTTCAAGTTACAATACTAAGCAAATCTTGATAAGTTAGAAGGCAGGAAGCTCTAGAATTAACACATTCTACTTGGCTTTCAGGGGCAAAGACAAAACAAGAAGAAGGTATTGAAACTGAACTCCTGAAGAGGTAATCTTTTATATATGCATATATCAAAACATCACGTTGAATACCATGAATATATATAATTTGTCAACTAAAAAATTTTTTAAAAATTATTTTCCCCTTGCTTTCCATTCCTCTTCACTCCTCTGCTGTTCTCCTTTCTTCCCTCCCTCCCCTCATTTTCTCCTTTCCTCCCAGACTTCCCTTCTTTTTTTTTTTTTTTTTGAGATGGAGTCTCACTCTGTTGCCCAGGCTGGAGTGCAGTGGCGCAATTTCAGCTCACTGCAACCTCCGCCTCCCAGGTTCAAGCAATTCTCCTGCTTCAGCCTCCCGAGTAGCTGGGATTACAGGCATGCACCATGACACCCGGCTAATTTTTGTAATTTTAGTAGAGACGGGGTTTTGTCATGTTGGCCAGGCTGGTCTCGAACTCCTGACTTCAGGTAATCCACCCACCTTGGCCTTCCAAAGCACTGGGATTACAGGTGTGAGCCACTGCGTCCGTCTGTCTTTTTTAAAAAATACGATTTTCTCGAACTCCTGACCTCAAGTGATCTGCCCGCCTCAGCCTCCCAAAGTGCTGGGATTACAGGCATGAGCCACTGTGCCCAGCCTAGAAGTACAATTTTCTTTTGCTATTTACTAAAAATCTGCATACAAGAAGAATGAAGAGCATATCCACCAGCCAGAAGCATTTGACTCTTTTGTCTCATTGTTGTAAGGATTTCCTTTTATACATGAATACAAACCAGGATTCCTTGGTTCTGCTTCTAACCTGAAGTGGGCCTGGTATTCATGAGTACAGAGTGACCTAGCAGAAACAATGCTATGTTTTCCAGGTCGGAAGAGATCACTTACTTTTCCTTGGAAGCACAAGAGTTTAACATAAACAAGCTAGGATATCAAAGGCACACTTCAATCTCAATAATAAAAGTTTATATAGAGGAAGATCAGTAGGATAATTCAGCTAATAGCAGTTATTTTCCATTTCATGCATAAAGTAACTTCTATCTAATTTTAGCTCAAACATAAAGAAAAAAAGTGTGTGCATGTATATATAGAGTGTTAAAAAGACTTACCCCTTGTGCGTGAAGATATTCAACGGTTTTGGTTATAGTGAACAGGACAGCACTGGCCTCTCGTTCAGAGAAAAATTTTTGTCTAAGAATTTTATCCAGCAATTCACCTCCTTTCATAAGTTCTGTTACTACATACACATATTTTCCATCATCATATACCTATAAATTTCAACATCAAAATGTAAATATTATTTGAAACTTTATATGTGCTCAAAACAAAGTTTAAAATATAAAAGAAAAATTAAACTCACTTCATATTCAAGAAAAATTTTATTATTTTGAGACAGACATGCGCTCTGTCGCCCAGGAGTGCACTGGCACAATCTTGGCTCACTGTAATATCCACTTCCTGGGCTCCAGCGATCCTCCCACTTCAGCCTCCCAAGCAGCTGAGACTACAGGCACATGCCACCACACCTGGCTAATTTTTGCATTTTTTTGTAGAGACGAGGTTTCGCTGTGTCTCCATGAGCAGGGATAATCTGAGGAAATTTGAGTTTTTACAACCCCCAGAGAAGGCCTTCAGGCCTATGTGAGCATCATTGGCAAGAGAAGACTTAACACTACCTGGGGAGTTCACACTCTTTGCCAACACTTTGTTATAATAACAGTCAAGAGAGACATAGGCAACAGTGTATCATGACAGTCCAAGGAAAGATACTTTACTTGTCCTGGGGTGGCAATGGGCAGGGCAGGCTTCCTGGAAGAAGCAGTGCCTTAGCAAAATCTTTTATGTGTGGTAGTTAGCCAGGTAAAGAAAAATAGATGGTGTTAGCAACTGAGGGAACTATAAATTCAGGCAGAGCAACATGGGAAATTGAGGCATGTGCAAGAAATTTACATACTAGAACACAGAGCATAAGGTGTATGAGAAAGTGTGTGTGAGAAGTCTGAAAACTACAGAGGAAGGCAGGGTCTTAAGGGGCTAGGGACTTTAGACCGTAGGCAGGGAAGTTAAATGGGTAGTTATGAGTGTTAGATCTCTCTTCTAGTAATGTAGAAGATACTTTGGAGAGTGAGACTAGTCAATATTGAATATGAACTAATAGTAATATTAACATTGAACATTTAGGTAAGTGTTCAAGTGCAGATATTAAAAGCAATAATATCGTGCTTTCCTTCTTAAAGCAAAAGTAGAAAAAAATAACTGTACAAACATATCTTTATTGATAAATGAAATTATGTCATATACACATATACATTGTTTTCAAATCTACTTTTTAAACTTACCATGCTGAATTTTTTTGTTTGTTTTTGTTTTTGAGACAGGGTCTTGCTCTGCTGCGCAGGCTGGAGTGCAGTGGTGTGATAACTGCTCACTGCGGTCTTGACCTGCCAGGCTGAAGCAATCCTCCCACCTCAGCCTCCAGAGTAGCTGCGACTATAGGCATGAGCTACCATGTCAGGCTAATTTTTAAATATTCTTTAG
Organism: Macaca nemestrina; assembly: GCF_043159975.1. NCBI lineage: Eukaryota > Metazoa > Chordata > Mammalia > Primates > Cercopithecidae > Macaca > Macaca nemestrina. The sequence goes on along the minus strand of NC_092145.1, from coordinate 140,549,668 downwards.
AGACAGGGTCTCCCTACGTTGCCCAGGCTGGTCTTGAACTCCTGGGCTCAAGCAATCCTCCTGCCTCAGCCTCCCAAAGTGCTGGGATTACAGGTGTGAGCCACTGTGCCCAGCCTGGTTAATTAAAAAAAATTTTGTTGTAGAGATGGAGGTCTCACTATGTTGACCTGGCTGGTCTTGAACTCCTGGCCTCAAGTGATCCTCCTGCCTTGGCCTCCCAAACTGCTGGGATTATAGGCGTGGGCCACTATGCCCAGCCTATGATGAGTTCTCTGTCTACCACATGATTTTTGAAAATACACTACTTTCAATGTGAGTTAGACAACTAATTCAAATGATCCATGTTAAAGAATCTACTTACATCCTTTAGAGTAATAATGTTTGGATGCTGTCCATAACGAAGAAGAATTTCAATTTCTTCTGTAGGGTCTCTCTTGCTTTTATCAATAATCTAAAAGGCAAATATTTATCACAAAACCTCATGAACTATACAGTTATAAACATTAATTGTTTATAGCTACAGACCTTGGGTATTACCTCATGTAAATAGAATATAAATAAGCCATTTATCAATCAGTTTTATTCAACTACCTGGCCAGACTGTTTAATCAGAAAGCCAGTCTTGATACAGATGGCAAGGCTGTAAATTCCAACTCATGAGTCACATTCCCACCATGCCTCTCCAATGTAAGTTTGTAGTAAGTTTAGAACTTACCAAAAACTCAAAAAGCCTCGAGAAAAGGTACCAAGAACACAGTTAACATATCTTTTCTTCTATCCTTGAGGCCTTAAACATTTGGGAACTCAGTCAACTTCTAACCCCCCATCAATACAGATAATTAAGAGCTAGATATATCTATAACACCACCACTAGCATCTGCTTATTGAATTAAGTTTACTTCCTTTATTAAAATGCTTCAATTGAATATCCTGTTAGTTGTAAGCTACTTATAAAAGCTAATTACCTGTTAAGTAGAACAATCTTGTTTTTGAAGTTAGGCAGAAAGCTACATAGAAAATTACACCTAGAATTTTATTTGGTTAGAATTTGGTTTAATTATTATAATAAAGCCCTTTAAAATAGTAATGTAGCTTTCTAACCCTTTTATTTTGGCTGCTCCTTAAAAATATTTTCTCTTAATGTTTTAATCTGCTAAACTAATATATAAAAAAGACAAATTTTGCTTTCAATTCATTCAAAGGGTAGTCTGAAACAAATTAGGTGGCCTTTGTATGTTCGATTTTAAACAGCTTAGTAATTAAGTACACACTAAATACCCAGACACACCAGCAACCTAGGAAAGAGGTTACAACTCTCAGCATGAGTCCAGTCTTCTATCTGAAATGGATTTATAGTTGACCCTTGAACAACACAGGTTTGAACTATGAGGGACCAATTACACGTGGATTTTCTTCTGCTTTTGCCACCCCTGAGACACCAAGACTAACTCCTTCTCTTCTTCCTCCCTCCTCAGCCTACTTAAGGTGAAAATGATGAGGAAAAAGACCTTTATTATGATCCACTTCCATTTAATGAACAGTAAATATATTTTCTCTTCCTTATATATATTTTTCTTTTTTTGAGACAGGGTCTTGCTCTGTTGCCCAGGCTGGAGTGTAGTGGCGCAATCATGGCTCACTGCAACCTTGAACTCCTGGGCCCAAGTGATCCTCCCACCTCTACCTCCTGAGTAGCTGGGACCACTGGCACATGCCACTACACTCAGCTAATTTTAAAAATTATTTGTAGAGATGAGGTCTGGCTATGTTGCCAAGGCTAGAATACAGTGGCACATAGCTCACTGTAGCCTGAATCTCCTGAGCTCAAGCAATCTTTCTGTCTCAGCCTCCTGAGTAGCTAGGACTAAAGGCACATGTAGCCATGCCTGGCTAATTTTTAAACAATTTTTCTGTAGAGATAGGGTCTTGCTGTGTTGCCCAGGCTTGTCTCAAACTCCTGGCCTCAAGCAATCCTCCTACCTCGGCCTCCCAAAGTGCTAGGATTACAAATGTGAGACACTATGCCTGGCATGATTTTCTTTTTTTTTTTTTTGAGACGGAGTCTTGCTCTGTCGCCCAGGCTGGGGTGCAGTGGCCGGATCTCAGCTCACTGCAAGCTCCACCTCCCGGGTTTACGCCATTCTCCTGCCTCAGCCTCCTGAGTAGCTGGGACTACAGGCGCCCGCCACCTCGCCCGGCTAGTTTTTTGTATTTTTTAGTAGAGATGGGGTTTCACCGTGTTAGCCAGGATGGTCTCGATCTCCTGACCTCGTGATCCACCCGTCTCGGCCTCCCAAAGTGCTGGGATTACAGGCTTGAGCCACCGCGCCCGGCCTGATTTTCTTAATAACACCTTCTTTTCTCTAGCTTGCTTTATTGTAAGAATACAGTATATAATACATACACAAAATACGTGTTAATCGACTGTATATGCTATCAGTAAGGCTTCTGGTCAACAGTAGGCTTTGAGTAGTTAGGTTTTGGGGAGTCAAGTTATACAGATTTTCAACTGCTTGGGGGTCAGCACTCCTAAGTCCTGTGTTATTCAAGGGTGGACTGTACTTGTAAAACAGTTCTGTATTTGGAGAACAGGGAAGATAAACATACAGGTGCCCACTGTAATCAACCGCAAATGACAGTGTGGAATTAGGCAAATGGGTGATTAAGAGGAGAGATATATGGAATAGACATGCTAATTTAAGAGATGATCTGGGACTAGTCTTTTGAAAACCAGAACACACTGGGAGGGGTTGTTTTTGGCATGGATCTGCTAATCTGAGCCCAGTTTGCATTAGACCTATGCTTGTGCTTGTGGACCTCAAACACGTGGTAATTTCAGTAGAATCCGGCTGTATTGGGATTGGTTTTAGGAGTCATTTAAGTCACAAAAATCCACAAATAGCTTGGAGACGTTTTCGAGGTTTTAGGCATAGTCCTCAAAGTTTCTGTAATTCAAAGGGGCCTCAGGACATTTCTGCTTTTTATGATGTATTTATGGAGGCAAGACACATCCTTAAACTGCCTACCAAGTATGTTATTAGTCTTTTCTCCTTTCATGTAAGCAATTTGAAAATTTCTATGTATCTTAGATTTCAATAAGAGCAATGAATAGGAAAATAGAAAATTAAATGTATTTCTTTTAAACATTTCCTTCTTTAAAATTAGCTTTACTGTCCTTCCAATGAAGCAAATTAAATGTATTTCTATGGTTCATCCTTCTGACAGAAAGTCCTATAGACACTGACAACTTTAAAGCAGTTACATCTAAGTTTAGAAAAGTGATAACAACTAATGTCACTCTCTCTCTAAACATGAGCTATGCATATTTATAAACCAGTCCTAAGGTTCAAATAAGTTGAAAGCTTTAGACATTGTTTGAATTGCTTGAGATTGGAGAGCAAAGGTTACAATTCCAAGAAGTGAAAAGAGACTTGAACATAGTGTTTGTTCACTTATGACTAAAGGTTTGAAATTCAAACTTCATCACAGAGCTAGGTTCCTTGGTTTTTGGCTTAGAAAATTCTGTCTTAGGATACTTGATGAAACTAAAACAGCCAATGATAATGAATTTTATGATAGTGGTTTTAATTCATTTATTAGTTCCCAGATCCTTTTAGATGTAAAGAAAGGTATGAACATTTTGCCAGAGAAGATGTAAACATACAAAATTTTGCACACAATTTTGAGGAATTTGTTGATACCCTGAGCATAAAATGGGGACTTCTGAGAGTAAAAATATACTTTAAAAATCATTTGAGGTAAAAAAAAAAAAAAAAAAAATCACTTGATGTGTAAACTGGTACTGCTCTGGGCAAACCAGATGTATAACCACCTTACCTTTAGCTCACAGGGTTCTAGATTAAGATCTCTGAAGATCACTAGCCAGATATTTAACTTTTTCATAACAAAAGGCACTTTTAACAACAAGAGGAGTGTAATTTTTAACTGGTACTGACATGCATGAACAAGAACTGTACAAATTGCATTTTAACTAAAAAAATATTTACCTTCACTGCAAACTCCATGTTTGTAGCTTTATGTATACATCTCTTGCAAACAGAGTAGGAGCCAACTCCAATATCTTCTTTTACTTCATATCCATCAGTAAACTGAATACTGTTCCTGTGTAACTGCTACAAAAAATTATAAATTGGTGAAGAGTCCCATAATGCCTTTAGTGCATTTTATAATAGGGAAGTATGTTCCTCAGCATGCATTGTTGAAGCTCTACATATAAATGAATAAGAATAAAAATACATCTTTATAGTACTTATTCTTCTACAAACAAGTGATTTTGGAAGTGTTTACAATGAAATGTACAGCAAGAAATATGACTTTAAAAGCGGAGCTACTTGAAATGGGGCCTGTATCTTTGTCTGTGATTCAGCCTTATTCCACTCCCCAATTGGCTATAGGTTTTCAGGCACCTTTGCAAATGTGAAATTTGAAACCTATGGTATAGAAGGAAAGGATTTAGGAGGATTCAGAATTAGAATATCTGAATTCTTGTCTCAGATGCACCACTTACAGGCTATGTAACTTTGAGCCTGTATTTTCTCAGAGGGTAATGGTGAAGATTAAATAAAAATAATGTATTTGCAAGCAATACCTGTTACCGACATTTTGGACTTTCAGTAGCCACACCCTCCTTTCTTCATCCTGAAGTCATAGCCTTACACAACTTCTGCTAAAGAAGCTGGTCATGGGTTAGGGACTAATAACATACAGTAGATGATGAACAGCAACTTATTGATTCCATAAACAGGCTGAGGAAAGTTGTGTTGCCCTTGGCTATACTGATATGAGACATCCATGCCTATGAGCTTTGTGTATGTTAAAATTTGAATTCTGTAGAATATATATGTTTGTGGTTTCTATGTTAGATACAGAATTTATAATTTAAAAACTTGCCATACATTCACGTGCTTGCATAGTAAATGGCACAGACTATTTCAACACGAGCTCTGCTTAGAAACCAGTGTTTTAATTGTTTTTCTACAAAATGGAAAACAGGATAACTCATGAAAAAACTTTAGAGCAAAAGCAACTTAAACATCAAGCAAATCCAAGTACAAATGATATCCTAAAAACAATCCAGTGCTTCAAAAGATATATCTAGTTCCCTTTGATTAGAAAGATGACTTAAGATTTGAGTTCATTTTTATTTCTTGTATCTTTCTAAGGCAAAGGTTGCCAAACTATGGCCAGTGAGCCAAATCTGATTCATTGCCCGTGTGTGTAAATAAAGTTTTATTGGCACACAGCCATGCCCACTTGTTTATGTATTGTCTGTGGCTGTTTTGAGATACATAGCAGAGTTGAGTAGTTGTGACAGAGCCCATATAGCCCACAAAGCCTCAAGTATTATCTAACACTTCACAGAGAAAGTCTGCCGACTCTTGTTCTAAGACACTGAAGAACCAGAAGACCTTAATTCATCATAGCTGACCTGAAGGAGGCAGAGGGTGAAACAAACTCAGCATGAAAAACATTTTTTAGGCACAGGAGAGGACATAGACAACATCGTCATGTTTATCTCAACTCTTTTAAAATTCTACTTTTTTTTTTTTTTTCTGAGACAGAGTCTAGCTCTGTTGCCCAGGCTGGAGTACAGTGGTGGATCTTGGCTCACTGCAACCTCTGCCTCTTGGATTCAAGCGATTCTCCTGCCTCGGCCTCCAGAGTAGCTGGGATTATAGGCATGCATCACCATGTCCAGCTAATTTTTGTATTTTTAGTAGGGACAGGGTTTCACTGTGTTGGACAGGCTGGTCTCAAACTCCTAACCTCGTGATCTGCCTGCCTCGGCCTCCCAAAGTGCTGGGATTACAAGCTTGAGCTACCGTGCCTGGCCTAAAACTCTACTTTCAAGTCACATAGGTATCTAGGATTTGGGTTCTTGCAACCTTTTCAATGACATATGAAAAAAATTGCTAAGAGTAAAGTTAATGATATAAAATGTATTTTATTTTATTTTTTGAGACAGTTTCAACTCTGTCACCCAGGCTGGAGTGCAGTGGTGCGACCTCCGCTTACTGCAACCTCTGCCTCCAAATCAAGTGATTCTTGTGCCTCAGCCTCCTGAGTACCTGGAATTACAGGCACGCGCCACCATGCCCAACTCATTTTTGTATTTTTAGTAGAGATAGGGGTTTCACCATGTTGGCCAGGCTGGTCTTGAACTTCTGACCTCAAGTGATCCACCTGCCTCGGCCTCCCAAAGTGCTGGGATTACGGGTGTGAGCCACAGTGCCCGGTCTAAAATGTATTTTAAATTGCTCACTTGAAGTCAGTAGAAAAAAATCTATTCACAGAATGAACTATATCTTACAACATTCCAAATCTAAAATTATTTAGACATCCACTCACCTGAACAATTGAATGTACACCAACTGTCTGCATAGCCTGGCTTTCATCATCTGAGGTAATAGCAACAAAACTAAACCCCCGAAAAAGCTGATGTGCATTAGCACTAGGTGGAATGCCAGGTGAATCTGAAAAGAGTAAGACGTGACAAAGAAGATTCATTTGAAAGGAAATTGAGTGAAAAACTGTTGACACTACGACCTTTTTCACTTATTCTGGAATTCTACTTCTCAGGTACACAGTATATACCTCTTGCTTTCCGGGATACCTCTGAGGCACTGTATCTGATCTGTTCTGATTGTGTATTGCCATTACAACACCAACATCCTAGTCCCTCGGAGCCTAGAAAATAGCTAGTTCATTTGAAGAATATAATAAATCAATGAATTATAGGGTTAATGGTATTCAAAATTAATGCTGTCCCATTGAATTTCCTGAAATGATAGAAATTTTCTTTATCTTTACAGTCTAATATGATAGCCACTAGCTACATGCAGCTTCTCAACATTTGAAATGTGCCTAGTGTGACTGAGAAACTACATTTTAAATTTTAATTAATTTAAATTTAATTAGCCACATGTGGCTACTAGCTACCATATTAGAAACTGCAGCCCTCAATAATAACCTATTTGGGGGACAATGGGGGAGATACAAGGTTGATCTACAGCAAATTTGGGAGATTTGAAGATAGCATAGAGAGTTATCCAGGAAAAGATTTTCTTTTTTTCCTTTTGAGACAGTCTTGCTCTGTCACCCAGGCTGGAGTGCAGTGGCACAATTTTGATGCACTGCAACCTCCACCTCCCAGGTTCAAGTGATTCTCGTGCCTTAGCCACCCAAGTAGCCGGGATTACAGGCACATGCCACCAAACCCAGTTAATTTTGGTATTTTTAGTAGAGACTGGGTTTCACTGTGTTGGCCAGACTGGTCTCGAACTCCTGGCTTCAAGCGATCTGCTCGCCTCAACCTCCCAAAGTGCTGGGATTACAGGTGTGAGCAACTACGCCCAGAGTCTGGAAAAGATTTTCTGACTGAACAAGAAAAAAATATATTTGTTGTCTTATATTTGGGTTTTCACATTTTCTCCTTACCTTTGGGAGTTTTTGCAGTAAACTCAGGATCAAAATAGAATGTATCTTCAGGCCTGCCCGTTGCAGGTTTAAATGGTGGATGAATTTCTCTTCTATACAGTTTCTAGAGGGAAAAAAAGAGACTTAGACATATTTTAATTATAAAGAAATATTTCAAGCAAGTTTTCATTCTATACTTACATTCCAGTCTATTGTTGAGAAAAATGAATGTCTTTTAATTTCTTCAACTCCATCTGGTCCTGCACCTATCAAAAATGGATTCATTGGTAATTTTATTTCAAGGAGAAATATACATATTGCTCAGCCTTTGTTTTCAATACTTGTCTAATTAATTAATTAATTAATTTTGAGACAAGGACTTGCTCTGTCACCCAGGCTGGAGTGCAGTAGTGTGATCTCAGCTCACTGCAGCCTCAACCTCTCAGGCTCAAGTGATCCTCCTACCTCAACTTCCTGAGTAGCTCAGACTACAGGTGCATACCACCATGCCTGGCTAATTTTTGAATTTTTTGTAAAGATGAGGTTTTGCCATTTTGCCTAGGCTGGTCTTGAACTCCTGGACTCAAGTAATTCTCCTGCCTTGGTCTCCTAAAGTGCTGGGATTACAGGCATGAGCCCCCATGCCCAACCTTGTCTAAATAGTTAATAATTCCACCACAAAACAAATATCTACTCCCCCTGAAAAACAAACACCAACAAACACACAACATAAACAAATTAGTTAAAATTTTTACCTAATCTGTTTGCAGGATTTCGCTTGAAAAGCATTCGCAAAAGACTCTGGGCTTCAGGACTCAAAAACTGTGGCATTCCAAGTTTGGCTCTAAATAATAAATCCACATAATATTTTACTTTTTGGAGGCATCTGTATTTTTATTTTTAAAAATTCTTAAACTTTTTGAGATACTTGTAGATTCACACTCAGTTGTAAGAAATAATACAGAGAGATGCCCTGTGCCCTTTACCCAGTTTCCCCCAATGGTAACATCTTACAAAACTACAGTACAATATCACATCCAGGATATTGACATGGAGACAATCCAATGATCTCATTCACATGGCACTGGTTTTATTTGCACTTATTTGTGTGTGTGTTTAGTTCTATGCCATTTTATTACATGTATGACTTCTGTATGAATATGTCACAGTTTGTTTATCCATTATCTGTTGAAGGACATTTGGGTTGTGCCCAGTTTCGGGCTAATATGAATAAAGCTACAGTGAACATTTATGTACAGGTTTTCATGTGAACACATAACTGAATTTTAGCGCATAAGCTAATGAGCTTTTTCACTTTTCAAAATTTTGCAAAGAGCACTGTGAAAGTAAGATCATTTGAATCCTAGTTCTGGCTGTTACCAAGAACTTTGTGACAGTGGGAAAGTCAATTATTCTGGGCCTGTTATCATTTCTTTATAAGCAAAGGGATTTGACTCTAGACCAATAGCTCCCAACATATAGCCTCGGAACTCCTCCTCAAAGGGAATTTAAGAAACCTAACATTTAAAGCTGCTAAGAGAACATGTGTTTCATATGCCACTTTTTCCTTTCTATTCCCTTTAACAGACCCTGAAGGGAAGGGGAACTGTGGGAAAGAGGATTGTGAAATATTGAAGATACACAGTCTAAAAACTGCTGGCCTAGATGAACCTGAAGGGCTGTTTCAGCTCTAATTTTAATTCTTTTTCCAAACCTACAAATTAAAGAAACCAATAATCCTGTAAGTATGACAATAATAATAGAGCTGGAGAAAATTCCTATTTCAGAAACAGATCCATTTATTATTCAGTGGGTTGTTACTGAGCTATTACGTGCCAGACACTGTTTAGTGCTGACGATACAGAGATAAAGACAGCCCATGAACCTCATGGTCCATGGTGAAGATGGATACAGGCAATGCTAGTACATTAAGAGACAAATGCAGAAGAACATATGCAAAGAGTGACAAGGGAACAGTAGGGAATATTTAATTTAACATGGGAGATTATGAAAGGTCTTGAATGCAATCTAAAGGCTAACAATTTATTCATTTGGCTAGTGTTTCCCCAAATTTTACTGAATAACATTAATCCCTCTAGATAGTTAGCAACTTGACTATCTCATGACCCAATGAGCTTGTAGAATGCTATTATATCCCCCTATTAGAGACACAAAATTAAAATACACTGCATATAAAAAGGCTGAGAAATCTAGAGCAAACAAATCAGTTTTTGTTTTTGTTTTTTTTTAAAGACAGAGTATCCAGGCTGGAGTGTAGTGGCACAATCTCGGCTCGCTGCAACCTCTGCCTGCTGGGATCAAGGGATTCTCGAGTCTCAGCCTCCCAAGTAGTTGGGATTACAGGTGTGTGCTACCATACCTGGCTGATTTTTTTGTTGTTGTTGTTGTAGAGATGGAGTTTTGCCATGTTGGCTAGGATGGTCTCGAACTCCTAGCCTCAAGTGATCCTCCCACCTCAGCCTCTCAAAGTGCTGGGATTATGGGCGAAATCAGTATTTTCTAAGTATTTATTTCCAGCACCTCTTTTTCAAAGAATATTTATTAACATCTTGTAGAATTAATACTCTCTTGGACAAATCTGGGGAAACACTATTGTATTAGGTAACAGGGATGCAGCAGAGGTCCTGAAACAGTGAACTAACATGACCAGACTTATTTGCAAGAAGGTAACTCCAAGGGTAGTAGAGAATAATTTGGAGTGGGAAGAGGTCATAACTGGTAGGCAATCAACTTAGGAATGTGGTCAGATAGTGTGGGTAATAGGTCACTGTTTTCTGAATACTTTCAGCAGTGTAATTCAGAGGAAAGGCTGGAACAGTGAAATAATTCTGAGATCGAATATGGAGAATACCTAATTATGCAAAAGAGAGAAGGAATAAAAAATGATTTCCAGGTTTCTGGTTTGGGAAAGAGGGTGCATGAAAATGCTGATAACTGGGAGTATAAGAAAAGAACAGCAAATAAAGATACCTTTAGTTCAAAGATGTGAAATCATGCATGTAATATATTTTGGGAGGGCCAGGCAGGTGAGTAAATGGAAACACAGGTCTAATGCCTGGTAAATTCATGTAAGAAAGAGTGATTTGAGAGTAATTAAAATGTGGAGGGTAGTTATAGGAAAGACAAGTCAGTCAGGAAAGAGTGCAGAGGGGGAAGAAAAGCATATCATAGATGGATTCTGGGGGACAAGACCATTTACAAGGTAGTCAGAAAAAGAACAATTTGGGCATTAAAAATAACGAATGCAATTGGCTGAATCACACTGATTATTAAATCCAATTAGTTTATTATAGTAAAATAAGAAAAAGCAAAGTCAAAACACAAAAACTCAACTCACTGGATATTACCCCCACTAGGAAGGAACTAGGGCTCTGACATTAGAAACAATTAAGAAAATAATTAAGTATTTATTCTCTTTTTCTTGGATGAGCCTTAATTCAAGTAATTAAATCATCATAGTTGATGAGGGAAAGTTTGTTGAGAAAATACCAGCTAATAAATGAGGAAGGAATAATAATAATAGAAAATCACGGCCGGACATAGTGGCTCATGCCTGTAATCCCAACACTTTGGGAGGCGGAGGTGGGAGGATCACTTGAGCCCAGGAGTTTGAGACCAGCCTGGCAACATAGCAACATATCATCTGTACAAGAGATTAAAGAACTTGGCTGGGCGTGGTGGTGCACCTGTAGTCCTAGCTACTCGAGAGGCTGAGGCAGGAGGATCGTTTTAGCCCAGGAGTTTGACGTTGCAGTGAGCTGTGATCATGCCACTGCATTCAAGTCTGGGCAACAGAGCAAGATCTTGTTTCTAAACCACCCCCGCCCTTTTTTTTAAAAAAAAAAAGCAATTCATCACTTTTGAATTCCTTATAAAATAACTGTTCCAAGTAATCATTATTAATGGATAGAACCATTAGTTAAAAGCATGACAGGGAACTTTACAATGGAGGAATCAGCTGCACCCACTGGAGCCCATCACTTAAAGTGGGGGCAACAAGGTATTGTAAGCCTCCTGATGTAATAAGGACCACACAGTATTAGCTGTGAAATAATCTTGCTAAAACAATTTAACCAAAAATAGGACAGAGGATCAAGTTAATAACACTAAGGGAATAAAAAAAGTTTCCATACTCTTAGGAAAAGACTAATTGTTATGTAACCATGGTAACAAGAGAACCACCAGAACTAGTTTTAAATCCTTTCAGTTGGTTTAAAATCCATTGAATTGACCAATGACAACTTGCCTAGTGAACACCTGCAAGGATGAGTAACTGCTTTTTGTCTCTGAAAATTAGCCAAACAGGAATGGACTCACTCCAATAAACACACCTGAGTGCCCACTGATCAACAACAGTCCCACCCAAATAATCACATTCTTACAGATAATGTCAACCCACTTATAGACCTGAAAATCTGCCAGTTCTTGAGCTCCACCCTTCCTCAAAACTCTATATAAGATTAGTGGTCTACTGTGTTTGGGGAGACTTTAGCCTTACCATAGCAAGGAATAAAATAAGTTTTATGCTTTATTTCAGATGTTGAGAGGGGGTCTCATTCTTTGACAAGATAAATCCAGAAAGCAGAGTTCCATAAAACAACTGACTTGGTTTCTACAAATAAACAGCAGGGGAAAAGCAGGGATAGACTGTTCTAGACTAACAGAAGTTTAAGAAGTACAACCAAATGGAAAGTGCAGACTTGATTTGGATCCAACTGTAAAGACACAGTTTTGAAGAAAATCTGAAAAAACTGGTTAAGGACTGATGATAACTAAGCATTATTGCTAGTTTTATGTGGATGTGTAAGAAAACATCCATATTTTTAGCAAGGCAAACTGAATTAAGTAGATATGTCTGGAATACTTATAATACTTCAGTAAAGAAAAGAAAAAAAGAATAGATAAAGCGAAATGGCCAAATCTTGATAAATGTCGAATCTGGGTGACAGGTATATGTGTTCACTGAATTATTCTATTTTTGAGAATTCATTTTTGAAAATTTTTATAATTAAAAAAGGAAAAATAGGAAGAGAAGAAATCATGTAAAAGTGACCAAAAGGGGAATGGTTAGAGAGGTGGGAGAAGCAGATGAAAGTATGAAAAACTATGGAGGGAGGGAGTGGCCAACAGTGTCAAATACTCAGAGATGCCTTTCGTGAGTGTCCCATCTAATATGGCTACTGCTTTCTGCTCCTTCCCTCACACAGTAAAGGGTCACTATTACAAGTACAGATTTCTGATTTATTATCCTTATATCTCCTATTACTACCTGAAATTGTTTAGATATTAATTCCTTGTCTCCCCCACTAAAATATAAGTTCTGAAGTCCACCAAAGACCTTTTCAGTCTTGTTAATACTACGTCTCAAGTATGAGTAGCAAGAACTGAAACCTCTGTTAAATGAATTGTGTGAATGAATGGTACAGAGTCATCCTTTTGACAACTTGCCCCTGGTTTTAGCAACTAGAAGACCACTGATAGCCACAGGGAGAGCAGTTTCAGCAGAGTGGTGGGGATGAATGACAAATAGGCTGTGAAATAAAAAAAGCCAAAAAAGTAGTAACAGAAAGCACAGACTACTTCTTAAAGAGGCTTTGTGTTGAAAGGATGCAGGAAGATGGTACACTAACTTGAAAGGAAGGCCAAGTCAAAGAAGGATTTAGTTCTTCAACACGAGAGTGTTTGTTCGCTGAAAGGGAGGGATCAAAGTAGATGAAGTGATAAAGGTTTAGTGATGAAAGTTCAGTGAACATTCATTTATGTAGCACATCTTTTTAGACCTTTTTAATTGTGTAGAATAATATAAAATACCCCAAAAAACCCCGAACAAAAACACCCAAAGTACATAGCTCAATTATTTGCCACAAACTGAACAGTCACCTGGCCAAGACACATAACATTGCCAGAACCTCTCATCCAATGTAACCACTTTCCTTATTTTGCCTCAGGCTTTTAGCCATCTAAATATGAACCCTAAAATCTATGCTTTAGTTTTGCCTGCTCTGTAAACTTTACAAATATAATCATATAGTACTTTTTCTTTTGTGTCTGAACTTCCTTAGCTCCACATTCTTGTGAGATTTATCTAAGCTGTTGCATGTAACTGTGGTTTGTTCATTTTCTTTGTTGTATGGCATACTACACCCATGGGCCAAGGCTTCAGCCTGTTTTTGAATGGCTCTCAGGAATTGTTTTATATTTTACAGGGTTGGAAAAAAAATACAAAGAATATGTGACAGACGCTGTGTGTGGCCCACAGAACCTAAAATACATATAGTAAATACAACTCCTATTGTATTCGACTGTATGAATATACCATCATTTATTAATTCACTCTTTTGTTAATAAGGTTTCCACTTTTTGGCTATTACAAATAATGTTGCTATGAACAACTTTGTACTTGTTTTTTGATGTGTGAGTAACTAGATTCTTTTAACATGGGTCCATGTCTAGGAGTGGGGCTAATTGGATAAGGATATACATATATTTGTCTTTAGAAGATAAGGACAAAAACTGCTTTCCAAAGTGGTTATATGAGTATTGATATTCCTTCCAGCTATGTATAAAAGTTGCCACTGCTTCACATCCCACCATTTTGAACTGTCAGTCTTTTTATTTTTATTTATTTTTATTTTCAAAATTTTTGAATAGGGCAGCAGTCTGGGCCACAAATGGTTCAGAATGCTCCTTTCAATCTTTTTAATTTTAGCCATTATGGTGAGTAGGCAGTGATATCTCCTTGTGATTTTAATTTGCATTTTCTGATTAACGAGGTTGAGTATCTTTTCATAAGTTTTTTGGCCATTGAATATTATCTTCTGTCAGATCCCTAAGTCTCTTGCCCATGTTTTTATTGGGTTGGCTTTTTCTTATTGATTGGGGTTCTAAATAGAATGGCAATGATTTTTATGTACGGTGGAAGGTAGGAATTTTAAAAAATTTTTTTAAAGCAAATTTTTTTTTGAGACACAGTCTTGCTCTATTACCCAGGCTGGAGGGCAGTGGCATGATCATGGCTCACTGCACTCTTGACCTCCTTGGCTTAAGCGAGTCTCCCACCTCAGCCTCCCAAGTAGCTAGGACTACAGGTGTGCACTACCACGCCTGGATAAATTTTATATTCTTGAACTCATGGCCTCAAGTGATCCACCTCAGCCTCCCAAAGTGCTCGGATTACAGGTGTGAGCCACCACTTCCTGCCTATTTTTTATACAAATATTTAACTTTTCCAGCATGATTTATTAAGAAAAGGCTATTCTTTCCCTACTGCTCTGAAATTCCCAATGGTTGCAAATTAAGTGTCCACATATATAGATATGTTTCTGGGCTCTTTATTCTATTGCATAGATCTACTTTCCACACTTGTTTCAATGCCGTATTAATTACTGTTATAATAAGACTTAATACCTGGTAAAGCAAGTCTTCCTATCTTGGTCTTCAAGAGTATTTTAGCTATTCTTGGTCTTTTGTATTATCATATTAGAATCAGTTTATCAAGATCCACATTAAAAATTGTTAGGATTTTAATTTTATTTGCATTGAAACTATAGTTTTGTCATCCATTATAATAGCCACTAGCCACATACGGCTACTGAGAACCTGAAATGTGCCAATCCACATTTTGCAAGTGTAAAATACACTGAATTTCAAATGAGTATGAAAAAAACTGGTTGTAAACAAATACCTCAATCATATTTTAACATTGGTTACATGCTGAAATAACATCTTGGGTACACTGGGTTAAATAAAATATTACAATTAACTTTCTTTTTACTTTTTTATTTTTTGAGACAGAGTTTCACTCATCACCCAGGCTGGAGTGCAGTGGTGGTGATCTTGACTCACTGCAACCTCCGCCTCCCGGGTTCAAGTGATTCTCCTGCCTCAGCCTCCCAAGTAGCTGGGATTACAGGTGTGTGCCACCACGCCCAGCTAATTTTTTTATTTTCAGTAGAGACAGGGTTTTGCCATGTTGGCCAGGCTGGTCTTGAACTCCTGACCTCAGGTGATCCACCCGCCTCGGCCTCCCAAAGTGCTGGGATTACAGGCGTGAGCCACCACAACCTGTCTCTTTTTACTTTTTTAAATGTAGCTACTAGAAAACTTAAAATTATGTATGTGGTTCGCATTATATTTCTTTTCTTTTCTTTTTTTTTTTTTTTTGAGACAGGGTCTCGCTCTTCACTCTGTTGCTCAGGTTAGAGTGTAGTGGTGTGATCAGGGCTCACTGCAGCTTTGACCTCCCAGGCTCAAGTGATCCTCTCACCTCAGTCTCCCAAGTGGCTGGGACTACTGGCACGTGCCACCACATCTGGCTTATTTTTTAATTTTTATTTTTGTAGAGATAGGGTTTTGCCATGTTGTCCAAGCTGGTGTCAAACTCCTGGGCTCAAGCAATCTGCCCACCTTGGCATCCCAAAGTGCTGGGATTACAGGCATGAGCCACCATGCCTGGCTGGTCCACATTATATTTCTAGTGGATAACACTGATCTATAGAACTGTTATCTTTGCAACACTGGGTCTGTCATAACATAAACACAGTATATCCTTTCAAGTTATTTTGGTCTTTTAAAATTTCTTTAAATAAAATTTTCTGGTTTTTTCAACAGAGGTCTTACATAACTTCTGCTAGATTTATCATTAGGTATCTGAGAATTTTTACATTGTTGTAAACAGTAACCTCTTTGAAAATTCCATTTTTTTTTTTTTTTTGAGATGGAATTTCACTCTTGTTGCCCAGGCTGGAGTGTAGTGGCACGATCTTGGCTCACTGCAACCTCCGCCTCCCGGGTTCAAGTGATTCTCCTGCTGCAGCCTCCCGACTAGTTGGGATTACAGGCGCCTGCCACCATGCCCGGCTAATTTTTTGTATTTTTAGTAGAGACAGGGTTTCGCCATGTTGGCCACGCTGGTCTCAAACTCCGGACCTCAGGTGATCTGCCCGCCTCGGCCTGCCAAAGTGCTGGGATTACAGGCGTGAGCCACTTTGCCCGGATAAAAATTCCATTTTCTTTTGCTAGTATAGAGACACAGAATAGATTTTTGTTTATTTACCTTGTATCCAGTAACTTTGCTAAACTCTTATTAATTCCAAGAATTTATATGATCACTGGATTTTCCTTTATTTTTTGAGACAGGGTTTTGCTCTGTCACCCAGGCTGGGGTGCAGTGGAACCATCTCAGTCCACTGCAGCCTCAACCTCCTGGGCTCAAATGATCCTCCTGTCTTAGTCCCCATCCCCCACCCCCCAAAGTAGCTGGGAATACAGGTGCTTACCACCATGCCTGGCTAATTTTTGCATTTTTTTGTAGAGACAGGGTTTTGCTATGTTGTGCAGGTTGATGACTGGATCTTCTATGGATACAGTCATGTTATCTAAATAATGATAATTTTATTTCTTCTTTTAAACCTTATACTTTACTTTTTTGCTTGACTTACCATATTGGCTAGGACTTCCAGGACAATGTGGACAGAAGTGAAATAATGGGCATCCTTGTCATATTACAAATCTCAAAAGTAAAGCTTTCAGTATTTCACTATTAACATGAAGATAATATGAGTATTCTAAATCTATGCAGTCTGTTCATATTCAAACCATGTAATATTGATGAATTTCTTAGTTATTTCTTATACTACAGCCAACACTCTAAAATCTCATTTTTTTTAGTGTGAAACATTTATTTTATTTTACTTTTTTTGAGATAGAGTCTCGCTCTGTTGCCCAGGATGGAGTGCAGTGGTGTGATATCAGCTCACTGCAACCTCCACCTCCCGGGTTCAAGGGATTCTCCCGCCTCAGTCTCCCGAGTAGCTGAGACTACAGGTGTGCACTACCACGCCCGGCTAAGGTTTGTATTTTTAGTAGAGATGGGATTTCACCATGTTGGCCAGGCTGGTCTCGAACTCCTGATCTCAAGTGATCCATCTGCCTCGCCCTCCCAAAGTGCCGGGATTGCACGCATGAGCCACGGCGCCCAGCCTGAAGCATTTATTTTAAAATCTCATCAAAATATCTATATTACAGGAGTACTTACTTAAGAATCATAGTCATTGTTTCTTTTCGATCTTTTCCTTGGAAAGGTAGTGTACCAGTAAGCATTTCAAACTACAGAAAGGCAAAACAATCAGAAGTATTAGTCAATAAATATAAAATCGTAAGGTCAGAAGGCAAAAAAAGCATCATCTTAATTATATTCAAATATTTTAAAATTGCTATGTAATAAGTGTTTTCTATTTCTACCATATTTGTTACTGAAGTTCTTGATAATTCCTAAAACAACTGAGCTATACAGTTTTTTTTTTTATGGAAATCAATCACATTTTTATTTTTGAGACAGGGCCTGGCTCTGTAGCCCAGGCTGGAGTGCAGTGGTGCAATCTCAGCTCACTGCAGTTTCTATCTCCTGGGCTCAAGCAATTCTCCCACCTCAGCTTCCCGAATAGCTGGGACTACAAGCCTGTGCCACCATGACTGGCTAATTTTGTACATATTTTTTTGTAGAAACGAGGTCTCAGTATGTTGCCCAGGTTGGTCTTGAACTCTTGGACTCAAGGGATCCTCCCCCTCCAGCCTCTCAAAGTGCTGGGATTACAGGCATGGGCCACCATGCTCAGCTTCAACAATCACATTTCAAATGGCAATTTTAAAGTGTAGATATGTGAACAATTTGATAAATATGCCAATTTCATATGAACTTACATTTTATTTTTTTTTGAGACACAGTCTCACTCTGTCACCCAGGTTGGAGTGCAGTGGCACGATCTTGGCTCACTGCAATCTCCGTCTCCTGGGTTCAAGTGATCCTCCTGCCTCAGCCTCCCAAGTAGCTGGGATTACAGGTGTGTGCCATCATGCCTGGCTAATTTTTTGTAGTTGTAGTAGAGATGGGGTTTCACCACGTTGTCCAGGCTGGTTTTACAGGCATGAGTCACCACGCCCAGCCTAATTTTTGTATTTTTAGTAGAAACGGGGTTTTACCATGTTGGCCAGGGTGGTTTCGAACTCCAGAGTTTAAGTGATCTGTCTGCCTTGGCCTCCCAAAGTGCTGGGATTATAGGCGTGAGCCACCGCGCCTGGCAGAACTTATTTTATTTTTTTTGAGACGGTGTCTTGCTCTGTTGCCCAGGCTGGAGTGCAGTGGCATGATCTTGGCTCACTGCAACCTCTGCCTCCCAGGTTCTAGCAATTCTCCAGTCTCAGTCTCCTGTGTGGCTGGGATTACAGGCGTATGCCATCCTGCTTGGCTAATTTTTGTATTTTTAGTGGAGATGGGGTTTTGCCATGTTGGCCAAGCTGGTCTTGAACTCCTGACATCAGGTGATCCACCCGCCTCAGCCTCCCAAAGTGCTAGGATTACAGGTGTGAGCCACTGCACCCGACCAAACGAACTTATTTTAAGGGTCACTTACTAATAGATTTCTGGACCAGTTTCTCCAAAAGAGTAAATACCATTAATGCTTTAGATTGTTACTATTAGCAGGAAATCTATGGTAATATATATATATTTTTTGCCTTTTCAAATTAGGACGAGATAGAAGCAGCTAATAGATTTCACAGTCCTTCTATACTGCATATAATAATTTTTCTTGGTTACTTATTACATATGGTATAAAATAAAGAAAATAAAAACACCAGTTTCTTTAATATTCACTGCTAATCCTCACTTAACAAACAACCTCCTTCCTCCCAAAAAAAACCCAAATTCAAACCTTACCATTAACACACCAAAAGACCACCAGTCAGCACTCTGAGTATGACCTCGACGATTAACTACTTCTGGAGCCATATACTCCACAGTTCCACAAAAAGAATATGCCTTCTTCTCATGGTCAATAGACTCTTTACTTAGGCCAAAATCTGCCAAAACAAATATAAATATCCTACATAAATTTGCACATGTAAATTTTAAACTTTGAGTTCTGACATTAATCATTTAAATTTTCTAATACAAGTTTTTTTCTGTTTTTGTTTTTTTGAGATGGAGTCTCACTCTGTCGCCCAGGCTGGAGTACAGTGGTGCCATCTTGGCTCACTGCAACCTCTGCCTCCTGGGTTCAAGTGATGCTCCTGCCTCAGCCTCCCAAGTAACTGGGATTACAGGCGTGCACCACCACGCCCAACTCATTTTTTTGTGTTTTTAATAGAAATGGGGTTTCACCATGTTGGCCAGGCTAGTCTTGAATTCCCGACCTCAAGTGATCCACCTGCCTCAGCCTCCCAGAATGCTGAGATTACAGGGGTGAGCCACCACGCCTGGCTCTAATACAAGTTTTTAATTTTAATACAGTGTATTACTCAATATTTGTACCTCAATCAACCTTAAAGGAAAGTATATATTGTAGGAGAAAATATTTTAATAAAATGAGGATTTTTTTTTTACCTGTTAACTTGATGTGACCTTCTTCATCAAGAAGTATGCTGAAAAAAACAAAGAAAATCTTTTAGGAACACTAAACAGAGATTTATAGAAGCTAAGACTGAAATTACATCCTTAAGCATCAGATCACCATATTTATTCTAAAATATTGCTTTAGACTGTGAATAAGATAGCAAAGGCAAAGGAGGAACAAATTATTTTTTGGACACACATTTATAACAAATCCCAAAGGCAATGCCATAAACTTGTATTAATATGCCAGGGGTACTTGAAAATTATTAGGAAAAGAATCAAATCACCTGTACTCTTCCCAGCTGCTCTTTCTAATGCCTTTCTGCAGACGTAGTTTGACTAAATCCCCTAGTGCCTGCATTAATAGACAGAGGGTCCACACATTTAATTCAAAAGCATCAGACGTGTCATTCTCTTGGTTATTTTATTTTGCCTTTTTTTCCTTTTTGTGGAGAATAGGGTCTCACTACGTTGCCCAGGCAGGTCCTGAACTGCTGGGCTCAAGCTATCCTCTTGCTTCTGCCTCCCTAAGTCCTGGGATTATTCCCTAAGGTGTGAGCCACTGCGTGCCCAGCTGTCTTGGTCATTTTAAAGGTATCTGACTCAATCATTATTTCCTTATTATTATTTTTTTTCCTGACACGACCTTTACACAATCTTCTTCTCCCTCCCCATACTCCTTGTTTTTCATTGATCCCTCCCTTCACTATACATATTCTACAGGTTTTCTCTCTTCCCCAAAAACTGTGAGCTCCTAGAAGGTTTGACCTTATTCATCTTTATAGCTCAGTGTCTGGCAGTGTACAGTACAAATAAGAAATGCTGAATGAATAAGGCCTGTTTGCAAAGGGCCTACAGGGCATTCCAAATAGTTTGGGCTTCTTCTCAAGGACAAGGGAGACCATAAAAGGTGTACATTCATGGAGGGTAGAGAAATTTACAGAGAAAATAAAGTGCATTTAGTGAACTCACTGGATCATAATAAAGAACAACTAGAGAATGACACTCACATTTCTGGCTTGAGCAGATACTTGAGTGGAGAGTAATGCTATTAATCAAGGAGCTACAGAAAGGAGAGAGTACTAAGCTGTAAGCCAATAATTGTGTTAAGTTGGTGCAGAAGTAATTAAAAGTAATGGCAAAAACCGCAATTGCTTTTGCACCAACCTAATATTTCTGGATAGGTATGGGGTCAAGCAATAAACTGTTTCACTTATATTTAAAGCTATCCCACAATATAGGCATTTCCTTACTTTCAACTAAAAAATGTGCAAGTCAAATTTTGTTACAAAATTTTACTATAACAAAAATATTACCAACCTTTCTATTTCATAAATGCAAACATAATTACAACAAAGTTTACCACTGAAGGTAATTCAGTAGGGACATATTTTCCAAGTTTCTTTCATCACAAGCACTTGTTATGAAAAATATTAGTATTGATTATGCTTAATTATGAAGAGATCAACACATTTAGAGAATATAAAGGGCATTATTAGGTACTATAGAAATCATCCTCCCTTCTAATGAATACACGAAAAACAGTTCTAAAAACAAAACAAACTTCAAGTCATTCTTGGTAATTCTGAAAGAAAAAGGATAATATGGCTGAAAGGGCATTAGTTGTGCCTTCTATAGCAAATGCATTCTTTTAAGATAACCATGCTTATAGTGTACCTTTGAAAGAAAAAGTCAACTGTATCACTCTCAA
This sequence comes from Macaca nemestrina, assembly GCF_043159975.1. Lineage (NCBI taxonomy): Eukaryota > Metazoa > Chordata > Mammalia > Primates > Cercopithecidae > Macaca > Macaca nemestrina. Next base: position 140,528,108 of record NC_092145.1, on the reverse strand, counting down.
TAAACAACATTCCTTTTCAATGGTTACTAATTATTTTTAGTCATATTTATTATAACAGAGTTCTAGTTTAAAAGAATCTGAAAAACCCTTAACAGTTCATAAAATATTTGGCCTAAAAATTTAAATTCCTCCCAAGTTCTGTATGATGGTATTTACTTGTATGATTTACCAAGTAAGTGTTATTTCGAATTAATAGCATCATCTAGACATGTATGTTTAAGATCTTAATATAAGCAATCTTCTCTACATCTGATCTTATTAAAGCCTTGAGACAAGGCTCATACTTTAATATAACTTTATGACCAATGCCAATACAATGGTCTATGGTAAATCTATTCAATTAAATAGTATAAAACACATTTTTATGAATGTTTAATCTTATGTTTATAGTAATTTTTCTAAGGACTATATGCTTGAATATTCATTCTCACCAATAATTATATTTTGTGTCACAATAGTTATAAGTTGGGAAAATAATCAGGAAAACTCAGCAGTTATTTGGGGAATAAAAACAAAACCATATGAAACTTATCCAAAAACAATAAAAAACAAACATAAAATATAAAAGTATAACAATTTCTAAATGATCACTTAGAAGAGTTCCAGATGAGCATTTCCCCTCTTCCGGTGTTAATATAGAATTTACATTTCATACTAACTTTTTTTTTTTTATTATGCTTTAGGTTCTAGGATACATGTGCAGAACGTGCAGGTTTGTTACATAGGTATACACATGCCATGGTGGTTTGCTGTACCCATTAACCCATAATTTACATTAGGTATTTCTCCTAATGCTATCCCTCTCCTAGACCCCAGCTCCTGACAGGCCCCAGTGTGTGATGTTCCCCTCCCTGTGTACATGCGTTCTCATTGTTCAACTCCCACTTATGAGAACATGCAGTATTTGGTTTTCTGTTCCTATGTTAGTTTGCTGAGAATGATGGTTTCCAGCTTCATCCATGTCCCTGCAAAGGACATGAATTCAGCCTTTTTTATGGCTGCATAGTATTCCATGGTGTATATGTGCCACATTTTCTTTATCCAGTCTAGCATTGATGGGCATTTGGGTTGGTTCCAAGTCTTTGCTATTGTGAATAGCGCTGCAATAAACATGCATGTGCATGCGTCTTTATAGTAGAATGATTTATAATCATTGGGGTATATACCCAGTAATGGGACTCCTGGGTCAAATGGTATTTCTGGTTGTAGATCCTTGAGGAATCGCCACACTGTTTTCCACAATCATTGAACTAATTAACACTCCCACTAACAGTGTAAAAGCGTTACTATTTCTCCACATCCTCTCCAGCATCTGTTGTTTCCTGACTTTTTAATGATTGCCATTCTAAGTGGTATGAGATGGTATCTCATTGTGGTTTTGATTTGCATTTCTCTAATGACCAGGGATGATGAGCTTTTTTTTCATATGTTTGTTGGCCACATAAACGTCTTCTTTTGAGAAGTGTCTGTTCATATCCGTAATATTCAAAATTCTTGATAAATATGATGGTTGTACAACTCTGTGAATATACTAAAAATCAATGAATTATACACTTTTCATTTTTTGAGACTGAGTTTCACTCTTGTCACCCAGGTTGGAGTGCAGTGGCACCATCTCAGCTCACTGCAACCTCCACCTCCTGGATTCAAGCGATTCTCCTGCCTCAGTCTCTCGAGTAGCTCAGATTACAGGTGTGCGCCTCCATGCCCGGCTAATTTTTGTATTTTTAATAGAGATGGGGTTTCACCGTGTTGGCCAGGCTGGTCTCAAACTCCTGACCTCAAGTGATCCACCTACCTCGGCCTCCCGAAGGGCTGGGATTACAGGCATGAGCCACTGCATCCAGGCAATGATTTGTTTAACATATGAATTACAACTCAATAAAGCTGTTTAAAAATATTCCTGGTAGAGCAAGGCTTGTGCTTATATGCTTATAAAAGGTGGGGGGGGGGACCCTTTCTTACTCAGTGGTAAACATTAACAAATTAAAACAGAAGTGTGTACAATTTAAATAATATCCGCTTCTTGATGACTGTTACTATCAAACCTGTGGGAAATTTGCTCAATCTCACACTTAAAATTTGAAATTACATGGAGAAGAAAATTTTCGATAAATGGTATTTGGGGGAAAGAAAGGGTTAGCTCTATACCAACCCTCCTACCAAAAAGTTTCTAAAAAATGGAGTTAAAAGAAAAAAAAAAGAAACTATAAAATTAGAAGGAAAATATCTGATCACAGAACTCGGGAAAGCCTAAGAATGAAAGTCAGAATAAATCACAAAAGAAGACTGGTAGATCTGCCTGAAGAAAAAAAATGCATAAATTAAACAACATAAAGTTAAAATGGAAAGACTAGAAAAAATGTAATTTTTTTTTTTTTTGAGACAGGGTCTCACTCTGTTGCCCAGGCTGGAGGTGCAACGGAGCGATCTTGGCTCACTGCAGCCTCAATGCGCCAGGCTCAAGCAATCCGCCTGCCTCAGCCTCCCGAGTAGTCGGGACTACAGGCGTGTGCCACCATGCCCAGCTAGCAGTTTGTAGAGACGGGGTTTTGCCATGTTGCCCACACTGGTCTCCAACTCCTGGGCTTATGCAATTCAGCCTCCCAGAAGTGCTTGGATTACAGGTGTGAGCCACCATGCCAGGCCAAAAATAACATTCCAAAAGAAAAATGAACAAAGGCCATGAGCAGAAAATTCACACAAAAATACAAATTGCCAATGAATGTAGATTTCAACCTCATTAAAAATTAAAAAATGGGCCGGCTGTGGTGGCTCATGCCTGTAATCCCAATACTTTGGGAGGCTGAGGCAGGTGGATCATCTGAGGTTAGGAGTTCGAGACCAGCCTGGCCAACATGGTGAAACCCTGTTTCTACTAAAAATACAAAAATTAGCTGGGTGTGTTGGCAGGCACCTGTAATCCCAGCTACTCAGGAGGTTAACACAGGAGAATTGCTTGAATCTGGGAGGTGGAGATTGCAGTGAGCTGAGATTGCACCGCTGCACTTCAGCCTGGGCAACAAGAGCAAAACTTCATCTTAAAAAAAAAAAAAAAAAAAAATCAAAGAATGCACACGAAAACAGTATTTTTTAATTAAATGAGATTTTTAAAGTATGAAACTACAGTGTTAGCAGAGATGTGAAGCACAGGCTAGGGTAATACTGTGGAGTTTCATGAAGTCACTTGATTTTTTTATAATCTCCTAAAAAATTATATTACATTGTATTCAACTTAGTAGCATGATTCCTTACTTTTCTGGTTTTAAGTCTCTATAAATTATTCCCAGGCTATGTAGATGGTCTAAAGCAAGTGCAAGTTCAGCCAAGTAGAATTTGACATCTTCTTCTGTGAACATCACCTAGAATAAAACAATAATTTTTCTAAATTTATTTTCTTTTTGTGTCTGTAATTTTTAAAGTTCCACTCTAGAGTTTAAATATCCTAAAAATTTTATAAATATGATAATTATACATAGCTTTGTTTACAATTTACTCATGAAAGAAATTTGCAAAATTATCTAATCAGTCAACCAATCACTTACTAAATACTAACTATACACTATGGGAGAAATAATTTTACATTTTGTTGTTAAGTAACAAGTATATTCAGGTTGTGCCACTGTTGTCCCATGACAGTAACATTTTAGAAATGAAAAGTGATCTTTAAAATGCACACTTCATTTCCAGTACTAATTGTTTAAGGATAACTTGTTGATACATTATTGCTTCTGGAAAAAACTATAAAAGAAGCAGAGTTAAGACAAAGACTGTCAATTTAAAGTCCTGCTTTCAGAATAAATTCAAAAGGTAGGAAAAGAACTCTTTTTGGGTCTGATTCTTCAAGAATCTTGTGCCACTAGAGAAAATACAGTAAGCATAATACTGAAATATAACAAAGCTTTAGTTCAAACAGGATGCATATAAATAGATTAAAAATAGAGATTAATTATATACCTCTTTGGATAAGCGTGTAAACAAATCTCCTCCCCTGAGAAAATCCAAAATAAGATACAACTTCCCTTCAGTTTGAAAAGCTGAATGAAGAAATGAAAATTTTCATTTAGTTCACCGTAATGTTTTTAGGCTTACATTAGGTCATTCACAAATGAATATTTTAGCAAATTAATTATATCAAATGTCCAAACTTACTTTTACTTAGAAGAAAACCACTGATTTATCTTAGTTTCCATGTGGAAATGTTAAATACAGTGCTTCTTATTATAGAATCACTAGATTTTCAACAGGCAAGTCACTCAGGAATACACCAGTTCTAAACCCATGATACATAAGAAAAACTCCTAACAAAAAACGACTTACTTAACTACGAAATAACATACAAAAACCATGCCACTAGCTACAGAAAAAAATGTGGGTTGGTTAGGTTTAATCATACATAGTAAGAATCATCACACCTTTACCCACTGAGAAAAAGCATATGGCTTTGGGGAAAAGAACAGCAGTGACAATGGTTTTAGGATGTTCACATTAGGGATCTCTTTGGCCTTTGGGGTTGGCTAACACATATAGGCTATAAAAGGCTAGCATATTATTATTCATTATTATTACAATAAAAAAGCAATAATTATCATTACCTGTTCCTATGGCTACCACTCAGAAACTAACTTTATAATATTTTTTAAAAACATAAGCTAAACACAATAAAAGCTTCTAAAATTTGTCTAAGAAATAATGGTTTAATTTTCATGACTTTTTACTATAAAAGATCTGCTAACCACATACAAATATATATATATATTTATATTAGTTTAACTGAATGTCCTCAGGGATTCTGAGGGATGAGGTGAAGGGATGATGTGGGAGATGGTTCATACTTACCATAATGCAACTTGACAATAAAAGGATGATTAACCTCTACCAAGATATCACGTTCCATTTTTGTCCGAACTCGGTCTCGAACTATAAAAGATTGTATGTATGCTACATTGTAATATCTTTCAAAGATAATCTTCAAAACAAATTCTTTTTGGTGCCCATGTTAAATAAAATTTTGCTTATGTGTACTAAAACGTGAATGTTTTGTCATTCTTGAATTTACAAAATAAATAATGATATCTTTTACTACATTACATAACCAAAGGAAGTAGTGTATATTTATAAAATCCATGCTTTTGAGTTGGAAAAAATACAGAGAAAATATTAGGTATTGGCTTTAACATCAAATGCACAAGTATTTTAATCACAGCTGTGACAAATGACAAAAAAGCATGCGACTTTTAAAAAACAAGGCATCCTAATAGTAAAACATAAAAAACAAATAGGTTTCAACATTCCATCAGTCCTATCAATCAAACTCAACAAACAGTCATTAAGCATACCTAAAATGGGGCAGACATGGGGTAAAGGACAGTTATATCCAAAGAGGTCTATTTTGAGGGAAGAAGAAAGGAAGCAAGAGGGAGAGAGAGAGAACATACTGTGGTACAGCCGAAAGAGCAAACGTTTTTTGGAGTTTAGACAGAAAGATATGAATTCAGATCTGTGCAATCTTTTTTTTGACAAAAACTTAAGCATCACAAGATCTGTACAATCACAAGCAAGATACTTATTTAAATTATTTGAGACTCAGTTACCTTTCGGCTATACAATGGGGATAACACTACTGTAGCTTTGAGGAGCATGTGACCATTTGAGATAAGGTATGTACCTAGAGCCTGGTATGTATGAGATATTCAATTAAATGGTAGCTATTGTTATTATATCCAAAGTAGCACCATGAATATGATTAAGGGATAAAATAATTTACTACCAGCAATGAGTACTGCGGGATTCAGAGAAGGGCAAGATCCGTCTTACTTGCATAGGAAGGCTAGAAGAAAGATGTAGGGTCAGGGCGCAAGCTTTAAGACTTTTGGAGGGGATATTTAGATGGGTAGGAAGGATAGGCCCTAGAAAACAAGAGTCTAAGCACGGAGTACCCAGTGCAAGCAAAGACATGAAGGCATGAATGATGAACAAGAAGGAATCAAATGAGATTTACTACTGTGCCAAGGTGAAATGGGGAGGATCCAGATTGACAAGTTGGAATGCCAAGATGAATTTACATTTGACCCTGTGAGCAAAGCTTTTATTCAGCAACCAAATATTTCCTGAGCAAAGTGTATGTGCAATGCACTAGGGATATACATACAAATAAGATAATCTTCAAGAAGCTCATGATCCAGTGGGAAGGACAGACAAGTAAATAAATGATTATAATACATTCTAAGTACTCTGAATGGTTATATGAAACATTAAAATAGAACGAATAGGAGACTCTCTGGTGGAAGGAGAAAGTTGAGTTGGTTTTATTTTCAGCTTAGGGTGAATGCAGATATTTAAAATATAGAAATAAGACCTCTGGGGAAAATAAACAAAGCAGCTAAAAAATGCCCTATTTTTTCCATTCTACCAGTTTTCTATCCCCAACTGGGAGATTTTCATGCCACTGACTGAAAATGGGCAAATCAGAAATAGGAATCAATTGCTCTTGATGTCTATGCAGCTCTTTTAACTGACCTATCCAGTTAGTATATCAAATTCAATAGCAATCTCTGATTTCACTACCTTGCCCTATTGATACAACTCTGGTGTCTTCCTTGTTATATCTGATATGCCCTCTTTTTTTTGAGACAGGGTATCACCGTCGCCCAGGCTGGACTGCAGTGGTGCGACCTCAGCTTACTGCAACCTCCCCCTCCTGGTTCAAGCGATTCTCCTGCCTCAGCCTCCCGAGTAGCTGAGATTACAGGCTTGCACTACCATACCTGGCTAATTTTTGTATTTGTAATAGAGACGGGGTTTCACCATGTTGGCCAGGCTGGTCTCAAACTCCTGACCTCAGGTGATCCACCTGCCTCGGCCTCCCAAAGTGCTGGGATTATAGGCATGGGCCACCATGCCCAGCCTGATATGCCCTTTGTACTTTGTATGTGAGTGAAGTTTATCACCAATACCTGCTGATATTTCTAGTTCTAGTCTAGCTTAAATCTATCCTTTTCTCATTATTATCACACAATTTTGGATTAGTTCCTATCACCTTAAAGGTGGATTCCAAAGTCCTACATCTTTCAGTAAGTATACAAGGCTTATCACTTAAAAATACCTCCTCTGCTCAGTAAGCAGCAAAAATATCCATCGATACATGCACTGTATATCCCTCTTATTTTACCACAATGAAAAGAACAATTATTTGGGAGTCAAGAACTACAGTTTAGTGGCTATACTAATAACTAGATGAACTCATAACTACCTTGGTCAAATAATTTCATTTCTCTGGATTTCCTGTTTCCTCCTCTATAAAATGAAGGATTGGAACCAACATGATTTTCTTGTGAGATAGTTTTCTCTTCAACATTTCCTTATATGTAACATTGATGAGACCTTGTTTAACTGAAAATGAGCAGTGAGAGTCCTTCACTAAAGAATTCCTTCATTTTGTCTAAGGTAGGCCTGTGTCATAATTCTAATCTCGTTTCTTTTGTTTATGTAAAGACCTAGTGACAATTCTAAATCATCCTATCATGAGGAATTTTGATTAGTATATACTAATTCAGAAGAAGGCATGTTTTATATTGGCCAGCTTCTAATCCCAACACAGAATTCGTTAATACTAACTCATGCTGGCAAAGCAACTAGATTCCTCTGAAATATTTTTTCTTCTAGAGTAATTATTAGATTTAAGCCCTTCTTGACTGAACATGAGAATGAAGAAGAAGAAATGTTGTTTATGTTTCTAGGACTATGTATTAAGAAACCTTTTTAAGCAGTTTACAAAAGCTTTTAGACAAACAGACCACTTTAATAGGATAGAAGTCCCCACTAACTTTATCTAACGTTATTGACTTCTATTTGGCCCCATTTATCGTATTAATAGGAACTTTAAAATGGGAAGAGACTTCTGGTTAAATATGGATATTCTACTCTCTACATTCTCCCAAAACCCCATGGAAATGACAATAATGGAAAAACTGCATCAACTCACAAGGACAGGAAGCAATAGTAGAAGATGGGTAAGTGGTAAACTAACAAAGCAGACCAGAGAAAGCTAAAAATCTAAGCCTAAGGAAAGGAAGCCAATGAAAAAGAAGCAAATTCTTGCCATTGAACTCTTTCCAATCAGCTTTCTAGCAGTTGACTCTTAAAGAAAAGATAGCAAAAGATCCCCAAGCATTTGGATAAAGGCTCTAAACATGAAAAACATCAAAATAAACAGAAAAAATGGAATAAAGGGAAACAAACAATATGAGGAACAGAAGATAACTTAAACACAACACAACAAAACAAAACTCATTCTTGTAATTTATGTCCATTGTGGGAGCAAAGATAATATGGCACCTCACCCTTTTTAAAGCTTCTTGTTCTTGTTTAAAAAGGGTGGTGGGGTGGAGGAAGGAACAAGTATCCTCAACAAATAAACTACAAGAAAAAGATAAGAAATAGAGAAAGAGCTCATAGATGAAAAGACTTAAAAAGATATCAACCAATTGCAAAGTTGAGACCTTATATGTATGAATCCTAATTTAAACAGACTGCATAAAGAAACACAAATTTTAATAGTAGGGACAACTAGCAATGTGAACAAAGACTGGATATCTTTATGCTCATTTTTAAGGTATGATAATACAGTTGAATTATTTCTTTTAGGAGTCTTTTTTTTTGAGAGAGAGTCTCGCCCTGTTGCCCAGGCTGGAGTGCATGGGCGTGATCTCAACTCACTGCAACCTCTGCCTCCCGGGTACAAACAATTCTCCTGCCTCAGCCTCCCGAGTAGCTGGGATTACAGGTGCCCGCCACCATGCCCAGCTAATTTTTGTATTTTTAGTACAGAGGGGATTTCACCATATTGGTTGGCCAGGCTGGTCTCAAACTCCTGACCTCGTGATCCACCCGCCTCAGCCTCCCAAAGTGCTGGGATTACAGGCGTGAGCCACCGTACCCAGCCAGGAGTCTATCTTTTAGAGATATATACTAAAATATTTATGAAGAAATTCTATAGTATCTGAGATTTCATTCAAAATATCAAGAGGAGAAGGAGAACACTGATGAAAAAAGGCTGACCATGAGTTGATAAATGTTGAAGCAGGGACAAGGGTATATGGGGGCTCACTATATTCTTCTGTCTTTTTCTTAAATGTTTGATACTTTCCATAATTAAAAAATGTTTTAATGAAATAATCAGAGAACAAGAAAATCTAGGAAATGAAAAGCGATGGCAGAAACAAAAAGGTCAATAGAAGGGTTGGAAGATGGTTGAAGAAATTTCACAGAAAATAGAAAAAATGGAAAATAGAAGATGGAAAAATAAAGAAAATTAAGGAACAATTCAGGAAGTTTAACCAACATATTCCAAAGAGTAGCACTTACAAATGTAGAATAAATGACAAAAACTTTCCCAAGACTGAAGAAATGAGTTTTTAGGTTGAAAGAGACCACCTCATATATGATATGACATAGTTTTAGAAACCCACACTCAAGAATACCACTATACAAATTTCAGAACACCAGGAATAAAGAGTAGATTCTAAAGACTTCCAAAGAGGAAAAGCAGCTTACACACAAAGGACTGGGAGTGAGACCAGCAATTAACTTCATCACTATAACACAGGAAACTAGAAGACAATGGAAGCAACACCTTCAAATATCTGGTGGAAAATTCTTTCTGACCTAGAATTTTATACTCAGCCAAATTATAAACTAAGTGAGGGGGTAGAATAAAGCCATTTCCAGACATGGAGGGTCACAAAAAATTTAGTATCCATTTACTCATTTTGAGGTAGCTATGAGAAGACGTGTTCCATCAAAACTAAAAAGTAAACTGAGAAAAAAGTAGGTACAGAATTTAGGAAAAGAGACTGAATACAGAAAAGAAGTGAAGGAGTGAAGGAAATGTGACTCTAATATACTATTTCGTTTAGCTAGGAACAATTTTTATAAAGCTATAACAATGAAAACATTATTGGGAAGATGTGAAAAAGGAATCTGTGAGTGGGTGGCAGCATGAGAGAACTGAATCTTAGTTTTCCATGTTAGAAAGGCAATAGATTATGTCTCCAAATGAAAACAAAGAATTGCAATATAAAAGTGTTGAATATAAATGTAAATGGCAGCAGCTAAAGAGATGAACGTCATTGTCTCTGGGGTTCAAGAATTAGGATAGGCAGAAGGGTGGGCAAAGCATAGCTATGTTATATGATAAGACTCTACAGATATTCTTTTGATAAAAATAAAAATTTAAGAACACATTCAGAATTAGTCAGCAGTTTAAAGTTCCAGTAAGTCAAATATTTTCATTTTTCTATGATCTGTTTTATAGCTTATATCTATACAATTTTACATACTTGTAGTAGCCCAATTTGTTCTAATTTTCACTACATTCATTTTTGTAATTATATTTAAGATACTTTATTTTAATAATATCCTAAGTGGTAAACCATAATTTTATAACATTCCTCTATTTTTCCTTATTAAAAATTTTTTTTTAGGGAAAGGATCTCCCTCTACCCAGGGTGGAATACAGTGGTGCAATCAAAGCTCATTGTAACCTTGAAGACCTGGGCTCAAGTGATCCTCCTGCTTTAGCCCCCCCAGTCAGCTGGGACTACAGGCACACACCACCATGCCTGGCTAATTATTCGATTTTTTGTAGAGATGAGGTCTCACTATGCTGCCCAGGCTGGTCTTGAACTCCTGAGTTCAGGCAATCCTCCCACCTCAGCCTCCCAAAGTGCTGGAATTATAGGAATGAGCCACTATAACTGGTCACAATTCCTCTAGTTTTCCAGTGTGTATGTGAGTTCTAACTTCTTGCTATTGTAAATAATGTTGCAACAAGAATTTTCAAGCCTATGAATCCATTTTTTGAAGCTATTTCCTTAGGTTAATGTAGCAGCAATAATGGCTTTCCAATGTATGCTGCCATCATATGAAATAACATGCATTCATCTCACTCTGTCACCCAGGCTGGAGTACAGTGGTGTGATCACAGCTCACTGCAACCTCAAACTCCTGGGCTCGAGAGATCCTCTTGCCTCAGCCTCCAGAGTAGCTAGAATCACAGGCTTGCACCACTACACCAATCTGATTTTATCTTCATTTTTTGTAGAGACAGGGTCATGCTATATCGCCCTAGCTGGTCTTGACCTCCTGGCCTTAAGCCATCCTCCCGCCTCAGCCTCCCAAAGTGCTAGGATTACAAGTGTGAGCCACTATGCCCAGCAAACTTTATTATTTTAATATGCATCTTTGACTTTCACCAAAACTGAACATTTCCCCAAAGATTATTTATCTCCGTGTGTAAACTTTATTCAAAATCCTCCAGATGGAGGATATAATGGTATTTCTTATCAATTCCTAACTCCTTCATTCTTTTTACATTTATTAGTTGGAATTATATTGCAAGAAAGAGTTTTCCCTTTTCCCCCATTAATTAATTTATGAATTAACCTATGGCTTCTTATTTTATTCAACTGGGTCGTAATCTATCACTATCATTTATTATTGCAATGTTTAAGTTGCCCCAGATTTGGCCAGTAGAAGCCCCTTAGCTAACTCCTTATATTAATATATTTTCCTGTCTTCCTATTTATACTATTTTTCATTGTATGAAATGTCAAAAATTTTTAAATTACTAATTTGTTTGTAATTTGCTCAATATTTCCTCACAAGTTTCCTAGATGTGTTAAGTTGTAAAATTCAGTTAGGGTGGAGTTTGTTACGGTGTTATTTTCCAGGTTGCTCAGGGGTATTTCTTTTTTTTTTTTTCTTTTTTTTTTTTTTGAGACGGAGTTTTGCTCTTGTCGCGTAGGCTGGAGCGCAGTGGTGCAATCTCGGCTCACTGCAACCTCCGCCTCCCGGGTTCAAGCGATTCTCCTGCCTCAGCCTCCCGAGTAGCTGGGATTACAGACACCCACTACCATGCCCGGCTTTTTTTTTTTTTTTTTTTTTTTAATATTAGAGACAGGGTTTTGCCATGTTGGGCAGGCTGGTCTCAAACTCCTGACCTCAGGTGATCCGCCTGCCTCGGCCTCCCAAAGTGCTGGGATTACAGGCGTGAGCCACCGTGCCCGGCCTCTTCCTAACTACTTTTTACCTATGAGAACCAAATCTTGCATTAGGGTTTTCAAAATCATAGGCTCAGAATAAAAACTTATTTGGAGACCAGAAGTCATAAAATCCTTTAGAATAAAAGCATTTGGCACCCAGTAAATCAGTACATTTTAAAAAACATTAAAATAATTACATAAATCTGAAGATGAATCAAACCCAGTTTTAATCTTCTAAATGTCTACTTGTATAAAACCCAATATAAATTTATAATACTTCTTTTATACATGGCAACTCTGGTTCTCACTAGTTAAATGATTCCTAGCCCAGTAGGAAAAATTCACTAAAAGTCAATCTAAATTTAAAGCTGGTAACAGGAACCTATCCAGAATGTAAATAACATGCCAAGGAGTCCCATGAGCTCTTATTGAGACCTTTCAGTTTGTTTAGACTACACGAACATTACAAATAGCAGCAACACTTACCTTTCAGTGTGGCCTTCTTCAATACCTTCATGGCATAAAGCTGCCTAGCATCAGTGCCTGAGATTTTTTTAACTAAGAAAACCTGTATTTAAATAAGAGAAAATAAATATTACAAAGTGGTACAAACTATACCTTTGTTAAAATAAGACCCTGCTATAATAGTTTATTATAATATAGATTCAGATATACTGTAGATTATTTCCCCTAAAATGTATCAATTATAAATACTAGTTATAAACAGTAGTTATAACTTGGGGTGTCAATATAAGTGAATACATTTTTTTCCATTTTGTTGTTTGCCAGTTCCCAAAGAGCATGTAACACATTCAGACAGACAAAAAAAAAAAAAAAAAAAAAAATCCTTAAACTACATATGTATGAATTAGATGGAAAAAATCCCAAAATGTTTAAAGTATAACAGGTGGTATGATGGCTCTGCTTTTAACAAAACAGAAATTCTATTGAGCTCATCAAAATTGTTTTACAGGGGTTCCTCTTGACCACAATTTCCTGTTGATACAAGTACTCACTGATGAAGGGTCTTTTCTGTATACAAAGGTTGTATATAAATCTCACTGCTCAGCACAACAATTTAAAACACTTACATTGGGCCAGGAGCGGCGGCTCACGCCTGTAATCCCAGCACTTTGGGAGGCCCAGGAGGGTTGATCACCTGAGGTCAGGAGTTTGAGATCAGCCTGGCCAACACGGTGAAACCCTGTCTCTACTAAAAATACAAAATTAGCCAGATATGGTGGCTGGCACCTGCAATCCCAGCTACTTGGGAGGCTGAGGCAGGAGAATCACTTGAACCCGGGAGGCAGAGGTTGCAGTGAGCCGAGATCACACCATTGCACTCCAGCCTGGGCAACAAGAGCCAGACTCCGTCTCAAAACAACAACAACAACAACAAAAACGAAAAACAAAAACAAAAAGAAATTGAAGAATCCTGTGCACAAATATTTAATGTGGCGTAAGTCAGAACCCACCTCCCCACCTTTTCATGGTCAAATTATTGCATACACCTAAACATGAAGAACACAATTCTCAGGTATGTTATTGGGCATCCTGACTTTCCAAATATTTGTGCAAAATTAATAAAGCCTGTTCTAAATAATTCATGGTCATTCTATATCATGGCTAATACAAGACTACCAATACATCCTTTCTACTCATTTTGACCATTAGGTTCATGATTATTTCCATTGAACCTTTAAATAGATATGCCAAATAGATTTGAATTTCAACTCCTTTTCCCTATCCATTCTTTTGTAGCAGTGTTCTTATGCTGCCACAGGTGGGAAGAAGAGAAGCAATCACAATCAATAATTAAGTTTAGGATCTGCTTTCATTCATCTGAATTAGCACATCAGGCTATTAGCACAAAATTAAAAAATGATTCATTCGACTGATTCTAGGACAAGGCAGAGTTTCTCACTTTGAGAATTGTGCCAAGTCAATGGGCAATGACCCCAAATCAAGTGAAGAGCACCACAACTTGCAGAGAAACCCTGATGCAGGGTGTGTTGCTCTCCTATAATCACCACCCCTTTCACCATGCCCCACGCTTTAGCTCCTTTCAGCCAGTTAGTGGGGAGCCAACCTAGGGAGAGAAAAGCATCATTAACCAGGGTGGATCTAAGCTCTGGAATGATGTTTAAGTGTTAAGGGTAATCAGAGATGATTAATATTTTTGATGGAAATAAAATTTGATTAGGTAGAGATAATTAGGATTTATTTGATATTTAATCATCCTTAAGATTCCCTAACCAAGTTTCTTGGTTCCATTCTGTAAGAAAAATTCTCCTGGTGAATTCCAAACTTTCAACTGTTCTTTGAATCCATCTTCTTAACACTCCAGCACTTCTTAGTTTGCAAAGTACTTTCACAACCATTTGTAACAAATCACTGTGTCGATTTTGGGAGGCAGACCTACTAGGCAATGCCTATTTTAGAGCTGTCCAAACTAGGGCTTAGGGGGTTAAGTAATTTGCCCAGTGTCACAGTGGAGGTACTGGGACAAAGTCCGTGTCAGTCACCCAGTATTCTGCTTCTGCTCAGGGTGCTGTTTATCTGTTCCCTTTGGCCAGTAACCAGCCAAGCCCAGCAGGAGCAGCAGCGGTCCCAGCTGCCATCACTTCCTCCACCAGAGCATTTCTGACCTTTTCTCACTCCCCCATGAAGCTATTCTAGTCTCTGACAGGTCATCCCTGTTTCCTTGGCTTACTGTGGCCTTTCAGAATGAGTAAGAAAGGAGACAACCTATTTTGAATGTTTGGTATTTATAGTATGATATTTAAGTTACTTTTAAAGATGTAAAGGGAGAAGCATGCTAATTCCAAGAACTTAAATATTGTGTTCCCTGAAAATCTAATGTATAAAAATTACCCGTCTATTTGGTTTTGAGTGGTGTGATAATTTAATTTAATACCAGATATTATGTGCTTGGCCTTTTATCATTTAATTCTCACTACTCTCCTATGGGGTCAGAACTATTACACACTCATTAATTCTTTCCAGAATTATATGCCAGGCACTGTGCTACTGGTTCAATGCTGAGACTTGATACAAGGCATGACCCTTCACTCATGGAACATTTAGTCTAGTGGGGGAGACAGCCACTAAACAAATGAAAAACTGCAATTGTGGCAAGTGCCATGAAGATGAGGTATATAATGTTCTGAGAGGGTATAACCAGGGAACATAACCTGGGAAGGATGCAGGGAAAGCCGCCTTGAGATCACAGGTGCAAGAGGAGCTAATCAGCTGAGGAAGAGGCAGGGGTAGAGCAGAGTGTTTCAGGCAGAAGGAATAAAACATGGAAAGGCTTTCTAGCAGGATGGAGCTTAAGGACTTGGTCCTGCTTAAGGACCAAAGAAGGCAGCCAATGTGACCTGAACACAGAGAGTGAAATGAAAAGTATGAAAACTGATGCTGGAGAGGTAGCTAGAGACCAGACTGAGGGGCTCCTCAGCCATCTTAAGAATTCATCTTTATTATAAAAGCAAAGAGAGGCCACTGAAAGGTTACGAGGGGTAGAGTAAAAGATTAGTTCACGCTGGCTATCATGTAAATAATGGATCAAGGCAAGAATACATTTGGAAAGACCCAGTTAGGGGACTCTGTCAATAGACCAGGAAGAAAGGTGGTAGCATATTCTGGAGGGGTGGCAGGCAGGCTTTGAGAAATCTTTACTGAATCTACAGCACTTGGTGACAGATAAGATTGGCCAGGTCAGAGTGGGATAGGGGAGGTAGGGACTAGAAATATACACCAAGAATGCTTCCCAAGTTTCTAAATTGCTTAATGAGAGAAAAATGAAATAGAACAGTTTGAGGCTTAGGGAAAGATCATGAGTTTGGTCTTAGACACGTTGACTTTAAAGTGCTTTTAAGACACAGAAAAAGAGTAAGCAGCTATGCATAAGAATTCAGAGCTTGGAGGAGCAATCTAGATTGGAGATATAAATCTGTTATGTCAGCTGTATGTGAGTTACAATTAAGATAGTGGGCACAGAGAAAATCAATTAGTAGAGTATTAGTAATAGAGAAGAAGGCAGCCTAGAATCGAACCTTAGAGAACTTCAATATTTAATGAGTGGCTAGAGGAAGGAAATGGTGATCCAAGAGGTTAAGTAACTTGCTCAAACACACACAGTGAATAAATAGAAGAAAAAAAACTGAATCGAAGTCTGGCTGACCTAGAGCCCAAACTTACAACCGTTATGCTCTGCTGGCTACTTACTCTATATTTGGATTAAAAGCATCCTTTTGGGTTCAAAAGAGGTTAACAACTGTAACAAATTACCTATGCTAGCCAAGAATTGCTAAATACCCCCACTAAAATACACAAGAGAGCTAAAGTGGTGCTGTTCTGAAACTTGCAAAGCATGATATCTTCAAATATTTCCTTACAGAGAGGTGGTAAGGAATCACTGCATTGTGAAAGTTGAATGCAATCTCTAAATGTTCCTTTTGCCAAGAAACAATCTAGACCAGTGATCCCCAACCTTTTTTAGTACCAGGGACTGGTTTCATGGAAGACAGTTTTTTCATAGACTGGCGCAGTGGGAGGGGGAGATGATTTCAGAATGAAACTGTTCCACCTCAGCTCATCAGGCATTAGATTCTCATAAGGAGTGCACAACCTAGATCCCTCCCATGTGCAGTTCACAACAGGGTTTGTGCTCCTATGAGAATCGAATACTGCCACTGATCTGACAGGAGGTGGTGCTCAAACAGCAATGCTCGCCTGGGGGTTGGGGACCCCTGGTCTAAACAGATCAAGTAGCAGTAATTATAATGCTGTACTTCTCAAAATGGAGTACAGAAGTGCCCCTGAGGTGTGCAGTGTGTATGTATGTGGTGGGAGACAAGCAGGACATGAAAAACACTGATAAAGATGTTGCATTTTCGACTGGGCGTGGTTGCTCACACCCGTAATGCATTTTGGGAGGCCGAGGCAAGTGGATCGCTTTGAGCTCAGGAGCTCGAGACCAGCCTGGGCAACATGGCGAAACCCCATCTCTATAAAAAAACACAAAAATTAGCTGGGCGTGGTGGTGTGTGCCTGTGGTCCCAGCTACTCAGGAGGCTGAGGCTGGAGAATTGCTTGAACCTGGGAGGCAGAGGTTGCAATGAGCCGAGATCACGCCACTGTACTCCAGCCTGGGTGACAGAGGCAGATCCTGTCTTCTGCAGGAATTTTACTTGGTGGCTTTGGGAAACATTTTTTGATGTTAAAAACAAACACGATGTTACTGAACAAAATGCAAACTTTGCACTCATTTTAAAGACAAGCCAGGAGTCAAGAAAACTTCAAAATTGTAGCAGTAGCCCCCAACCCTACTTCTTTGGGAGCATCACTCACTTTATGCTGGTATTAGAGTACACTGGAAGGGAGGCTGAGATGTGCTGTTGTACTGTATTGCAAGATCACCATCCAACCCTACCCAAGGACTCATAAAGAGGCCAGTGTATCAAGGGAACATCTTGTGATTTTTAACCATTCAAGAATCACAACTGGAGAGGTCATGTGGTCTTGAAGACAAAGTATGAAGCAAATACTACCAATTTACTATAAGTTCTCAATGTACTTTTGAACTTTATTCACTTTCCCACACTTACTGATAGTGAGAAATGTAAAAAAACAGAAAACATTGCTGGTAGGAAGACTGGTAGCATTTCATAAAATATTTGTTTCCTCATGTGTATGAAATACATATGAAATTAAAAGACAACTTTTAAAAAAGCACACACTCATGACTTACCTTTCCAAATGATCCCTGCCCTAATACTTTTAAAAGTTCAAACTGGGAAGGATCTGCCTTTTCATGTCCTTCCTTTACATGATGTGTGATTGCAATTTCTTTGATACTGACTTCTTCCTGTTGAGATAAATGTAAGGGGAGCAAACAGGGTTAGCCAGAGCTATTTTCTCCCGCTAAAAATCAAACAATATTAATTTAATCATACTAGAAATTAATTAGAAATCAATCTAATTTCTAAGCAAATTAGAAATCCTCAAATTAACATACAAAATCACCATTTACCAACCCATCAAGTGAATATGCCACACATATATACTTTCAGGTTAAGTGTCAGAGATAGTTATTATACCAGCCTACTACATAGACCAATTTAACCTCTACATGACATTTAGTACTAAATATTTCCAAGTCTTCATTCTCTCTACTGGAGATAATTAGAATAGTTTTATTGGGTGGGGGGCAGAGGGTGTAAAGAAGTCTGAAAATAACAAATCGGAATAATCTGCTGTGCTCTGGTGTGTGGTTATACTACGCAGAACTAATGCTATTTAAAAAAAGTGTTTATTGAGGAGAGGGGTTGAAAAATATTCCAGGGTAAAAATGGAGATTTCTAACCTCAATGTGGCTGTTTAAGTACACTGAAGTTTTATCCCTTTGAAATGTCTGTTACTTTCTGTTTCTAGAATAATCTGGGATCTGAAAGGGGAGAAAGGAGTAACTCTAAAACACAAAAGGAGAAAAGATTTAACATTTGGATGGATAATCAGACATGGAAAAAAATGACTATTCAGCATGATGGAACAGTGAGAGGTATCTGGGTTAAGAAAAGGATTTTCAAAGATAGTGAACATTTTAATATATTTGAGGAAAAGTGTCAGAACAAAGAGAAAATATATGAAATATACACAGGATTTCAATTACTTATGTGAGATCAGCAGATTAGGTTATCTTATTTAATCAAGACACATACTGTATGTTATAGTCAAAAATTACAACAAAACAAAACCTGACAAAATCAGAAACATAAGCCTGTCAAATAAAGACTAGCATTTCTATTTTGTTGACTATAATGTTTTTTTCGCAGTGCATAAGTACTGTTAGTAGAATCTCAATGTGTTATGTAAACATAAATAATCTATTGTTTTTGTTATTGTCTTATCCCAAACAAACATTTGCATTCACTTAACCTTTTCTGAGATGTCCTTAGAATGCTGGCAATATAAGGAATTACAAAGATTTCTCAAAAGGACATACCAGAATATCCTAACATGGTAGCTTTTGAAAATGAGTAGTAAAAGGAAAAAAGCTCCCAGAAAAGGAGAAAAAGGAATCCAGGCCCCCTACTTTATTTCCAAGACAGAGGCTGTAATTTGTAGGTTATCCTACAACTTAGGCAGTTCAATCATACTGGACTCTCCTGGGACTTCGGGAACAATAATCAAATCATTTCCTAACATCAGTATAGCTCTTTATTTCACAGTTTCCCGTGCATTATCTCCTTTAATTCTCACAACGATCCTGTGCAGTAGGTATTAGCGTAGAACCAAGCATTAGCTGACTCTTAAGACGCTACCTCTTTCCTCCAAATAAGACCAAGGTACAAGGGTTTCAGACACCCTTTTCTCCAGAGACCAAGGGCTTCAGAGTGATAGCTGTTAGTAGTCATTAGTACAATAGGGAAGGCAGGAAGCAAATTATCAAATTTTTTTAAAAAACCTTTCAAAGAACAAAGTATATGTGGGATTAAGATTTAGATAGAAATCCAGCAAATACTATTATTGAGCACCTACTACATATCAACCCTGTGTTAGGTGTTTTTTCATGTTTTATATTCATGCTTCACAACAAATCTTTGACCACACATTGATGTTAGAGAGGACTGATATAATATAAACGAGTAAACCTTAGAACAAGCATAAACACTTCAGAGTTTTCTATGTACTCTCCCATTTACCACTAGAAATTTGACAGATCCTCTAAAAACAAACTGGTTTGAATATTCTACGGTCTGAAATTTAAAGAGATTAACTGAAGGCTAAAGATCACAAGCCAGTAAGTGGTACATTTAGGGCTCAATTCTAGGTCTCCTGACTTTGAAAACAAGGCCCTTACCATTACACCACACTGAGATCAATGACAGGAAACCTATAGGCTTATGACCCTGGTCT
The DNA here is from genome assembly GCF_043159975.1 of Macaca nemestrina. Taxonomy (NCBI): domain Eukaryota; kingdom Metazoa; phylum Chordata; class Mammalia; order Primates; family Cercopithecidae; genus Macaca; species Macaca nemestrina. The sequence goes on along the minus strand of NC_092145.1, from coordinate 140,508,141 downwards.
TCCTAACCGGTCTGTTAGCTCAGTTGATTACAGCAGTGTTCTTTGAACTTTTTGGTAGCACATCCTTAACAGGAAAACGAACAAACAAAAAAACCCAAAACAACAAAAAACACAAAACCAAAAATCCCTACATACACAATATTTGTATCCTTAAAATTATATACACGTAAAGAAGTTCTCTTCTTTTTCTATACCCCAAAGTGCTGTCACATCATACTCTGAAGACTAACCAAGTTAATGGGCTGGATTCCAGCATGTGTCAGTCTCGTGTTAAAAACCAAACAAAGAAACAAATAAACAAAAACTATCTCTTCAAGAGCCTAATTGGAAACTAGCAGCCATTTATGCCTTTAAATTGAGGTCATGAAGAACTCTATTTTGTAATGTTATATATTTTTTACATTTTTCTTTTGTAGGTAAATGGGATGTGATTTATCCGGTAACAGTATTTTTTCACCTTATATTTCACAGCAAATCCTACAAAAATTGTTGGTCACAAATCAAGATGCAACACAAGCAGGGAAGAACAATCACCTAATTATAAACACATTCCATTTTGTAGCAGGCATACAGGATCAACCCTTACCCTTAAATAGTGTGAGCTACAATCAGGCCATGAACTTCAAAATAAACAATTACTACTCTCATCTTTGATGACTACCCTTCCTTTCATCTCATGTCAAATAAGTTACTAAAAAATGCAGAGTCTGACTGGGCGCAGTGGCTCACTCCTGTAATCCCAGCACTTTGGGAGGCTGAGGTGGGCGGATCACCTGAGCTCAGGAATTCGAGACCAGTCTGGCCAACATGGTGAAACCCTGTCTCTAGTAAAAATACAAAAATTAGCTGGGCCTGTAATCCCAGCTACTTGGGAGGCTGAGGCAGGAGAATCGCTTGAACCCAGGAGGCAGAGATTGCAGTGAACCGAGATCGCACCACTGCACTCCAGCCTCCTGGGCAATAAGAGCAAGACATCGTCTCAAAACAACAACAACAACAACAACAACAAAAAGTAGAGTCTAGCCTGGACAATATAGTGAGACTCTGTCTCTACCAAAACATTTACAAGATTAGCCAGGTGTGGTGGTTGGTGCGAGTCTGTAGTCCCAGCTACTCAGGGAGCTGAGATGTGAGGATCGCTTGAGCCCAGGAGGTCGAGGCTACAGTGAGCCATGATCGTGCCACTGCACTCCAGTCTGGGCAACAGAGCAAGACCCTGTCTCAAAAGAAAAAAAAAGCAGTGTGTCTCTTTGGTCCCTTCAGTATAACAACCACATACCGAAATACTATGTATCAAGCACAGTGTTGAGAACACTTTTCATTCTTTCTTTTTCTATTTCCAGTGGTATCATCAAGGTATAAGCCTTCATTACCTTTCAGCTAGAAAACTGAAACTAGATTGGTTACTCATAATATCCCTTTCTGCCTGCGTCCACTCCAATTCATCTTTTTGACAAATTCACTTTCTGAAATTATACAGCTTCAGTCATATGACCAGGCTGTTCAAAAACTCCTCCAAGTTTTCTCAAATTAAATGCACTGCTTCACCTGGGCATTCGAGGTCCTCTACAATATGGCCTCAACCTACTTTTGTGATATTATCTCCCAACGTTCTCTTACACATAGCCTTTTGTCAACCCAGGTTATTTCTTTTTTTTTTTTTTTTTTTTTTTTTTTTTTGAGACGGAGTCTTGCTCTGTCACCCAGGCTGGAGTGCAGTGGCCGGATCTCAGCTCACTGCAAGCTCCGCCTCCCAGGTTTATGCCGTTCTCCTGCCTCAGCCTCCCGAGTAGCTGGGACTACAGGCGCCCGCCACCTCGCCCGGCTAGTTTTTTTGTATTTTTTAGTAGAGATGGGGTTTCACCGTGTTAGCCGGGATCGTCTCTCGATCTCCTGGCCTCGTGATCCGCCCGTCTCGGCCTCCCAAAGTGCTGGGATTACAGGCTTGAGCCACCGCGCCCGGCCAACCCAGGTTATTTCTTATTCCCTAAACTTTTTGTTTTTAAAATCAAAGTAATACATGCACGTTAGTAATAAACAGTGGCAGAATAGCTTATGGTGAAAAGCAAGTCTCTTCTCACCCTCATGCCCAGACTTGAAAAAAAATTAGTTCTGCATCTACTTTGATAATTTCTTAATTTATTAACCTTAAGACAATGTCTACTAACTTAAGGTGAGGGACTTACTTATATTATGCCCCTTCACTTCATCATCTTCCTCTCTATTGTTTGGTAATTATATTACCTTTACATAAACTTCTCATCTTTTCTCTGCTTTGGACAGAATCCTAACTCTTCCCTTTGAAAAAGGAGGCTAATAGTGCCCATATATTCTTCCTCTTAAACTTCTTCCCATTTGCTGCTAGCTGTATATAATTTTATTAATATTAAGGCTATTAATTTTAAGAAAAGTAACATTTCCTCCTGCAACCACAACCAAATCCTTCATGCTCTCTCTATAGCCTAATTCTAAAGTTGAAAGCCTATAGACAACAGCATCCATATTATCATGACAATATATGGTTCAAATGAAGGCTAAGTAATATATTAAATTTCCTCTTATATGGGCCCATAACAACGACTCCCAGGCCAATCTAAGGGGACTTAAAAAAAATTAAAAATAAAAACTTTATTACATGTTAAAATGGTTACTTCACTGTTTTCAGTTTCCTATGTCTCTTTCTTAGATTACCCCCTTGTAACTTCCAAAGAAAGGTGTCCTGGAAGAAAACTTTCTGAACCTCACACATCTGTAAATGTTGTTATTTTGTCTTCTCATTTGTATAGTTTGGCTTAGTACCAAATTCCAGAAGAAAAATAATCTTGCCTCAGAACTTTGACACCATAGATCCACTGCCTTCTAGCATCCAGTTCTGCTGATGAGATGGATGATGCTAGTCTAGTCACACTTTTTGGTAGGTCTGGTTTTTCTTTCTGGAAGTTTTAAAGATTTTCTCTGTCCTTGTGTTTCTGAAGTTCCCCAATAGTGAGATAAACAGGGTCTTCTTTCCTTCAGAATGCTAGATGCTTGGTGAACCTTTATAATCTAAAGACCTGAATTCTTTAACTTTGTGGGGAATTCTAACATTTCTTTGATAATTTCCTTCCACTCATTTTTCAGGGCTTCTCTTTTTGTGACTCTTCTACTAATTGAATACTGTATATCTGAAATGGAATCCTTTATGTCATTTTTTTTCTCTTATTTTCTGTTTCCACTTTTTTTTTTGAGACAGGGTCTGGCTCTGTCACCCAGGCTGGAGTGCAATGGTGCAGTCTCAGCTCACTGTAGCCTCAACCTCCTGGGCTCCAGCAATCCTCCCACCTCAGCCTCCCCAGTAGCTGGAACTACAGGCATGTGCCACAACACCTGGCTAATTTTTTCATTTGTTTGCAGAGACAGGGTCTCACCACGTTGCCCAGGCTGGTCTGAAACTCCTGAGTTCAAACAATCCGCCTGACTTGGCCTCCCAAAGTGCTGGGGTTACAGGAATGAGCCATCATGTCCAGTACTGTCTCTATTTTCTAAGAGACTTTCTTGACTTTATCTTCCCACTTTCATACTAAATTTTTTATTCTGGCAAATCTTAAAGTAAATTTTCAAGTGTTTCTTTTCTTTGTGTGTGTGTATGTGTGTGTGTGTGTTTTAAAAAGCATCTTCCTCCACTCCCTACTCTCTTCCCCCCAAAACAGATGCGATCATTTCAAACCTCTTTAGGGATACAAACAGGGATTTATAAAATATTTTTCTAAATCAGGGCTCAGAGAGTACGGAAAATACTCTTGAGGATGGAGAGAAAAGATAATTCCTGTGGCAAGTTTGACATTGGTTCAAGTTTCAAAAACCTGCCACTGTTTTATCCTGAACACGCTTTTCTGTTCCAAGTTTAAATTTCATAAGACCTAAATTTTCACTAATCACACCAGCAAACTATTTTCTATCTACTTTACATATATGCAAAATTACAGTAGTATAATAGGCAAAATATCCTGGGTTGAGATCTCGATGCCCAGATTGTACTTAATGTCACCAGGTCATAGGACCATGACTATTTTAGAAATGAATCTAAGGTTCAACCAGGACATAATACTAATGCTTGGGCAATCTTGGACAACAGGTAGGAAAGCAACAATGTACTTTTCTAGCTCATACTTGGAATCTAATGAGATGGATGCAGAAAGGAATATCAGATTTCCAAGGGCAGTGATAAGCCAAGAACAGACTGACATGTGCATGTGACAAACATATCTTATGTCACTAAATCACCTGTTACTGAAATAAATCTGTCACATGAAAACATAAAATTATAATTTGACTTGACATTTTATAAAACTGTGTTTTTGCCTATACATGGTAAAGCAGCTATATTACTAGTTTTATGGAAAAAATTATGTTAATAAACTGGAACAGAGACATAAATTATATACACTCTAATTATTCTGTGAGGCTCACATATTTTTACATTCTCTGGCACAACTGTTTTTTAAATGATAAATAGGTATCTGTCCATTCACTACCACAAAAAAATAACTTTGTGCATTTAAAAACAGTAATAATAAATTCCATGTTATTATTTTTACATAGACTATTTTGATTTGATAAGCAAAAGTCTGACTGTAGGCAAAATTTTGAGGATGGCAGCAGATCTACATCACGCCCTGTTTCATTCTTCCTACATTTCCACCCCTTTCAGATATTTGCCACCTCCCTCAGCCTAGGTGTTCAATACCCTTAAGCTATGTACGGGAATTCACTAATTCATTCTTCCATCCATTTAAATATTTATTTTTGAGCACCCGATACATGCTAGGTACTCTTCTAGGAGCTGGGATATACAGTAAGTCAAACGGACCAAAAACTTTGCCTTTTTGACAACAGACCAAATAATAATAATAATAATAATAATAATAATAATAATAATAATAGGTAAATAAAGGTTAGAACATGATAAATACTACGAAGAAAAGATACTGAGTTGAGTAAAGGGATGAGAATAGCAGACATGGAAAGGGGGGATTGTAATTTTCAATAAAGTAGTCAGGGCAGGCTTTATTAAGAAGATGCTATTTGAGAAAGACCTGAGGAAGGTGAGAAAGTCAAGCACCTGGGGGAAAAGCATTCCTAGGAGAGGGATGAGCCAGTACAAAGGCCAGAGTGGGAGCACACCTGGACACTAGAGTTTAAATCAGAGAGTATGAAAGAGACGTAGAGAAGAGTGAGGTCAGAGAGAGAACTAAAACTCAGGTGGCTCTCCTGCTTTTGCTTTTTCCTGAACGCCTGGTCTCAGTGAAAATGTTTCTGATCTATGACATATTCTGTTGGGACCATTCCTTTTCGTTGGAAGGCCATTCAAATTATGGGCCACGTATTGTACTAGGTGTTAGAGATACTAAGACAATTTACCTGGATCTCAAAGATTTATTAGATAAATATTTGTTGAGATATGACCCCGATGGATAAAACGAAGTCAGTTCAGTTGAAACATATAATTTTAGAAATTCTGTAAAGAGTGTCATTTTGGACATCATGGAAAAATGAGGAGAAAATTTATGGGCAGGTAGATCTTTTGGTATCCCTCAGTCATACAGAAAGCCACCCAGTTTGTTTCCCAGGACCAACAAAAGGTCCTTAGGTTTACACCTCAATGGTCTTTAAGGTCCACTCTTTAGTGGGGAAAAAAATAATCTAATGTTTCCTTTTCAAGTTGTAAGAGAAAAATATCATTTTGATCTTAAAATGTAAAAAGGATTAAAGAAACTGAAATTAATGCTATTTGAATTATCGAAAACCTAATATTGTAACATGCTAACTAAGAAAACAAACTGAGAGATATTAACTGATTTCAAAGAATGATTCAACGTTTGGCATTATGCCCTGCCTTGTATACATAATTTCCTTTTTCCTCCCCTCCCTTGAGTCAGGAAGTGTGTTCTTGAGGCATTTGTATTTTCTAAATTGTTTTGAATGCCAGAAAATATTATTGAAGCTTGAAGTAAAATATTTAAATGTTTCTTGGTAAAAATCAGTAAGTATTTTCTAACTATGGATGTGTAACCATTTTTTGTTGTACCATAAAAAAGAGCTTACAAATGAAAAATGCATACTTTATTTGTCCCTTAAATGTCATTCTAAATTAAACTATCACCCTTTACATAGATACCTATAGTTCTATAATATGTAGTTTTATTTTAAAAAGATATGTTAACCTCTTTGTAGATGATCAAGAGACATAAAAATTATTTTGTTGTGACACAAAATTAGGCTGGTTATTCAAGCCATGGTGTGAAACTACGTATTAAAATATTCTAGATTACAATCTGACTGAATTCGATTCACTTCATTTGCTATGGAATGATAAATAAATTCAACATTTTTCATTTAACCAAATTCTTTAAGAGAGCTTTAAGTTCTTATAAGTCAGTTCCTTTTATCTATGTTTGAGAAAACAGCAAGCTGGTTCTCCAGATTAACATTTCTAATCACTGCCACAAAGAGCAGAGTTTTCTCCCAATCTGGAATCCCGATCAGCAAATTTAATTCTCTTTAAAGAGCTGCTGGATAGTACAATTCTCATGGCAAAATATCAAGTTGATTTTGGCAGGATTATAGATTAAATATATTGCAAATTAACATCCACTAAGCCCATTTTAACAGAATAATTCTTTGAAAATTGTTCCTACTCTAAATCAGATAAAATTACTTGCTTAAAGTTATTTAAATATGGAGTCGCTTAAAAACTTCCATGTTTTTACAGGAACCAATTTCCACCAAAATGTGATTTTAAGTTATTGACTGCTTAAAATAACATACTCTCCTACCCACTAAAGTTGTTTTCATTATAGTGATCTCCTAAATATTAGCAAATTTGCAATTCTGTTTATGCCTGGTTTAATTTTGAGAATTACAGTCATTTGTTTTACTATAAAAAATTACAAACACTAGCAAGATAAAAATTACTCTAGCACTAAAAAAACAAACAAACAAACAAAAAAAAACCCAATATGAAAGTAAGTTGACAAAATATACAGAGTTGAAATGTATAATATACATAACTGGCTTACTTTTAGTAAACAGAGATATTATCCTTTAAACGTTCTATCAAAACTGGTTTTGAATTTTGAAAAGCTGCTTTAAAGAACATATAAAATAATTACTATAATTATAGTTAGCTCCAACTAAAACATTTTATTCTTTAAAAGAAGGTGAACAGAGCTTACCTGTATAGAGCGAACACGAAAAGACAAAAATTTAAACATGGCTACGAAACCATGATGGTGATAAAAGAATTTCTGACGGTAAAACTTAAGTTAGAAAGGGAAGGCCAAGCCCCTGCAAAGTTTTCTCCTACCAGCTGTTCCGGCAATTAGAAAATTTCCTGTCAGGCGGGTCCTGAAAATGCTAGAAAAAGAGGCCGGACAATTTTCCTGTGGTAAAAGAAAGAAGAAACCTGCCGACAGGGGCACTAATGTAGCTGGATAGGTAGGGAGGCCAGAACAGGAAACCAAAACAGATTTGCTGATAGCCAAATCCTGTTGAAATGTTCTTTTCTCCTAGTTCCCAGCAATCCGGACAATTTTCACAACCAGTGAAACAAACGTTATTTTAGAATCCTGAGAAATGCCAGAATTTCTTAACTATATGACCCTTTAAAACAACTGAAACTAGTTGCCACTACTAAAAGTTGCTAAACTGATGCACAAGTGGAATTTGACCCTTTGCAGTGTGTTTACACACACACTCAAGCCGTGGTCTCAAGACAATTTTAAGGTTATACACAGGCATGTCATGGGTGTTCCCTGTCAATGAGGAAGAGTTTCATAACTACAGGTAGAAAATGAAGACCACAGGCAAGAAACTTTTAAAATTGTGATGTAAGGACAAATGCGACCTGTCTTAAATGAAAGTAAATTACTTTTGAATTTATGTTAGTCATAAGCATTAATTATCAACCAGATTCAAGACTTAAAGGCCCATAGTTAAAACTCATATTCCTAGTTGATAAAATATAAGTTAAAAAAAAAAAAGAAGTCCAATCCTTGGGTTATTAGCAAAATGGAACACTTAAGAAGCCATCTTGGAAAAGAAGGAGGGGTCAAGCTACCATATAATCCCTCACTCCATTTCATTTCATACTGTAATACCTTATAGAAATTTTTCTAAGGTATTTTTGCTTTGGAAAATGACAAGTATGCCAACATTCAGAACATAATCACTGTAATAGTGGCATTTAAAACAACCAAAGAACAGCAGCTTCAAGAGTTGTGGGATAATGCTCTACTTAATGAACATTTAATCTATGTGGAACCAACAAAAACCTCAAGGGTTAATCTACACAGCCTGTAAGAATTTAATAAAATCATGGAATTTTCAAAACCTGAAGACGCTCTAGAAAGTACCAAGAATAATCGGCTCACTTTCTGGATAAAGAAACTGTGGTCAAGATAGGCCCATATTTGATGATAGAGCTATCTATAATGGGAGTTCAGTTTAGTACCCACTTACTGAGCAAACATTAGAGAGCCCATTATGTGCTACAGATCCTACATGAAAAGCCAGGACTCTTCCTCCTCTATCAAATTTTTATGAAAATGTTCTATAAATGACCTAATGGAAGTTGAAGAGTAACTAAAAAAAAAAACCTTGCTCAATTTAAAAAATTATCTTATATAACCAAATACATTAGCAGCAACAGGGACCCAAATAAATATCTAAGATAGAACTTTGAATTCTGCCTGGAAAATTGTGCACTCTTCTTGTTTAAAAACGCATGCTTCAGTTTTTCAGCAAGGCAGGCACTTAGGAACTCTCCCATCTCCCAAAAGGAATTACTTAAGACTCCTTACAACACTCCAAAAGGGCAGCAAGGCAAGGACAACCACCTAACACAGAATGGCAGTCTGAACATGAGGTGGCTCTTGAGACTATGTCAGGAAAAAGCATCATGTTTACTGCACAACTAATGAAGTAGGATATCTCTGTAAGTAGCAGTCACTGACTTTATTCAAGTAATATTTTTAAACACAAGCAACCAAATACCCTTTTTTAAACGTAAAGGATTAGTGAAAATTGGCTTTAATACTACTAGTGCTCAGGTTAATAATTCACATTTTGCTGTGTGTTATGCTTTTTAATAATTAGCACTAAGAAATGAAGCAATATTTCAGACACCAAAATCTGAAATAAGTCTCCAAGTTGAAATGATACCTTAATTAAAACAGTGTGGTACTACTATAAAACACAAATAGAGTGACAGAAAAGAATGTGGCACTGTACATCAGAGGGAGATGTTAGGATATATGGCTACCTATTTGGAGAATGCAGATACCATAAGGGAAAGTATTAATACAGATTTGATTATAAAAGTTTAAAAGGTCTTTATATCAAAAGGCACTGAAAACAAAGTTAAAAGACTAGCTGATGTGATTGGAATTCCTTATAATCACATTACAATTCATCAATGAGCAACTGCTTTATTCAGGTGTTATCTATCTCCTAACCAGAATGTGAGCTCTTAAAGTCCTTTAGTACATCTCTTATGGTATTTATTACTGTTTAAGCACATCCCATTGCCCAGATTAATCTTGAGATTAATACCAAATATCACACATAAGACCTCAAATAAATGGCTTCCTTAATAAGTATCATATGCTGAAATCTGAAATGGATGCTACTTGTGTGGTTGTGCACATGAAACTAGATACTGTTCTTTTTTTCCATCTCTAACTTTAAAATTTCTTAAAATTTATCTTACTAAATTTTTGTTTTAAACATTTTATTGATTTAATCATTTACCTTATTATTTAAAAAGTAACTATTATAAAAATAATGGATGCCCATTATTGAAAACTTAGATAATAAACAAAAAGGGAAAAAATTTAAAAAATCACTATTTTGGTGATTTTTCTTTCCAGTCTTTTCTATGCACATATATGAACCATACTACACATAGTATCACTTTTTCCGTAAAGGGACAGATAGTAAATATTTTCAGCTTTGCAGGACATACGGTTTCTGTCAACTCTGTCAGTGCAGTGAGAAAACGAATGGGTAAGGCTGTGTTCCAATAAAACATCTTTTACAGAAACAGGTGACAGGCCCATGAGTGTAGTTTGCTGACCCCTGTTCTCTATTCCTCAATGCATTATTAATAACTGTTGAAAATTCGATTATACAAATCTCCTGTTGTTGGGTCTTTGATCTACACCATGGTGCTGTCCCATCATTTGTACACATTCACATTTAGAAATAATTTCTAGAAGTAGAACTGTATATTCAAGAGTATGCGGCATTAAGGTTTTTGATCCTAACTTATTTGGCACGTTGTCCTCCAGGAAGAACCTGAATAATAAGGAGGGAACCACATCAAGACCTTGGGCAGGGGCAAACTATAGCCAGGCCTGGCCAGCCTAAGGGCCAAATCTGCCCATGTCCATCTTTGTTTAAATATTATCTTCAACTGTGTTTGCCCTACAATGGCTACCGCTGAGTTGAGTATTTGCAAGAGAGATCATATGGCCTACAAAGTTTAAGATATTTATTTACTATCTGGCCCGTTATACACAAAGTTTGCTGACTCATGGGGTAGAGTCCTCAAACAGAATGAACAGCAAATGCCAAAGCACAGAGATAGGAATGAGCTTAATGAATTCAAGACACGAAGGAAAGGCCACAGTGGCTAGAATGCGATGAACATCAAGGAAAGGGTAAGGAAATGACGAGGTAGCTTAGGGCCATATTAAGTGAGGCCTTAGACCCAAGAAATTTGGGTTTGTATTTTATTTCAAGTGTAATGGGAAACGAATCTTCCTCATTTTAGGCAATGACATTATTACCTTTCTCAAAAACCTATGAGTCCTTTTTGGCCTTTTCTTTCTTACCTAATTTCCTTCCTTTCATATTTAATCCCTCAACAAATTCTAATTTTATCTCAAAAATAAACCTCAAATCTGTCTATTTCTATTTCCTCTGCCATTCCCAGTACAAACTATCATCTATTGCCATAAAACTGGTTTCTCTGCTTCTAAATTTTCCCTGTGCAATCCTTTATCTTCACAGCAGCCAGAATCATCTTAAAACAGAAATCAAGGCCGGGCGCGGTGGCTCAAGCCTGTAATCCCAGCACTTTGGGAGGCCGAGGCGGGCGGATCACAAGGTCAGGAGATGGAGACCACAGTGAAACCCCGTCTCTACTAAAAATACAAAAAATTAGCCGGGCGCGGTGGCGGGCGCCTGTAGTCATAGCTACTCAGGAGGCTGAGGCAGGAGAATGGCGTGAACCCAGGAGGCGGAGCTTGCAGTGAGCCGAGATCGCGCCACTGCACTCCAGCCTGGGCAACAGCGTGAGACTCCGTCTCAAAAAAAAAACAAAAAACAAAAAACAAACAAACAAAAAACACAGAAATCAGACTAATTTATGCCCCTACCTCAAATTCTTCAATGGCTTCCCATCACAGAACAAACTCCAAACTTCTCATAGTCTACAGAGCTTAAAGTAAGCAGTAGTAAATGCTACCTTAATCCTGACTTGGAGATATACTCACTAATTCATCCAGACATAATGTGAATATTTGGTCTTAGATATATAAAGTCTTTACTAAAAGAGGAATGAGTGTTAAGTTTTGTGTAATGTCTTTTTATCTATTAACACTGTCACTTAATTTTTCCTCCTTTGATTTACTGATAACTTAGACAAATAAATTTCTTAATATTGACCTATGCTTGTATTTCCAGGAAAAAATCCATTGTTTTAATATAATTCTATACTTAATTTGTAAATATTTAGGATTTTTGCATTTATATTCATGAATTAAATTGGCACATGGTTTCCTTTTCTACGCTATCTCATTTTTGGGGCTATGCTAATTCTATAAAACAAACTAGAAGGCAAGGCAGATTTTTTCCTATGTTTTGGGACAACTTAAAGACCACAGAGTGATCTATTTCTTGAAAGTTTCGAAGATTTTTCTCTTAAGAAATCACTGAGCTTGGCACTATAACCGGGGACAGAAAGTGTGGTAGTGCTAATTTTTTATGATTTCAACTTCTCCCAAGGCTATTGGTATACTGCTTCTCTCTCCCTTCCCAAATTTAGATGTTCCTAAAACACCATACATTTCACCAACTTTCATATTAGTATACTGTTACAGTTAGTATTCTATTAAGTTTTTGAAATTAAACCTAAGGAAAATTTCAACCAGATGCAAAAGCAGACAGAATAGTATAGCCTTCATGTGCTCATCACCTAAGTTTAATAATTTTCAACTCATAGCCAATCTTGTTTCATATGCTCACTTCCCCAACTCCTGTAGTTAATTATTTTGAAGCAAATCTCAGACATTATATCATTTTATCTGTAAATATTTGGGTTGTTATGATGTTTTAATCTCCTTCCTATCTGTGCTTATATCCTGTTTTGCTTTCCTAATGTTGTGGATTTGCTTTTGTGTGTTTTCCCTTGTTTTCTAATTCGCTGATTTTTGAAATTATATTTAATTCCTTCCTCTTGCTTTTTATAGGTTTACTTTGTAGTTCTTTTTTTCTAGTTTCCTTCACTGAGTCCTTAGTTGTTTTGAGTTCTCTTATTTATTAATAAAGTTTTCTTTCAAGTATAATAACGTTTAAGATACTACTATATTCTAGGCACTGTGCTTTACATGAAATTATCTCAGCTGATGCTCACCAATGAGGTGGGAACTATTATCCACACTGGATGAACAGACTAAGGCTTAAAGAGAAGTTAAATAATCTGCTGCCCAAGTTCTTATAGTTTGGATGTCGAAATGGTCATGATGTTGGTGGAAGCATAACCAGGTAATTTGGTGTGGGGAAGGAGAGTGCACATGAATGGTTGGTGGCTGACTTAGGTTAAAAAACAGGAGGTGCTAAACCTTTTCATCAGACCCTAAAGGAAGAGGGTTGAGTATGGGGACCGTGGCAGAGCTCCTGAAAACTTTTCTACACCATACATAACACCTGTCTGGCAAAACCCCAACCATGATTAAACCCAATTATTAACCATCCTCATGACCCCATGATGAGTGAACCCTGTTGAAAAAAAAAATTGACCCATATGATAAAAACTTAAAATTAACATGCTCTTAATTGATTCCATTGGATACATTTTTGTGTGTGGATCATTCCTTTTCTCAGACACTAAAAGATTTAATTTATAAGGATTTCCATCTAAGTGTAGGACAGTTAATTTTTTTAAGCACACATCCATCAACAGACAGTGTTATAAAGTGGTAAGAGCTTACGGTTTTAAACCAGAGATGGGAAACAAGTTTCATGAAGATGATCAACTTGAAACAAATGGTAGTGACTTCCTAGAGCACTGAGCAGGATTTCCTAGAGCACTTTCAAAGTCCTGTCTAAATGGAAAGCATGCTATGTTTCACTCACAGAATCTCCTGTGGGCATGAAGAGAGGGTGAGAGGCAGCAGCACCATAGCCCCAGGTCTGAATTTTGCAGTTAAGTCACAAAATGCCCTAGGTGGTATTGCTTCTCTCCCTGTCCACACATTTCTTTTTCTTGCTTAGCCTTAAGTTCTTTTTACTTAGTCATGCTTGTCTAAAATAGTTAAATTAAAATACTCATTTAGGTAAAGGGGTTACAACTTTCCATATGCCTGTATTTCAGGTTGACTCAACCAACCAACCATTCATACTTGAACATAATTAAGTCACTTTGCTTTCTTACAAAATATGGATGAGATCACTCAAACTGAAGGAATGGGTATTGTGATGAATACACCAGAACAGAAGAGAAGCAATTTTGGGTCAGAGGCATCATACGAGGCAGGCAAGCCATGATAAAAAAGGGAGGGATTTTTTTTTTTTTTTTTTTTTTTTTTTTAAGCTCTTAGGGGTGGAGGAACAGGACACTAGGAAGTGAAAAAATAGCCCTGAAAGAGAGCCAAAAATGTAGCAAAAGGAAACCTTTGCTTGTGCTTGGAAATTTTCCTGGTGTATACACACTCTATTTAATTCCACCATGCAGTGCTAATTATACTGCTATTTATCTCAGAAATATTTTCCTAAGTGGCATATACTTAAATCTACTAGGGTATTTTCCCTCAAGCTCTGAGTGCTCAAATACACTCTCAACCAATGAGAGTTAGAACGGCAGACAATACACAATCAGTCAATAAGTGTTATTAATATACCATGGTACAAATTTTCCCTGCCAATGAGCACTCTATTGTATTTTCCTGTGTTGAGTGAGTAATTCACTGCCTACTGTCTACTCTGCTGGGGCTTCTCTGTGTTTGAACCATGATGACTGTAATAGGTGTGCAATGGTGTGCTGTTAACATGGCTGTTAAGGATCATTTTGGATGCTCAAATGCAAGTTTTAAGGCAGCTTTGTGTGAAGTAAAAGTTTTTACTTCAGTTAAATAAAGACAGGAAAGGGTTGAAACTTTAGAGAGCCAGAAGAAAGGATAACAGCATTAAAATGGCAGAAGATGGAAAAGAAGTAGGGCCAAGTAGAGTGGCTCATGCTTGTAATCCCAGCACTTTGGGAGGCTGAGGCAGGTGGATCACTTGAGGTCAGGAGTTCGAGACCAGCCTGATCAACACAGTAAAACCCCATTCTCTAAAATACAAAAATTAGCTGAGTGTGGTGGCATGTGCCTGTGATCCTAGCTACTTGGGAAGCTGAGGCAGGAGAATTGCTCGAACCTGGGAGGCGGAGGTTGCAGTGAGCCACTGCACTCCAGCCTCAGTGACAGAGTGAGACCCTGTTTCCAAAATAAATAAATAAATAAATAAATAAATACACACACACACATACATACATACATAAGAAGTAGATCTAAGATATGGGAGACAGGCAGACAGCAGGACAAAGAACAAAGGGCAAGAGAAGAGATTAAGTGTGTGAAGAACAGAAAAATCCAGCCAGAACAGAATGGCTCTATCACAAATAGAAACCTAGGGGATATGTTCAAGAGACATCACAGGATTAACTCCATACACTAAGAAGGTCTGAGTGACGGTATTTAACGTTCAGGAGAAATCGGGCTGTCCTTTATGACCATCCTTTTAGTCAAACTGATTTAGCTATCTCCAACACATCTCACTTTTCCTCCCTTTGACTTTTGTTTACACCATTTTCCCATAAAAGTGCATTTACCCAAATGTTGACATTTACTTCTCAAAAATCCCGTACCTATTTTTTAAGACTCAGGTTAAATTTCATGCCTTCTGTGAATTTTTGCCTGATCACACCAGTTACAACTACTTTTTAAATTTCACTTAAATTTTTATCAAAGGCTAAAGTGTCAAAAAGTATTTCAAGGCTTGTAATGAGAAAGCAGCAGTATTCTATGCTCTTGGTACCCTTTCAGTTCTTTTCATTGTTCCCTCTGGTATTTGCCTTTATATGATAAATAATAATTTTATAATACTTTCTCTTGATTCATCAATTTCAGATATTACCTTTAGACATCCTATTACAGATGACTCGGCACTCATATCACAGATTTTGGTTAAACCAATATTTAGTCTTTACAATTATTATGACTATGTAAACACTGCTCACTGCCTAGGTAAAGAATATACTTTAGTTACATCTCTTGTGTGCAATTTTTATTTTTCCTTAAGTTTGCAGTTGCTTTGTTTTTAAATTTGCTTTTATTTTCTTTGTACCTATTTCAAATTCTTCCTACTCTGCAACAGCCTCTCAAGTGAATTTTCAATACTCAAGCCTATTTAGATTCATCACTTCTATTCCCCCACCTCTTCCCCCAATCCTATTCCTGGAGGCAGCATTCTTGAAATTATCTGTCTACTTCAATCTGGACTGAGTACTCTCTAAGCTTCCTGCATGAACTAGTCTTCTGAAGCTTCCTTTAATCATCATAATGGGAAAAAACTTTCATCATGCTTGCAGTACTGGATCTTTTGTTTGCCGAATCCCATGTCTCTCTTACTTAGTTAATAACCCCCTAGTGTTGGCAGAGCCCATTTTCCAGCAACTTCCTAAAATACGTTCATATCTGAAAATATCTTGGCTGAAAACCATTTTCACTAAGCATTTTAAAGGCATTGCTCCTTGTTTTCTAACTTCCAATGCTGAAAAGTCTAATATTCTTCTATCCAATCTTTTATATAGGATTTTAAAAATCTCTAAAAGCTTAGGGTCTTCCCTTTATCCCTAGTGTTTTGATATTTCAGAGATGACCCTTCTTGAGAGTAGGGCTTTTTAAAATTTCTCTCATTAATAGGCTTTCAGAGGGATGTTGTAATCTGGAGACTCATGGTCCTCATTTTAGAAAACTGTTTTTTTTTTTTTTTTAAATTTGGTATTTTAGTATTCCACTTAATCTAAAAGCATGATTATCACTATACCATTATGAAAGAAAAGATGCTGTCAATTAATATATGTCACACTATGAATTATAACAACCATTCTGATTTCAAAGATATTAAAATGTAAAAAACAAAAAATATGTTTCTTACGGTATTTCTTTCCTGCTTTCTTCCCCTTCATTTCCTCTATTGTCGCTTTCTGGAATTCCTATTAGTTAGATATTAGATTGCTCTTCTTTCTTTTTCTTTCCTACTTTCTACCTCTTATTGTTCTACTTTTTGAGAGTTTTCCTCAATTTTAGCTTGTAAATGTTCTACTAAAATGCAAAACATTCCTATTGTATTTTTAACTTCTAAGAGTTTCTTCTTTTATGATTTCTTTTTTATGGCAATTTACTTTTTCTTAGGGAATCAATTTTGTCTCAACACTCAGAGGACACTAATTAAACTTGCTTTTTCCCTGCATTGTTTGTTCCTCCAAGATCTCATTATTTTATACTGGAAGACTTCCTCACATAACTGGTGATATTTGGCTTTCCATAAATATTTGAGAGTGAGGCACTAAGAAGTGGCCTGGCAGTTATGTGGCTTGTCAACTGGGGAGGCTTTCTTATAGGTTAACTGGCCAACTAGGCAGCCTTTACACTAAAGGTCTCCCAAAGGACAGTATCTTACATTTCTTCAGTCACAACGCCCATCCTCCTTCCGGGAGGATATGGTCCTAGTGGTTGGAATGGGACCAGGTCACCATTCAGTAATAGGTTTTCACTTGACCTCCCTGTTTCCAGCCCAGTGCCTTACCCTACTTCTTCCTGTGTCCAAGGTGCCCAAGTATACAGCTTCTCTGGTTTTCTCTGTGAAATACCTTCTGTCTCCAGAGGAGAGAGGATCTAGAAACTCTTTATATCAATATTCAACCAATCTCTGTTTTCAGCCCCATGCCATACATCCACGTTCCACAGTACCTGGTGACCCCATTTTTGAGCTCTTCTGAGGCTCTGGGGGCCTTGAATAAGACTTGCTCACCATTAGGATATTCCTCTAAAATCACTTACGCTCTATTAATTTCATCTTGTTACCACTCTTCTATCTGCTTTTCATATTTATATCTTGTGGTTGAAGTTACAGTTATCTTCTGATTTCAAAGACCAAAATTCTGATTTCTTATTCTCCTTGTTGTTTTGGTTGGTAATTTCCCAGAGGAGAAGAGGACAAAAACAACTTTATTTTGCCATTTGTAAAGCTGCACGTTTCCCTTATATGCTTCTGTAACAACGAATGTAGCAGAGTACTTGGCACCTAATAGACATTCATGAACTACTTTGTTAATGAATGACTAGATGCAGTTAGAATATGGACTAAGCTACTGTAAGAAAAAGATCCCCAAATGTGACAACTCAAACAAAGTAAGTGCCTTTTTTTTTTTTTTTCTCTCACAGAGCAGTCCATAGTTTAAGAGCATACTTTTGGGTGAAGAGGTGTCACTAGATCATTACGTATTAAGGGACCCAGATTTCTTCTCATATTATCCATCTTCTCTACTGTCCTGTCCTAGTCAAAAGTGGCTTATCATTACATTCTGCATTCTAGCCCACGGAAAAGGGGCCAATGAACCTGCAAGAAAGCCTACCAGCTGATGACCTCCATACATACATTTATTATCTCACAGTTTTGGTGGACCAGGAATCTGGGCCAGCAACCATGTGAGCTTAGAAGCAGATCCTTCCGTAGTCAAGTTTCAGATGAAACTCTACCCCTGGTCCACACCTTAATTTCAAGTCTGAGAGAGCCTCTGAACCAAAAGATGTGGCTAAGCTCTGCCCAAATTGCTGGTCCACAGAAACTGGGAGATAATGTGTGTAGTTCTAAGCCACTAAGTTTGGAGTAATTTGTAACACAGCAAATAGATAATACAACATCTCAACATTCCCTATGTAAATTATTAGTTGACAAAAGGAAAACTTCTAATTATATATAAAAGGCAAATACAATTTTAAATTATAAGGTTAATAAATATTTTGACAATCTTTTGGATTTAATATCATGTAATAAATATTAAATACCAGGCTTTGATCTGACACCTAAGCCTAATTTGTATAATCTGGAATGATCTGCTCAACAGCCTCATATGCATTGCAGGTAGTATCTTAGTCCTCCATCTTTCTGACCTGTCTCTAGAATGCAGGTTCTTGCAGATGTAAATGCTACTAAAGCCATAAGTAGGAGAAAGTACAAACCATATAACATCACAATGGAAAATGCTTTTAGACTACAGAGAATAAAAAAATTTGGAGGTTTTCCTTCTGACTGTTTTTACATTCGCTTACATGTAAATATATATACTATAGATAAATGAAGTAAACTGCCTCAAATGGTTTTGGAGAGGGTAGGAATCTGAAGGTAGCTCTGGGCACTAGGCCCCATGCCTGGGTCCCTACGCTAGCTAAAACTTAATCCATTCATCCCTTTAATCTACAAATACTTACTGAACACCAACTGGGTACTAGGCACAGACATAAAACAAGGAATAAGTCAGACTTGGTCACTGCCTCATTCAACTCACAGTTTAGTAGGGAATACAGACCAAGCAAATAAGCAATGGAATCTGGTATGGTGTTGCCATTTAGGGTATGCATAGGCTCCTGTGGCAGCAAAAAGGAAAAACACTTAACTCAAGGTGAAAGTGGAAGTGGTAGTTGTATTGGGAAGACATCTCAATTGAAATGATATCTAAACAAAGATGACCAGAAATTAAGTAGTGGGGATGGCGGTAAGGGAAAAGAATTCTGAGACAAGGAACATTGCCTTTGAAAGCCCGTAAGCAAAAGAGAAGCTGATACATTTGAGTGACTGGACTTTCAGTAGAGAGTAGAGGTGTGCGGCTAGAGAGGATGTGGAGAGAAGTATGCAAAGCCTTATTATGCAGGGCCTGGTAGGTCATGTTATGGAGGTTGGGCTTTTGTTTAAAGGAACCATAAAACTATGGAGGTGTTTTAAGCAGAAGGTTAAACTGATCTTATTCTTCCACAACTGACATAATGTTCATAACAATTTGTTTGATTTCTGAAAAGTTAACACTCCTAAGATGCTAAAAACATACAGAAACACCTAACATTTTAAATATATATATGCAATAACCAGATGGAAAACATACCAGAAAAAAAAATCCCACTTTCTACATAACAAAGACTATAAAACTATAAAATACCCATAACTTACCTTAACAAACTTGTAAAAACAAGTACAAGAACTATATGTAAAAAACTATAACTTTTTTTTTTTCAGACAGGGTCTCACTCTGTTGCCCAGGCCGGAGTGCAGTGGCATGATCATAGCTCACTGCAGCCTTGGCCTTACACTTCTGGGTTCAAATGATTCTCTGCCTCAGCCTCCCAAGTAGCTGGGACCACAGCACATGCCACCATGCTTGGCTTATTTTTTAATTTGTAGTAGAGACAGGGACTTGCTATGCTGCCCAGGGTGGTCTCGAACTCCTGGGTTCAAGCAAACCTCTTGCCTCAGCCTCCTAAAGTGCTGGGATTACAGGCATAAGCCCCCACGCCCAGCCAAGAAACCATAAAATTTTGATAAAGAATGTAAAAGAAAATCAGAAAAAATGAATGTTCCTGAATGTGAAGACTCAATATTGTTAAAGTAATTTTTCATGTTAATCTGTACATTTAAGGCAATTCTCATAAAAATCCCAATAAATTTTTCAGAAGTACTTGATGAACTGATTGTAAAGTTTATCTGGAAGATTAAATGTAGGACTATATTTATAAGACTACATATAAGACTTTTTACAAAAGTAAAAAGGTGGGAAGGTTTGCTTTACCACATTAACAAAAACATATAATAAAATGACAGTAATTGAGAAAGTATGTAAAGTCAAAATATTCAGGGGGGTTGTGGGTTGAATTGTGCCCTCCAAATAGGTATGTTCAAGTAATCCCCAGTAACGGTGAATGTGACCTTATTTGAAACCAGCGTCTTTGCAGATGTAATTAAGATGAAGTCATATTGGAGTGGGATGGTCCCAATCCAATGACTAGTGCTCTTATGAGAAGAGGGAAATTTGGACACAGACACGAACAGGGAAATCATCTGATGCCCAAGGCAGAAAGTGGAATGATGTATCTACAAGCCATGGAATGCCAAGGACTGCTGGCAAACACCAGAAGCTGGAATAGGCAAGGAAGGAACCTCCCCGAGAGCCATCTGTTGTTTTAAACCACCCAGTTTGTGGTAATTTGTTATGGCAAAGCAGGAAACTGATACAAGGA
Source organism: Macaca nemestrina (assembly GCF_043159975.1). Taxonomy (NCBI): domain Eukaryota; kingdom Metazoa; phylum Chordata; class Mammalia; order Primates; family Cercopithecidae; genus Macaca; species Macaca nemestrina. The sequence continues at coordinate 140,487,547 of NC_092145.1, read as the reverse complement.
GTATAAGGCAATTTTATACATGATAAAAGAGGTATCTCAAATGAGTAGGAAAGAATAGATTTTATTTATTCAATAAACAGAGGTTAGGACAAAAGGCTATTTATCTGGAAAGAAAAGTTAGATTTCTACTTCATACCAGGTACTAAATTCCAAGTGGATCACAGATCTAAATGTAAAACAAAACAAAAAACACCAAAAAACTATAAAAGATCAAAATGTAAAAGGATTATTTTTATAACCTTAGTGGAGGGAAGGATTTTCTAACCAAAGCATGAAACCCAGAAGCCAGATGTGACCATTTAAAAATGAAAACTTCTGGCTGGGTGCAGTGGCTCACACCTGTAATCCCAGCACTTTGGGAGGCTGAGGCAAGCGGATCACAAGGTCAGGAGTTTGAGATCAGCCTGACTAATGTGGTGAAGCCCTGTCTCTACCACAAATACAAAAATTAGCCAGGTGTGGTGGCGCGTGCCTGTAATCCCAGCTACTTAGGAGGCTGAGGCAGGAGAATTGCTTGAACCCGGGAGGCAGAGGTTGCAGTGAGCTGAGGTAATGCCACTGCACTCCAGCCTGGACAACAGAGCAAGACTCCTTCTCAAAAAAACAAAATAAAACAAAACAAAAAACAAAACAAAACAAAAAAAACTTCCGTACATACTACAATGAAAGACACATAATCAATGTTTAAAAAAACATATTACAAGATATATAATAGACATGGAGTTAATATCCAGAATATATACAGAGATTGTACAGACCAATAAGGGGACAACAAGTAACTCCAAATAAAACTGAGCAAAACATAAAATAACAAAGGCCAATAATGTATGGATACTCAATCTCACTAGTAATCAAATGAGATGCAAATTAAAATGGGAAAGTCAGCCAAGCATGGTGGCTCACGCCTGTAATCCCAGCACTTTGGGAGGCCAAGATGGGTGGATCACTTGAGGTCAGGAGTTCGAGGCCAGCTTGGCCAACATTGTGCAACCCATCTCTACTAAAATTGCAAAAATTAGTCAGGCGTGGTGGCGGTTGCCTGTAATCCCAGCTACTCGGGAGGCTGAGGCAGGAGAATGGCTTGAACCTGGGAGTCGGAAGTTGCAGTGAGCTGAGATCATACCACTGCACTCCAGCCTGAGCAGCAGAGCGAGACTCTGTCTCAAAAAAAGAAAAAGAAAAAAAAGGGAAAGTATTATTTTTCTAGAGTCACTCAAATTAAAAATATTTTCTGATAATACCTAGTGTTGAGTAGGCAATACTCAAACAGGTATTCTCATATACTGAAATTCTGAAGGAAAATTTGATAAATGTCTACTGAGATTTAAATGTTTATACCCTTGGTTTAAGAACATCCTTTTCTAAGACTATATCCTACTGAAACACAAATTCACAAAAATAAATAGGGGAATATTACATTAAATATAGGATATTCATAAAATAGAATACTGTAACTGTGTAACCACTTTAAAAAGAGGTAGATTTGGCTGGGCATGGCGGCTAACACCTGTAATCCCAATGCTTTGGGAGGCTGAGGCGGGAGGATTGCCTGAGGCCGGGAGTTCAAGACCAGCCTGGGCAATATAGCAAGACCCCATCTGTAAAAAAAAAAAAAAAAACAAACACAAACATTAAAAAAAAAAAAATTAGCTGGGCGTGGTGGCATGTGCCTCTAGTCCTAGCTACTAAGAAGGCTGAGGTGGGAGGGTTGCTTGAGCCCAGGAGTTTGAGGTTACAGTGAGTCATGACTCTACCACTACACTCTAGCCTGGGTGACAGGGAGAGAGACCTTGTCTCAAACCCCCCCCCCCAAAACAAAAAAACAAAGAAGAGGTAGTTCTATATGTATTGTCATACAAAGATGTTCAAGACATGTTAAGTAAAAAGAACAAGTTGCAGAATATGTATTTTGTAAACATAAATAATAATTACCTTATGTACAAAATATCAAGACTATAACTTAGCTGTTGACAATGGTTATTCTGTGTGTGGTAGTAGGGAACAATTTATTAATTCATTTATGTAACATTTAATGAGTGTCCATTATGTGCCAGGCACATTGGTTTAGTTACTGGGGATTCAGGAGTGAACAACAACAAAAAAACAGATGAGGAAATGGTGAATGTCCACTTTCTATGTTAAACATATCTGTGAAGTATGACCTTTATATTTTTGTCTTTAACAAATTTACAGTCAATTTGGTTATTTAAAAACATAAGCTTTAGGCCAGGTGCAGTGGCTCACACCTGTAATCACAGCACTTTGGGAGGATTGAGGTGGGCAGATCATCTGAGGTCAGGAGTTCGAGACCAGCCTGGCCAACTTGGTGAAACCCCATCTCTACTAAAATTATAAAAATTCAAAAATTAGCCAGGTGTGGTGGTGAGTGCCTGTAATTCCAGCTACTCAGGAGGCTGAGACAGAAGAATCCCGTGAGCCCGGAAGGCTGAGGTTGCAGTGAGCTGAGATAGCACCACTGCACTCCAGCCTGGGTGACAAGAGCAAAACTCCATCTCAAAAAATCCCCAAGAAACAAAAAAACATAAGCTTTAGGCACTAATGAAAAACTTTCAACAATATAAAGCAATCTGTTTTATCATTCTCTTAAAATCACTCTTATTGTACAGTTTTTAGAAAGGTCTCTGGCATACTCAATAATGTAGTCTGGTAAAGTTAATGTGAAAGGATCGACAAGTTTCTTATACTGTAAAATGATTACTCTGTTCAGTTGAAAAATAAGAATAATTTTACAGTATTTCATTTATCTATACCCTTTGGGACATAATATTTTACTTACAGTTTGTGGGTTAATCTCCTCCTCTCCCATAGGTTCATCCATAATTTGTTGTCCATTCTGTGAAAAGCACAGCAAGCAGAAAGTTACCAAAACAGACCTCACATCAGTTAAAGTTAAATGAAGGCAGACAACAACAAAAACTGAGGAAGATTTTCAACCCTAAAGGGCTCTAATGAAGTAGAACCACCATATGAGTATGCAGTTGCTAAATTTGCAACAGGATGTGCTTCAAAAGTTAATTATTTGAAACTATAAAAACATTTTTTCATGGAAAAATATAATAAATGATTATTACCTTTCCACGTGAGCCCTTGAGTTTAATAGTTAAATGCATTACAAATGGTCTCATTTAAGCCTCACCAAACATTATTTACAACAGTGTATAGCAAAACACATTCTAAATTCCAACTCCATTCATAATTAATCAAGGGAACTGATTAATTACTTCAGAGAAAATTAAGCCCAATCTCTACATCAAAATAAATTCCAGATGGATTAAACATTTAGATGTGAAAAAATAAAATTATACAACTATTAGAATATAGGTGAACAATACTCATGGGGTAAGGAGGGTTGAAATCATAAAGAAAAAAGTGACATTTGAATCTATAAAAGTTTAAAACTTCTGCCAGACACAAAAAAAGATAAAAGACAAACTGATTACAAAAAAAAGGCAACATATAACACAGGGATGGTATCCTCAATACATAAAGAGCTTTGTTTTACAAACCTGTAAGAAAAAACGATGAACCTCAACAGAAATGAGCAATAAGGGAAAAAAGAGTTCAGCCTTAGTACTCATCAAAGAAATGCATTTAACCCAAAGACACCTTTTGCCTTTCAAATTGGTAATGATTTACAAAACAAAAACAAAAACAAAAAACCACTCAGTGTTAACGAGGGTATGGGGGAGAGAGCACTCTGGACATACTGCTGGAGAAAGTGTGAATCAGCACAACCTTTCAGGAAGGCAATCTGAGTGTATTTTAAAAAAACCAAAATACCACACATAAAATTTTGAAATGTCTCATCGATTCTACTTCTTTTTTTTAAAAAAAGTAGACAAGTGTACAAAGATGTACATACAAGAATGCTCACCATAACTTTTATTCCAAAAAGAACTTCAAATTGAAAACCTAAATTCCTAACAATAGAGAACTAGTTAAATATATTACGGTACACCCTTATAATGGAATACTATGCAGTCATTAAAATGATGATAAAGATGTAAATTCATTGACATAGAAAGACAGTCACATGTAATAAGTGAAAAAGCAGTTTACAAAACGATATGGATTGTAATGATCCCATTTTAAATAAATATATACATATTTCAATGTATATATTTTTATGGGGAAAAACTCTGGAAGGATATACACCAAAATGTTAACAGTGGTTATCTCTGGGTGGTAGAATTTTAGACAATTTAAATTGTTTATTTTTGCTTATTTGAATATTCTAATGTGTCTACAATGAATATGTATTATTTGTGTAATTTTTAAAAACCACAAAAACAGAAGTCAGGAACACATAGTTTCTTCTCTCATTCCCTCACTGGAAAAAGGAGTAGCCATGACTATTAATTCAACAAGTATACAAGGATCTAAGCTAACCACCTTTGGAGCATTATCACCTGGGAAATAAAAGGCAGCCCACCTATCACCTCATACTTCACATGAGGCAGCTGCTCTAAATATGAACTCCCCTCTTTGTTCTTCTCATCCCTATTACCATCCATCCATTCATTCATCTCATTTCATTCAAGCTATGTTCTAGGCACTGAGCTGAAGATAAAAGTTAATAAAACACAGCCCCTATCCTAGAAGGTCTGTTGACCTTATACAAAGGGCACCTTTCATTTTCACCACTCATAGAAGATGTTCCTAGATTAGGGAATGCCTATGTAATACTATGAAGCACAGAAACAGTGCCAAAATTCAGGAAAAGATAGGGAGGCAAGTATAAAATCTTTATTTTCCTAAGGAATGTTCAAAGACTGTAACACTGCCCATTTCTTTGGTATAAAGACACTCGTGTATCTCTACAATATTTATTTTTCCTCAAAGTGACAACCATTTATTCAACTGACTACTGGTTGTTCTTATCCAAATGTACCAAAGAACTAGCTCCTAACAACTGTGGCTCTGTTGTCAGACACAGAGATTCAAATTCATATTCTTACCCTATTAATTATGAAGCCTTGGACAGGTTCTTTAAACAATCTAAGCTTTTCAGTTTCTTCATATGGAAAATGAAGATTGAAAAGTCTTATCTTCAGAGGGTTGTAGTAAAGACTAAATTAGTTAAATGATATAAAACTCTAACCACAGTGTCTGGCACTTAGTAAACAATCACTGTCAGCTAGTTTTCTTACGTCCAAAATTCAATTACCTCACCTCTGGCCCACCAATCTGTTCCCTCTCCTATATTTGCCATATTAATGAATGGCACCATCATTCATCTAGCAGCCCAAACCAGTTTTTCATTAATTGTAAACAGTTATCTTTCTGTAACACAGACTTGCCCCCATGACTCCCCATTGTGTGGCGTTTAGAACCCTCAGTCTAACTTGAGCTACACGTATGTTTTTCATAGGAATAAAATTTAAGAACCATCTGTTCCTTGCAATTTTTAATGTATGCAAAGCAAGTATCACAACTTATAACTTACTTTTAAAGAAAACTGGTACAGGAGAAACAGCACTAAACTTGGAATTCGCAGACCAAGGATAGAGCCCTAGGCTGCTGCTTATAAGCTTTATGATTTGAGGCAATTCAGACTTTCTCTTAGCCTATTACTTTACCTGTTCAAAATGAGGATACTTGTCCTGTCTACCCAAAGGATTATTACCAGGCTCAAAAACGAGATAATTCAGAAGAAAGAACTTTACAAATGTTAAAGAGCTGTACCAATGCACATTATTACTAAGGTGAGGTAGCCTCATGAGGATAACATACTCTGTAAAGTCCTTCTGATCTTGGAATTTAAAAAATCTTTGAATTGGTAAGGCATCTCAAAAGTCTTCTGTTCTTACTACACATAATATGTTTCAATTCTTTCTACTCCGTTCTTACTTACGCTTAAATACTACCAGGACGAGAATGTACTACCTCACTAGGCACTATAATATCTCTGAAAAAGTACTGCCTGCTACATGAAATTTTTCATTATATAGCAACTTTCCTCAGCTGTAACTTCTCTTTAAGAGGATTACTAATAAATGATGACTAACTTGCCCGTACTCTATCTGCAAAGTCACAGGAAATAAATCTATAGCTATGACTCTAATCCACCCTGACTCTTGTCTTTTCCAGATAAGTTCCTTCAAACATTTCTTTAAGACAGATAAGACTCATCACTATCTTCTTCTCTGAGCACACTCCAATTCATCTTAAAGGGTGGTGTATGGAATTGTATGTAATTAACATTTCAACCCTCAAACGACCAATGCAGAGTAAAGGTCATATTACCTCCCTTGTCCTAGAAAATAAACTTATGTTAATGCAATTCACAAATGCATTATTTTTGGAATGCCCTCAACACAATGCTGACATATCAAGTTTTCTGATTAAATCCTTATCTTCTTGCACTGCAACCACACCCTGCATCCTCTATTCATACCTGTTGTTACTCTTAGTTCCATGAATAAAACTTTATTTAAAATTTTTGATTCACCTTTTTCCAGCTCCCATCCATTGCCACAGTCTCTATACATTAGATTCCAAATCTGTCGATCAGCCTGTTCACTATTTTCAGCTTCACGTCATCTCAAATTTTACAATAAACTTTCTTTTCTCAACTACTCACCCAGTTAATAGTATAGTATATACTAACAAAGCAACTTAAGAAAAAAATTGAGTGAAACATAATCTGAAGGGTATTTTATGCTCTACATTTTGTAAAAATATCTACCTCCTGAGTTTAGCAAAAATTTAAAATGTTGAACAATTTAATTTTTAAAGCAGCGAGCCCATGTTATCCTACATACCAGTGAAGCTTTACAAAGCTTTTTCTACCAAAAAAAGCACCTTTATTCAAATGAAACTTTTCTATCACTTCATCAAAACAAGGATTCAAATGTTATCTATCAGAAATGAGCAAAGAGTTACTTCTGCAGTTAAGTTTCCCATTTGGAAAATGACCCTTGGTTTTATTAGAGATTAGGTTACATGGATTATCAGTCTTACGCAGTATTTTACTTTCTACTGTTTCCTAAGTTTAAGGAATAGTACTTGTTAAACAAGAAAATATATTTCTCTAATTTTAAAAAACAAGTGGGAAAAAATGTGTTCTAAAGCTGGCCAGTACCACGTTTAAACCCCAACTCTGTCAGTTACTGGTGTAGTTACCTGAACTTGGGTAAGTTATTTAACATTTTGAGCCTCAGTTTCTTCACTCACAAGATGCACATAATATCTACCTCACAGGGATGTTGTAATTAAAAAGATCCACCAAGAGACAGTGTATGCTCAGTAAATGTTATTTCTTTTCCTCTCTTTTGCCTCAATTGACAGTGTAACATTACATTTCTACATATAACTTCTAAAGATGTAATGCAATGAAGAAGTATAGGAGAGTGTTGAAACACCTGTTCCATAATTCACTACAGTCAATTTTCCACTAAGCAGGGTGGAAGAGATCATTTTGTATGTGCTATATTTTTATACAATGTAGCTAGAGAATGAGTATGGACAAAAAATAGTTTAAAAGTGAGGCAAATGTATTTATCCTCTCTCATCCCACCATAATGCCTTCCAGCCAAAAAATTTCAGAGCCTGGCAGATTGTATATATGCAAATGTGATGTGAAATACTGGAAAAGGTTAGGAAATGCTAATCATGCTTTACTTTGTTAGCCTGAAATGTGTATAAAGTCACACATTAGAATAACCTACAATATGGGTCTCATCAGAACAAATCAGATAAAGGAGACTGTTCCCTTGACTTTCAGCAGGAATTGTTTTCAATGTTGTAAAAAAGTATCACCTAAGATCATCTTCCAGGCTTAAAGAGGAAGAACAATTCAAATCAGTATTTCTGAATCAAGGTTTCAGGAACTCTAGAGTATTCCTAAATACTTTAAGGAAAATTCTGATGTTAAAAATATTTTATTAATTTAAAAACTTTCATTTTAAGCAACTTTATTAAGCAGACTGCTTTGTTGTAATGGCATGATACAACAATGTACTTTTCCAGGCTGCTGTCTGATACCTCTGAAAATATATCATTAGTTAAAAAAAAAAAACTTCCATTTCAGCAGGAGATCATCATGTATAAGTATGCTAGGACCAAAAGATGATCTGTGACTGATAAAATGCTACCTTGAACTCAGCAGGGTATATCATCTACTGACATTCTCCTATCTAGAAATGAAATGGACGTACAGACATTAAGAGAAGAATCTTCAAAGAGAGTAACAGTCTGAAATAACAGGAAGGGAAGAGGAAAAGAAAAGATCCAGAGTCCTAGTATATTGATATGGAGACCCAGGTTGTAGGAATGAGCAAGGACCATACTTTTTTTTTTTTTTTTTCCACCACCCTCAGGTTTCCACAGGTATATCTACCTTCCAAACTCCCTGATATCAGCAGTGGTTTTCCTGTCCAAAAGCTTATGCAATAGGAATTCCATCATGAAGGTGCTGAGCATGAGGCACTAGGCACCTCTCTCAAAATATGGTTAAGATACCATCAAATTGTTCAGAATCCAAAGAATCTTCTATGCAATCACATTGAAACAATAAGAAACAAGCACTTTATATTCTTAATAAGGAATGTATATAATCCTTACCAATGTGACAGGATTAAGAATCAGCTCCTCATTTATCCTAAGGAAATATCAGAGATGTGCATAAAGACTTATGTACAGTGATATTCATCATACTCATTATACTGAAAAATAGAAAACAATCTAAATGACCAACAAGGGACTGGTTAAATAAATCATAATACATCTATTCATATGTAGGAATACTATGCAATGGTTAAAATCAGGGCCTCAAAGAAAATTTAATGATGCAAAAAATATGCTTGCAATATATTAAATGAAAAAGGATACAAAACTATATAGTATGACCCAATTTTGCATCCATTCCTCCCAACATGTGTGCATGTAACTGGCAAAACATATAAAATCTCATCAGTCGTTACCTGGGTCATAGGATTTTCTTCTTTGTACTGTATTTTCAAAGTTACATGCACTTATTATGTATTAATTTTTTTTTTTTTTTGAGGCGGAGTCTCGCTCTGTCGCCCAGGCTGGAGTGCAGTGGCGCGATCTCGGCTCACTGCAAGCTCCGCCTCCCGGGTTCCCGCCATTCTCCTGCCTCAGCCTCCGAGTAGCTGGGACTACAGGCGCCGCCACCACGCCCGGCTAATTTTTTTGTATTTTTAGTGGAGACGGGGTTTCATTGTGTTAGCCAGGATGGTCTCGATCTCCTGACCTCGTGATCCGCCCGTCTCGGCCTCCCAAAGTGCTGGGATTACAGGCTTGAGCCACCACGCCCGGCCTATGTATTAATTTTATAAAGAGAAAACCAATACATGTAATTAGAAAAATCAGTTTATTTCTAGTTAAGGTGCCCTTATGCCTGCTTTACTATTCCTCTAGCTACTTAAGGTCTGTTAGCACCCAACACTGTTCTATTTTCTAGATGAGGGTAAGAATGACCTCTGGTTATATTTACATTTTTATGTTTAAGAGGACCCTTTCAGAAACTTTTTTTTTTCCTGGTCCTGTGGTTGTGGCCAAGTTTCAGGCCAGGATCCACCTCATGTTTTTTTGAAGTGTTACCGTCTAAGGGGGATTCTGCTTATGAAACAAGAGTATGTTGAGATAAGAATAAAGAAATGAAAACATAGTAGCCAAAATTAAATCTGCATTGTGAATAGCAAGTATTAAAATTGACACTGCAGAAAACGGAATCCATGCCACAGAGGACAAACTTGAGTAAACGAAAAAAAAAAAAAAAGAAAGAAAAGATTTAAAAAACTATGGAAGACAGACACAGAAATAATCTATGAATAACAGATGTTCCTAAAGAAAAAAGAAAAAAAACAGGCAGTTTAATCAATCAAAAGTATAAGGAAACTTTCCAGTTCTGAAAAAAAAAAAAATACCTGAGACTGGAGACTGAGAAGGTTCAACAGAGATCATCAACACCAAGACATGTCCTGGCAAATGTTTTTAAATTTCAAGGATAAAGATATAATCCTACAAGCATACAAGCAGAAAAAAATAGGTTATTTCAAGGGAACTGAAATCAGACTGACCTCAGATTTCTCCTCTGCAACAATAAAATGCCAGAAGACAATGAAGTAATCACTTACAGAGAATTGAAAAGGAAAAGTTATGATCTAAGAATTTTATACCTCATCCTAGTTTTTCGTGTTCAAAGGTCACAGGAAATTATTCTTAGATCTGCAAAGTCAAATTTTCACCATCCTGGTAGTTTTTTAAAAAATAAATTGTTCAAAGGTACATCCTAGACCATCAAAAGAGAATAAGAGATAAAGAATATTGAGGTAGGAAAGAACTGATGAAGTATACTGACACCAACCTAACATTTAGAAATAACTGAGTAAAACAGTTAATTCCACTAAAAGAAAAGGGTTCAATAATGAAGAATAATCGACATAAGTATATAAACAATATAAAAGAAAAAACACTTCAGAAAGTTAAAAGTAGGATTTGTAACCTCAGGCTAAATTAATGTGAACTCAAAATAAAAGAGGTAGTGGGAGAAGCCAAGATTCTAAATTCTCTTTCCTAGAAGGATATTTTAAAACCATTATTTTTAGTAATTATCCAGTAAATATAAATTTTGGAATGTTTTGAAAAACCATATAGTAACCAAGAATAGGTATTACAGTTCAAGTCACTAAAGATAATAATTGGCAGAGACTATTAATAATACTTTATGCAGGCATCACATTCAATCCTAACAACATGAGTCAGGTATAATTATTCCTATTTTATAGTCAAGGAAACTAAGGCTCAGCAAAGTTAATTACTGAATGGCAGAAGTAGGATTCAAACCCAGATCTTTTTAGCTCCGTAATTCTTTCTTCTATATTTCATAAGCTCCTCAAACAAAACAATTTATATGGAAGAAGAAAACAACGTCACAAGAATAAAAAATGTAAAATAATATGACAGAAACCATTCCAAAAGTAATAATGTAAGAAATGTAAAGTGTAAAGTATCTAATTATACAAGGAAGTGGCTTGCTGGATATTAGATATTATTAAAGAATTACTGATGTTTTATGAGTGATGATAGTAAGGTGCTTATGAATTTTAAAAGTCTATCTTTTAAGAAGTATAAATGCAAATGTTTATCGGGGGGTGGCTGGGGGAATGAGAAGAGGAAGCAGAAATGGAACAAGATTGGCCATGAGTTTGATAATCCTTGAGGCTGGGTTATGGGAATATGTTGGTTCATTACACTACTCTCTCCAATCGGGTATGTGTTTGAAATGTTTGATAATCATAACTTTAATAATCACATTATATTGTTTAAAAAGTAAACCAACAACTATTTACTACTTTAAAGAGAAACCCAAACCAAACAGATAAGTATAAAGAAAAATAAAACAAGTGTTTCAACATTAATACCAAAAATAAAATGTAAGGCAAAAACCTTAAGCTGAGTAAAAAAGTCATTTGGAATAAAGATATAATCAAGATTGAATACACACAGTAATAATGATTGCTATCATTTACTGAGCTCTTACCACATACTAGGCAAATGCTAAGGACTATTATCTTTGATGCTTCTTAACAACTTTGTGAGGTATTATCACCAGTTTACAAATGAGGAAATTAAGCCAAGATAGGTATGTCAATCTTTCTAAGCACTGGATCCCCAGTCCCCTAGCAAAATGCCTGGCACACACAGTAGGTGTTCAATAAATATTTGCTGAATACATGAGTAAGTCTAATATACTGCCTAAGGCTAATAAGTAGAGCCTAAATTCTAATATACTGCCTAAGGCTAATAAGTAGAGCCTAAATTCAAACCCAAATCTAATTCTAAAACCCCTACTCTTTTGTTTTTTGTTTTGAGATGGAATCTGGATCTGTCACCCAGGTTGGAGTGTGAGTGGCACAATCTCAGCTCACTGCAACCTCCACCTCCCGGATTCAAGGGATTCTCCTGCCTCAGTCTCTTGAGTAACTGGGACTACTGGTGTGTGCCACCACATCCAGCTAATTTTTGTATTTTTTTTTTTAGTAGAGACTGGGTTTCACCATGTTGGTCAGGTTGGTCTCAAACTCCTGACCTCAAGTGATCCACCCGTCTCGGCCTCCCAAAGTGTTGGGATTACTAGCGTGAGCCACCGCGCCTGGCCCTAAAACCCCTACTCTTAATCACATAAAAATCTTTTAATAGGGCCGGGCGCGGTGGCTCAAGCCTGTAATCCCAGCACTTTGGGAGGCCGAGACGGGTGGATCACGAGGTCAGGAGATCGAGACCATCCTGGCTAACACAGTGAAACCCCGTCTCTACTAAAAATACAAAAAAAAACTTAGCCGGGCGAGGTGGCAGGCGCCTGTAGTCCCAGCTACTCGGGAGGCTGAGGCAGGAGAATGGCGTGAACCCGGGAGGCGGAGCTTGCAGTGAGCTGAGATCCGGCCACTGCACTCCAGCCTGGGTGACAGAGCGAGACTCCGTCTCAAAAAAAAAAAAAAAAAATCTTTTAATAATATTCCATAGTAAGAGTGCAGAGGTTTATTTCCTTCTGTGTATTTTCTACAATTAGCATGTATCACTTTTTAAGCAAAAAAGTCATTAAAAACAGTAAATGCATAATAGTATTGAACATTTAACCATGACTAAACCAACCACAAAACACAAAAGCAGATGCTTTGGAGAATATAACATAAATGGAAAGAAAATGGATGGGAAAATTTTAGTGCACTAATATCAACTAGCATAATAAATAAGGACAAAGCATTTGAAATAATTTATATTAGAACAGGCAGATACTGAATTTTATAATGTAAAAAGAATATGGGTTGTTTTCAACTTTTAAGTTTCTATGAAAAGTTATAAAAACTGACCATGTCACCTAGGATGGAGTGCAGTGGTGCAGCCTTAGCTCACTGCAGCTTCAAACTCCTGACCTCACACAATCCTCCCACCTCAGCCTCCGAAAGTGCTAGGATTATAGGCATGAGCCACTGCACCTGGCCAGTTTAAAATTCTTAGAGGCAGGAATTACACAGATCACATTTTCTGATTATAATAAAATACTGAATAAGGAAATAAAGCATTCACTCAGAAATTAATATTATTCTGAATAACTACTGGGTCAAGGAAATAAGTAACAGCTATCATTAATTCATTGCCTATTTTGTTCAAACTACAGTGCTACCTGTGTTACACATATTCTCTCACTGAATCCCAATTAATAATTAAAAACCATCCATGAGGTAAGTTATTATGTATAACAGGGAAGAAAAAAGTTAGGTTGAGATTTTAATAACTTGTCCAAGATCACAGAGTTATTAAATCTGCAGATAAGATAATTAAATTCAAGTTCAAATACAAAGCTACTACTTACATAGAAATGCTGCTATATTGCTTAGAATTCATGTACAAGCATCTAGCTATGCTCATTTTTCTTCGTTCATAAAATAGTTTTGTAATAAAAGTGGAGAAAACTAGAGTTTTTTTAGCACAACATGTTCTGAAAGTATTTATTTGTTAAACACACTATTCTAGGAAGGTTATGGTTCATTTTTCTAACATATCATTGATCAGATAAAATATTTCAAATTACATAATCTCCTAAAAGGGATTCCTTTAAATATATCCATTTTTATTAGGACAAGGAAAAATGAAAGAAAACATAAAAATTAGGTAAACAAAACAGGGAATATAAGGAAAACATGACTTGCCACTACATTTATTTCTAAAACCTGGTGTATCCTTAGAAAAGTTGCTTTTTTCTGGTACTTATCTGTAATCCATAAGAGTTCTATGGAATCTTGGCTAGCATGGATTTGAAAGTCTGCCACTAACTGTGGGCAAGCCCCCAAGCCTCTCTAAGTTGTGGTTGCTTCATCCATAAATATGTGACTATCCAGGAGCTCTCCCAACTTGAAAGTTTTATGATCTTCTATAAAACTTTAAGGATTAAAGTTTCAGATTAAGTTATTTAAAATTTTGGGGGGTTTTCGTACCCAAGGAAGTTACTGATTCTATGTTTAAAGCTGTTTTTAACGTTACTTCTAAGTATAACTTTTTCTTCCACTTCTGCATTCAGAATAGTTTTATCTATACCTGTCAGTGGTGCTTTTGTTCCCCAATGTAAACATAGATAATGCCAAAGAACTGACTATATGAATGTTGTCAACTAAAAGAAAAAAATAAAATATTGGTTTTTGTGCAGATTAAGGGAACTTAAAGCAATTTTATAACTTCCACAATCTGATCTATTATTTTACTAGAGAAAATCAGTAAAGTGTCAATTTAAAAAATTGGGATCTACTCCTAAGCCTATTCCTGCTTCTCCAATACCTTCAAACCCTCTTAGTACACAACGGCATTGGTAATATTTTCCAATCTGCCTGATGATCAAAATTACCTATGGTTTCTGTTAAAGATACATTACCTGGACCTATCTCAGCCTGACACTGAATCAGAATTCCCAGAAGCCCCATGGTTAAGTATATTATTTTTTAAACAGGCACCTTAGAGGATGCCTGTGATTAGACAAGACTGGGAGGCCAGGAGCGGTGGCTCACACTTGTAATCCCAGCACTTTGTGAGGCCAAGGCAGGCGCATCATGAAGTCAGGAGTTTGAGACCAGCCTGGCCAACATGGTGAAACCCCCACCTCTACTAAAAACACGAAAGTTAGCTGGGCATGCTGGTGCGCGCCTGTAATCCCAGCTACCTGGGAGGCTGAGGTAGGAGAATCACTTGAACCTGGGAGGCGGAGGCTGCAGTGAGCTGAGATCACGCCATGGCACTCCAGCCTGGGCAATGGTACGACTCCATCTTGGAAAAGAAGAAGAAGAAGAAGAAGAAAAAAAAAAGACTGGGAAATCCCAGTGTAAACATCATGAGCTCTGGAGCCTGATACATAAAGTTTCAAAGCCTGGCTTTGTTCTTTATTACAGTTGTGACTTTGGGTAAGTGACTTAACATGAATCTGTTTTCTAATCCATAAAATTCGTATCCTAATTATGCTGGAGGTTGTGGTACAGTTCAGTATGCCCAGCCACACTGGGTGTTTAGGAGATGTCAGCTTCTCTTTCCTCCTGCTCATCTTGTCAGGGGAAACAACAATTACTATTATTTGAGGGGATTTTGAAGAGCCCCTTGCCCTAATGGGTCCACTTTCATTTCTAGGGCTAAAAATCTGAGTTCTGGATAACCCTTTAATGTATTACTTGGATTGGCTAATTCAGGAGTCCTACAAACAAGTTAAATGATTTATTCTGGTTTCCAGAGGTTTAATGAAGCCCTCCTACCCAAAACAGATACACCATTATGCTGGGCTTCAAAGTCCAAGTTTTTACTTGCTGTGAAAGTCCAAGTTTTTATTTTTGCTGTGGCAAAAATCATTCAAACCTCTGTTTCCCCATCTGTAAGACAAGTGATGCTAAGTGTCTACTGAACTAATAAACATTATTGATAACTTAACTATTAATTAACACTTAAACATATATATTCTTACAAACATCTTTATGTACAAAAAGATAGCATTAATAACTTACAAGTAAAACAAGGGTACTTGCTCAAACACACAATAAACCAGAACCTGTTTAACAGAATTCTTGTTTGTGTAATACCAACTGTATCTCAATACAAAGTGTTTTAGGCATGTTTTTAGGTGAATTGACTTAGTAAGAAACAATCCAAATGATCCACTCTAATTAAAATATGTATGTGTATGTGTGTACACACACACACATATATATATATATATCTCACCCTAGGTATAAACATAACCTAGTAACAAAGCCACCAAAACTAATTTCTGAAAAGATAACCACAAATGTAGTTTCTAATTAGAGCTCCATGATTAATTCTATATGCATATTTATTAAGCATAAATAAACAGTATTAATAGGAATGCTTTACTAGGCTGGGCGCAGTGGCTCACGCCTGAAATCCCAGCACTTTGGACAGGTGGATTGCTTGAGGCCAGGAGTTCAAGACCAGCCTGGCCAACATGGTGAAACTCTGCCTCTACCAAAAAATACAAAAATTAGCTGGGCATGGTGGCACATGCCTATAGTCCCACGTACTCGAAGGCTGAGGCAGGAAAATCACTTGAGTCCGGGAGGCAGAGGTTGTGGTGAGCTGAGATCGCGCCTCTATCTCAAAAACAACAACAACAAAAAAAACCACGTTACTAAAAATTAAGTTTTAACTGCTCACATAAGCTATAACTTAGAGAAACCTAAGGAAATTTTTAAAAACGAAAAATCAGGATATTTATTCAAAACAAAGGAAAAGTTACCCTCAAATCTTAAAAAAGCAAAAAACAAGAAAAAAAACTTCAAGTCCTATTGAAAGTAATTTAAATTACATTAAAGAACTATAGCTTTTTTTTCTCATTTTTTCAAATCATTCTTTAATGGAATTCAGTAATTTTCTTCATTTAGGTCTTGTCCTTTGCTTGTTATGTTTATTTCTAGGCATTTAATATTTTTGTTGCTATTATGAATCTTTTTTCCATCATAGTTTCTGTTTATGGCCCATAAACAGGAAAGCTGTTTGTTGATTTCTGAATACATTTTGTGTCCTATCACCTTATTAGACTATCATTTGTTTTAATAAATCTTTTTAGGGGATTTCCTTAGATTATCTAAGTGGATAATTATATCATAGATGAATAATCTTTTACCTTTTTGAATACTCTTTGATTTTCTTATTTAATTGCATTAGCAAGCTCTTCTAGAAGGTAAAATAGAAGTGAAAATAGCAGGCATAGTTTTAATGAGAATGCCTGTAATATGTCCTTATCAAGCTGGCTATTGGTCCGAGATTTTTTAAGTATTTAGGACATACCTTTTATTCCTAGTAGTAAAACTACTAGGAATAGGTTTTTAATTGAGAAGAGACACTAAACCTTTTTAATTTTTTTTTTTTTTTTTTTTGAGACAGAGTCTCGCTCTGTCACCCAGGCTGGAGTGCAGTGGCATGATCTCGGCTCACTGCAAGCTCCGCCTCCCGGGTTCACGCCATTCTCCTACCTCAGCCTCCCCCCGAGTAGCTGGGACTACAGGCACCCTCCACCACGCCTGGCTAATTTTTTGTATAAACTTTTTTTCTTACATTTTATTTAGAAATGATCAAATGATCATAAAGTCACAGAAAGTTGCAAAAGTAATACAGAGAGGTCTCATACACTTTTAACCTACTTTACCCCAGTGGTAACATCTTATATCATCTCCTGTCAAAGCCAGGACATTGCAACTGGTACAATGCACAGATCCTACTCAGATTTCACTGGCTTTACAGGTATGTAGCTGTGTTTTCTAGGCCATTTGATCACATGTGTGGGTCTCTATATCCACCACTACAGTAAAGATACCAGTTTATTGCCACCACGATCCCTCACGTGGCCCCTTTATGACCACGCTTCCTTCCCCTTTTCCTAATTCCTGGCAATCAGGAATCTATTCTCCATTGCAATAATTCTGTCATTTTAAGAATGTCATATAAATAATACAGCATGTAACCTCTTTTTTTCACTCAGCATAAATCCCTTGAGATTCATCCAAGCTGTTGTGTGTATCGACAATTCATTCCTTTTTAGTTACTGAGTAGTAGTATTCCATGATGTGGATGTGCTAGGTTATTTGACCATTTACCCATTCAAGGACATTTGGTTTCTAATTTTTGGATAGTACAAATAAAGCTGCTATGAACATCTGTGCACAGACTTTTATGTGGACGTAAGTTTTCACTTCTATGTGGTGAATGTCCAGGAGTACAACTGCTGGATCATATAGCAAGCATATGTTTATTAATAAATGGCCAAACTATTTTCCTGGGGGCTGTATCATTTTATACCCTCACCAGCAATATACGAGTGATCTAGTGTGTTTGCATCCTCGCCATTTATTATTGTCACTTTTTTATTGTGGCCGTTCTAATAGGTGTGTAGTGATATCTCATCATGTTTTTTCACTTCCCTGATACCTCACCATGCTGAACCTCTTTTCACATGCTTATCTGCTATTCATCTTTGGTGAAGTGTCTGTTCACTTCTTTTGTCTATTTTTTTTTGCCTAGATTGCTTGTCTTTGTTATTGCTGAGTTTTGAGAGTTCTCTGAATATTGTAGATACAAGTCCGGTCTCAGTTACAGGTTCATACCCTCCACAGAGTCTTTTTCATAGATAAAAGGTCTTGAATTTTCAGAAGTTCAATTTACTGTTTTCTTCTTTTATAGAATTTGCTTTTTGTCTCAGGTTTAACTGTTTCATTTAGCCCACAGTCCTGAAGATCTTCTCCTATGTCTAAATTCTAAAAGTTTTCTAGTTTTACATTCAAATCTACAATCCATTTTAAATTAACTTTTACACAGTATGAGATTTGGGTTGAGACTGACTGTTTTACCTACAGATATGCAATAGCTCCATGCACCATTGTTGAAAACGCTATTTATCCTTCCTCTATCAAACTGCTTTTCTAACTTTGACAAAAATCAGTTGGCTGTACTTAGGTGGGTCTATTTCTTGTTCTCCATTTTATTCCACTGATCTATGTGTGTATCCCCTTGCCAATAGTACAGTATTTTGAGTACTGGAGCTATATAGTAAGTCTTAAAATCATTTGGAATGATTCCTCCCATTTTATTTTTAGAGAAAGGGTCTTGCTCTGTCGCCCAGGCTGGAGTGCCATGGTGTGATCACAGCCAACTGCAGACTTGAACTCCCGGGCTCAAGTGTTCCTCCTGCCTCAGTCCCCCAAGTACCTAGGACTATAAGTGCGTGCCACTATTCCTTGCTAATTTTTTAAAAAATTATTTTTCTAGAGATAGAGCCTTGCTATATTGCCCAGGCTGGACTTGAACTCCTGGCCTCAAGTGATCCACCCACTTCAGCCTCCCAAGGTGCTAGGACTACATCATTAAGTTTTATGTTACCTGTGGGTTCATTATCAAGTTGAGCAAGTCCCCCTCTATTAGGTGGCTGAGTTTTTATTATGAATGAATGTTTAACTTAGCTAAATGTTTTTTCTCTTTCCTATAAACCATTTCATGATCAAGAAAAAATATGTTTTCTCCATTAGTATCATGTGACTTTTCTTCTTTAACCTTTTAATATGGTAGGCTACCTTGATTTTTGGATACTGTGTCTGATGTGGAATAAAACCCAGTTGGTCATGGCATACAATTCTTATATGTTGTTGGATTTGTTTTGCTAGTTTTTGTTGAGGATTCTGTGTCTATGTTCTTCGGGGATATTGACCTGTAGTTTTCTATACTATCTTTCGGTTTTGCTATCAGGATAATACTGGCCTCATAAAATGAGTTGTAAAGTGTTCTCTATTTTCTGGAGGAGACTATGTAGAATTTATGTTATTTCTTTATTCCTGACAGTCCAAGTTTCCTTCTTTTATCATTCTCTTTCAGGGTCTGCTACTCACAAATTCTCTTAGTTTTCCTGCATCCGAGACCGCTCTGATTTTATCTTCATTCCTGAAGGATATTTTCACTTGGTATAGAAATCTGGGTTGACAGTATTTTCTTTCAGCACTTGAAAAATGGTGTGCCATATCCTTCTGGCATCCACAGATGTTTTGAGATGAGGTTTCACTGTGTCACCCAGGCTGGAGTGCAGTGGAGCGAAGATGGTTCACTGTGGCCTTGACTGTCTGGGCTCAAGTGATCCTCCAGCTTCAGCCTCCCCAGTAGCTGGAATTACAGGCCCATGCCACCATGCCTGGCTATTTATTTTTAATATTATTATTTGTAGAAATGGGTCTTGCCATGTTGCCCAAGCTGATCTTGAACTCCTGGGCTCAAGCAATCCTTCTGCCTTGGCCTCCCAAAGAGCTGGGATTATAGGCGTAAGCCCCCAAAGTGCTGGGATTACAGACGTAAGCCTCCCTAAGTGCTGGGATTACAGGCGTAAGCCACTGTGCCTGGCAGACGTCCACAGATTCTGATGGAAAATCTGCTGTCACATGAATTGTTCCCTATAGGTAACAGTTCATTTGTCTCTAGCTGCTTTAAAGATTCTTTTTCAAAAGTTTGATATTTAATTTTTCAATTGTCATAAATTTTCAATTGTCATAAAACGTAACATAAAATTCACTATCTCAACTATTTTAAGTGTATGGTTTAGTAGTAGTATTCACATTATGTAACTAATCTTCAGAACTATCTTGCAAAATTGAAACTCTGTATCTATTAGACAGTAACTACTCATTTCCAAAAGTTTGATTCTGATTTTGTCTAGGAGTGGATTACTTTGGGTTTATCTTATTTGGGATTCAGTCAGCTTCCTGAATCTGTAACTGTAAGATTATGTCTTTTGCAAAATTTGGGGAAATTTCGGCCATTATTTCTTCAGGTCCACTTTCTTTTTTCCCTTTCTGGGATTCTGATGACATAAATGTTAAATCTTTTGTTAATGTTTACCAGGCCTTTGAGGCTCTATTCATTTTCCAGTTTTTCTCTATTTTTCATTTCTACTGCTTTATCTCCAATGTTATTCTTTCCTGTCATCTCCATTCTTCTATCTAGCCCATGTAGTTAGTTTATTACAGTTACTGTATTTTTCAGTTCTAAAATTTCTATTTGGTTCTTCCTTATAGCTTCCATTTCTTTCCTGAGACAAATTTCTCATTTGTTTCAAGTGTGTTTGTGATTGCTCACTGAGGCATTTTTGTGATGGCTGCTTTAAAATTCTGGTCTGATAATTACAACATCTGAATTATCACAGTGCTGATGTCTGTTGACTGTCTTTTCTCATTCATGTTGCAATTTTCCTGGTTTTTGGTGTAGGTGATTTTTTATTGTCTAATGAATATTTGGAGATTATAGGACTCTTTCCTATTTAATCTTTTTTTTTTTCTTCTGAAGCAGGCAGTCCTCCTGTTGAGGTGGAGTGTGAGGAGGGTGAGTGTGTATGTTCAGCTTCCCTCTGGGCCCTACCAACATCACCCAGGCAAAAGTGGAGCAATGACTCACACTGTTTTGTTGCAGATGGGTGGGATGGAAGTTCAGCTCCACTATTAGTCCCAATGAAAGTAGGGCACCAACCTGTATCACCTCATTGCCTCTGAGTAGGGGTGTAAGCTCACCTCCCTGCTGGGCCCTGATGATGACAGGGAGGAGGAAAGCAGAAGGCTGACTCATACTTCTTTGTTGCTGCACTATAAAGCCAAAAGCTCAGCTCCCCAAAGGACCCAGCTAACAACAGGGGAGGGTAGAGGAGGAAGCAGAATGCCAACTAGCCCTGCCACCCATCACTTGCCAGATGGGAGTAAAGGCTCAGTTCTCCACTGGGCCCCACTGACATTAGTGGAGGTAAGATGTGTTGAGAATCCTACCTCCAACCTTCTTGTTCTGCCTGTTGATATCAGGTGAGTGTAGAGTATGGATTAGCCCTGGCTCACGTCACCTTGTTAAGTGTCACTGCTTCTGGGTCAGGGTGGAGGCTCAATTTGCTGCTAGACCCCACCCTGGCAAGAGCACAACTTCCTTCTGCTGGAAGAGGAATGAGGGAAAACGCTTCCTGCCTGGTCTGCCAAAACCACCCAGCAGGGGGAACCAAAGTGCTGTCTGCTTTTGCTGGGCAAAGAAATGGGCACTTTAGGTCTCTGATATCCCCAGCCCACACCACTGGGTTGGGGAGTGAGAGCACTGTTATTTGCTTCTTTGGGGTGAGGTGGGGTTTTTCTGATGGTATTTGGCCAGGGTAGGGTGAGTATTGTCAAAAAGGTTCAGTCTTATTTGGCTACCTTTCCCCTAGTTGTTTGTCTAAAGGAAACAGTCTTTTTCTCAGAGCTCTTTTTGTCTGTGACTGTTGGCAGTTCTAGTTTGGAGGCTTTCATAGCACTCTGTCTAGGATATATGGGAGGCGACAGGAAGAACACAAATAGTGAATTCCCTGAATTTTCTTGAGTCCCAAGGTCTGCAGGCTGTTTGCCTTCTTTTTCCACCTTTAGAACGTTCCTGTGCTTGTTTGTTGTGTTATATCTAAGGTGTTTTAGCTGTAAGGGAGGATCAAGGAGGAATAGGGGTCCTCTATCTTGGCAGAACCAGAAGTATCCTCCAAGTGATTAATTTCTATGTTGAAAATAACATTTATTTTCTAATTTTCCACATTATGGTTGAAAATGTAGGCCGGGCGCGGTGGCTCACGCCTGTAATCCCTGCACTTTGGGAGGCCGAGGCGGGCGGATCACGAGGTCAGTAGATCGAGACCATCCTGGCTAACACGGTGAAACCCCATCTCTACTAAAATACAAAAAATTAGCCGGGCGCGGTGGCGGGCGCCTGTAGTCCCAGCTACTCCGGAGGCTGAGGCAGGAGAATGGCGCGAACCCGGGAGGCGGAGCTTGCAGTGAGCCGAGATGGTGCCACTGCACTCCAGCCTGGGCGACAGAGTGAAGACTCCGCCTCAAAAAAAAAAAAAAAAAAAAAAAAAAAAGAAAATGTACTACAGAAAACTGCTGTAACATTATAGATCATAATTTCCTCCCAAAGATCCAATTACATCTGCTTATATTATTCTTTACTAATTTACCTTGTTTCATGCTATTAAACTTCCTGCCCACCCCAGTACTTTTATTAATGTTCCAAAAGAAAATAATTGCATTTAATTCATTTTCACCTAGTAGTATACTATACATACTCAGAAAAGCTTGCAGGGGAGGCTGGGTGGTAGGCAGGAGATAGCTTTAAAACTCATTTATGAGCTCTTCTTTTTATTAATCCAAGGCAAAACTTATTTTTAATTTGCCTATGACATTTCTCTAAGGATTACTTAATAGGAACATCCATTTTGATAATTATTACTCTTGAATTATACCAATAGCCAGCAAGAACTTGAAGGAAAAGAGGCAAATAAGGTTTTGTTTTATTTGCATTTTTACTTCTTCAAATAACATACCTATATGCGTTACTTCACTTGAGATGGACTCCTGAATTCATTTATCTGTTGACTTATATTTAATTTCAGAGATTCTAGGCCTACTGTTTTTCTATTATTAAGATTAGTAATTAATCTTCAATTCACACCTGCACTTTTGCTTTAAATAAGAAACTATAGACTAGTTCAGGCCGAGGAGACTCTAAGGAAGAATATCACTGCCCCAATCTTTTCTTTCTGTAACTTTCTTTTTTAAGTTCTATAATCAATATTTAACTCTTTGTTGTGTTCCTCTAGGAATTCCACTCTGGCTGAGAGAAGGGGTGCCTTGGTGAGAGGTATCCTAAGGCACTTTCATAGAACCTAGAGCTCTATTAACCCAGTTGGAAAACCACTATTTTAGGAAAAGCCTTGTATTTATCAAATCTAAAAAGAAAGAAAATATCTTAAAACCACATATTGAAACTAAGTTTTCTAAGAAATACATATACAAGAAACTTCCATATCAGCATTAGAGCAAAAGCCAACTGAAGTCTCTAAAACAGTAACAAAATAAGCACATGAATTACGTATACAAATGGACAAGAAGCACATGAAAAGATCCTTAACATCATTAGTCATTAGAGAAATGCAAATCAAAACCACAATGAGATACCACTTCACACCCACTAGGATGGTTATAGTAAAAAAGACAGTAAGTGATGGTAAGGATGTGGAAAAGCTGGAACTCTCATACACTGCTGATGGGAATGTAAAATGGTACAGGCCAGTTGGAAAAGGCTGGCAGTACCTCAAAAAGCTAAACATAGACTTACCATATGACTCAGCAATTCTACTCCTAGGTATATATCCAAGAAAAATGGAAACATATGTTCACATAAAAACTTAATACGAATGTTCACAGCAGCATTATTCATAATAGACAAAAAGTAGAAACAATTTCCAATGTCCATCAACTGATAAATGGACAAACTGTGGTATATCCATACAATAGATTATTCAGCCACATAAAAGAATGAAGTCTTGCTACATGCTATAACATGTATGAATCTTGAAACATGTAAGAACCTTGAAAACAGACACAAAGTCCACATACTGTAGGACTCCATTAATATGAAATGTCCAGAATAGGTGAATCTAGAGACAGAAAATAGATTAGTGATTGCCAGGGACTGGGAGAATGGAGGAAATGGGGAGTGACTGCTAACGTGTATGAAATTTCTTTTTGGGGTGATGAAACTGTTCTAGGAAATAGATAGTGGTGATGGCTGCACAACCTTGGGAATATAGTAAAAGCCACTGAATTATATACAAGGGTGAATTTTATAGTATGTAAATTTCTCAATTAAAAAAGGAATTAGGCTGGGTACAGCGGCTCATGCCTGTAATCCCAGCATTTTGGGAGGCCAAGGCGGGCGGATCACCTGAGGCCAGAAGTTCGAGACCAGCCTGGCCAACATGGCAAAACCCTGTCTCTACTAAAAAAAAATTAGCCGGGCGTGGTGGTGGGCACCTGTAATCCCAGCTACTTGGGAGGCTGCGGCAAGAGAATCACTTGAACCTGGGAGGCAGAGGCTGCAGTGAGCCGAGATCACAACACCGCACACTCCAGCCTAGGCAGTAAGAGGAAAATTTCGTCTCCAAAAAAAAAAAAAAAAAAAAAAAAAGGAATTAGGCGGATGTGGTGGCTCATGCCTTTAATCTCATTACTTTGGGAGGCAAAGGCAGATGGATCACCTGAGGTCAGGAGTTCGAGACCAGCCTGGCCAACATGGAGAAACTCCATTTCTACCAAAAATATAAGAATTAGCCAGGAATGGTGGTGGGTGCCTGTAGTCCCAGCTACTTGGGAGGCTGAGGCAAGAGAATAACTTGAACCCAGGAGGCAGAGGTTGCAGTGAGCCGAGATTGCGCCACTGCACTACAGCCTGGGTGACAGAATACATACATATACAAGGAACTTCCGTATCAGCATTAGAGCAAAAGCTCTGGGTGATAGAGTGAGAAAAGAATTAATTAGGGCTATTTGACCTGACACTCTAAGAAAAAAACAAAACAAAACAAAACAAAACGATTGCATAACTTTCCTTTTAAATTTGCTTTTCTTATATGATAGTAAGGTAATTGTTAACCTTTCTGGGTTGAGCCAAATTCTGTTTTCTAGCACTTTGAGGGAACATCAAGTAGATTTTTCTGAAAAGAGGATGCAAAGATAGAGAGGTAATGATTTAATAAGCTGCAATCAAAGAACAGAGCACATTTACTCAGGCATACACCTAGGGGCTTCTGTAAAGAGAGGTGTTAAGTAATGTCTAGGCGGCATCCCTCCCCCCTTTTTCCAAGTACTGTAATTTTTGTATCAAACGTTAGACATTTTATTTGTAAGACAGCTCATTAGAAATCTCAAATAATCTTCCCATACAATGTCATAAATGCGGTTTCTCAAGCCAACTCACAAAAACCTGTTTAACCCACTGTATTTGGAAACTACCATCAACCTCACATGGTTTTACTAACTTTTCTAACTTTACCTATTGACTACTTAAGCACTGTCTCTATTGTGAATAGCATTCCTAGTTCATGCTAGGATCACATCATCTCTACAGGCCTCCTTGGTGAGAAGAGGGCTTCATGCTACATACATACATGTATTTATATATGTGAGAAGTCACCTATCTCTCTAGGTTATTCTCTACATCTCCATAATAGCTACTCATGTAAACTACCTGGATCCTTTTTCCCCGGTAGCAGATTTCATTTAGACTGAGTTACTCACCTGGATGTTCTCAACTCAAACAGGGCTGTGTAGTGAAAAGTCAATAGAATTTGCAATCTGTGAGACTTGGGTTTGAATTCTGGCTCCTTCAGTTACTAGCTGTGCAACCATGAGCACGTTATTTAACCCTTCTAGGCTTCAGTTTCCTCATCTGTAAGTTGAGGATAATTATGTATACTTCATTCAAGTTGATATACACAAAGTGACTTATCAAGGGGAGCATTCAATAGACGTGAACTTCCTTCCATCTTCACTTGGGAAAGAGCAGTGATCTCAATGTACCCCTCACCCTTCGTTTGTAGGTAGGAACATTCTGAAGTTGTTTTTGTAAACTAAGGACTGTATTTTCCAGACTTATAAATTAAGGCTAAGGCAACACTGTGTATTATTTTGGATTTGAGTACTCTTGACATAGCAAATGAGTGAAAATTAGCAGAGGGTAGAGAAAAAGTAATATTTGAACTTTTGTCCATTGTGGTTCTTTCAGAATTCGTATTTAAGATAGTTTTGATAAAATTAAAAAGTTGTATTGATATGTTGTGGATGACAAAATGAATTTTAGTGAAATCAATGTGTTGCACACCCCAACTATGACTTTGTTAACATATCACCTGAAGCAGGTCTGCCTGAACAGGTCTCAATTTTCTTATATAAATAGGGTAGAGCTAAATTGTTCTCTGCTCTAAAATTCTATGCTAAAAAAATTTAAATGCTTTCATATTTCAAGATGCACCAATCCACTTTTTCAGTTTTAACTAGCACAGTACAGTGGATGCAACACAATATTTAAACAAATTACCATACAGTAATTTATTCATCCAATAATATAGAAGATAATTGTGTATTTTTCTACCCAGAGACATTAGTCTTACTGTTTATATCTCTGTCTGTAAGCTCTGTGCACAAGAGGAAACTTATAATTACAACATTTTTTGATATTTAAATTTCCCCCAATGCTTTAGTGTTATCACTTGAATGAGATGTCACAGTAAAACTATTAAAGTTGTAGGAAGAAAAGAATGCTGATTTGTGGGGTATGTACCACCCTAGAGGGTTTATCAGAATCTTCAGGATAGAAAAGGGCAAAACAAACCCGATTAAAAATAATCTGAAAAAGCACGTTAAATATTTGTTTTTAGAAAAGCTTTAGCCTATTAATTTCAAGATATAAATCATACAAGGTAGAAATGAAAAAAATAGTGGTGTAAAAAATGCATTCAATTTGTACTAATACTGTAACTGGGAATTGTACTGTTCATCATGGTAGCCAATAGCCACTGGTGACTATTAGTTAAAATTAAAAAATTCACTTCCACACTAACCACATTTCAAGTGTTCAATAGCCACATATGGGTAGCAGTTACTGTACTAAACAGTGCTGATCTAGAATTTTTTTGTGATTTTAAGTAAATCTTTATTATTTTGTATTATTTTCAGATAGATGCCTCTGTTCCTAAATGTGAAGAAATGAAGTAACATTCTAGATAGCTGAGGTTTTTGCTATAGGTTTTACAAGATTTCTGAAGTGAAAATTTATCCCAAACCACTGCACTTGAGATGCATTTCAATCTATTAATGTCAAAATGATCTTTTGCTTCAGGCTATCACTTGACATCTGCTTCTAACACATATCAAATGACTGAACCAAGTTTCCTGTAACAAGCTTTGTGGCCCAAAGAATTAGAGCTAAGCTCACAGAAATCTAAATGACCAGGTCAGATTTGAAGATGAGATCATCACCATATGTAAGATTATAAAAATCAATTTATACGGTGGACAAAACTAGTTTTTAAGGTATGTAAGAGACCATAGATATACTAGTTAAGATGGGAAAATCTGATTTAACTTATGCTATGGTTGTAATTCTATTATGACAAGAAATCTAAAAGTGCTTTTAGATTTATACCTAAGTGTAGAGTAACAAATATTTAGGAAACTAACACTATTTTATGAGAACAACAGAAAAGGACTCACAATGTGGAGAGCTGACTCCAGGCAGGGCAGTAAGCTAGCTTTCAATTTAAAGCTGCCTGTTTTTTAGTTCATTTTTAGTTCTACTTTCCAGCTGACATCTTCAAGAGAGGAACTTAAATATGCAGGGCAGGTAATGCCAGCAATTGAGCCGTTCTGTTATGGTATGTAAAACATAAAATCACTATTCATTATTTGGAAATATGCCCAGCAAACACCCCTGACCCCAGAGGTATTTGTACATGATGAGCAGAGACCAGAAAAAGGGTGAGGATGCTATTTTACATTATTTGGAAGCTGTAACTTTTGTATATTACTAATCCTAGATGTCTATTCTCTAGTAAGTGAAAATGAGAAGCAATTAATTTTAACAGGAAAATGGGAGAGAAACGCAGATTAACAGTGGCATAAAGTGGCATATAAGAAAATTTTTAAACTACAAATATTAGACATAAGTTACAGAAACAGTCAATGTACAAGCCATTTAGTAGGGGCAATTAGCTTGATATTAAGGTAGAATATGACCATTAATTTTCAGAACACCGAATCAAAAGTGTAAATTATTTTTAACTTTTATCTAAATTATTATCACATTTATATTCACTATTAAGATGGAACATTTTTATACAATTTAGAAAGATTTCAATCCAAAATGAAACAAAACTCTTGACAGTTAATGAAAAAACTTCAATACAGTCAATTAAACATAACAGCTCATTTCCAGGCAATACTGGATCACGTTACTGTAGTTATCAGACTTTCCAAAACTGTGTTCTGCAAAGCACTTTGTGTCCACTGAGACTTCAATAGATGGTTCACAAAAAAGGGGTTCTGACATCAAGTCTCAAATGCTGTGGGCCATATCCGTTTTGCGGATTCATTGTATACAACATCTTAAAAGTTCTAAATTATACAGTAAAGACAGGTTAAATCTTATTTAATGCCACATTTCCCCAACTTACTTGATTATGCCACACTATCTTGTTTTTTGGAGAGGGGTGATTCTTGAGGCATGGATACACCTTTTAACATCATATCTCCAGAGACTTTTCAGCTTGAAAAATACTATATATACTATTTAGAGTTCTGTAAGAACCAATACCACATTATAGGCAAAATCTAAAGGACTACATTTATAGACAGGAAAACCCAGTTACCTTATAGCATTTCCAAATAACTATAACAAATGTATGTATAGCAATGGGGAAGGAGGTGTGACATATTAATTTCTTTCCCTAAAAATTAACAGAACGGATTCATCCTAAAACATAAAAAGGTGTGCACATTGTGTGTCGGTATGCTTTACAAAGAAAGTTAAAATTCTACCTATTGATGCTATAAACTGACTTTAACCATTTCTTCAGGGACACGTTACCTTCAAGAGGTAAACATACAGGATACACTATATTTCACTGATTAAAAGATACAATCAAGTGTAAGATATACTATTATTTTATATATTAAGGAAAAACATGCTGCTAATTAAACTATGACATGCCATGGATTGTGAGACATCTTCCAATCTGAGCAATGTTAAAAATGTGAACAAACTTTCCTTTCTTCCTTCTTCCACATATATTCTTCACAATGCTGTTTTTTCCCTTTAAAGACAACATTGAGGAAGGGATCAATGCAAAAAGGACAAGATTCAAGAGATTTCTGTTCCCCTTGCCCTTTCAATTACATTCAGATATTACCATGACTATTTAAACTGATCGATCAAATAAATCACTTTTAATTGTTTTGCTGGATTCTAAAAAATTACCCCAGAGGAAAAACAAACTCAGACAGTTCTTTAAGAGGGACGATTCATTGTAACTGTTGTTTATTAAAAACTTAAACCATGTACTGAACCAAGTACTTTACATATATTATCATTTCATTTAATTCTCACCAAAACTCTATGAGGTAGACATTATTTTCATCCCTATTTTACAAATTAGGATGTTGAAGTATAGAGATATTAAATATAACTTGCATAAGGTTACAAAGTTATTAAGTGACAGAGCCAGGACTCAAACACAGGTCTTTATGGCTCCAGAGCTTATGTTCTTTAACACTTTGCTATTAATCCAAATAACCCCACAAAGTCCCTTCTAAGTTTTAAGAATGAGCAAAAACCAAAATACTTAATTACCAGTAACTAACGTATTTGCTTAAAACAGGCCACATGACAAAAAGACAAATATTGCATGTTCTTACTCACATGTGGGGCTCATGGGTAGGGAGTTTCTACTCAGAATGAGAGTTACTAGAGGATAGGACGAGTGTGGGGGGTTACAGAGGGGGTAGGGGTGAAGAAAGGTTGGTTAATAGGCACAGTACAAACATACAACTGGATAGAAGGAATAAGTTCTAACAATGGATAGCAGAGTGGAGTAGGGTGACCATAGTTAATAACAATGTATTATATATTTCAGAATAGTTAGAAGAGAAGATTTGAAATGTTCCCAACACACAGAAATGATTAATGGATACCCCAAATACCCTGATGTGATCATTACACATTCTATGCATGGAACAAAATATCACATGACCCTATAAAAATGTACAAATATTATTTATCAATTAAAAAGTAAAAATTTTGGTCTACAGTTTGTTTAACCAAAGAGACAACTTCCTCCTATGTTTCTGTACATTAGGGATTAATAAATATTGGCTTTTAAATTGTACAACTTGGTAAACTGTCAAAAAAATAAGTAGGCCAAATGTATTAAAATAATCATTATGTGCTATATGGATACATTTTATCCTGAACCTGTTTTATAAAACATACACACACACACACATTTGTGTTTGTTTTGCTAAATCATGACAAAACTTAATGATTAAACATGGTAGTTTTTACTGAATGATTAAATAGGGTAGTTTTTCTTTTCTTTAATGCTTTTTGGTGTTAAACTGATAAACCAGAATATGTGAGATCTGATATCTCCAAGTTAATGATACAGGTCACTGTATTAATTCCAAAAGAACACACTGATGGGAGCGGGGTGGAAGGAAGATATCGAATGCTAGGTATTACAATTTAGATACTTGTTTTTTTCTATTTATGTGAATTGGGGAACAGGATGTGTGTATATATATATGTACTTGCACAGCTGCATTCCAATGCTTTAAAATGTGTTATCCACCAAAGCACCTAAACAACTGAGCACTATCACACGCAGGCATTACCAGTGAGACCACCAACATGTCAGTGTGTCATTCATTACAATCTGAACCATTGAGTCTAAAGCACCCATTCTGCACTGGGTCAACAGGCAACTGTGACCTTACCCATCATTCACAGTCTGGCAGATCACATGTCCCTGAGCATTGAACTGTAGAGCAAATCTTGTTAATTATCACAATGGTATGAGTTTCTTAGTAATAAAAATTTTAAAAAACTTTAGGACAATCGTTCTGCAACTCAGACTTCTAGATAAGTGATCTATATTTTTGGTCATTCCATAATTTAGCAAATGTCAAGTCCTTGGTCAGGAGTACACAGTCCAATTATGCCACCCTTCTTATTAAAAATAAGATATACTTATTGTGGTTTCCAGAAATGTTCACTAAAGAGAAGACAAAGTCTGCCTATATTTGTTCCTGTAATTAGATAAAAGTTTTATTAATAAAATTTAAATGCATTCAGCAAGTTTCACATTTTGAATCTACCCCATTACTACAGGACCAAGCTGCCAAAATAAAGCAAAGTTTTCTACATTTTACAAAACTGACATCCTCTATCATAATCACTGAAAACAATGAAGTGTTCAATAATGTGTCACAGTTACTTGACAGTTGACATGTAACAATACCTGTCCTCTCCTCAGATCTTCACTTAGGGGAAAGAAAAAAACCTGAAAGGTGGTAAAAATAAAACAGGAAAAGGAAAAGAAACAATAAAACATTTTTTTCAAAATCAGTGATTATACTTTAACAGAACATTTTCCCTATAGATAAAATAAGAAATCTACATAATATCGATATAGTAGAAATACTATAAAATCTATGTACTATACTATAGAATACTATATAATCTTTGAGGTTAAAAATGGCTGCACATTCACTAAACATGATCTCCCACACAAAGGCCTCATTTTCTATAATAAAATACTTATATAATTGATATTTTTTGATATTTTTCAGTGCATCATGGGTACCTGTTATTTAAAGGAAGTCGAGGTAGCTATTTTCATACAACACATTGTGTAATACACATTGTATACAACACATTATATTGTGGCTATTTTATGTAACACATTTCTGTAAAACAAAAATAACTTCCATAGTTTTATTATTTTGAAAACTTCATATTTAGATCTACTATCATTTATACCTACTCTACTGCAGCGGAGAAAAAAGTATCACTCTAGGTCAGGCTTATGATCTAGTAAATGCTGTCTCTGACAGCAGTGGCAAGGGATTTGTAGAACAGAAGAGCCATAATTCCTACCTATCCATTCTCTATACAGTCAAATATTCAAAAGCATATTAGCATCTTTAAGTAACTCACTAAAGAATTCACCTAGACCAGTTAGGAAGCTAGTTTGTTTTTTATCTTGTACCAACCCTTACTTTGCTTACATAGTACTTCCTTTATTATCCTAAATTTGCTTCTTTAAACATTTGGCCTAGTTCTAGCCTATC
Organism: Macaca nemestrina; assembly: GCF_043159975.1. NCBI lineage: Eukaryota > Metazoa > Chordata > Mammalia > Primates > Cercopithecidae > Macaca > Macaca nemestrina. The sequence continues at coordinate 140,455,295 of NC_092145.1, read as the reverse complement.
ATGTTCTGACCCACGTTTGAGTTTAACCACAAGGGTTTTTTTGTTTTGAACACCATGAGATTCGTGTGAGGTCTTAAAGCAGGAAGGCCAGTGTAAAGGAACTGAAGAAACTGCCTATGTTTTTACTGAGGCACTGAGGTCTTTTTAAATTGTCCATATTTTAATGAGATTAAAATGATAAAAAACAGAGATAAGATTCATAATCATCCTATTCCTGACTTTCATGATTCATTCAGCAGATATTTATTAAGTCCACAATGTGTAAGTGCCAGGCATTGTGTTGAATGCTGAGGATTGGCGGGGGGGGGGGGGGGGGGGGGGGGGGAGGGGCGGTAGAAAAGTCTGCTTTCAAGAGTTCACAGTGTACTAGGGATGGGACCACAAATGTAAACTCCTACACAGACCAATCCTGAAATCTTTTAACCTGGAGAGAAATATTTTGATGTATTTACTCAAGTAAATGACGCTTTAAAAAAACGATATTACTCTGGTAAAATACAATTATTATCTGATAGGAACCTACTGGGGAGGAAACGGCATAATAGTGAAAATATCAGACCTCTGAGTGGAACTTTTCAACCTTTCCCTCACTGTCTTCAATATTTCCAAATTGTATCAGAAGTAATTTACTTGAAATAGCTGAACAAGCAAAGGAAATTAAATATCTAAAGGCAATTTGTTAGAATTTAGTTTTAATAAATCTTGGCTACATTGGCTCTGTTTGACATACCTTATGACAGAATAGCAAGAAAATTCTTTGAAAATAGCAAATTGTGGAATCCTATCTGTCAAGTTCTGGAAAACATGACAGTAACTGAAATAACAAGGCTTTACCAAATGAGACCTCTTATAATACTCTATTTGTTTTTGGAAAATAGATGACCTCTAACTACTGGCTTATTTATACCCCGAATTTTTCCACAAAAGATTTGGAACAGCTACCCTGATATAAAACAAAGCACATGAATTGTATCCACCTGGCTTTGAATTATGGCTCTGCCATTTACTATTTATAATCGTTGTACCTTTCAGCTTCTGAGATTTTGTTTCCTAATCTATAACAATGGGGACCATAATCCTACCCTGCTGGGTCATAGGAAGGATAAAATGAAATAGTAATGTAGTACAGTACCTGGCATATAGTTGGTGCTAAATAAATATCAGTTTTGTGCTTCCTTATCCAAATGCATTCTAGATAGAAAAAGGATAAGGTGGAGTTTTAAATGACATTGTTTTCCTATCACATCGATAAATGCCAAGCAGAAATGTGGACTGATCTTGAGTTGCAATTATTAATGTTTGTATGTAAAAGGCTCAAAGCAAATTTAATTTCTTTCCACAAGTTCAGTACTTAGAGAATATTTTATTAACCTTTTAGCTATATTATTTAATGCAAAAAAATTTCCGGGGAAAAATATGAAAAGAGCTCTTGCATGCTGTTTTTCACACTACCCATCCAAAGGATGATTAAACATCATAAATTTGGCTTTTTTAATAAAAGATTCATAGTATTAGTCTGGTTAATTTTAAATAAAGTTCTTGTGATTCTGTCAGTCTTAAAAACATGATTTCCTTTCTTTCTTTCATTTTCTTTCAACATATATCAATGTCTTTTCCATTGAAGAGCAGCATTTAGTTCAGGTTTTACAAGTATGATCCAAGTCGCAAAATACTAAGCACCAATCATAAGCACTATTACAACTCTGCGTGCGTTAAGGAGAACAAGCAAAATTTTTATACAGCAGTGGAGGTGACTGGGGGAAAAAAGTGAAAAGCGATTTGAACTGATCCCCCGCCCTCTCCATTACACTGGAGAATGCAAGTGTCCCGCATCTCAGATCAAACTGAGCCTCGGTTTTACTGACGTAACCAGTAACCCTATCTACCTCTCACACTGCGGAGGCCGGCAGGGCAGCGGCTGCCGCCAAGCACACCACTCATCAGAGCCTGCCCCATTCCACCCCCGCGTTTCAGTCATGCTTTCCAGAAATGGGGTCACTCACTCAGTAACTATTACACACACGCAGCCTATCATCCTGTAATCCCCCAAAGTCCGCTGCGGGGAGAGAAGGCAGCAAAAAGTCAAGAAGGAAGAATCACAGACGCGCCACCATCAGGAATTGATTTTCCACTCCGGAGAGGAGCGGTGATACCTTGGAATGGGTCTTGTCTGGATTATTTTCGCAGACCCCGAGTTGTTCTGGGACAGGGGCGGTTCAGAAAAGCTCGGTGGAGTGATGCGCCCGGGGAAATTCTGTTTTGCCTTGTTTGGGTATACTGTTCGGGTTTTGGGCACTGGGGTGGGTGTCTCAGGGACGGTCACCAGATCCCGGGCGAGGAAAACCAGAAAGCCCTTTACGGCGGCCGCTGATCTCCTTGAGTATCACCCTCTCACCTCCACGGACAGGAAACTCAAGTTAAACTCGCAGGGACGGGGGTCTAGCTCTGCGACCTCAGAAACGGAGGGGGTAGGGGACCTTAGGCTTCCACTTTCTTCGCAGCAACAGCAGCAGCAACAGCTGCGGCAGACGGAGGGATGGCAAAACGCTGCACCCCCTACCCGAAACCCCCCACAGGTCGCCGCCGTCCGTGCCCCGCGCGCTGGTCTCCCCGCAGCAGCCCCTGCCTCAGCCGGACTCGACAGTCCCTGCTCCCCGGTGAACCCGATCCCTACTCCTCCCTCAACTCCCGAAGTCGCCAAGGTCCGGGAAAGCCCCCGACCTGGCTGGGCCAAACTTCCCAACTCCCCGCCGGCCCCCGCTCCGCCTCCCGCTTCCCCCACGCAAAGTTGATTAAAATTGGCTTCTTGCAAAGCCCCAGCGCCCACTCCAAACCCCACGCGCCACACACTGGCAGCCCCCCGAGCGAAGGAAGGAGGTGAAGGTGCGGGTGGGAGGAACAGACAGACCGGCAAACAGACCCAGCCCAACAACCCAAACCAAAACCCTGAACCCGGGGGGAAGACGCGAGCGGGATCAGAACGGGCCGAGTGGCCAGCTCCGGGGAGCGAAGCGAGCCGGCGGGGGCGCGGGGAGGAGATGCGCCGGCCCCGGCCGCCCTGCTGCACTCACCTCAGCGCTGTCGGACGGGCTCTCCACAGCCATCTTCTGCCACGGGTCCGCCAGCTGCGCCAGCGGCATCTTCCCCCCCGGCCCGCCGCCTTCACCGCCTCCTCCCTCCCCGCCCGCCCCACGGCCGGCCCCGCTCCGTCGCCGCCCGAGCCCCACGGCAGCGGCAGTGGCAGTGGCGGCGGCGGCGGCGGCGGCGGCGGCGGCAGCAGCAGCAGCGGCCCCAGAGAGGGCTCGACGCCGACGCCGACCGCCCGAAAGCCGCGCGCCTGGCCAGAGACGCCCGCACGCCGAGCGAGAGCCTCGCGCCTCCGCCGGGTACCGGGTCTCGCCCCTTTCTTCCTCTCCTCCTTCCGCCGCCGGGACTACGGCTCCGCCCCCCCCGCCGGTTCCCGCGCCCGCTCCCAGCAGAACAGCGACCGCCGCGCGCTCCCCCACTTCCGCTCACAACATGGCGCCTAAGCGATACCTGTCTCTCAAAGCGAGGCTCGGCCGCCGCCGCCACCGCCGCGCGCACCCAGGGGCTGGGCTAGTGGAAGACACGCCCCCAGCCACCGCGCTCCGCTCCTCCCTCTTCCCACCCCCCTCCTTCTGCGCCCCAACCTCAGCTTCTGGGCCTCGCCTACTTTCAGGAAGGGCGAGCCCAAGAGAACTGGGGGCGTCGGCGGGAGGCGGGGGAAAGAAATGGGAAAGGCAGGAGGGGCGAAGGCTGGGAGCCTTTCACTGCCAAGGGTCCAAGCAGGTCGGAGGCTCCTTGGGAATGAGGGAGAACAGTGGTCCCCGCCCAGCTGGGGAGGGAGGTGGGCAAAGTACCGGAGGCGCAGTCCTGAGCCAAGGACCTGGGGAGGGGTGCGGAGTGTCTTTTCGGCCTGTCTCCTCCGGGGGTGCGTGCGTGCGGGCGCGCCTAGTCTCTGGGCGCATCCCGTAATGGCCCAAGACCCTCCCTCTTCAGGGTCACATGCTGGGAAATCACCTGCCCCCCACCTCCCCCGACGGAGGCACTGGAGGCTTCGTGCCTGGGAGTCTCCTGGGGGCTCGGCTCCCGGTTTGATTCAAATCTCTTCAAGTTGACGCTCTTGTGTTAAATTGTGGCTATTTGGGATTCATTCGTCTTGTATTAGTCGCTTCCCCCGCACCACCCCCAGCCCAAATTCTCCTCCCCAACTGCGCAGAGCTCTTGGCCTTCAGCTGCGACCCTCGAACCCCGGCCCCCTTACGTCTGCTACCTAAATCTTCAAGAGGGGGAAACAGGGAGGTTCCTTAAGGCTGTCCCTCACGGGAGAGGTTGGAGAATTGTTTAAAAATATCTTGTAGGCAGGAGCGCGGGGTTCCTGCTCCTCTGTTGACTTTAAATAAGAGATTAGATTTAAAAATCAGGCTGGCCGTGGGCGCAGGAGGAGGAGGAGAGGGACAGGGGGAGGGGAGGGGTTCTGACTCCTCCTCCTGCCCAAGATGGGGAAGCCCTGGATTAAGGAAACCCAATGCCCCGACGGCGATGGAGCCCCACAGGACTGCGAGAGATTGCGGGGGAAGGCCTGGGCGTCCGGGGTGCGTCCCAAGAGGACTCGACCCTGTGTTCACTGCGCCAGGAGCCGCTGCGCGCTAAGTGCGCCCGGGCAGAAATGTGTAAAAGTCGCAGGGCTGAGTGGAAAGCTACTGCAGCCCTTGGCTAGTCGCCCAGCGAGGGGAAGAGAAAAAGCAAAGGGAAATCTCCGAGCCGGCGTGTCCCTTCAGTCCCTCAGGCCGCGGCCCAGGCATCCCGGTCTTCCCACGCCCAGCGACCAAGGCGCGTCCCCTGCTGCGCTCCCAGCGCACGCCTATTAACAGCTTCCTTTCATCCTTCCAGGACCCAGACACCTGGAGAACTCTCGCCTGCCTCCCTAAGCAGGTGTGAGAATGAGATTAGAGCCCCACACCCAGCCGGCCAGGTCTACGCGGTCGGTGTGAGGTTTCTCGCTGGGCCTTCGAGAAGCAGGTGTTGGGCTCTTTCTGCTGCCTTCGCCAGCGCGCCCCTTGGTACAGGCTCGAGGCCGGGGAACCTCGTGGCCATTTAGGGAGGCTCCAACTGTTTAGGGAGCCTGAGAAGGCGGCAGGAAGTCTTCGTTGCGCGCCTTCTCCCGAAGCTTTGAACTCAGGGGAACCGCTCAGGTTGGGCAACATCTGGGCAGACTCAACGTGGTCTGGGGAAGGCGAATGCGGCTACTCGGCTCATGCTTTTGTCACTTCCCTCCATATGCTATATTCAGGTGTTGCAAATCCAACCTGGGCCCAAACTCAGTTAATTTGGCAGCACATTGTCTGTGTAATTCCCGACGATAAAACGTGATTGCAGAAGTTTGGAGGATAAGGAGTTGTGTGCTATTTTGCATTTATGTACGAAATGCTTAATTTATTCATTTACATTGCAGCATCACATGACCACTCCTTATAGCGAAAAGAGGTTCGTTAATTCGGTTGGCTTAAAGTAAATTAGCTCCCCCTACCCTTTGATCAATTATTTCAGTTAACATTCTTGCATTAGTAAAAACATACATAGTTGAAGAGAGTGGCTAACACTGTTCAGTGCTAATTACCCCCACGCAAAGAATGAACATTTTAAAATAAAGCAAATTGTATGCGATTTTCAGTATCAACTTTTATTCATCTCTGTTAACCTTGAGAACCAGAGGAATAACTTTTAAAACAGAGTTACCTGATCTGTAAAAGTAATGTGAGCACTGGTCACGTTTCAGTGAATTAAGCATTACATGAACTGTTAATAATGGGTTAAAGTGGTCAGGTGCGGTGGCTCACCCCTGTAATCCCAGCACTTTGGGAGGCCGAGGTGGGCGGATCACCTGAGCTCAGGAGTTCCAGACTAGCCTGGCCAACATGGTGAAACCCGATCTCTACTAAAAATACAAAATTAGCCGGGCATGGTGGCGCACACCCGTAATTCCAGCTATGGGTGAGGCTGAGGCAGGAGAATCGCTTGAACCCGGGAGGCGGATGTTGCAGTGAGCCGAGATCGTGCCATTGCACTCCAGCCTTGGCGACAAGACCAACACTCTGTCTAAAAAAAAAAAAAAAAAAAAAAAAACAGCAACAAAACAACAACAAAAACCAGTTAAAGTACCACTACCACAAATGTCTTGCACACAGGATCAATTTGATAAGTATTTATGAACTGATTGAATTTATTTAGAAGAACATTATTCTTTCTTTTGCCCCAAAAGCAAAGAAAATGATTTTTTGTTGTTAACAATAAGCTTTTTCTCTTTTATTTCTTCTATTAAATCCAAGAGCAGTGCAACCACTCTCTTTGGTTAGGAGAATTTGGAAAAATCAAATGAGGCTGGAGGATTTTTCTTGCAGGTGGCAGCAAAAAGAGTTATTTGAACATAGAAGCTGATATTGCCCTGGGCAGGATTACTTTTCCCCCTCTGTTTAACAAAGGAGAACTCTAAGTGTGGCTGTTCAAAGAATAACTGCCTCAGATTGCCAGACCTGCATGGGTTAATATGGTGGTTAGTAGCCACCCATGGCTACTAAGCACTTCAAATGAGGTTGGCTGGTCAAAGTTGAGATGTGCTGTAAATGTAAAGTTCATACCAGATTTCAGACTTAGTAAAAAAAAAAAAAAAAGAAGAATATAAAGTATCTCATTAATAATTTTTTATATTCACATGTTGAAATATTTTGAATATATTGGGTTAAAATATTTCATTAAAATTAATTTCACCTTTTAAAAACTTTTTAATGTGGCTACTATAAATGTATACTTACATATGTGGCTTTTGAGCCTTTTATGTATTCCTACAAGTCATGTAATGTTAAGTGATATCTACAGATTCCAATGTCTTTTTGGCTTCCTTAGTGCAGAATCAGCAGAAAGGGCTGATTCAGTTACCTACTGATCCCCACCCTCCCCAACAAATCTCCCAGTCAGAACCAAAATATTGGAAAGTTATTACTTGAAACTACAGTAGAGGGAAACAGCAAACCTCAGTAGAAAATCTGAAGGAGGTTTCCAAGAAATCATTCCTAATGTATGACGGGACAACTAGATTTAACCTCCTCTGCCCCCAACAATTTCCTGCTATAATTATAACCTTTGTATACAAGTTTAAATGGGCATTTATTTAACAAAATAACATTTGTTCAAAAATGGAGTTACATCAGTCTGGAAAAGTTGCAAGATGACTAACTATGGCTCATGGCGCAATCTCTACCTCATATACATCCAAAGTTCACAGCTCTGTACATATAGATTTGTCACTACTGTAGAAAATCCCAAAAGTGTAATCATCATCACCTCTAGGAAAAAGTTTTTTCCTTTCATCCAGATTATCCAAATTATATTATCCAAAGCATATCTATTTGGATCCATACTTATCCAAAGCCTATTTATTTTTTCACAAAAAAAGGAAAGGTAATAGCCAGAGACTATTTAACTATTTCTTTCCAGAGAGAAAGAAAGATAAGATTTAGACTCAAATCTTATCTCATATAAGACAACAGTTTAACGAAATACATGGTTACATATGTTTCATGTGTGCGAATTTGGTTTTTCCTTGAAATGTCTCAAATAAAAATTATTAAGGCTATTTTCCTGACTGACACAGGTCTTAAAGAAAGGCATTTCTACAACAATTTGAACATTTTATTTGAGAAAATTCAAATTTTGGAAAATGTAAGGTTCTAGGCTCCCTTCCAGATACAAAGTTCAAAGATTTTAGAGTTGCATATGATGCAAGACAGTAAAATCTATAAAGGTGAAGACAATCTATAATACAAATACATGAAATGTTTAACATTCTTTCCAGTTAGGCAGGATGGGATCATGATAAGAGCAGAGACAGGCCTGTGTCCAAACTTCAGGATTCTTTATCTTAGCTTCAACTTTGCTTAGACCGGCATGTAGTTGCTGTTCAACAAATATTTGCAGAATAAACTTTGTTTTTCTCATCTGAAAATAGGAATAATAATACTCGCCTTGTATGATTGGTAGGCAGATTAAATGGAGGTAACGTCTGTAAAGCATTAAGCATGGTGCCTGCCACATAGGAAACATTCAATAAATGAAGGTATTGTTATCAGCTTCAGAAAGGGAGTACTCCTGCATACATAATGTAATTCAGATATCTCACTCTTGAAAGTTACCTCGTTCCATTTGCTATGTGAGCGTTTTATTGTAGTGTGATCTATTTAGGACACTCTTGTATCACAAAAAATGATACTGTAAGTAACCCGTGAAATGCAAATAAAAGAATATAGAGCAACTTACTCTTCTGTTTTTTGAGCTACATATGTTGAAATGCAAATGATTACAGGTCAATTGCCTCATAGGCTATGATCAGAACCTTGTTTATGTAATGCTCAAAATAAACTAACAAATATATGATTCAAAGTTAACATTACCTGACTCATACTTATGTAGGGAGAATGAGAGGAACAGGGAACTATGAAGGAGAGGCCTGTGTCAGACGTGCTTTATATATATTGGTTTCCGACATGTTTAATCCTTAGAGGTGTCATTTTGTTTCAAGAGTCATTTGAAGGGAAAGAATTATGGGGCTTTGATACTTGACAAGGAACTGAGAAGCCATTCTGGAAGCTTTAATAAGCTACTATTTTACTTTAGTTTTCATTTTACTAGAACTGAAAAGACCCTCTAAATGTTCTTGTTTATAAACACTAATTCATAAGAGGGAGATAATACATTAAAATTTCATTTCAAACTGGTATTAAAAATGGCTGCTTTAACATTAAGCAAAAATCTCAGTATAAAGTATTCCTTCAGAGAATAAACATTCCCGTTTTATAACTATCAATTTACTTTGGTTGGTTAGAACAGTGGTTCTCACTTTTTTTTTTTTCAGTCCACAAACCATTTTGAAGCAAAAACCCAAGGACCACCAGTTCCTACTCATCACCATGAAAAAAAAAATTCAAACTTTATGGAACTCTTGCTTTAAAATATGGCTGTTATTGTGGTTATGTTTTTTAAAACTTTATATTTGTGCTTTTGAATGCAAATTTGAGTCTGCAGCTGGAAAAGATACTTTTTTTAAAAAATTCTTTTTTAATGACTTGTATTTAAGACCAGCCCATAGCCAGACCTCAACTGGAAGTGTCTTTGCAGAACACTATGGAATTAAATGGAACTCTATTCTTTGACCACCAGCTGAATCCCAAATCTCTGTTTGGAAACTCTGCAGCTTTAATCACAAAAATTGTATGAGTGAGGCACTATCAAATCAGGTCCACTGCTGGAAAAACTGCTCATGGATTAATAATGCCATGTTTGTAAGTAAAGTACATTTTGATTAAGCAAAAGATCAATTATATTTCAGTAACTTATTTTCAAGTCATGTTCTAATAAATAAAATAAGAATAAAAACCTGGGAAGGGGTTAAACATTAAGGAATTCCTTTTTAAATAAGAAACCTGAATTGAAATAACTTATAACTGCCTAGTAAATAAGAGATGAATTCTATAGATTAAATGGCTTTGTTAAAATTTTTAAGACTAATAAGACTGTATGCAAATAGTGAGTTCATGTTTAAGCAAGAATAAGCCAATTGGAAGTAGTATTGGCAGTTTTGGACACTTTACCGAAAGTTTTGGACACTTTTTGTAATGATGGTAATGATGATAATAATAGCTAGACACTTACTGAGTACTTACTATGGGTCAGGCATTGATGTAAGTGTTTGACATGTAATTTAATCATCACTGCAATGCTAAGAGTACTAAATATATATTAATAGCAGCTAACAGGGTTGGGCGCAGTGGCTCACTCCTGTAATCCCAGCACTTAGGGAGGCCAAGGCGGGAGGATCACCTGAGATCAGGAGTTCGAGACCAGCCTGGCCAACATGGAGAAACCCTGACTCTACTAAAAATACAAAAATTAGCCGGGTGTGGGGGCATGCACCTGTAGTCCCAGCTACTCGGGAGGCTGAGGCAGGAGAATCAGTTGAACCCAGGAGGTGAAGGTTGCAGTGAACTGAGACTGTGCCACTGCACTCCAGCGTGGGGAGCAAAATGAGACTTTGTCTCGAAAACCAAAACCAAACCAAAACAAAACAAAACAAGAAAACCCCAAAAAACAAAAAAGCAGCTAACAGCTATGGAGTACTTGCAAACTGTTAAATGATTTACATATATCATCTCATTTTATTTAAACAATAGGTACTGTTAGCAAAGGTTAGTGTTTCATTCTGATAAAGAATGAATATTTCTTACTATAATGAGTTCTCCCCAAAATTTCAGGAAAATGCTTAGGAAAATGTACCACAAAATACAATGAAATAAGTATTTAAAAGACTATGTTTATTAAATATATTCATATGCCATATCGCTCTCTTATTCTTTATTTATTTTGCATTGGTGGACACTGTAAGAGTCTATGAAATTTCATTTCGAAAAAAAGAAAATAAGTTTCAGCTTATCCAAAGAGCAATATAAAGCTTTTGAAAGGGTGTCAAAATAGATAATTTTCAAATGAAAATTTTTGTTTTCATAGTTTACCATGGGTCTTTAGAACACTGTTATGGGTTGAATTACGATTCCCCCAAAAAAGATACGTTGAAGGTCTAATCCCCAGTATTTCAGAATGTGACCTTATTTGGAAATAGGAGTGTTGCAGATGTAATTAGTTAAAATGAGGTCATACTTGAGTAGGGTGGGCCCCTAATCCATTAGGACTGGTCTCCTTATAAGAAGATAGCCATGTGAAGACAGAGACACAGGGAGAATGCCAGGTAATGACAGAAGATTGGAATGATGCATCTACAAGCCAGTGAATGCCACAGATTGCTGACAAACCACCAGAAGCTAGGAAGTGGCAAGGAGCTAGGAAGAGGCAAGGAAGGATTCTACACAGAGTCTCTGAGAGAACATGGCCCTGACAACATCTTTATTTTGGACTTCTAGCCTCTAGAACTCTGAGACAATAAATTTCTGTTGTTTTTAGCCACCCAGTTTATGGTACTTTGTTATGGCAGCCCTTGGAAACTAATACAATGACTGGGAATATTTTTGCTTATACACTTGCAAAGCATTTTTCACTTCTGAAAACACTACATCCACTATTAAGGATTTCCTAAAATAGTATTCATATCTCTGTAAGCAATAGGGAACAAAATAACAACAGAGAGGAATTTGGAATGTGTTTACAAATGGATTAGGAATAGAGCCTAGAATTTAATTTCTTCAGGTTAAACATTTAATGCTAACAAAATAATCCCTGATTCTTCTTTATAGATCTCCAGAATCCAGACAACTCTATATATGAGTAATTTTCCCCTAGTATGTACTCACTATTATTTATTAGACTGAAGTGAAAAAAATTATACTGTAGCTTCTTAAATCTTTCCTTCTGTCTGGGAAGTCCATGTTTGGGCAGACTTCGTTTTTCATTTAGAAGCTAACTCCTCTTTATTTCTCTTCCTGTATTTTTTTTTATTTTTTTTTTTTGAGATGGAGTCTTGCTCTGTCGCCCAGGCTGGGGTGCAGTGGCTGGATCTCAGTTCACTGCAAGCTCCGCCTCCCGGGTTTACGCCATTCTCCTGCCTCAGCCTCCCGAGTAGCTAGAACTACAGGCGCCTGCCACCTCGCCTGGCTAGTTTTTTGTATTTTTTAGTAGAGACAGGGTTTCACCGTGTTAGCCAGGATAGTCTCGATCTCCTGACCTCGTGATCCGCCCGCCTCGGCCTCCCAAAGTGCTGGGATTACAGGCTTGAGCCACCGTGCCCGGCCCTCTTCCTGTATTTTTCAAGAAGTTTTGTGGCATCACCATTTATTTAATTCACCAAATCAGAAATATAGGGTTCATTATGTCATCCTACCCTCCTCCCTTTCTTCTTGCACTTCCCACATTATTTTACTAGATTTTTGGATTCTCCTTTCTAATCTGGATTCTGTCAAACTTTCTCTCGCTCACTCCACTACCCCCACCCCAGTTTGGGCCCTCCCCATCTTTGGTCTGAATTATGACAGCTCCCTTCAGAGCCTTCCTGACTTTCACGCATTCTCTATACAAGGGAAAATGGGTGCATCCTAAAAAGAAAATGTTACCTTGTTCATCCCATGTGCTTAAAACCCACAATGGCTTTCCAAAGCTCAGGATAAAATCCTGGCACCTTTGCCTAGATGCAAGATGCCTGCCTTTCTTTCTTTCTTTCTTTTTTTGTCAGCCATTAATGGCAATATAAAAAAATTAAGAATTTATCTTGCTTTTTCTTGTACAAACTGTATTTCAGGTGAACCATGTAGCATTAGTTGATGAAAGAATGGTCTTTACAGAAGAATTCTGGCTTATAAATGTAGAAGGAATGCTAGACTTAGAAAAGCACCACTTTGAGACCATTGACACTATGAAGAAACTGCATAAACTAATGGGCAAAATAACCAGCTAACATCACAATGACAGGATCAAATTTACACATAACAATATTAACCTTAAATGTAAATGGGCTGAATACCCCAATTAAAAGTCACAGACCGGCAAATTAGATAACGGGTCAAGACCCATTCGGTGTGCTGCATTCAGGAGACCCATCTCACATTCAAAGACACTCATAGGCTCAAAATAAAGGGATGAGGGATGGAGGAAGATTTACCAAGCAAATGGAAAACAAAAAAAAGCAATCCTAGTCTCTGATGAAACAGACTTTAAACCAACAAAGATCAAAAAGACAAAGAAGGGCATTACATAATGGTAAAGGGATGAATGCAACAAGAAGAGCTAACTATCCTAAATATATATGCACTCAATATAGGAGAACCCAGATTCATAAAGTAAGTTCTTAGAGACATACCAAGAGACTTATACTCCTACACAATAATAGTGGGAGACTTTATCACCCCACTGTCAATATTAGACAGATCAATGAGACAGAAAATTAACAAGGATATTCAGGACTTGAACTCAGCTCTGAACCAAGCAGACCTGATAGACATCTGCAGAACTCTCTACCCCAAATCAACAGAATATACATTCTTCTCAGCACCACATCACACTTATTCTAAAATCGACCACATAATTGGAAGTAAAACAGTCCTCAGCAAATGAAAAATAACAGAAGTCATGACAAACAGCCTCTCAGATCACAATGCAATCAAATTAGAACTCAGGATCAAGAAACTCGCTCAAAACTGCACAACTACATGGAAACTGAACAACCTGCTCCTGAATGACTACTGGGTAAAAAACAAAATTAAGGCAGAAATAAATAAGTTCTTTGAAACCAATGAGAACAAAGACACAATGTACCAGAATCTCTGGCACACAGCTAAAGCAGTATTTAGAGGGAAATTTATAACACTAAATGCCCACAGGAGAAAGCAGGAAAGATCTAAAATTGACACCTTTACATCACAATTAAAAGAACTAGAGAAGCAAGAGCAAACAAATTCAAAAGCTAGCAGAAGACAAGAAATAACTAAGATCAGAGCAGAACTGAAGTAGATAGAGATATGAAAAACCCTTCAAAAAAATCAATGAATCCCAGAGCTGGTTTTTTGAAAGGATTAACAACACTGATAGATTACTAGCCAGATTAATAAAGAAGAAAAGAGAGAAGGTTAAAATAGACACAATAAAAAATGATAAATGGGAGATTACCACTGATCCCACAGAAACACAAACTACCATCAGAGAATACTATAAACACCTCTATGCAAATAAACTAGAAAATCTAAAAGAAATGGATAAATTCCTGGACACATACACCCTCCCAAGGCTAAACCAGGAATAAGTCGAATCCCTGAATAGACCAATAACAAGTTCTGAAACTGAGGCAGTAATTAATAGCCTACCAACCAAAAAAATCCAGGACCAGACGGATTCACAGCTAAATTCTACCAGAGGTACAAAGAGGAGCTGGTATCATTCCTTCTGAAACTATTCCAAACAGCAGAAAAAGAGGGATTCCTCCCTTTTATGAGGCCAGCATCATCCTGATACCAAAACTTGGCAGAGACACAACAAAAAAAGAAAATTTCAGGGTAATATCCCTGATGAACATTGATGTGAAAATCCTCAATAATATACTTGCAAACTGAATCCAGCAGCACATTAAAAAGCTTATCCACCATGATCAAGTCAGCTTCATCCATGGGATGCAAGGCTGGTTCAACATGTGCAAATCAATAAACATAATCCATCACATAAACAGAACCAATGACAAAAAACACATGATTATCTCAATAGATGCAGAAAAGGCCTTCGACAAAATTCAACACCCCTTCATATTGAAAACACTCACTAAACTAGGTATTGACTGAACATATCTCAAAATAATGAAAGCTATTTATGACAAACCCACAGCCAGTATCATACTGAATGGGCAAAAGCTGTAAGCATTCCCTTTGAAAACTGGCACAAGACAAAGATGCCCTCTCTCACCATTCCTATTCAACATAGTATTGGAAGTCCTGGCCAGGGCAATGAGGCAAGAGACAGAAATAAAGCATATTCAAATAGGAAGAGAGGAAGTCAAATTATCTCTATTTGCAGATGACATGATGATTGTATATTTAGAAAACCCCATCGTCTCAGCCCCGAAACTCCTTAAGCTGATAAGCAACTTCAGCAGTCTCAGGATACAAAATCGATGTGCAAAAATCACAAGCATTCCTATACACCAATAATAAACAGAGAGCCAAATCATGAGCAAACTCCCATTCACAATTGCTACAAAGAGAATAAAATACCTAGGAATACAACTTACAATGGATGTGAAGGACCTCTTCAAGGAGAACTACAAGGCACTACTCAAGGAAATAAGAGAAGGCACAAACAAATGAAAAAACATTCCATGCTCATGGATAGGAAGAATCAATATCATGAAAATGGCCATACTGCCCAAAGTAATTTATATATTCAGTGCTATTCCCATCAAGCTACCATTGACTTTCTTCACAGGACTAGAAAAAACTACTTTAAATTTATATGGAACCACAAAAAAGCCCATATAGCCAAGACAATCCTAAGCAAAAAGAACAAACATGGAGGCATCATGCTACTTGACTTCAGACTATACTACAAGGCTACAGTAACCAAAACAGCATAGTACTGGTGCCAAAACAGATATATAGACCAATGGAACAGAATAAAGGCCTCAGAAATAACACCACACATCTACAACCCTCTAATCTTTGACAAACCTGACAAAAACAAGCAATGGGGAAAGGATTCCCTATTTAATAAATGGTATTGGGAAAACCGGCTAGCCATATGCAGAAAACTGAAACTGGACCCTTTACTTACACCTTATACAAAAATCAACTCAAGATGTTTCAAAGATTTAAATGTAAAAAACCCTAGAAGAAAACCTAGGCAATACCATTCAGAACATAGGCATGGACAAAGACTTCATGGCTAAAACACCAAAAACAATTGCAACAAAAGCCAAAATTGACAAATGGGATCTAATTAAACTAAAGAACTTCTGCACAGCAAAAGAAACTATCATCAGAGTGAACGGGCAACCTACAGAATGGGAGAAAAATTTTGCAATCTATCCATCTGACAAAGGGCTAATATCCAGAATCTACAAGGAACTTAAACAAATTAACAAGAAAAAAACAAACAACACCATCAAAAAGTGGGCAAAGGATATGAACAGACACATTTCAAAAGAAGACATTTATGCGACCAACAAACATGAAAATAGCTCATCATCACTGGTCAATAGAGGAATGCAAATCAAAACCACAATAAGATACCATCTCATGCCAGTTAGAATGGCGATCATTTAAAAAGTCAGGAAACAACACATACTGGAGAGGATGTGGAGGAATAGGAATGCTTTTACACTGTTAGTTGGAGTGTAAATTAGAACCAACCCAAATGCCCACCAATGATAGACTGGATAAAGAAAATATGGCACATATACACCATGGAATACTATGCAGCTATAAAAAAGGATTAGTTCATGTCCTTTGCGGGGACATGGATGAAGCTGGAAACCATCATTCTCCTCAAACTAACATAGGAACAAAAAACTAAACACCACATGTTCTCATTCATAAGTGGGAGTTGAACAATGAGAACATATTGGTACAGGGAGGGGAACATTACACACTGGGGCCCGTCAGGGGGTGGGGGGCAAGGGAAGGGATAGCATTAGGAGAAATCCCTAAGGTAGATTATGGGCTGATGGGTGCAGCAAATCACCATGGCACATGTATACCTATGCAACTAACCTGCACGTTCTGCACATGTATCTCAGAACTTAAAGTATAATAATAAAAAAAGAAAAGCACCACTTTGAAAACCATAATGGAATAACTGATTCAGTCAACAATCATAAATGAATAAAGCCATTAGATGAAAGGTGGATGGGGAACTTGAAATGGGAAGGATCAAGCTATCACCATCTGAACCCACTGATTAGTCTTAGCATTAGTAAAGGTGAACAACCAGTCACTATAAGCCTCTTATGTCATGCAGTAAGAAATACTTAGTACTATCTATGAAGTATTGTTTTAAAAAACCTGAAGCTGAATTAAGTTAAGCCTCTATAGCTTCACTGTCCAATATGGTAGCTGTGACATGTGGCTATTTAAATTCAAATTAATTAAAATAAAATAAATTTTAAAAATTCAGTTCCTTATTCACATTAACCACATTTCACATGTCAATCTTCACCTGTGGCTATGGTATCAGCCGGTGCACATTATAGAACATTCCCACTACGGCAGCGAGTTCTATTGGAAGGTACTGCTCTAGAGCTTTCATTTTTGTTGGGGGACAAAAGGACTAGAGAAATAAATTAAATGACACACAAGGAAGCAAATAGACAAATACAGAATGTGATATATTCTGTAGGTTTGGTTAACTTACTTTCTACAACAAGTCAATGGAATGAATGAAAAAGAGGAGAGGTAATTCTTTGCATTGAGAGAAGCATCCAGAAGTAATGTGTGGACCTTGTTTGGATCTTGATTTGAACAAACCAATTGTAAATACATTTTTGAGACCATCATGAAAATATGATTATGGATAGAATTCTGGTTGTTTTTAAATGTTGCTGCAATTTGGTATCCCATTTGGCTCTTGGAGTCTGCCCATTTCCCCAATTTTAATATCTGTGGTAGCTTCAAGTGAGAAGTTTTCCAGGTCTGATCACAAAACATCCTGGATATAATGAATGAGCAAGCAGGGAGCAAGGCTGAACCAGGCAAATGTGGGCATCTGGGATGGCAGAAGGGCTGTCCTTTCCCTGGCAGCAAAAGAACAGCCCATGGTAAACAAATCCCTGAGTGTGGCAGAACTTTAGAACCACTCTAGGCATGTATCACTCTTCTAGAAATGTCTGCTCTCTGGGAGCAAGATGGGGCTGTGGTTCTGTGAAGGCTTGGAGGCAGACCATATTATTAATAGTGGATAGTCATTCTGATATGAAGCCAAGGCTAGAACTGAGGTCCAGGATCAGGAGATGGGACTGGCAAAAATAAGAAAAGAAGGTAGGTCCAGGGCTGGAATTTCCACAAGGATATTACCAGCCTGGAAAATAGGATAAATCATGTGAACTCTAGAATCCTGGAGAGATGAGGACCAGATGAGCGGATGGCTCTCCTCTTCCCTCCAGTGAGGAAAGGCTAAATTCTGGAGCCCCTTATCTGAAAGTGGTAGAGAAAAACAAAGAGAAGAGAACCATTTTCAAACTCCACTGGGTAGATTGGTTTCCATTAGTTCCAGATTGGGCAACATTTATTTCCTTTTGTTCCCTTTTTCCTGTTCACCCCTAAATATGGATCATATATAAAGTTCTATTTTTATAATATTTTATTTTTAATTGTGGTAACAAATACATAACATAAAATTTGCCATCTTACCAGTTTTGAAATGTATAGTTCAGTAGTGCTCAGTACATTCATATTATTGTGCAACCAATCTCCAGAACATTTTCATGTTACAAAACTGAAACTCTGCACCCACTAAACAGCAACTCCCATTTTTTCCCCTATCCTCAGTCCCTGGCAACCACCATACTACTTTCCGTCTCTGTTTGAGTTTGACTATTCTATATATATAAGTGAAATCATACAGTATTTGTCTTTTTGCGACTGGCTTATTTCACTTAGCATAATGTCCTCAAACTTCATTCATGTTGTAGCATGTGACAGTATTTCCTCCTTCTTCTTTTTTTTTTGTGACAAAGTCTTGCTCTGTTGCCTGGACTGGAGTGCAGTGGTGCAATTATAGCTCACTGCAGCCTCAAACTCGTGGGTTCAAGCCATCTTCCC
This sequence comes from Macaca nemestrina, assembly GCF_043159975.1. NCBI lineage: Eukaryota > Metazoa > Chordata > Mammalia > Primates > Cercopithecidae > Macaca > Macaca nemestrina. The sequence goes on along the minus strand of NC_092145.1, from coordinate 140,436,984 downwards.
ACCTCAACCTCTTGAGTAGCTGGGACTACAGGCGCATGCCACCACTCTTAGCTTATTTTTTATGTTTAGTAGAGGTGGGGGGTCTCACTATGTTGCCTGGGCTGATCTCGAACTCCTGGGCTCAAGCAGTCCTTCTGCCTCAACCTCCCAAAGTGCTGGGCTTATAGGCATGAGCCACTGTGCCCGCACCCTTTTTAAGGCTGAAAAATATTAAATTGCATGTTATGACATAATAAGAAATATGCATTAGGTCTCTTTCCCCAGTTCCTGACACAGAGCATCTAAAGCCATTATAATTTCCTGAGTGATAGAGTGCCATTTGTTCTAATGAGGTGACTCTTCATGGGCTTCTGGATGAGGGCTACTCACTAGAAAGACTGAGCATGATTAGAAACTTGGAACTTGCAAGCCCCCTACTCCACATCCTCCCAGGAAGAGAGAAAGACTGGAGATTGAGTTAATAATTGATCATGCCCAGGTGATGAAGCCTCCATAAAAAATCCCTAAACTATGGGGTTTGGAGAGCTTCCAGGTTGGTGAACACATCCATGTGTTAGGAAAGTGGTGCATCCTAGCTCCATGTGGACAGAAGCACCTTTACTTAGGACCCTTCTGGACTTCACTCTATACATCTGGTTCTTCATCCATATCCTTTGTAATATCCTTTATAATAAACAGAATGTTTATGCCACATTTTGTTTATCCATTCATGGTCAATGGACACCTGGGTTGTGTCCACCTCTTGGATATTGTCAATAATTCTACTATGAACATGGGTGTGCAAATCCAAAGTTCTATCCTTGGCCGTGTGGTAGATTGCAAAATGACCACAAAGTATTCCCCTTCCTGTATCCATGCTCCTTTGCAATGTGACTTTGCAGTCTCCCATCAAAGTATAAAGTTTTATTTTCCTACTATTTGAATCTAGGACACCCTAATGACTAGCTTTGGCCAATACAATGTAATGGAAGCAATGTGGTACTGGGTCCAAGTCTGAGCCTCAAGAAGTCTTGCACACTTCGGTTTGCTCTCTTGGAATTGGTGTGAACAAACCCAGCTTAGACTATTAAAGGATGAGAGGGCACATAGAGTAGAGATGAGCCATCTTAGATAAGGCTTGAAAGATGGGAGGGTGCCTGACCAAGATCAGCAACGCTGACCTGACAGCTGACTGCAAATGCATGAGTGAATCCACAAGAGACAAGTACAAATGTCCAGCTGAACCCAGCCCAAATTGCCAGCCTGTGGAATTATAAACCAATCAATGGTTTTTGCCTTAAGCATTTGTGCTTTGCTACATGGCAATAGGTAACTAATACATATTATTTCTCTCTTAACTATATACATTCTTCTTCAGAAATCTAATATAATTTCATACTTCAATGATCACTTGAAAGACTCGAAATTATTCTCCTCAGCCTTGATCCTGCCTTTCTTACAGCTCCATCTTGAATTTGCAACTCCATGTTGAATACTACAACTGGATATCATGTTAATATTTCAAACTCAATATTTCCAAACTGGAATTTGTCATCCTATAGCCAAGCCTTATGTTCTCCATTGATGTTTCTGTTTCTGCTGGTGGTACTACCATTGTTTCAACCACACTTGAAACCTCAGTGTCATCTGATTCCTTTTTCTTCTTTCCATAATTAAGTGACATCTTTCAAAGTATCTTTTTGTCAACTTTACTTCTTTGTATCTATAGAACTACTGGCCTATCAATAGCTTCCCTACCTTTTTCCCACCTCTGGCCTCTGCATCCTCAAATTAATCTTATTTACCAGTTAAAGATTCTTCCGAGATACAGCATAATAAATTTACTTCTCAACTTTATTCACTACAAGCATATTTTCCTTTTGTCTGCTAATTCTAACATCTGGGTCATTTCCGTTGATTCTCTCCATTGATTATCTTTTCTTCTGAGCATGGTCTTATTTTTCTATTTATTCATATGTCTAACAATTTTGAATTATATCCTGGATATTGTAAATGACACATTTTAGGGATTTGGGATTCTGTTCTGTACCTTCAAAGGTCTTTTTGTTCGTTTTTGCAGGCAGCGAACTTGGTTGAGCTCAAATTCCAAACTCCGTCTCTCTTGTGGTAGGCAGCAGCTGAAATCTTAGTCCACCTTTTTTAGCCTTAGCTAGGCTTCTTGGAGTCTGCCCTATACGTGTGTACTTCCAGGATCAGCCAGAGATTTAGACAAAGTTTAAACTTAAGTATCCCCTTTCAAGCTCTCTCCTTTCAGAAATTTCCACCCCCTTTCCAAACTCTGTTCTCCGGTGCTTCAAGCCAATAAGACTGCTGGTTTTAGCTACCAGGCTTGGTGAAAACTGGGACTTGCTCTTCGGGCAAAAAGCTGTAAAATCAATATAGGAAACTCACAAAGATCTGGTGCTTTTCTTCAAGTATTGACCCCCTCTACTATCTGCCTGCTTTTGTTTTTTCTCTGTGCCTTTTGGTAGGGTTTAAAAAATATTATTGTCCGATGTTTGTAGTTATTATCTAGAGAAGGGTGATCACATATAGGAACTACTCATATATTATCAGAAGCAGAACCACTTCGTTAAGTTAAAAACCTTCCATGATTCTCCACTGAAGCCTGTGGACTAAATCTAGGACTTGGTATCTGTTATGAGCTCTCCCTAAATGGATTGCCCATGCTTCCCCACTTATGCTAAGCACTTTCCTGTCTCTGAGCTTTTCCTTCCTGTTCAATGCCCTTTCCATCTCTGGCTATTAAAATAGTATCCATCTTTCAAGTGCCCCAGGGCTGGGTCCCGGGTCCCTGTCCTACTCTATTAACACTTTATCCCTATTGATCTTGTCCAGTTCCATGGCTGTAAATACTGTCTATTTGCCAATGACTCACAATAGATCTTCAGCCCTTATTCCTCCACTGAGTTCCAATTTTGTATATGTAACTGTCAACTTGATATCCCCACTTGGATGTCCAACAGGCATCTCAACTTAACATGGTCAAATTAGAATTCTTGTTTCTCTCTCTCCTCAAATTCCCTCTCTCTCTAGGCCTTCTCAGTTCTGGTATATGTCACCACCATTTCCAAGCCAAAAGTCTGAGAGTCATCTACATTCTTGTACTTCCCTTACTCTCCACATGCAGTCCGTCAGGAAGTCCTTTTGGCTCTGACTTCACAATATATCCACTTTTCTCTAGCCCCTTGGCTACCATTAGAATTTAAGTTACCATGATCTTTCACTGGGACTCTTTTAGTAGCCTCCCAAGAGATGTTCCTGCTCCCGCTCTTACCTCCCTATAATGCATTCTTCACCCAGCAGCTACAGTGATCTTTAATGAAAACCAGATCATGTTACCCTCCTGCTCAACCTGTCAGTGGTTTTCCAAAGCATTTAGACTAAAATCCAAATTCCTTTCTATGGCTTACATGGTCTTACATGGTCTGAACCCTTTGACCTCATCTCTGATCACTCTCCCTTTTTCTCGTTACACTCTACCCTATTTCTGTTTCGTGATTTTACCAAGCTCTTTACATTTCCCTACAACACTCCACTCCTAAATCTTTATCTGCCCATTGTCTGTCTTCTCTATCAGGTTGCACTTTCTGTGAGAGCAGGGGCACTTCCAGTAAATTTTTCTTGAAAGAAAATTTCTTGAAAGTGAATTCAACATCAATACACTTTCTCCATAAAGCCTTTCTTGTACCTCTCTGATGGAAATATACTCTATGCTCCTTAAATTTTATGTCCGTGTCTCTTTTAGCATTTACTACCTCTTATATAATGTTATGGTGTTTTTTGTATGTGTTTTATCTTCCTTAACTATGTCATTAACTATGACATCAGAATGGGCAGAGTCCCTGCCTGATTCATCTGAGCATTCCCCATGTGGCATACTACAGGGCTTTGCACAGAGCAATGCTGATGAATGTTGAGTAAATGAATGAATAACAAAGTCAATATTCATTTCTATTGAAAGGGAGTATTATTAATATTAAAAACAGTGCCAACAACGGTCTTAGGTTATGGCTAAATTTCTTTGGAATTAATGAAACATAATTTTTAGGTTATTGCTAAATTTCTTCGGAATTAATGAAACATAATTTACTCAATCAAGTCTATGTTATGAATTTTTTAAAATTCATTAATGGTTTCATATCATTAATGGTTCTTAATGTTTTAGTGCTTCATTAGAAATAGTAGAGACTACTGAAGTGTTCTGACTGAGGCACATTTGAACAACGCTCCCTGAAATGTTCATGCAACTAATATATCTAAATGTTATAAAAACATGCCAATGAGTCATGACTAATTTGGCCAGCAGAATTCCATGGGTATATTCAATATAATGGATAGCTAGCAATTATAGGGCTTTACTCACAAAGTTTGAATAGTGAGTTTTATCAAAATCCATTTAAACATAATTCCAGTCCCTGAAATGGAAAAGTTTTCACTTTAATTACACAAATATCAGACTTGAACCTTAAGTAGACTGCTTTTTATGATCTCATCTTCCTCCTTGGCTTCATTTTACTTATTCTTTCTAGTTTTCCAGCCCTTGCTGCTGAACTATGCTTTTTCTCTCGTACTATTTCAGGCTTCTACTCAGCATCTAAACTCATTCACTAAACCCATTAATGTCATAAGAGCTTCACCTTAGAGAGCCTACTTTTTTAAATTTTTTTTTTTTTGAGACAGAGTCTTGCTCTGTGGCCAGGCTGGAGTGCAATGGCCCGATCTCGGCTCACTGCAACCTCTGCCTCCCAGGTTCAAGCGATTCTCCTGCCTCAGCCTCCCAAGCAGCTGGGATTACAGGTGCCTGCCACCACGCCCAGCTAATTTTTGTATTTTTAGTAGAGACAGGGTTTCACCATGTTGGACAGGATGGTCTCGATCTCTTGACCTCTTGATCCACCCACCTTGGCCTCCCAAAGTGCTAGCATTACAGGCGTGAGCCACTGTGCCCAGCCGAGACATACTTTTTAGTATTTTTTTTTAATCTAATAGAACTATTCACAGGTTTTATTGCCAGTTTGCTGGTTATTTATAGCTCTTTTTACTTGCTGTGTTAACTATTTGTATAACAAGATCAATGTTTTACATTGTGAATTTTTTGTTTGGGGTGATTGTTTGCTTATTCCCATTTTCCCTGTTTTTGTATTTTGCGTGTATTCTGTTGTATTTTGCACAGGTTCAACCCAGAAGATTTCAATACATTGAAAAGAGAAATCGAAGCATAGCCAACATAGAAAAATACATGATTGAAGACTATGTGACCAAGGTAAATTAAATGCAAAGTTAAGATGCTTCTAATCTTGAACTGCGAAAGACATTGCTCATAAGTGACAGTGTGGAACAAGGTATTCAATAATTCAAGACCATTGATGTCATTGTTATCTGTACAAACATATTCGACTGAAGATGAATAATCTTTTCTCTCTTCAAGTTATTTTGTAGAAGAGATTTTCCGCTTTTCACACAAAATTTTTATTCTATTCATCTTTTTATCTCGGTGCTTAAGCTTTTAGAGTGGTACACAAAAGCAAATGTAAAATGAAGTTAAAGTGTTGTACTTTGTATTTACACCAAGGAAGCCTTCTCATTTGAAATGTTTTTGACTGCAAAGAACTAAATACTTAAAGTAATTTAAGGAATAAGGGTATTCATTTCCTTATATAACAAAAGCACTAGTCATAGGGTGATTATGAGGTTAGTTAATTCAGTGGCTTGAAAATGCAGTTGCAGCCCAGGCTTTTTCCATATTTTTGGTCCTAGAATTCTCAGATAATTTGTTTGGTCCCCTGACTTGTCCTATCATGGTTGCCAGATGTGCCCAACAGTTCTAGCTGTTATATGTAGACAATATAGTAGCCTAAGGAACAGTAGGGAAATTTCTCCTCATAGGTCTCTCTCTCTCTCTTTATTCAGAAGAAAATCCCTTTTATAAACCCAACAACCTGCATATTTCCCCTCATGTCCCAGTGGCCAGGATTGGTTACATGCCCATACACTAGCTGCAAGGGAGACTGGGAAAGCAGGTATCAGTCAAGGCCTAGAGCTCCTTCAAGGCCCAATATAGTCCTCCTTCTCTGTAGCTTTATCTCATACCACTCTCTCCTTTGCTGTCTCTGCTTTAGCCACACTTTCAGCCTTGTTTTTCTCTTAACAGGGCACGCATACATGAAGCCTTTGCACATACTATTCTCAGTGTTTAGATAGCTCTTCCTCCAGGTATCTACATGACTTAATCCCTCATTTCCTTTGGGTGACATAAGAACAGAGACCACTCTATCTAAAATAGCAGGCTTCACCTCCATTGTTCTCTATCCTTCTTCCCTGTTTTAATTTTTGATAGCTCTTAACGAGAGAGAGAGAGAGAGAGAGAGAGAGAGAGTACGAGTAAGTGAGAGAGAGATAGAGATAAAGAATGTTTTTCTGGCTAGATTGTAAGTTTTACTGGAGCAAGGTGGTATGTTTTGTTCACCACTGTGCCTCCAGAGCATACAACAGTGCCAGCTACGCAGCAGGTACATAAAGAAATATTTGTTGATGAATGAATTAATGAAGTTGTATTCTCTGAGCAAGGAAGAAGGTAGGGACAGGCAATTCCTTGCTGGTGGACAATCAGTAGTGTTAACCACAGGAGGAAATGCCAATAAGAGCACCTATGCTGAACACAGGTCAGCTGGTAAGAGAAGAAAATGGAGTGTTTGTGGGGTGAGTGGGGAAAAGATAAAGCTACAGTACCATGACCCAGCTCCACCAGGTGGCAACTTCCTGCAGGGGTTGGCAACCTCCCACAGTGTCTAGCACAATCTCAGGCACTAAGTAGATCATCATTGCACGGAATCAGTTATTTTATTTGGTTTTGTGAATGATCCCCTCAGAAGCTCTAGAAAATGGTGACATCAGAATGTACTTCCTATTGACTACCCTATCTTGGAGACTATTCCATCCTTCAGATATACAGACTCAGCAATTCCTGAGAATCCTTTCTACTTGCATGATGGTTGTATTAGTTTCCTAGGGTTGGCATAACAAAGTACTACAAACTGAGTGGCTTAAAACAATGGAAATGTATTCTCTTATAGTTCTATTAACTAGAAGTCCAAAATCAGGTGTCAGCAGGGTGGTTTCTTCTGGAAGTTCTAAGGGACAATTCGTTCCATACCCCTCTCCTAGCTTCTGGTGGTTGCTGGCAATCTGCGGCATTCCTTGGCTTATACCAAATAAGGTCACATTCTGAGGGTCTGGGTAGCATGAATTTTGGGGGACACTATTTAACCAAATATGGTAGCTAAATGCTTTCTAGAGCTCTTTGACCTTTGGCAACTTAATGGGAAAGAAATAATTGTCTTAAAGGAGAGTCAATTGCCTGTTCGAAGGCAAGTGAAGAACATTGTAATGAACTTCCTTCACTATTAAAATAATTATACTCCCATACGTAAGTGTTTAACACACTCCTCTACATACAATTCTGCTAAACCTGTTTTATTTCTGAAGGGCTCCTTTTAAAATCTCTGAATACATTATAGGTATTGAGCAATTCTCTGTATAATGCTCATGCACTATATGTATACATGTATGAAACTCTACATGAATACTGTAGATGGAAGACAACTTGCTTCATAGTGAATGATTAATGGCAAATACACATTTGAAAAGTTTCAAGAAAATTATATTAAAATAAAGCAAAAACAGAAACAGCAAATCCTTATTGGACAGTAATTAACAAAGAAGGATTCTCAATACAATTTCCCCAAGTGTGTCCAGTCAGTTATAAAGTTCTTCATTCAATCTCTCTCAGGGATTCTTCTTCCCATGAATATAAGCTCAAGGAAACCCATTCATAAATTTCTCTGGTGCTTTTCTCCCATTACTTCTTAGATGTTCAGGTGAACACAGATTTTAATATGCTGGACTCTCAGGGTAAAAACTGGCCAGTAATTTATCAGAGTTCTGTGGAAAATTGGTGAACTCAGACCACTTCCTAGCATTGATAGAAAGAGGAGGAAAGGAAATAGGGTAGCAAGGAACCAGTTAATGTCCTAGAAAATTCCTTTTTGATCCTTGTGACAAAAGATGGGGAATGGATATCATGTTCTTTCCACATCTAGAGAATATAGAGGAATTGGTAGATAAATTGATACAGATATAAAAGCACCATGTTCTTTCTCTTTTGTGATAATCAACACACTTATAGTTACTTATTTATGATCTTACCCATTCTAATGTAAGTCCCATGAGAAATGGGAGTAAATATGTCTTATTTATTTTTTGTATCCCCAGAGCCTGGTCCACTGACTGGCAAACGGAAATAATTAAATATTTGTTGAAGTGAATTGAAATAGGGTCTTAAGTACTTATGGATGTGAATAACTCCACTGATAAACATTGAATGAGATTTCCTGGCACCCTATTAGACACATCAATTCTTTTAGATCATGTATGTGTCTGACACTTCAAGGTGCTCCTAGTAACCATTCTCCCCACCTTTAGTTGGGAACATGGCCACCCAAAATGAACATTACATTTCCCAATTTCCCTGGCAACTCAGTGTGGCCAATGGGATAGTGGCAGAAATGATGCTTGGCAGTTTCCAGGTGTGTCCCTTAAAAGACAGGTGGCATGACTGGGCGCTGTGACTCACGCCTGTAATCCCAGCACTTTGGGAGGCCGAGGCAGGCGGATCACGAGGCCAGGAGATCGAGACCATCCTGGCTAACACGGTGAAACCCCGTCTCTACTAAAAATACAAAAAATCAGCTGGGCGTGGTAGCGGGCGCCTGTAGTCGCAGCTACTCGGGAGGCTGAGGCAGGAGAATGGCGCGAACCCGGGAGGCTGGAGCTTTCAGTGAGCCGAGAGCACGCCACTGCACTCCAGCGTGCCCTTTGCTTCTCATCTTATTTTCCTTTTCTCCATCTAGCTGTTGAGAGCACGGATGTGATGGTAAGCTTTAGCCACCATTTTAGACAATGAGGATGAGGGTCACACCACAGGGTTGTAAAGAGCTTGAGTTTTTGAGGAATTGTGAAGCAGGGTTGCTATACTGGGTCTGAATTGAGTACTTTTCAATTTTTATGTGTGAGAGGAATAAATCTTTATCTCGTTTAAGCCACAGTTATTTTAGGCATTTGTTATTTGCTACCAAATCTAATCCTACTGATAGAAATAAGATTTTAGGGTGTTACAGCTGGAAGATGGCTCAATCAAAGCTTATGTAGTTCACTGCTCTCATTTGACTGCTGATGACCAGGGACGTTAAATCGTATACCAAGATCACAGAAGTAGAATGGGAATAAATCCAGGTCTAAAATCCAGTTCACTTCAGGTCTTTCTTTCTTATTGCACATTGCCTATTTAATGATATGCATCTATCAAAGCAGTTTGTAACCTGATTCCTATTTTTTCCATCGACTTAAGTTACATTACAGGTATCACCAGTCACAAGTAAATAACCTTTTAGTGAGTTGACTTGAGTATTTGATGGAAAAGGAGGTGCTCCTACTATATCTGTTAATCTCTTAACTGCGTGCTTGAAAATACCATAATTTTGTCTCTGTTTATGAGGGCATCAAATTGGGCTAATACAGCTGGATTATAAAATAATGCTTAACTAATTGGTATAGCCATATACAATATAATCTACTCTAACTTGAATGTTCTTTAGGCATAAGTTTAGGTTGATGCAAAAAATAGCTCCTTATTTTATTAAGTCTGTATGCCAAATTTATTAATAACTCATACTATTTTGTGGCTTGCATAATAAAGGCTGAATAAAGAGGTCATGAGAGTTGATGAGTTTCCAGAAGTTATTACCTTACAAAGAAGCTCAGGAGAAGGTATTGAGAGAAATCCTTAACTATCAAATATATTAATAGCATTCAAGGACAGAGGCAGGGACTTCTCTAGTGAGTTCTGGTTCTCAGTCTGAAATTGCTTATGCTCCATTTCTTACTAGTATAAATCTTGGAACTATGATTGCTAGACATTAACCAAAGATCACACACATAATGATGATTCTTTTCCAATCGAAGACATGATTGGTGCCTACCATCACAGAAACTGAATAGTAATGTATAACAAGAAAAAACAATTAAACACTGTCAAGAGGTTGACTATGGAATCCGTATATCTGGGATGATAAAGTTGTTAGTTTGGATTCTAATAATTTAGAGTTTGTGTCAATTTTATTTGTATTAACCTTGTGCAAACCTTAAGAAAATTTAAGCAATAATTTAGTATAGAAATATTGAGGGGAGTATATATTTATCTGATCTGGGTGGCAGAATGTTTAAGAACATAAGGTGCACTCAGACAGGAGTTCATAAACATTTTGAGGTCAGGACCCTATGAGAATTTGATGGAATTTGTGGGTTTATCTCCCCACAAAACCTACATACAATGGCAGACACATACAGGGATTATCTGCTTAGTACCTCCCTTCTGGGAACTGCCTTTCCATCCACTTGGTTGTCTATGAGCCCCAATCCTGGTACAACACGAACCCATCCATGTCTGCATTTGATTGGTTAGCAGGTGACTACCTGACCCAACTCAAGCCAATCAGAGTCTGAACCTAAGACTTTAGAACTGGAAAGGAGAAAGATAGCCAGTCTCTCTTCAAGATGCTTGAAAAAGTAAGACATAATGCTCAGAAGCACTTGTTAGTGTAGGGGATGAAAAATATCTTTTCCTCATGCATCATCAGGTTAATGGCTGAGGCCTCTATAACAAAAGACAGATGCACAAGAAAAAAAAGCATATAAATTTGTAAAATATAAGCTTTATGTGACATAGGAGCCTTCATAAGGAAATTAAAACACGAAGAAACAGGTAAAATTGTATACTTTTTCTGCTAGGTTTGACAGAGAAGTGGATAGTCTTAGAGAAGTATGATTGGATTAAAAAGTATGATCTAATGGTAATAAACTGGAGGGGAATTTAGCAAGACCTGTTTGTTCAGATTCTTCATCTTCAGAGATAATGATATTAACTATGGTTTGAATGTGTCCCCCAAAGTTCCTGTGTTGGAAACTTAATCCCCAATGCAATCGTGTTGAGAGGTGGGGCCTTTAAGAGGTGATTAGGTCTGAGGTTTCTGTCACTGTGAATGGATTAATGTTGCTATCATGAGAGCGGGTTTGTTATTTTGAGAGTGAGTTTTTTACAAAAGCAAGTTTGGCCCTTTTTTGCTTTCTTTTTGTTGTGCTCTCTTGCCCTTCCGCCTTCTGCCATGGGATGATACAGTAAGAAGACCCTTGTCAGATGCTGGCACCACGCTCTTGGACGTCGCAGCCACTGGAACTGTGAGAAATAAATTTATTTTCTTTATACATTACCCAGTATGTAGCATTCTGTTATAGCAACACAAAACAGACTAAGACAATGTTCCTTTTTTTTTACGTTTTATGAGATGGAGTTTCACTGTGTCACCCAGGCTGGAGTGCAGTGGCCCAATCTTGGCTCATTGCCACCTCTGCCCCCTGGGCTCAAGTGATTCTCCTGCCTCAGCCTCCCAGAGTAGCTGAGATTACAGGTGCCCACCACCACGCCTGGTTAATTTTTGTGTTTTTAGTGGAGACGGGGTTTCACCATGTTGGCCCGGTTGGTCTCAAACTCCTGACCTCAAGTGACCCGCCCCCGCCTCGGCCTCCCAAAGTGCTGGGATTACAGGCATGAGCCACCGCACCTAGCCTGACAATGTTCCTTATAGATACAAGGAGGGCACTTCTTCAATGAGGATCTTATGACTTGCTTCAGGGGAAGGTTAGAGAATCCTTCCTAGCTTTTATGACCTGATTTAGGGGATAGGGGTGAGGGGAAGGTCAGAGAGTAAACTTCCTGCTTCTGTGGTTTTCTCAAATGCTAAAGTCCCATGTTTTGGGGTAGTGTGTCCTGAACCCCATCATTAGCCATGTTTCCCATCACATGGAGGAAGTCAGTTTGCAACAAGGAAGAAAAATAAAGCCAAGGAGTGTAAAGAAGTATGAGAGAATCCACTTCATAAGAGAATCTCGGTGTATCTTTTATTCTAGTGGTTTCTAAGGCTCAGCAAATCACATATCTGATTTTAGATTTTGTCAGAAATCTTTATCCTAACTTTCCTTTTTCTGCTCGAACAAGTTTGAGTATTTCTCACTTGCAACAGAAAGGGTACTACCTAATACACACAGATGTACATGAAACTGTCCTTGCAATATTAGGGGATTCACTAGGAGCTAAGAAGTCCTCTGTGCATTAGTGTAATTACTCATGATCAAATGGATTTTGCTAATTAGACATGAATCTCCTATTAAATGAAGTAAGTTCTACATGTCTCCCATTTATAAAAAGTCTGTTAGCAGGTTAGATTATTGTATATGTGTATGTAACAAACTCTGTTTCATTAGCAGGGTCCTATAATTCAGACTTTCCCCTATTTCAGACTTCTCCATCTGTATTTACTAAGATTGTTTTAAAAAGTTTTAAGTGCTTTTAACATTAGTATATTGATTTTCCTTTTGAATATAAAATGAGAAAGAAAAGAAACAATAGCACAGCAGTTTATTTCCTCTTGCTCTGGAAAGCAATCAGGTCCAAGCAAACCATAAAATAAAATTTATAGGTGTTCAGTTTGTGAACCAGAATGAAACTTTTATTAATTTACAGAAGGGTGTAGACTTTTCTAGTGACTTGAACCACAGTCTTTCCTCCAAGGTACTACCTTTCTGGTACACCTAGAAGCCATCTTATTTATCAGAAGGTCATGCTGATGAGGATGGAATTACAGAGAGAGGAAATCAGATGATGATAAGCAATATAGTATCCAGGTTTTGCTAGATACTAATGAACTACTCTTCTCAAAAACAAAATTGTAGTCGGTGGGAAAGTTATAAATACCCTTTTCATTGCACTGACAATTTTTTCTTGGCAGCTGTTCTGCTGGATGGGTCCTGTATATCTTCTTGAATTTTATTAGTTTTCATCAGAAACATTGCCTTCTTTCTGACTTTTGCCTGATTCTCCCAGTTCTTGGCTTCTGCCTTTACCTCCTGGGCTTGTAGTTCTTTATTACTTCTCAGGTTCAGGAATTTTGATCAGGAGAAGGTCCACAGAAAGTTGGCTACTGAGAGCAATTCCACTTCCCATAATAAGAATAAATTTAATAAAACAACCAAAAAGATGGAACAATAACTTATGCAAATTGTAGGGTCACAGCCTGAGAATAAGCTTATAACCTAACTCTGAAAGAAGAAACTTGGCTACTGGAGGATGGAGTAATTTTTCTCCAGCCCAGTCTGCTCCCATTTCATTTATATGGGTCCTCCCCTTTTATAAATAGGTGGCTGTAATAGAGCCTCTGTGCTGAGAGATACTATGTTTGCAATAGAATAGGAGCTACATACAGTATTTTGTCGAATAAATTATCTTAAAATCTGTAGGCTCCCCGTATTTCCTGCTTTAAAATATTCATGCTTCCTTTCTTACTGTCCTCTTGATCTCATAAATTCTATTATGTTTCCAAAAGAGATTACTTATAGGCTTTAGACATATACATGGGTCATGACATTTGTAGCCAGGATTTGACGTTTAGATGAATTCATATTGAAAACATGTCTTTCAAAATTAGCATAGAACCCAAGGAAATATAGTCAAAGAAATGTGGTTATGCACACATTTCAGGGTTTTACTTCAGGCATTAAGTAGGAATTGGCTTTGGATGTGTAAAATCACAAATAACTGCAGCAGAGTTCTTACAAGTAAGCTATCTTAGAATTGGATCCTCCAGCCCCGGTCAAATCTTCAGATGTCGGCAGCTGTGGCTGACATTTTGACGTTAACCTCAAGTGAGACCAAGGGCCAGAAACTCCCAACTAAACTACTAAAAAAATTCTGATCTGCAGATACCGTGAGATAATAAATGTTTATTGTTGCTTTAAGTTGCTAAATGTGAGGTAGTTTGTTATATAATAATAGATAACTGATGAAACCTGTAAGGTACTATGTAATCTTGTTCAAGGATATCTGATTCCACCTTCTACTACTGTTCCCATTGCCCACTAACACCAGCCATGGTGATAGCTTTAATATTAAAAAAAAATTCCATGAGATACATAACAGAAAGATATCAAGAAAGATTCAGAACTGCTGTGAAAGGACTATACATTTGAATTGAAGGTCGTAAAACAAGACCTGACCAAATGGAAAGACACTTCAAATATTAGAGAAACAGACAACATAAAAAACTTGATTCTCAGCTGGGCAGAGTGGCTTATGCCTCTAATCCCAGCACTTTGGGAGGCCAAGGCAGGAGGATGACTTGAGGCCAGGAGTTTAAGACCAGGTTGGGCAACATAGTGAGACCCTATCTGTAGAAAACTAAAAAGTTAGCTAGGTGTGGTAGTGCACACCTGTAGTCTCAGGTACTCAGGAGGCTGAAGCAGGAGGATCACTTGAGTCCAGGAGGTTGAGGCTGCAGTGAGCTATGATCACACCTCTGTCCTCCAGCCTGGGTGACAGAGTGAGACTCTGTCTCTAAAAGAACCAAAAACCTTGATTCTCTTCAAATTAATACACAAATTCAATTAATTCGAGCTAGAACCCTAATAGGCGATTTTTTTGTATGTCTTTAAAAAATACTGAATAAAATATTCTTTTTTCTTGAGTAGAACAATGTCTGAGAAAAGTCAACATTTTAGAAAATATTAGAATATAAGGGGCAATATGTTTTACCAGATAAGTGAACATATTATAAGACCCAGTCAATATGGTAAGTAATTAAGAATAGACAAATAGTTCAATGGAACAAAATAGAGAGTCCAGGAAAAGATTTCAACGCATACAAGAATTTAATACATGACAAGTAATTGTGGGAAGGACAGGGCATTGTGGGAAAGAATGGAGAATTGTTGGAGAGAGCAGAGAATTGGAGGAGCAACAAGGAATTATGTGAAAGACAGGGAATTTTAAGAAAGCAGAAGAGGGAGGTAATTCTGGGGGAAGTAGGGAATTGAGGGAGACAACATAGAAATGTGGGAGAGACAAGAAATTGTAGGAGAAAACAAAAAATTGTGGAAGAGCATAGAGAATTGTGTGAGACAGTGAGAACTGGGTGAAAGATACAGAATTGTGTAAGACTGGGAATTGTATGAGAGACAGTTAATAAGAGAGAGGGAGAGAGAGAGAGAGAGAGAGAGAATTGTGTGAGAGACAGGAAATTATGATAGAAACAGAATTGTAATAGAGACAGCGAATTGTAGGAGAGAATGGAGAATTTGGCCACAACAGGAAATTGTGAGACAGAACTGTGTGAGACAAGGAGTCAAGAAAGAAATCAGAGAATAGTATGAGAGACAAGGAATTGTGGGAGAAAACAGAATCGCAGCAGTGGATGGACAATTGTGGGGGAAATTGGATAATTGTGAGAGAGATAATGAATTGTGGGAGAACTGTGGGAGAGACAAGGAATTGCATGAGTGACAAGAATTTGCGTGAATGACTGGGAATTGAAGGAGAGTGGAGAATTGTGGGAGACAAATAATTGTGGGACAAAATGGAGAATTATAGAAGAAATAGGGAATTGTGGGAGAGAATGGAGAATTGTGGCAGAGAATAGGGAATTGTGAGAAAAATGGAATTGTGGGAGAAACAGGAATGGGGGAGAAAATGGAGAACTGTGGGAGAGGTGGGGAACTGTGGGAGAGAATGGAAGAATTAGAAGGGAGAAATGTGGGTGAAAGATGGACTTAATATTAAATACCTAGGGCATGCAGAAGTGTCCTGTGCATCTGGAAGAAAATAAAATTGGACCTTATACACTGTAGTCAAAAATAAATAAATTTAAGCTGGATTAAATAAGTAAAAAACAGAACATCCCATTAGAAAATCTAGGAAACTATATATAGAAGCTGGAGTGGGTTGGACCTTATTAACCAGAGCTGGGCTGAGGTATATTTGACTTTATAGAAATATAAAAATGCCCACAAAGTTAATGGACAAACAACATATTTGGAAAAACATTAGCAACAGCAGACAAACACAATAATATCTTTAATGAAAGGAACTTTTTAACTCAATATAAAAATGTGCAAAGGATTTAAAGAGGCAGTTATTTCAAAACTCACTTTTGAAAGTAATTTATTAACTTAATTTTTTGAAGGGACACATGTTTTACTAAACAATTGAAAAACATTAAAAATCTAAATCAGCTTACTCTTTATAAGCTTCAACAATATCCTTTGTAGAATAGGCAATTTGAAGATAAATATAAAAATCATTGCAGTTACGTGTCCTAAGCTTTCAACATTTCTATTTTATACATACAATTTCTCTGCAAATAGAAAAATGGGCCAAAGAGCAAATCCAGATGGTCAACAACACTAGAAAAGATACTCTTAGCAAAGGGAAACACAAATTAAAGTAACAATAATATTTTGCCCATGAAACAGGTACAAAATTTGAAAGGATCTATAACAATTATTGTTGTTTGAATGCAGGGAAAAGGGCAGTCTCATTTATTGCTAGAGGAAATTTGATCTGCTACAGTAAATTTGATCTGCTACAGCTTTTTGCAAGACAATCTGGCAACATCTATTAAAACTAAAAATACACATACCACTGGACCGAGTCATCCCTTTTCAGGGTATCCAACTCTTAGAAATTAAAAACAACAATTGTGAACACACACACACACACACAACTTATAGTGGTAGAAGACGGTTACCAAAGTCAATGCCCATCAATAGGAAATGGTTGAATAAATTATGGTATATCCATCCAATGGAGTATTGTTCAGTCAGCTAAAAAATGAATGAGAGGTATACTAGTGTACTTGAAAACTTCCAAATGGTATTTTTGAGTGAGAAAAGCAAGATGCAGAAAACGTGTATAATATAATCTCATCATTCTAAAGCAATGACCAAAATAACCCCTTATTTTTGTATGAGCATGTATGCATATGTGTGTGTTATGTATAAAATTATATGAGCTTCAAGAATATATGTATGGAGAGACTAGATTGCTATCATGGATTATTTGAAAGGGAGATATGTGCAGGAGGTGGGGCAAGCTTCAGAAGGGGAGAGGGAAGCCAACCTCAACAGAAAAAAGAAGGAAAAAAGACTGCACCGAAAGTCCAAATGTGTATAATATGATAACAGTTATGCATTTTTGTAAAATCATGTTTATGGGTAGAAATGTAAAAAGAAAAAAGTTTTAAATGTAAAGATTCACTTTTTAAAAATAGAAAAATTTTTTTTTTTTTGAGACGGAGTCTCGCTCTGTCGCCCAGGCTGGAGTGCAGTGGCCGGATCTCAGCTCACTGCAAGCTCCGCCTCCCAGGTTTACGCCATTCTCCTGCCTCAGCCTCCCGAGTAGCTGGGACTACAGGCGCCCGCCACCTCGCCCGGCTAGTTTTTTGTATTTTTTAGTAGAGACGGGGTTTCACCGTGTTAGCCAGGATGGTCTCGATCTCCTGACCTCGTGATCCGCCCGTCTCGGCCTCCCAAAGTGCTGGGATTACAGGCTTGAGCCACCGCGCCCGACCTAAAAATAGGAAATTAAGTGTTCTGATCTCAGGGCATAATTTAAAAACATTTTTATAAGGTGAATTCCTGCCATGAAATTCTTTTCATTTTTTCTTCTTTCCGTTTTCTTCTTTTACTACAAGTCAAAGAACCAGAAAAAGGGGTAATGCAGAAGTTCTGATTGAGCTCTGTTTATCATACATTTTCCCTAAGGAAAGAGAATGACATTTGCCAATGCGCCCTGAAATTTTCCACGGAGATGCCCTTTATCAGAGAACAGTAAATTCGTATTTTGCATTCTGCTCTTTTATATATCTGTGTTTGTGTTTTAAATAATATAAAAATATTATATAATGTTTGTGATATTATAAAATATAACACATTTTATAATATATAACATATTTCATAATATATCTTATATTAAAATATAATAAAATATATTAAATATAAATATTAAAAATATTTAAATATATTATAATTATAATATAATAAATGTTACATTAAAAATAAATATTAAATTTATAAAATATAATAAAATTATTGCAAAAATGTGTATTATATATTATATATTATATATTTTATTATAAATATATAATATAAAAATATATATTATATATTTTATTATAATATATAATATAAAAATATGTATTATGTATTTTATTATAAATATATAATATAAAATATATATTATGTATTTTATAATATATAATATAACAATATATATTATATATTTTATTAAAATATATAATATAAAATATATAATATATTTTATTATAAAATATATTTTTATAATAAAATATAAAAATATTTAAATTACTTAGTCAAATTATTTAATGTCCCATTTGACACTATATTGGTCAGGGTCTTGCCTGGAAACAGATGGCCCATTCAAACTGGGTAACCGAGGAGGGTTTAATAGAGGGACTATTTACAAAAGTATCTGCAGGGGTTAGGGAAACCAGGAAGGGCTAGTGCAGTACCCTGGGATAAGTAATGTTGAGGAGCTATTACCACCTCAAGGCCTGGAGGAGGAGCAAAAGGAGAGAGTGGCTATCGTGACTCAGCTATCTGTAGAGGGCTGTCTGACAATAGCTGTGGCCTTCCATGGTGGGACATGCAGCCAACCTGTAGAGATCCTGTGGAGACAGAGCTGGAAGAATCAATACTTCAACCTTTTGTTCCTTGCACCCTCTGATCTCCCATTGGTGCCCCTCGTTCTTCAAACCTAACTGGGAGCCAGAAGACAAGGGAGCCCACTGATGCACTGCATACAGGTCAGCCTCCAGGAGCACAGAACCAGGTAGAGAGGGGTAGAGAGTGGATCTGGAGTGGGGTAAAGATGTTCATCACTCTCTTCTACAACCAATTTCTTCAGAAAGTTTGATGGTTGATGAAGATGGACCATAATATTTAATCCATGGCTTAACTTAACCCACAGAAGTTGGTCTTATACTGATGGTAATCTATATTTGAAAAGCTTAGCATGAAGCCACATGACACTCAGTATTATATGACTTAATTACTTAATTAGATGCTACCCGAAACAGAGAAGAAAAGGTCCTGAGTTTAGGACAAGTAAACTCTGCTAGGGGTTGGGAATGACAACAGGGAAAGAAAAGCTTAAGTTTTCTTGAGGAGGAAGGAAAAGCTCAGGGCATAGGGGATGAGATTCAGGATACAAATCTCATATAACAATTTTGCCTAAAGTTGGTATGTTCAGATGTATGTACTGTACGTGTGGGCTAAAGATCATTTGTCCAGGAGTTAGAACACCAGGGTTCTGTAGGTATATACATAAGAGTGGAAGCATGAAATTATTAAAAAAAAATTTAAAAAGAAAAAAAAGAACACCTGGGTTCTGGATCCTTGTTACTCCTTAGTTCTCTGACTTTGGTAAATCATTTTTTCTCCCTGGGCTTGTTTCATCCTCTGTATAAGAAGAGGTTAGGTTTCCATTCAGTTATGCATTGTGTGATGTTATTATTTCACCCAATTGGAAATCTTAAAAATGACTTAATGAAAACCTTAAAGCTAAGTTAGAAAAGAGTTCAGAATATTCAGAACAAGAGTCAAAGGAAAATGATCATTTCAAACAACTTCTAATTTTCCCTTTAGGGTACCTTCACCATGCAATTCAGCAGGCCACCACAGACAATAAATATCCCTGTTCAATAAACACCAAGTTGAAAGTATAATATTCTTAAAGAACACTATCATTGGGTAATGACAATGGAGTATTTTAGGAAGAGGCAATTAAAAGCAGAGGATAATCTGGTTTCAGTATATTGTATTAAAGCTGAAAACCACTGAATAATCTACATCTTCTTGTAGTTTCACAGAGAAATCTCAAAAGAACAAAACTGGTAAAAATGTAAAAGGAGTGGAAAAAATTCCTTCTCTCTCATGCCATCACTCATTCATTCTCTCTCATTCTCATGAGTGGAGAAAAAATATTGATACCTATAGAGATATTTTGGTGACCGTACTTGCTATCCATAGTATCTCTTATTTTTAGAGTAACATTGATTTACGTCTGCTTGATTAATTCACATCAACAATAAAAAATAGGAGAGGGTCCCTCAAAACAGGAAGAGGTGGAAGAAACTTATAATTTGTCAAGATATGAGTATCTTTATTTTAGATATATAAAGCTTGAAATACAGAATAACATCTAGAATCCCGGAAGGCCAATATTCCATGATAGTCCATGATGTATGGAGGAAGGCATTCTATGATAGAATATGGCATGGCCCATTACTCAGTCTTTCTTCTTCGCTAACTTGTCTCTCATCTGTGAGGTTCCACACACTCTCTTCAATAATCCAGGTAAACTCTGAAAAAGCACTTTAACCTATTCTCCTTTTATGACTCCCCTCCCAACACAGAAGCCTAAAAGTATCAAGAACCCAAAAGCAACCTATTGGCTTGCACTGAATGCCTGTGCCCCTGGGAACACACCACAGATAGTTGAGGAATCACCATCATTATTCCCCAGGACTAGTTTCCCTCCCTCGAGTATGATTTACATTTTATTTGTAAGTTATGTGTATAAAAAAGTCCTAGTGGATTCCCATGTTGTTAGAAATGATTCTTTTTCTTTGGCTGTTATTTAAAAATGAGAATTACAAGAGAATCTCCCAGGACTCTATTGTTGCTTAATAAAACACATTTAGCGGTATAGCTGTCCCTTGACTGGAGCTCAACCGGAGCTCAAACAGCACAATGTGGGAAGCGTGAATTATTACATCATCCTTCACTCCATTTGTGCTTTTTTACTTAATAATGCTCTTTTACATAAAGTGTAAGTGGGCCACCCAAGAAGTGATTACAGTCTCATGCTTAATAGGTGGCACATTCACTTGCTGCTGCTTCTGCAAAAGTTGTTCCGTGATCAATGCATTTAATTTTTATTTCAATACTCTTTCACTATTTCTGTTAACAAATTTTGGCATCAAATAAAGGAACACATACATAAATGAAATAATAAACAGCTTGTTCTTGGAGAAAATTGTGTGTTAGTAGAGACATGTTACTATTGATAATTCAACTAAAGCGTTTATAACTTACCATCATTCCTTATTAGAAAGTACTGTGACATTTAACTGTATCAGTTTAGTCCTCCTACCCCCAAAGGATTCCTTAAGATAAACAAGCATGTGTGTTTGAAAAATAAAATAAAAGAACAGTAGATTTGCTGAGAAAAATACATCCAAAGTCAATCTATGGGGATGCTGGAATGTTCTCTATTTAGTTTTGTTTATTTTCTACTCATATTTCTATGCAAGAATGTGGAGTAATAATTAAGGCATTTCTAAGGAAATGAGCATAATTATTGATTTGCAGTGTTATTTATGGAGAAACCACTAGCAAGATGCATTTACGCCTAGGGTTTATTTTCGTCTTGATTAGGAAGTAACCACATGAATTGAGTGCTATCACAAATGGATTATGTACCTCGTTTGTTTACTGAAACTCTGGGTTCTTTGTGGGCATGGACCTGAAGGGGATGGTAAGGCCCCTCCTCATATTTTCTCTAAGTTCAGAGATTTAATACCAGTTTTAAGGAGTTTGTTTTCTCATCTGCAAGAATTGAGCCTCTGGGCTCTAATGCTTTCATGTTTATCCTTGGAAAAGCAATATGTCTATATTATGAGGTAATTTTAGTAAGACATTTATTACTTACAATCTTTAAAATATTTTTGTATTTTCATTCGAGTTTATAGTGATTTTCTCTTGCAACTTGATCCAGACCCTGGAATTCATATGAAATGGCTTAAATTTTCTGTATTTTTGAGATTAAAAACAAACAAATGCACAGACTAGTAAGACATATGTAATAGGTGGAGTACATGTGACATTAAAACTACAGGATTATAACGGCTCTACCGTGACCACTTTGACTTATTTAGGACATTTATTAAAGGTCAGAGAAATGCTGCTTTTAGGTGTCAATGGAACCAACGGTAATTTGAAATTCAAAAGGTTATCATGCCCTCTCTGCAGCAAATTTGGCTTTTTCTCCCTTCTCCCTACCTTGTCCTCACTCTCAATTGTAAAAACAATATTATAACATCTAAGAGTGTTCAGAGAAAAAACTTCAAATTCCTAATATCACTACTATCATTTCTGTTCGTCGGCTTTTACTCTTTGCCCATACACATTATGTTTTTAAACACAGCAATCATACAATATTGTATTCTTAAACATATTCAACCTGTATATTGTATTTAATATATGATATTGTATTCTTTTTAAATGTTTATTTTACTTTTTAAATCAAGAAATAAAATTGTATATATTTGTCAAGTACAACATGACATTTTGAAATCTATGTATTTGTGGAATGGTTAAATTGAGCTAATCAACATATGCATTATCTCACGTAAGTATCGTTTTTGTGGTGAGAGTACTTAAAGTGTAAACTCGTAACATTTTTCAAGCCTACAATATGTTGTTATTAACCATAGTCACCATGTTACACAATAGATCTCTTGAACTTATTCCTCCTATGTAACTGCAATTTATATTTTGCTAGTTATTCTTAACTCTCTTTTGAAAAGAGATCTAGAATTTTCTTTTTCTTTTTTTTTTTTTTTGGTTTTTGTTTTTTGAGATGGAGTCTCCCTCTGTTGCCTAGGCTGGAGTGCAGTGGCGCGATCACTGCAATATTCACCTCCTGGGTTCAAGCGATTCTCCTGTCTCAGCCTCCTGAGTAGCTGGAATTACAGGCACGTGCCACCACGACCGGCTAATTTTTTGTATTTTCAGTAGAGATGGGGTTTCACCGTGTTAACCAGGATGGTCTCCATCTCCTGACCTCGTGATCCACCCACCTCGGCTTCCCAAAGTGCTGGGATTACAGGCGTGAGCTACCGCACCCCGCCGAGATCTGACATTTTCTATAGGGATATTCTAGCTGGAAGAAGTGAGAGAGAGAGAGAGAGAGAGAGACATGTGTTGATTGTGTGAGTTTCAGGCTTTTCAAAAGTGATGTAACATTTACCTTAGATTTTCTTAACCAGAAATTTGAACCCAACCATCTTGGCTTGGAAAAGGGTATGAAATGTAATTAAACTAAAATTTGTGAATGAAAGTAGAGCAGCATTTTCTTTCTGCCAGATTGCTAATTAAATGCCACGGAAGACTTGCATATTTAATTTTAGCCATGTAAAGAATGTGCAATAGTTGGTAGGCAAGAGTTTTGGCCAGGAAAGAAATGATTATATTTTTAGATCATTTTGCTACCCCTGTTAATTTATTATCCTGTGATGTAGCTCAAGTGTAGAAATGGAAACGCTCCTTGATTTGATCCAGAGTTAGGGTTTTGCCAGGCGAAAGGGCAAAGTACTTGAGAGTATCAGCAGAAGAATGGTTGAAGTGATGGGCTGTGAGTTCTAGGCAGAAAGGGCAGGAGATGGAGGCAGATGAAGGTTGATAGATGAAGACAAAGTAGGGGATGTCAAGGGGCCGGAGTTCTCTGTAATAAGAACAGACGGTAGTGGTAAAAATAGAGCAAGAGAGCTGGAAGACTGGGGGTTGTGTTCAGCAGGTTTATTAAATTTGAAATAAAATCTGAAATGCAAGTGAGTTGGCCTATTTAAAAAGTTTTTTTTTTTTTTGACTTTTATGTTGTGAAACATTGGGAAAAGAACAGAGAATAAGGCATGGGAATAGAAATCCATTCATTAAGTTATTCATGCATTAATGCAATAATTACCTTGCTTAGCCCCTCCTATGTGCCAAATACTATGTTGAGTGAAGGAAATACAGTAGTGAACAAGGCAGAAAATTTTCAGTTGGTTTGACATTTATACTCTAATGAAGGAGTCAGGCACTTAACAAATAAAATATCAAGTTGCAATAAGAAAAAGAAATTATAGCAAGGGCATAGAGGTATGAGGGCTGGGGAGCAAATATGATGGTCAGACAAGTGAAAGGGGGAGAGAGGAAGGGGAACATGAAAGAAATGAGGGAGGAGGCTAAATAGAGATCTGAAGAGAGGGCAAAAGAACAGCAAAGGCCCTGAAAGGGGAATATGCTGGACAGGTCTATCCCTAACATTGGCAAGCTCAGAGTGAGAGTACACATCAAACCCACGTACTCTATGTCTAATTGTGAAAAGTTATAAAATACTATAAAATGCTTTCTATCATCTTCTTGACATATCAATATTGGCCTGGAAGGCCAGGTACAGATTTAGAGTTCTTGGCCTCCTCAGAGTTCTGCACCAGAACCTGATGGTACAGGGTGAATCAGCCCCTGGCTCCTGGACCCAGCCAGAGGTCAAGCTCCCTTTCTCTTCCCACCCCAGAATCCTCCAAACACCGCGAGGGGTCTTGCACAATGTGGATGGACACCCTGCCTACGTGTCCAAGCTCTGTTTACACAGCCCCAAACAACTGCCCTTTGATGGTTCCTTCAAACTAGAGATGTGCTCATTTGTGACACGGTCTGCTGTTGGGAAGATGGACCAGTGAAGGGGACCATGATGGCTGTGGAAGCCAGCTCTTGGTCCTCTGGGCAGTATATTCTGGGGTCCTGGTACCTGGATTGTGGTCTAGGTGGGGCACAGGCTCTGGATAGGCATAGTCTTTTGACCCTACTGACTCCTGCCCTATGGGGAAGAATGTGGCTATGGGGGGTGTCAGAGCAGAACGCATTAAATCACGGGGCTCAGGGAAATAGCCCCTTTTGCTGCTTGCTACCTTTGAGTGTGGCATTTTTGCTTGCTACCTTTGAGGAGGAACAAGGAAGCTATTCCTATATCCTCAGGATTTGAACTGTGATGATGGAGGAGATATGAAGCTTTCGTTCTGTAGAGGGTCTATAAAAAGTAAAGGAAGGAAGAAAAGGAAACCAGAATGTATGGAGCATCTGTGCTGAGCCTGGCTGTGTGAAATACACTTTTGCTTGTGTGATCTAATTTAATCTTCCGAATAACCCCGGGAAGTAGACTTTGTGCGCTCCTGCATAAGGTTAAGAAAATAAACTTAAGGAGGTCACTTCCATGCCCAGAGTCACATAGCCAATGAGCCAGGGAGCACAGGCTTAAACCCAGGGCTCTGGCTATTTCTAAAGCCCATATTCTTTCCACTACAGCACATTGCTTTGAAAGACCTCCTCAAAGAAAGACTTCATTTGTAATGAGAGTAAAGAGCAATATAGAAAGTAAAATCTTACACTGTTCAGACATGAAAATCACAGCAGGGATCCTCATTCCAGGACTGATTCCTGTCTTGAGGTCCCCGGCTCTCCTGGGAGTCCTTGAAAACAGTATGTGAGTTTATGAGCTTAAGGTATTTTTAAAAATCGAGGTAAAATTTATCTAGGGTGAAATGCACAGATCTCAAATATACAATTTGAAGAGGTGTTTTTATTTTTTTGCAAATGCAAACACTCGTGTAACCATTACCCCAATCAAGACAACAGGGGGATTCTAGCCAATAATAATTTAATTGTATATTTAAAAAGAACTAAAAGAGTATAACTGAACTGTTTATAACACAAAGGATAAATGCTTGAGAGGATGGATACTCAATTTTCATGAAGTGATTATTATGCATTGCATGACTGTACCAAAATATCTCATGTACCTCATAAATATATACACCTACTATGTACCCACAGAAACTAAAAATACAGAAAAAATTTAAAAAGATACTTATTTCCTCAAGACATGTCCCTCGCTCCAGAAATTTCCCTGTGCCTCTTTCTAGGCAATCTCCCCACACAACAGGCAAACACTGCTCTGATTTCTAATATCATGGATTTGTTTGACCTGGTTTAGAACTTCTTGTAAACAGAATCACACAGTATGTATTCTTTCTTTTGTATCTGACTTTTTGCTCAGCATGTTTTTCAGGATTTATCCATATTATTAGATAAAAGGTGTTCTCTCCTTTTTAGAGCTAAGTAGTATTTCAGTGAATGAATACATCACAATTTGTTTATTTTTTCACCTATTGATAGGCATTTGGGCTCTTTTCTATTTTTGGCTTATAAATAAGGCTGACATAAACGTTCTTGTACATGTTTTTTAATGAATATGTGTATTCATTTATTTTCGGCATGTATCTATGAAGGGAATTGCTGTGTTGTATGGTAGGGATAGGTTTAATTTTTTAAGTAACTGCTAAAGGTTTCCAAAGTTGTAATAGCATTTTACACTCCTACCAGCAATGTATAAGAGTTTCAGTTGATCAGCTTCTTTAAATTTAAAATATTTAATTTTGAAATATTTCCATCATAAAAAGAAAGGATTATATTAATAACTGCTGGCCATGTATCTATCACTCAGATTTAACTCGTTAATGATTTCCTGTATTTGTGTCAGGTCTTAGTAAGTGAAATATTACAGATATACTCGAAGGCTGTCTCCCCCATCTTCATCCTTTTCCTCCTCCCTGGAAGTTACCATCATTCTGAAGTTGCTGTGTATCATTACCATGTCTATTTTTATTTTTATTTTTATTTGAGATGGGGGTCTTGCTCTGTTGCCCAGGCTGGAGCGCAGTGGCACAATTAGAGCTCACTGCAGCCTCAACCTACTGGGCTCAAGTGATCCTGCTGCCTCAGCCTCTCAAGTAGCTAGGACTACAGATTTGCACCAATGTACCTGGCTAATTTTTTTATTACTTAAAAATTTTTTTTGTAGCAATTGGGGTCTCCTATGTTGCCCAGGCTGGTCTTGAACTCCTACCCTCAAGTGGTTCTCCTGCCTCAGCCTCCCAAAATGCTGGGATTACAGTCGTGAGCCACTGTGCCCACCTATTTTTAGATATATGACATAGTATATGAACCATTTTCAATATTTCAACAATTCTAACAAAGATGACGTATTTTCTGTGACACATCTGGGCATAGTATTTGAAATAGCAGCCATCTTAATAAAAAAGTCAATTTAATACTTTAAACATTTTTATTTCCTGCTTATTGTTATTTATTGATTCTAATGTATATTAATTAGGTTGTTTATCCAAAATTTATAGAAAATGGGGAATATTAATTTTTATTTTAAAAGGTAGATTATGTGGCAGATGAAAATCTTTCAAAGCTTGGAATCCTTCAAGGGAAAGCAATGAAGAAGTTCTTGGCAGTTGTATTCGTGGGAACTGTAGAGCTAATACAACCCTCTTGTATTATGGATAAGAAAAAACCGAGTCACATACCAGTTGTGACTTGCTAGGTTTTACAGTTAAAGAATGCCAGCTCAGGACCAGAACCAGGCCTTCTGATGTCCATTCTAGAATTCTCTTGATCACCCCATGCAGCTTCCATGCCCCTGAAGGCGATCAAAGATGGAGAAGGAAGAAAGGAGAGAAGAAAATGTGATGTGGAGGCGGGAGGAAGGAAAAACTTCATAAAAACACGACGGCAGAAATGTGGTATTTTAAGCAAGACGTTTGCCCTTCATATGAATGATTCTTGGATTTTTGGTGTATATTTTTGGTAGCAGTATGCGGTGAGTCACTAACAAAGAGCTTAAGACAGATGAGTTAACATAAATGGACCAAAATAAGCTGTGGTCTCTAGGCTGAGCAGCTGTTGGACAGACCTGCCAATATTTTATTTCCCAGAGACACTTGCAGTGGATTAAAGTGAGCAGGCGGCAAATGCCTCATTAGAAAATTCCATACCTTTCAGAGTTTCCTGTGCCTGAGATGTGGCTTTCCAGGGGAAAGGGGAAAACTCCTACCTATTTATTGAAGTTCCACTATGTGGAAGAGGGTAGGCAAGAGGGGCTTGTTGGCGGAGGGATAACACAGAACGGCAGAGGAATCAGAAAGTCTTAGGGTTTCAGCCCTAATTGTGCCACTAAGCTATGTAACTCAGGTGGGACTCCTTTAGCCTTCTCTGTGGTTGTTTTTCATCTTCTGAATGATGAGCTTTTATACAATGACCTCCTAGGTCCCTTCCAGTTTAAAAATTTATAGTTCTCAAGCTAGTTGTGATGGCTCATGCTGTAATCCCAGCGCTTTGGGAGGCCGAGGCGGGTAGATCGCTTGAGCTCAGGAGTTCGAGACCAGCCTGGGCAACGTAGTGAGATCCTGTCTCTACAAAAAATACAAAAATTAGCTGGGTGTGGTGGCTCACGCCTGTAGTCCCAGCTACTTGAGATGCTGAGGTGAGAGGATCACTTGAACCCAGGAGGTGGAGGTTACAGGGAGCCAAGATTGAGTCACTGCACTCCAGCCTGGGCAATAGAGTGAGACCCTGTCTCCAAAACAGAAATTATAGTTCTCATTAATTAAGTGCTCACTTTGTGCCAGGCACCTTGCAAAACGCTTTACATACTGATTTTTCCCCTCCATGAAACCTTTGAGGTTGTTTCAACAGTAGTCTCATTTTCAGATAAAGAAACTGAGGCTTAAAGATAGTAAGAAACCTACCTGAAGTCACGTAACGATCAGTGGCAGAGCCTGGACTCAAACCTGAGACTGTCACGGATATTTGGCTTCTTAATCACCATTCTGCATTGCCCTTTCTTTCTAAGCAGGACATTAGGAACTCGTTGCATTCACATCCCTCTTCCTCTCCACCGTTTTATATGTATCAAATTGCTATGCTTCAATTGGACTGTAGTGGATTTCCAGGTCCTAATTGGAGTGCCTTGCTGCATCCACATAGTATATACTATGGACTGTGGATGAATGACATTAAAGATAGTAAATCAAGTTCAACACACACACCTCATGCAAGACAGAAATAGTGTTGAGTGGAGCACGGCAAGGCCATTTGATTCACAGGATCTTCGTTGGCTTGAATATTTTGTACATTCTCTCCACTGGACACTCTGTACCCAATGTTCCAACTAATGTCACTGGCAGAGATGTCTTACGAGAAGATACCCTATTTGAAGAGCCGTTTCAATAACCTCCTGTATCCTGATTTAATATGATATGGCCATGGCAACTGCAGTAATAGTGGCAACTCCTTTGTTTCCTTTTGTGAATGACGTACAATTTAAGCACCTTTTCGCACAGCCTCTCTTCCAGTGAAGACATCAGATGTAGGGAGAACATCCTTATCTTCAATATAAAATAAAATAAATAAACTCTAAGATTGTGAGTGATGTTATCTAACTTCTGTTCAAGATGGGTCTTTAGTTGGTTACTTAAAATCCTGTCTTTAACGTCTCCTGGGATGTTTATGAGTGAAATAATACTTTCCATACTTCTTTCTTTGATGTCTGCATCTATAGAAATGGAGAACTGAAACAGTATCTAATAATTCAAACCAAAAAGTCAGCGCTGCTTATATTGTATCTATTTGGATGTTTTAAAGTTTAGAAACTTTGAGCCGAAAAGGGAAGGAAATAAACATTCAACCTTCTTGTTTTAAAAAATGTTTTATTGAGGTGTGATTGACATACAAAATACACTGAACCATCTAAGTCAAAAAGCAAGTGTTATAGTATGAGAGATTACATTAATGACCTTACTTCTTCACCTCTTCCTTCACCTCTTCCTTTACCAGGTGACCTTGGAATTTCATCCACTGAAGAGGCAGAGTCTATTTTCCTTTCCCTTGAATCTGGGCTGGCCCTGTAACTTGTTTTGGGCAATAGAATGTGGTGGAAGTGATGGTGGACCAGTTCCAGCTCTAGGCCTCAAAAGGCCTTGAGTGTTTTCACTTACTTGTTCTGTGTTTGCCATGAGAACATACCCAGGTTATCCTGCTGGAAGGTGGGACATGAGGAGCAGAGTTGAATCATTCTAGTCATTGCAGTTGAGGTTATCCTAGATTAGCTGAGCTGCAGATGACTGTAAGATCTATGAGTGAGTCCAGTTGAAATCAGAAGCACTGTCCATCTGAGCCCAGCCTAAATTGCCAACCCACAGACTTGTGAACACAACAAATGATTGTTGTTTAAAGACACTGAGTCTTGGGGTGTTTTATTACACAGAATTATGTTGTCACTGATAACTGACACAGAAACTGAGGCTTTAGTTGTCAGGAAAACATCCAGGAAGTACCTAAGGACTGGAAGGACTTCAGGAAGTAGCAAGAACCAAACTGCGATTTAACAGTAATTTGAAGTCTTTGCAAACATCATGGTTATGGATCCCCTACCAATAGTTATGCTGCATGCATGTACTGAGTCTATTATTAGCAAGACTCTGTGCTAGGTAGAATACCTAGTGAATGGGAGTCCAGGAAAAGCAAAAGTAAATGGTGGACCTGATTAAGAGAGGCTGACCGTGGGAATGAACGTGGGCCAAATGGCTGATGACATTTATGGTGGTAGAGAATAGTGAATTCAGGGAGCTGGGTGTGGGGCCAAGGGTCAAGGAAAGACCAGTGAAAACAAGATGAAGTTAAAGGCCCAGATAAAGAGGAAGATACTGAATCTCAGTCATGGAAGAAAATGTCTATATTAGATACAGATGTACTAGGAAATTAACATCTCCAACCCCAACCTGCCAGCAGCAATCCTCAACCAATGACCCCTGGTCTCTCGGCTCTTGGGTAGGATAATTCTTCTTCTTCTTTTTTTTTTTTTTTAAAGATAATTTCTATTAAAATATTTATTTATTTGTTTATTCTTTTCTTTTCCTTTCTTTAGAGGTAAAGTCTGAGATTTTAGTGCACCCATCACCCAAGTAGTGTACATTGTACCCAATATGTGGTTTTTTTTAATCCCTCACGCTCCTCCCACCCTCCCCTCTTCTGAGTTTCCAATGTCCATTATACCACTCTGCATGCCTTTGTATACCCATAGCTTCGCTTCCACTTATAAGTGAGAACATGCGGTATTTGGTTTTCCATTCCTGAGTTACTTCACTTCTAATAATGGCCTCCAGCTCCATCCAAGTTGCTGCAAAAGACATTATTTCATTCCTTTTCTGTGGCTGAGTAGTGTTCCATGGTGTACATATACCACATTTTAAAAATCCACCCATTGGTTGATGGGCACTTAGGCTGGTTCCGTATCTTTGCAATTGTGAATTGTGCTGCAATAAACATACATGTGCAGGTGTCTTTCTGATTCAATGACTTGTTTTACTTTGAGTAGATACCCAGTAGTGGAATTGCTGGATCAAATGGAAGACCTACTTTTAGATCTTTAAGAAATTTCTGACAAGTGCAGTAGCTCATGCCTGCAATCCCAGCATTTTAAGGAGGCCGAGGCCTGTGGATCACCTGAAGTCAGGAGTTTGATACCAGCCTGGTCAACATGGTGAAACCCCATCTCTACTAAAAATACAAAAAATTAGCCGGGCGTGGTGGCGGGTGCCTGTAATCCCAGCTACTCGGGAGGCTGAGGCAGGAGAATCGCTTGAACCTGGGAGGCAGAGGTTGCAGTGAGTTGAGATTGCGCCATTATACTCCAGCCTGGGCAACAAGAGTGAAACTCTGCCTCAAAAAAAAAAAAAAAAAAAAAAAAAGAAAAAGAAAGAAAGAAAGAAAGAAAGAAAATCTCCCTACTGTTTTCCACAGAGGTTGTGCTAATTTACATTCCCACCAACAGCATGTAAGCATTCCCTTTTCTTGGGTAATTCTGAAGCACGTATTTTATCCCTTCCTCATAATTTCCCCCACTGAATTAAGCTCCAGTCACCAGTCACCTACTGTGGCAGCTGGCTTAATAACACACCCTTTATCTGCTGTCTTCACTTCCCCACTTACTCCACGGCCCCTAGATTCCTTTCTGTTCCTTAAACAAGCCCAGTTACTTGCTGCACTAGGGCCTTTGTGGTTTTATCCTCTGCTTGAAATGCTCTTCTTCTGACTAGTGCACGGCTGCCATCTTCTTGTCATTCAGGCTTAAATTTCACCTTGTTAAAGAAGCCTTGCCTGGTCACCAAATCTAAAGTAGCTTCATCATCTGATCTTAATTTTCCACATTGCTTTTTTCATTATCAGATGTTTTACTTATTTATTTACTTGCTTGTTTTCATATGTTGTTGGTAAGAGTGTAAACTGGCACAAAACCTCTGGGAAGGTTGTTGGGCAGTATCTACTAAGCCACCTATGATCCAGCAATTTCATTCCTAAGTATATATTTAGGAAGAATGTATATTTATGTCTGTCAAAAGCCATATTCAAGAATGTTTACTGTGGCTTTATTCATAACTGGGACCAAACCAAATGTTCTTCAATAGGAGAATAGATAAATAAATTGTGAAATAGTCAATGGAATATCCTCAATGGAATACTATACAGCAATGAAAAGAATGAGCTGCTGCTATACACAACCACATGGATGAATATCACAGAAATGATGATGAACAAAAGAAACCTGGCACAAAAGAGAAGATATTATATGATTCCACTTATATGGCATTCAAGAACAGGCAAAACTATAGAGGTAGGATTTGGAATAGTGGTTACCTCTAGACAGGAGGATATTGACTGGGAGGGAGCATGGGATGCTAGAAATATTCTATACCTTGATGTGGGTGGTAATTACATGGGTATATACATATTTAAGAAGTCATTGAGGTATACACTTAAGATTTGTACATAGTGTATGTATGTCATACATGAATAAAAATAAAAAATAAAAAATAGGTTCCATGGGAATGAGAAAATTTTCAGATTTGGGGACTATTGCCTGACACAGAGCATGCCACCACTAAGAACTTGTTGACTGAGCAAATGTGTAAATATAGATTTGCTTTTTTTTTTCCGAAGAATTTAAACCAAAAATTAAGTTTTATTGAATATCTACTCCGTGTACCGTATACTGTAGAGGAATCAAACGTGAATCAGCCTCACAAGAAATACACGACTGATTATAGAAAATGGCAGCATGTAATAAATGCTGTCAAAGCAAATGCTAAACAAACTGTTAGCAGAGCTAGAGAGAGGGAGACGTTTCAACTGCAGCTTTGGGGAAGTGAGAGTTGTTCTGAACCAGGAAATATTTCTGCAGGTAGGGCTGGATCAGAGTGAAGACAAAGAAAGGGGTGGCTGTGAGTGGCAGGAAGGAAAGCCTCGGAGACAAGGAAGCCCAGGGCATGTCGGGAAATGAAGAAATCTGAATTAGCTGAAGTCAAGGGAAGACAGTCACAGGGGAGTGAAAGATGAGTGTCTGCCAAGGCAGGTTGGGGCCTGCTCAGAAAAGGCCTGGACAACTTTGCAAGGAGTGTGGCCTTCACTCCATGCAGAGGGATGAGGTTTTAAAGCAGAAAAGTGATTTTGAAGGGTGAATTTTTATCCTTCCTAAATTGATATTTTAAAAAATGCTATAAAAGTCTGAAAAGCCAGGGTACGTAAAGGATAAAAACCTGATATAATCACCACTATCACTTTCATATGTCAACTCTGAGATACATTTTTTTAAAAAATTGAAATATAACTCAAATGCCATCAAATTAACCATTTCAGAGTATACAATTCCGTGGGTTTTAGTATATTCACAAGGTTATGGAACCATCACCATTAATTCCAGAATATTTACATCACCTCAAAAAGAAACCTCATACCCATTAGCAGTCACTCCTCATTCTCCCTCCCTGGCAACCACGAATCTACTTTATGTCCCATGGGTTTTTCCAGAAATACTTTCCTATGTGTGTATTTATAAACACACACACGTTTCTCTCCCCCTTCCCACACGCAAGTTGAATTTTCACATAGTGCTTAATAAGCTGTGTTGACTCTGATATCAGGAGTATATCAGATTGATTTGTGAAAAATTAGTCTGGGTGTCAGGGCCAAGGATGGAGAAAAGAGGTTGGAGGCAGTGAGACTGCTTAGCAATGCCTGCAGTAGGGGAGTGGGCCTGGACTAGGATGCCAGCAGTGTAGTGGATGCCGTGGTGTGCTTCCAAGATCCCCACTTCAGGAATGAGACATTCATTACCCCAGTGGCAGGAAATGTTGGTGACTGATGGCTCTCGGTGGAATCTCTTTCTGCGACTTGCTCTCAGCTGAAGAGACCTTACTAGCTCCAAATCACAGACTTTCTCTGGAGCAGCCCACATCTAATAATTGGTCAATGGTGGGAGGAGGTGTTACAAAGGCCCAGGCACTGTTCCCAATTTGGAAAATCACCCAAAGGTCCATCCAAGCTCCAGAGCTCCCCTTAGGGTCAACTGATACTTTTATTATGACTGTGTTGTAGCCCAACTCTTCCCTCTGCCTACTCCTGCTGCCCTTACTGCTCCACAGGTGCTGTTCCTGAGAGCATTCCTAATAAAATTCCTGTATTTAAATCTCTATCTCAGAGTCTGTTTTCCAGGGCACACAACCTGTGACAAGCAATGAGGATGGAAAAGCAGCTGGCATATGTGGATGTCTTTCTGAAGCAATTGAACAGACGGAGCTTGGTGACTGATTAGCTATATAGGGTGGAAGGGGTGGAAGAGCTAAAGAGAAGAAACAAAACACACACCCACATAATTTACACATGTAATTATATATACGTAATATACACACATATATACATCATATACATGTAAATATATCCTTAGGCACTTGCTCAGCGTCTACATTGTGCCTGAAACAGTTCTGGCAGCTGAAGATGCAAGATGGATTAGATCTGGTTCTTTTATTTAGAGAATCCACAGTGTTTTAGGGCAGACAGAGAGTAAACAAGTAATTCCAATACAATTCTTTGAGCATTATGTTAAACTATAGGGAAAGGTGATGAGAAAATATTAAGGGAGTGAAGGTATTGCCAAGGTTTTAAGCTGGGGTGTTTTGAAAGATGGTAAATCCATCACATGACATGGAGAATGCAGATAAGAGAGAATGAAATTAGAAAATAAAAATCGAGGTTATTATGTTCCCTGAAAAGTTAGAAATATGGGTTTGGAACTCCTGAGAGAGGTCATGAATAGAAATATATATTTAGGTGGTGTCTACATAGAAATAGTAGCTAGTGCCTCAGGAGTGGATGAGATTGTCAAGGGAGATCACGGAAGATAGAAACTTGAGAAAGATCTATAGCAGAGCTGACTAATGTCTGAACTCTGCCCACCCTATGCCAAAACCCATGGCAGACATAGCTAAATGACCACACAGCCTCAGAATACTTCTCAATGCATGGCTTCAGGCAGCTATTATCAATAAAGCCACTTACCATTTCTGGTTTCTTCTCAAAATCTAGATGTGGTGACCAGGAGCAATGGCGGGCCTCCAAGGAAAAGTGAGTTGCTTGGTTATTAGGAGCAGAGAGAGCACCCAGGAAGGTAGGAGAAGTACTAGGAGAGCAGAGGATCCCAGAAGGAAGAAGAGTGTTTCAAGAAGAAGGAAATAATAACACTCGTCAAATGACTAAGTTGAGGACTTGAGGAGACAATGGAATTTGAAGTGGAGGGCAGTAGTGACCTTACAGAGAACAGGTCTACTAAAGTGCTTTTGAGAGAAGTGAAATGACACAAGTTTGAGTAGAGAATGGGAAGTATTTCCAAGTGCTCATTTATAAATGGACTGCTTGAGCCCATGTTGGCAAGCTTGTTGAAAATGCATTTCCAGGACTCACCCTAGAGCCATGACCTCAGACTGTTCTCTGCCCCGCAAGGAACACTTTGATCAGGGTTATCTGCTACCAGTGGGTGCTCACTGTAGCAGATGCTCTTAGTGTCCCTTTCACATGCATTCAGCACTCACTATTCAGTATACACTGCTTGCTTCACAAGGAAGCACATGTGACGTCTCTGCCCGAGGACTTTCTCTGGCCACTGGAGCATGCCTGACCTGCTGCCAGAAATGCCAGAGTTAATTTCCCAGGGATTAGCCCACAACCAACGAAGGACATTAGTTGGTGGAGAAATCAATCAGCTTCTTCATGTCTCAGGTGGAACAACTTGGGGCTTGTTTTATACCAGAAGTCTCCAGTAGGATTGAGCCTGTGGTGCCCAGAGTAGGCTCATGAACACACTGTATTGGCTTCCTTCTTTTTTTTTTTGTCTTACTTTCCTATTCTCCTGTTTGCATTTTCCGAGGTCACCTCTCACCTAAGCTATTAGTACCCATATCCTTGTCTCACAGCTGGCTCTTGGGGGAACCCAAAACTATGATACTTACCATCTTGTTTCTTCTTCCTGGGCACATGGAACAACTACATATTCCAGTGGTTCTTGCAGTCTGGTTGAGCCTATGTGACTGAAGTCATGGGCAGAGTGATCGATGTCACCTCCAGGCCTAGCCACAAAACTCCTGGTGTGATAATCCCTCTCAATCTTTCCTTCCTATGGTGATTTCAGAGGCCGTGTGTTTAAGATGGCAGCCTCACAAGATAGAAGCTGATTTATGAGTCACTAATTGGAAGAGACCTACTAAGGAGAGCTGCCCCACCTGTACCAGATTTTGACATTAATGAATGAGAAATAGACCTTTACTATGTTAAATTGCTGAGATTTTTTTCTGTTACAGCAGCTACCATTAATTACCCTCATTAATACACCTGCCCTGTCAGTCTTCCTTCACCCAATTCTCCAAAATTACTGCTCTTCATCCTCCTTTAAACATTTCCATTCCCTCAGTGTGACTGACAACATAGCTGCAAACAGTCGTGTGTTTAACTGATTAAAGTACACTTGATTGTAAACAATAACTACCCGATTTGCTTCTGAAAGATAGTTGTGTTTTCAAATGGATTCCTGATTGGTAGGATCTATGAAGGAGATGTTTCCAAATATTGGATCCTTCTTGGTGTTCTTCCACCATCATTGACATAGCCCACTCCCAGCTTGAACTGTGTTGTCTAGAAGCAGAAGAAAGGGGGGTCAGCACTTCTAAGCTGTTGCTGACCTCTGGCCTCTGCAATCAACTCCAGATTCCTTAACCTGGTATTTCCATGTGTCTGCAACTGGCCCCAACTAACATTCCTACCCTGATCCTCCCCACCCTCCTGCCAGTGAAACCTCTTAAATCATACTGCTCACAACAGGGTATGCTTTCCTACCTTGCCACCTTGGGTCTCACTGTGCCCTCCACTTAGAGTGCTCTTTCTGCTCTTCTGCTCCTTTCCAAACCCAGCCCCTGCTCAAAGGCCCCACTCAACTTCCACCTCCTCCCTAAAGCCCTGAAATTCCATTTTGTCTTCCCTGTGCCGCTCATTTGGTCTTCAGAATTTGCTGCTTATCATGATTTCTTTTTATGTGTTTGTCTCCTCTCTTCTAAAGTAGAAACGAACTAAAGAAAAAATTATGCCTATTTCTCTCTTCAATCTCTACAGCATTTTAGCAAAGTGCTGGAGACATGATTACTGAAGATAGATGGATGAATAGAGATATAACAATTGAACTTGTTAAATATCACAAATGCAAAGTCTTGTGCAGACATGCTTTTTTTTCTTTTTTCTTTTTTTTTTTTTTTGAGACAGGGTCTCAGTCTGTCACCTAGTCTGGGGTGCTGTGGTGTGATCATAGCTCACTGCAACCTCAATCTCCTGGGCTCAAGCAATCCTTCCACCTCAGTCTCCCAAGTAGCTGGGCATTCAAGTGCTCACTGTTACACCTGGCTAATTAAAAAATTTTTAGTAGCGATGTGGTCTCTCTGTGTTGCCTAGGACGGTCTCGAACTCCTGGACTCAAGTGACACTCTTGCCTCAGTCTCTCAAAGCATTGGGATTACAGGCATAAGCCACCACACTTGGCTCAGACATGATAAAAAAAAAAAACAACTTTCATTTGGAAATAATTTCAAATTTACAGAAAAGTTGCAAGAATAAAAACGGTACAAATATCATCTATATATGTTTTACCTAGATTCACTTACTGTACACATTTTACCTCATTTACTTTATATCTGCCTGTATATCTTCTCTACACACACACACACACACACACACACACACACGTATGCACAATGCTTTTCTGATGCATTTGAGAGTAAGTTACATACATTATGGGCCTTTGTTCTTAAATATTTCAGTGAGTATTTCCTAAGAGTAATCTGTTACCTAATCGCAATAGAGTTATCAACTTCCATTCGATTAATATTGATACAACACATTTATTTAATCTTTTGTTCTCATTCCAATTTTGTCAATTGACCCAATAATGTCCTTTATGGCATCTTCTCCCTCCAATATAGGATCTGGTAGGGTCAGGTGTTACATTTGGTTGTCATGTCTCTTTAGCCTCCTTTAATCTGGAGCATTTCCACAGCCTTTCTTTGTCTTTTATTATATTATTTTTTCAAGTTAACTGTCATCCTCCTGCTTTTTAAAAGAATGTCAGAATTTTAAAAATCTCCTAGGTTTGGCAGCCTATTTTATTTATACATGTACATACGAATGGATGTGGAGTCTCTGAGTAGTGTCGTAATCATTCCCAGTGCAAGACTCCAAACATAAACCTCCTTTTATTCTCATTCTGAACTTGGAATCAATAGCAATATTTTGTATGCAGTTGCACACGAACCTTTGTTTCATTTTATTTAAAATACCTTTCTTCTTCGTTAAATAGAGTTGGGGTAAGAGGAAATCACAAATCTCTTTCTCTTCCAGCTTCTGCTGGGCTGGAGGCTGCATGAGAGGAAAAGTCAATAGAGGAAGTGAGAGAGTAAACTGAGAAGTTGAAATCAAAGTGGTGGGCTGCCGAGTCGCGGCTGTGGTACATCTCTCTCTGAAGTCAAAGCATTTTTACAGACAGCATTCAACCGTAGTTAAATAAAATCCCTATGCTGTAGAAAGGGAAGGCATTAGTAATTTCCGTTGTCTATGAGTGAAAACAGAGATGCTGAGAGGCTCAATGGCTTTTCTGCTTTGAGTTTGAGAGGCAATGAGGAATCATGGAAAAAGAACTAATAAAGGAGTGAATCCATTCTGGAGATTTTAATCTATTTATTACCATTGCTGCCACGGCATTATGTAGCTCAGCAAGTCACATCATCCCTGAGCCTTGGTATCATTATCTGTAAAATTAGGCTTTGGAGTGGACTCAATTCACTTTAAGTTTCCTTCATATTCTAAAATGCAGTGGTGATCCATATTCCAGCATACATTTCATGAACATTTATGGAGTGCCTACTAAGTGTTGACCACTGGGCTAGGTGTTGCACCTATAAAGATAGGTAGGACCTGGTCTTTGTTCTCAAGGATCTCCCAGTATGGTAGGCAGGAGGAGCAGGCATGTAAGCCACGAATTGTGGTTCAAGGTGATAAGGGGCAAGTTCAAGTTACAATGGTGTTACAAAGGAGGCAGCAAGGAACTTTCCCTGGGGAATGGAATAAAGGAAGTGACAGTAGTTGTTGAACTGAGCCCTGAAATGGGGACAGGGCATTCTAGGCAGAAGGTACATGGCTGTTGGTGGACTGCACATACTTTGGGTTTGCTGGAACACAATGTGCCAGGGGTAAAGTGAGGGTAATGAGGCTGGAAGAGTAGCTAGGCAGGGGCCAAATCTAAGAGTGTCACTTGGTCAGGCAGAGAGGAATTTGAGCCTGGGAGGGAGGAATGGGGCTGAGACTCATGGCAAGGAAATCAATGGGCACTCTATTGCCAGTGATAAAGGATTGAGAGACACTGGGAGTGGAAGCAGAAGAATGATTAGAGACATGTTTGGGAGAAAGGCTTGAGAAGGCTTACTGATTGACTGTGGGGGCAAAAAGGAAATGTCACAGGACTTCCATGTTTCTGATTTGCCCAATGGACTAGATTATGGTGACACTAACTAGGTAGGTCCTAGGTAGATGTCAGCAATCGGAAGACCTCAAGGAGGAGCTGGCTTGAGGGATGTATAATGAATTCAGGCTAGGATATGTTGGCCTTGAGATGTGTGTGGGACACTTAAGAGGAGATTTCCACTAGGCAGTTGTACAAATAGATCTGGAACTCAGGAAAGAAGTCTGGGTTGGAGACAGATTTAATGGTTAACATGTTAGGTGTGAGCAATGTCACCCAGGGAGATTGTAACTTTAGGAAAAGATTGTGACAGAGGGAAGAACATGAGCTCTGTTTTCTTATTAGAGCTGGCTTCTTCTTTGCTGAAATCTTATGAGCCGTATGATATTGGGCAAGTAACTTTGAATATGTTTCTTTATTTGTAACAATTGCCCCGATTTATAGACTTGTGAGAGTTCGAGATTTAAAAAAATAAGTCAAATCAATGGAAATTATCAGGGGAGCAGTAAGGGCACCCTGGAAGACACCATTAAGCTGGAGTTTTACTCATCTGCTTCCTAAAGGTGTCAAGAGGAGCTGTCTGCTATGTTCCCTGCCCCCTTACTGCCTTTCTTACTGTACTAATTACCAGTTGCTTCATTTCTCCAAGCTGTGGCTTCCTCCTCTGTAAAACGGAGATAATAACAACTCTCTGGTTACCTCAGAGAGTTCTTTTGAAAATCAGTGAGACAAGGTTTGTGTGAACACTGCAAACTGCAAAGTACAATGTGAATACTAGTTATTATCAATATAAGTAAACAAACAGGTGTGCCCAATTTGTCAGCATTTTCTATGCTGTTACCACTCTGGAGTGTCTGTCAGCATGAACACTAAAGAATGTTGTAACAAGTCAGTGAGGGAACTGAAATCAAACCAATGGTCTCTGACTCTAGGCCATAGTTATGCTGATCACTGTCTGAGACTTGAACAGACCCGGGATTTACCTTCTGACAGATTAGTTCATTGTGTGCCAGGGGTAAGGATAAGTGAGCAGGAGGAAGTAGAGCTGTGGATTGGAGAACATGTGAGATCACCAGGGGCCTGGAGTCTCCTGTGATCACTACTTGTCTACTCTGCTGTTCTCACAATGGGGAAGTGTAAAGACAGCTCTACTCTTAATGATGTGATCTCAACTTCTCATAGAACTTCAAATTCTCATCTCCAGGTGGGGAAAGAGAACCCCTGCTGTACAGTAGCATTAACACATAAAACCTGCTGGCACCCAGTAGGCCCTGGGTAGATGTCAGTTCCAGATTTTCAGAGTGGAAGAAGATAGCGGTATGCACTGGGTGAGGCAGCCCCAGGGCCAAACTAGTCCATGATTACAGAGAGATTAGTTTAGATTCTGGCTTGAGGGCAAAGATGAACCAGATTGACGACTTGAGCTCAAGTTTAGGTTGCTTTTACTTCTGTTTTCTCCCAAAGCAGTTAACAAGGCATGCAAATGTGTAGAAAAGAACACAGGGATATAGAGGCTACTCCTCATCACTTGTCTGGCTTTTCTTGGTGACCTTGGCAGCTTGAAAACAGTGAGATGTCCCCTAGGCTAGAGGAGCCCAGAGTCCATGGGCCCATTGCCTTTTCCCACCCCCGTTTTTCCTTTTTTTTTTTTTTTCTTTTTTTAGATAGGGTCTCACCCTGTTGTTCAGACTGGAGTAAATTGGCGCAATTATAGCTCACTATAACCTCAAACTTCTGGACTCAAGTGATCCTCCCATTTTAGCCTCCTGAGTAGCTGAGACTATAGGCGTGTGTCACCATACCTGGCTAACTTTAAAAAATTTTGCAGAGATAGGGTCTCCTATGTTGCCCAGGCTGGTCTTGAACTTCTGGCTTCAAGCATTGCTCCCACCGCAGCCTCCCAAGTAATTGTGATTACAGGTGTGAGCCAACACACGCACCCCCCATTGCCTTTTAAATTCTAGCATGTCACCATCCAGAAACAATTCGTACAGCCAAATAAGGCAGTGGTCTGGTACTCAACACACCTCCTCACTCAGGCCCAAAGCTCACATCTGATCCTTGGAATTCTTGCTGTGGCACCATGGGGCAATTGCCTCTTATCTGTGTTTGCCTGTGTTTATCTGGGTCCTAGGGGTTTTCCGTTTATATTTACTTACAGGTTTTCCAAAGCAGGTCTGGCCATAACCTACAGCACATGACCCGCACACATCTCCTTCTTTCTCCCACTTCTTCCCTACCTCCTTCCCTTCTCTCTCTCTTTTTAAATAGACTTTGTCTTTTAGAACAGTTTTATATTTACAGAAAAATTGAGCTGATAGTACAGATAGTTCCCAGATACTTCCTGCCCCCATCCAGCACATAGGTTCCCCTATTATTGATACTAATATTTTATATTAGTATAAAATTAGTATTAGTATATTTATCACAATTAATAAACCAATTGTGATACATATTATTACCTAAAGCCCATATAGCTCATTCAGATTTTCTTAGTTTTCTCTAAAGTCCTTTTTCTGTTTCTGGATCCCATCCAGGATGCCACGTTACATTTAGTTGTCACATCTCCTTAGGCTCCTCTTAGCTGTGATCGTTTTTCAGATTTTTCTTGGTTCTGATGACCTTGACAGGTTTGAGGAGTACCAGTCAGGTATTTGGTAGGTGGCCGTTCTGTTGGAATTTGGTGTTTTTCTCATGATCGGGCTGGGGTTTGTGAATTTTTAGAAGGAAGGCCACAGAGGTAAAGTGTCATTCTCATCACATCATATCAAGGGTACATACCATCAAGATGATTTATGACTTGATGTTTGCCTTCATCATTCGGTTGAAATAGTGTTTGTCCATTTTCTCCACTGTAAAGTTACTCTTTTATTCTTCCTTTCCATTCTGTACACTTTGCAGGGAAGTCATTATGTGGCGCCCATGTTTAAGGAACGGGGAATTTTGCTCTACTTTGTTTAGGGTGGAGTATCTACAAAATTTATTTGAAATTCTTCTGCATGGGAGATTTGTTTCTTCTCCCCCATGTATTAATTTGTTCAATCATTTACTTATATCAGTATGGACTCATGAATATTTTATACTTTGGATTATAATCTAATATTACTTTTTTGTTTGTTTGTTCAAACTGTTCCAGCTTTGGCCATTGCGAGCTCTTTTAGTTGGCTCATGTTTCACTCTGACATATCCCCATTAACGTGTGCACGTGCATGTGTGTGTGTTGGGTGTGTTGGGCACTTCTCTACTTTCTGGCACTACAGGTCTGTTTTAAAAAATAGTTATTTATTTACTCAACCAAAATGCAGTGTGAATTCACTGTATATCAGGCAGAGAGGATTCAAGAATGAACAGCACCTGGCCCCTGCCTTCAAGGAACTCTCGGTGGGTGTAGCAGAAGAGAGGAGAGACAAGCAAGAAAAGAGATCAGGACAAGATAGCATGGTGAGAACTTTGGCAGAGGGCAGAAGCTCAGGATGCCCGATTCAGTTCCACGTACTCTTCTTTCCTTCCTCTCCCAAGCATTTCTTGCTGGTTCTCTTAGGAGAAGCCTTCAGCTTCATACCCTGGGCTAGTTTCTCTTCCTTCCCTTGGTGTCTGTTATCAATCATTGTGCTTTTTAAGCAGGGCAGTATTGTAGAAAGGGCATGGCACTCAGCACAGATAAGCAAGCTTTCATGAGAGTCTACATTGATACTGAACATATGCAAGATGGCTCCTGACTGTAGCAAAGGATGATGGCAACCCTTTATTAGCCCTTTGCAGCTCCTGTGGGTATGGGGTAGGTGCTGGTTACAGAGAACAGGAAGGGAGAAGGAGTGAGAATGGCAATGGCAGGAATTTGATTTTATTTCCTCCCAAATTTCAGCCTTATTGAAGCTCGGGGTCCTAGGAACCTGCACTCTCAGCCCCTCGCCTCACATTTCCAAAGCCCAGCTCATGGCCAACCCTTGGTTACTCGACATCTGAGCAGTAATTATTTTTAGATTACCCACTATATGTTCTGCTACTCAGTGTTATGCGATCATGTAATGAAATCCATGCCCTAGTGCATTAACTAACCATTTG
The DNA here is from genome assembly GCF_043159975.1 of Macaca nemestrina. Lineage (NCBI taxonomy): Eukaryota > Metazoa > Chordata > Mammalia > Primates > Cercopithecidae > Macaca > Macaca nemestrina. The sequence continues at coordinate 140,393,402 of NC_092145.1, read as the reverse complement.
AAAAACCCTTTCAATAGCATCTCCCTTTTCCTCCCCCTTCACAAAGAGCTGGCAAAAAGCTCCTGGACTTGAGTGCTAAATGTCGAACCATTAAGAACGCTGGTGAAAGCTATGAAGTCATCACGTATTGACCTGAGAGAACATTTAGCACCATCTGATTTCTCCATCCCGACATCAACATGAAACGGACCTTACATGCCAATGAATCACTTTCCCTATTTAAGTTCACAGAGTTTGTCTAAAATAGCTCCCCAGGTACAAAATGAAAATTCAACCCAGGGATCATACTGGTGAGTGGTAGACTCAAGTTTTATGCTTTCATCATAAGAAAAAGAGGGTTTACTAAAATTAGGGATTTTTTTTTTGGTCGGGGAGGGGTGATAGGGTGAAGGTGCCTTCTTATTCACAGAAGGCTTAGGAAATTAGGAATCCAATCCCACTTGTACTACATATTCTTAACACCCTATGTTCTCCAGCTGTAGTGTGAAGAGTTTGTTCAAAATGCAGATTCCAGCCCCGTGTTCAGGCATGGTGATTTGGTTGGTATAGCAGATGATGTCGCCCACCTCCCCCCCATATTTCTTTAGTCCTTACTATTTCAGTGTACCCCAGCCTGATCCCCAACTCCCAGCACCTGCATCTTTTCCCAGAGGGCTGTGATTTTGCAGGCCAGAAGTGTCAGGGAATTAATGTGACCCAAGTGCAGCTTTGACCAATTATTGAAGGACTTGGTGTCCAATTGCCTCAACTCCCCCTCCTCTTCATAATTTTGAGATGCATGTACTATATTGTTTCCAAAGTTCCCAGTGGAATTAAGCTCCAGTTGCCCACAGAAGTAGCTGGCTTGAGAGTGCACCTTTAATTGGCTGCCTTCTTTTCCCTATCTCATTTCCCCACTCCCCTACCAATGTTTTCTGGGACCACCTCCCAAATCAACTTTCTGCAATAGAATCCTTGTCTTCTTCTCAGAGAATCCAAACCAAAAGAATAGGTCTGGGGTCGAGTAATAATCTGCATTTTTTTTTTTTTTTTGCAAGCAGCCCACAGTGATTCAATGTACATGGCATGACATAGAACATTTTGGGAAGCTCTGCTCTGAGACTTTTATGATAATTAAATGTAAGGGTATTAGCATTCTTTTTCTAGAGCCTTGGCATTTCCCTCAAGTCTTATGACTATTTCCTCCAGGGTCCAAGCTGAGGTGGGGTGGAAAGCTGTATCATGCTCAGTTAAGTCTCCCCAGAAAGTCAGAGTGTACAAAGGGGACTTAGAGACGAATTCAAATGAACCATCCCTGAAAGAGCTGTTCCAAGGGAGCACCACGGTGGAGAAAGACAAGTGCAGGAATGAAACAGGACTGCAAAATGTTGGAGTAGTAGGGTGGTTGGTTCATAAACTGGAAATGCTGAGCTAAAATAAAGTCAAAGAGGTAAAGGAACAGGCTGAGAGTGTAAGGAGAGGAGGTAATGAGATTGAAGACCCATTCAGGATTAATCGCATGGATACAGTGGTTCACTCTGTATGTCCTTGACGTTCTTTCTGGGCTGGGGACAGACCAGTATAGATGACTCCTAAAACAACAGACTAAGCATGAGATCATGGTACACACAGACACTATAGAGTATATACATACATGTGTGCATGCACACATACTCACACAAACATACACACACATACTGTTAAAGGAGTGGGATATTGAGAGACAACTTTGAAGAAGACATGGGGAAAAGGAGAGATACTTTGGACTTCCTTATATTTATTTTCTGGTTTAGTGTTGTTTTTATTCTATATTACATGTATTTTCAGGGTCCAGAGCTTCCTCTAATGGTCTTAAACTGGCCCTGGAGCACACCCACACACCCCAGCAGGCAGCAGTCACATATCCAAATGACACTTTGTCCTGAATCCAATCTGGAGTGTCTATTCTAGCCTATGTGTTGATTTTTGTTTCCGCTGCTAAAGTTCCCAAATGAACACCAACTCATTTGATTAAGATCCTACCCCTGCTAAGCCTTCACCAGGCCTTCTTACTGGAAGGAGTTGGACTCTGTTCCTTGTACCCCCAGCTATTGCCTGGGATTGGATGCCTCCTAGATCCCACTGAAATCAAGATGCTGCCATTCTTATTGATCTTGCCCGCTAGATTATCAGATAACCTTGACTGTCGGAGCCAGCTGGACAGGCCCCAGAACATTGCCATATAGATTGCTGGTCATGTTCCTTGGGACCAGCCTTATGGACCACTCATAATATTTAGTTAAGCCCCACCGAACCCTGCTATGTTTCTCCAACACCCCAGCATGCTTTGCAGCTGAGGCTGCGTGGTTAATTTAAAAAAAAAAAAAAAAAAAAAAAAAAAGCTTTAGAGAGTAACAATTACAAATGTAAGCTCCACCAATGGATCTCTGTTTTTTCACTGGTGTTTCACAAGCCCTTGGAAGAGTGCCTGGCACAGTAGGCATTCAATCAAACTTTGTTGCATAGATAATGATATGATGTTGACAAGGAAGAAAAGGAATATGGCATGTCACATAGGGAGCTTTTCAATTAACTCAGATATCTATGTATTGTAAATGGAAAGGTGACCAGAAATAATTTTTTAATGAAGAGTCTCAACTCATTGGGGATAGAAACATGCAAGTGTTTTATTTAGCTTTAATCCCTGCTTCCAATCGTGCTCTGTCTTATTGCCCTTCCCATTTTCTTAATAACATCTTGGGCAAATTCTATAACTTTCTGGTCATTTTTGATTGTCGGAAGTCCAGTCCCATTTTAAAATCTCAATCTCAACTTTGATCTCAATCTCATTTCCTCTCCTTGCCTGAGCCCAAATTGAGCTGGGTTGGAGTGGCCTCGTTTAGCTCTAAAATATCCCCAATCCCCCTTCCAAGGCCTAGCTCGCCAAGCATGTTGGCTGTGGCCAGGTGAGAGAAGAAAAGGGACAAAGGTCTCTTTACTTAATGGGCTACTGTTGTCATTCTCTCTGTTGCTTGGTGTGCCTTCTTCGGTGCACACTGCCAGGCCTCTGTGCCCTTTGGTGGCAGGCTTCCAAATGCTGGCTTTCTTGGGGGGCACACGGTGAATTCCTTAGGGCTGTGGTTCTCGGAGACCTTTTCTTTGGTCTGTTAGATCATAACTATTTTCATGTTGATACTAAGATGTCATTTGTCTTTTTAACTGTGTTGGCATTGACAATGATGGTGTAAAAGCAGTGATGGATGAGACTGCCAGTGCCTTAGCATGAATCAAGGCAGCAGCACCAAACTGTACCAGTAATTGTGGTATTCTTCATTGTTGTGTACTCCTGGTGACAAACCAAACCAAACAAAAACAGACTCCAATTGCAATTAAGAATGTCCTTGATTAAACAGTAAAAATTACTAATTGTATTGAATTTTGATCTTTGAGTACATGCCTTTTTACTATTCTGTGTAAGAAAATGCATAAAGATGTGATGCATACAGCACTTATGTCTCATACTGAAGTGTAATGGCTGTCTCGAGAAAGATTATGTGTATGATTGAGTTGTGAGCTGAACTGGCCACTTATTTTCATGGAACATCATTTCCACTGGAAGAAATGCCTGACTGGTAAATTGGTTATTTAGACTTGGGCATTTGCAATCATTTTCTTGCAAGTGATTTAACTGAGGCCTGTCTCTTCAAGGAAAACAACTGACAGTATTTGTTGTCAATGATAAAATTTGAGCTTTCAAGCAAAAATTAAAATTTCAGAAGACCTGTCTTTACCACTGTGAGCTTGAAAGCTTCCCAGTAATTAAAAACGTTTCTGGTGAGATGACTGGTGAGATCAGTGGTGATATTAACAAATATAACTTTTTGACATTGTCTAATGAAATGTCTACCAACATTTGGGACATCTGCATAACTCAGTGAACCAATACTTTCAAATTACCAATGCATGATGTTACCAAACCATGTAAAAGATTCATTCAAAGTGAAAGACAGACCAATGGATTTTAATAGAAGCAGATATGATAATCCAGTTGTCTTCTGTTAAATCAGAGATTTGCAAAAATGTAAACCGATGCCACTCACTAGTTGGTTTGTTCTGGAAAATACAGTTATTTTTCCTAAAAATATGTTATTTATGTTAAGATGTAATGAGCTTTATTGTTATTTTTAAATGAATCAATTAATAAATATAAAAATTACCAGTTTTACTTTCAAATACAGTAAATATCAGTAGCTATAACCCATATAAACAAAAAGTCTTTAGGATCCTTAATAACTTTTAAGGGTACGAAAGGATTCTGAGACCAGAGTTTTAGAACCACTGATTTAGAGCTCTGTTGTTCCAAATTGGTTTGGACCAGCAGAACCCAAATCATTTGGGATCTTGTTAGAAATGCAGAGCCCCCCGCCAGACCCACTGAATCAGACCTGCATGTTAATAAGATCCCCAGGTGATCCACAGGCATAAGAAAGATTGAGATGTACTATCTTAGAGGGACCTGCGGGCCTCTATGTGCACCTCTAGGTGCTTGATGGGGGAGATCTGGCTCAGCCTCTTTTCCTCCCTCTCCCTCAGCTACTACTATTGGGGTATGCTCTAAGCCTCTTGCTGCTGTGGGGAGCCCTTTGTCTAGTGGGCAGCCCTTTTGAGCAGAATGCCAGTACAGTTGCTCAAGCATAGATACCTTCTTCCTCAATGTCTCCTTGGCCTGTAGGAAATGTACTCATTCTTGCCTTGCCAAACTTTGGCACACAGGTATGTCCACTGCCACCCCTCTTCACTGTCATTTTGGGGTGGGCTGTTCCAGCATCCACCTTGTCCTACCTTGTTCTGTATTTCCAGGCTGGACGTAGGCACTAGTTTCTATGTTCACATAAGCCTCCACACTGTCCAGCACTCCCTCATCATGCTCTGATGTTTGCACTAGGGTGAGCCTGCAGGTTCTGCCCCTCAACAAGTATCCAGCTGGAGAAGGGGGGCCAGTCCATGTTGCTGCTTTTTTTCACCTCCTTTCCCCGCTTCTCCTCTTTCTCTTCTTCTTTTGCAACAGCTATTGAGATATAATTAATGTACCATACAGTTCACCCATTTAAAGTGTACAACTCAATGCCTTTGAATACATTCATGGATTTTTTGCAACATCACCACCATCAATTTTAGAACATTTTCATCAGCCTAAAAAGAAACCCTGTACCACTCAGCCATTATCCCCCCACCTTCCCCTCTACCCAGCCTTGGGAAACCGCTAATCCACTTTCTCTATTAATGGATTTGCCTATTCTAAACATTTCATATAAATGGAATCATATACTATGTGGTCATTCATGCCTGGCTTTTGTCACTTAACATAATGCTTTCAAGGTTCATCCATGTTGTAACATGTTTCAGAACTTCATTCCTTTCTGTGGCTGAAAAATACTCCATTATACGGATGGACCACATATTGTTCATCCATTCCTCAGGTGGTGGATGATTGGAGTTGTTTCCACTTTTGGCTATTATGAATAGTGCTGCTGTGAACATTTGTGAACAAGTTTTTGTGTGGACATATGTTTTCAATTATCTTGAGTATATACCTAGGAATGGAATTGCTAGGTCATGCTTTAACTCTTTGTTTAACCTTTTGATAAACTGCCAGACTGTTTTCCAAAGCAGCTGCCCCATTTTTCCATTCCCACCAGCAGCATGTGAGGGTTCCAGTTGCACATCCTCACCAACCCTTGTTATTGTCTGTCTTTTTGATTAAAGCCAGACCATGTGAAGTGATATCTCATTGTAGTTTTGCAGTCCACACTTTGTAGGAACTACTTGACCTTGCCTAAGGATGTGGAAGAGAAGGCACCCTCATCCCTTTTCCACGGGGAGGGGATGAAATGCCCCACTTATCACAGTGTGCTCCCATATGAGGATTGATTACCCCATGACTCCAGCACCTCCTTCCCCACTATTCAACTTATAGAGATTGGAGGAAATCGTGCCTCCCCTCCTCTCCTCTGCAAGGTGTGATGACTGACAGGAAGGGGGCCCATTCTGTGAAGTGCCTGGTCCTAATTGTTTGTGTCTGTCTTTAGAATGTGGAGCTACTCACTCCTTCTCTCTCCTCAGCATTAGGCCCAAAGTCCCACTCAACATTCTTTCCCATAAAAGAACAAATACAAACCTGTAAAACTATTATCACAACTACTTTAACCCCAAACAAATTGCGCTTTGACCAAAAAGGCTAGCTCCTTTTGGGGTAGGTTTTTCAGTTTATCCTCTGCTCCCACCAAATATGGATGGGATTAGCCTGACTGCTTGGGTCTGATGGTGTCACATCAGTGGGCAGGAGAGAGAATGCAGAAAGGTCAGAACACGCTTGGCTAAGAGGAATTGAAGCCAGAGATAAGTGAGGTAATCATAAGAGAGCCACAAGCTGCTATAAATGGATTTTCATCTTCTGACACAGAAAAAATGATAATCTGAGGGAATTTAGACAAATGCAGTTGAAATTGCTGAGCCACTGCTGGTAATTCTGAGGGACCGTGGGGAAGAGAAGAGCTCAAAGACTGGAAAGGGAAAGTGTCCCAATTTCCCAAAAACTCTAACCTCAAACTGGAAATGGAATTCACTCAAAATTCTAAAATGAATTATTAAATTGAGTGGTTTATGGGTACTTAGAAAGGGAAGAGGAGTTGGCTAGCTAATGGCTTGGAGCCACTAAGTCATACTGGGTGAGTCCCATTTCCACGTGAATAGAGTTAGTGCCCTGGCAGATTAGGGGCATGCTCCACAACTAGATTTTAGATAGGTTTGTCACAGCGTTTTTACAAAACTCCATTTCCTGCTAAGATGGAGAATTACAAATAGGATGAAAAACAGCAGGGGATGGTGTGTGTCTGGAGCTGGTTGAACTGTGTGTGTCTGGAGCTGGTTGAACAACCCTACTCAGAGAGTGCTGATTTAATGGTAACCTAGAAGAGCTCTGGTAGTAATAGTAATAATAATGATAATAGCAATGGCAATGATGACAGTAATAGTTCCAGTTACTTACTGAGCTCTTACTATCTTCCAGACATTGCCAGAAATGCTTTCCATGTATTAAGCTACTTGACCCTCACAATTATGTACTCCATGAGGTAGGAAAGACCCTGAAATATGCCCATTTGCAGCCAAGTACCTCACAATTATGTACTTCATGATGTAGGAACTGTGATTATGGCTGGGTCTGTAGATGTGGAAAGTGAGCAATTAAGTTATTTGTCTAAGGCCACACAGCCTTAGACAAGAGGTTCTGAAGATAAAAAAATCTGAAAAACCATACTTAGACCTCATATTGCAAAGATTTTTAGCTGAAAAGAAAGAGTGACAAAGAATCTTTGTCCAGAGCAGATGACTGTCTTGTTAAAATATTCTTTTTTTTTTTTTTTTTAACTTTCCGAAAATGAAGGATTCTAAATAATGGAGCTGGGATTTGAACCCAGTCCTGCAGAGGACATGTGTATATGTTGGAGCATACATTCAAGATCCGGCTATAGAAACCCAGGCTCCAGGAAGTGGTATTATGTTTCTTCCGTAGCAGCTTGCCTCTTTGGGGTTTTTTATTCAATAGGGGTTGGGGTGTGGGTGGGTAGGTAGATGATGCAGCCACTTCTGGCTCAGGCACCACAGTTTTTTTCCCATTTGCCCAGCACAGGTCGTTCTTGCCTTCAGTTGGAAGCCAAGCTGAGGTGGTGGGAAAAAACCCAGGCTGGGGAGTCAGAGCAAGCAGGTTAATGTGTGAACTTTCAGTGTCCTTCCTCTTCCAGGAGCCTCTTTTCTTAAAACTTACTCTGATTGTGGAATGAATGAAATGCTATGACCTCTATTTAAGGGATGTGAGGTGTTTGCCTGCGAATGGGCATATTTTGGGGTCTTTCTCTGAGTCCTTGGATTTCCTCCAGAAAGGTCCCATCACATTGGTGCCTGTGTGGGCACTAATTTTCCTCAGTCCTTTGTATTGGAGCTTCTCAGACTCTAAAGTGCACTGGAATACCCTGGGGATCTTGTTAAAATGCAGAATCTAATCCAGTAGGTCTGGGAAGGGGCCTGAAAAATCTGCATTTCTAACAAGCTCCTAGGGGATGTTGATACCTTTGGTCCATGGACCCACTTCAAGTAGTGAGGTTGCACATCACCCTTCAGAGCGCTAAACCTATCAGTAGCTCAAAAATGCTTAGTAACCTGTAAATTGATCCCGACAAGTCTCTTCTTTAGGAACATCAGTTGTTAGTTACGAGGCTATAGGAAGCACTGTAAAATATAAGGAGGACATGAATGGGTTTGGGGGAAAGGATACTTTATTTGCAATTTAAATCAAGATTTGATTAACCTTCTGACTTTCGTCATTTGAGAGTTCAAAGATGACTGAGCTCATTTGAAGAATCAAATTATCACTATTACCTAGATGGTCAGTATAGGGCTTAATTCTCATGATAAAAATGGAAAGATAAGCATGGCCGAAATTCACTACTTACATGATGAGTTAGTGGTAAGGAAAACCCAAATGATGGCATCAACTATTCTCAGTCTATATTTACTAAAAAATCCACAGCTCCCTTCTCCCCAATACCATCTTAATCAGCTTCATCTTGGGAAAGTTAAAAGACAGAAAGAATCTTTTATTAATCTTGTATCAAGACAGTCCTTTGCTCTGGACAAAGATTCTTTGTCATTCTTTCTTTCTAGCTACAAATCTTTGCAATATGAGTTCTAAGTGTGGTTTTTCAGGTTTTTTTCCTTAGAAGAGTTGTGACATTATCATTTTCTTCATTTTGTACGACAGTCTTCTTATCCCTTCTAAAATGAGCCAGTCTATCTCTCTGCCTCCCAAGAGCAAGAAAAATGGAATGGGCCCTGTAAACATTCTAAAGCCGGAGGAAACACACTGGAAATGAAGGTTTGCAAAGATTGATGGAGGAGAAAAGTGCACAGAGACAATACAAAGTACAAATTCATTCTCCATTTTGAGATTTTTTTTAAAGCAAAAGCATTTTATAGTGAGGGCAGGAGGCGGATTCATAGTATATAGCCACAGATGAAGTTTGAAACTCTCTTGTTGAGTTTTACTTTTTAAATTTATGAGTCATGTGTCAAGATGCTTGTTGACATATGTCTCAGTTTTCATCCATCTCACTGACTTGTGTTTACTATCAATGGCCTTAATGAGTTCACATTTGAATATTAATTATAACTGTAGGAAGTTAGCAACATACAAAAGCAGCAAAATGCTAGACCTGGATGCAATAGTACATCTCTGACAAGCTCTGTTATTTAATATCCCTTTTGCCTTATGAGACCAATTTCTGTTCTGGTGTCTCTACACCAGACCTTTCTGTAAAAGGTCAGTTCTGATGCTGGAAGGGAACATTTAATCAAAAATAGTATGTAAAAAGATAATGTAGCGATTACATCAAATAATAACCTTTATTCTCTCCGACATAAACCAACCATTACCAAGAATATTGAAATGCTAAGCTATTGTGTGTTGAGTCATATTTAGAGAATTATTGTTAGCTATAAAGTAGCTATTATGCAGAATATTACAATGCAAAAACATTATATTTAGAGAATTAGCATCATCCATAGGAAAACGTATTTTTTATATTATTAAAGTTAGCAAATGCTCTTGCTTCATTCAAGGCAATGCATCATTTAGTTATTATTCATACTGTTGGTAAAACTGTCAGTGAATTTTTAAATATATCCCATTTAGATTCAGTGGCATTATGTTGTATTTTAGAAGAAAAAGAGAAACATCAGTACTGTAAAAATTTGGTTTTTAATGATGAAAACCTCTCCTGTTGTTAATATAAAACCATGCAAAATTATTTGTATCGTCTACTTTTCAACAATTCATTAAGGAATATAGGATTAATAATCTAGAAGGTACACTAAAATTAAAGGAATAATCATGATTTTTAGTAAGAACTAATAGGTACCAGTGTTGTGTGTTGTCTTAGGCATTTTGGTATTTTGCAGGATGACAGTTGAGTGATTCATACTTTAATATGTTGTCAATTTCATGTAAAAGATAGTCTGTGGCAATACATCACCTCATGTTTCCTCCCTTGAGGTGATTGCTCCAAGACCCCTCCTGTCTCATCTTTTCCAATCAGCCATTCTTCCTTCATACATTCACATCTGATTCTTCCCCATCCAGGTCCAGTGGTCTGCTTGAATCTCTCATTAGCTGTAGTGGTTACCAGCATGCCCTTTCATGGTGGACTATTCTGGGTTCAAATCTCAGCTCTGCTACTTCTCTGATGTGTGCTTTATACCTGAGATAATAGTATCATTGTCAGGGTGGCTGTGTGAACCAGATGACACAGGTGTGTTGAGTGCTTGTGGGTGTGCAATATGCCTACATTCGGCCATACTATTTCCTCTCTTTTTCTTTACTTCATTTCTCCTCACTTGTCAGAGTCAAGAATATTGTCTCCCCATCTGGTACTGGCCCCATCTTCCAGTTCCTCTTGGTCTCACACCAGTTTCCATCAGCGGGTACAGTGTAATCAGAGCATTGGAATGCCTAGTTACAAACTCTTGTAATTAGGCCTATGGTAGGACATGTGGGTGGTTCCAGGGGCAGGGAGTTCCGGAAGCTGAATAGCGAGTTCTGTCAGGGAAGGGACTGGTATTATTTATCCCCAACACAATCCTAGTGCCTGGCACATAGCAGGTACTGAGTAAATGGTGGAATAAATCCACTGCTGCCTCCTGCCATCAGGGGTCCCAGCCTGGGTTGGAGGAGGAATAGGGGAGGGCATTACATTGTATAAACAAAGACTTCGAGGGGAATTTACCCCAGAACTCAAAACACGTTACTTGTGAATAATCTTGTGCTTTCATACCCATTATTTGATTTAATACAAGATTTTACTCCAGTCTACCTGCCACAGAGCCTTCAGTGTAATTATTCTTAATATGAGTCTTATCTTGGAACTTTCCTGCTTGAAATCTTGTAGAGCTGACCACTGACTTCAGGATAAAATTTAAACTTCACAGGGCATGCCTGGCCCTTCAAGATGTAATCTCTGCTCCCCTCTTCTTTGTCATCACCTGCCCTCTCTTCTGCTTAGATATACAGAATTCTCCAGACATAGAGAAACCCCTGCTAGTCTCACATTCACAAATGCATCCCTGCTTCTGTTCATGCTGCTGTCTCAGGCTAGAATACACCCTCATCTATCTACTTTATGGTTCCCATCCATCCTTAGGAATTCACTCAAGGATTACTTTCTCATGAAACCATTTGCTGGCTCTCTTAGACTGGATTTTCTCAGAAGCAAGCTCTCTGTGGGTAGATCATTAATAGTGGCCTCCGACAAATTACATCTCCCTGTGACCATGGCCCTTTGCAATATGACTTTAGCACTCTTCCCACCAAGAGGCGAAGTCTATTTCTCCAATCTTTGACTCTGGGCTGGCTGGCCTTGGGACTTCTTTGACCAATGGAATGTGGTGCAAATGACATTCTGGCCCTCCCAAACCTAATCATTAAGAGTTCTTGTAGCTTCTGCTATTGCTCTCACAACCCAAATGCCATGTAAAAAATCCAGGCTGTCTTGCTGGTGGGAGACGCCACGTAGAGAAAAGAGGATGTGGAAGAGCACAGAGGTTCTCCAGTCAACGACTTAGAGCCAAGGCCTCAGACCATGAGTGAGTCCATCTTGAATCCTCCAGCCCCAGTTAGGACAACCCAGATGATACCACTTGGAGCAGTGACAATCATCTGTTCTGGATTAAATATTTGTGTCCTCCTAAAATTCATATGCTAAAGTCCTAATTTTAGCATATGGTGGTAAAAAGGTGGGGCCTTTTGGAGGGAATTAGGTTATGAGGGTGGAACCCTCATGAATGAGATTAGTGCCGTTACAAGAAGGGGTCAGAGAGCTAGTTAGCTCTTTCCACCATGTTAGGACACAGCAAGAATACGGCTGTCTGTAAACCAGAAAGAGGGCCCTCACCAGGAACGCAGCCCTGCTAGCACCCTGACCTCAGACTTTCAACTTCCGGAACTGCAAGAAATAAATATTTGTCGTTTAAGCCATCCAGTCTGTGGTAATTTTTTATAGCAGTCTGAACTTGCCAAGATACCTTCCTTGCTGAGACCTACCCAAATTCCTGACCCCTAGAATCATGAAAAATAAATAACTGCTTTTTTGATTGAAAATATTTGTAATTCTGAAGAATTTCAAACATATGCAAAAGTAAAGTAGAAGGAACCTCCATGTACCCCCTCATCCAGCTTAACACATACTGACTCATGGCCATTCTTTTTCATTTTTATTTATTTATTTTTTTGAGATGGAGTCTCACTCTGTCACCCAGGCTGGAGTGCAGTGGCGCCATCTCGGCTCACTGCAAGCTCCACCTCCCGGGTTCGCGCCATTCTCCTGCCTCAGCCTCCCGAGTAGTTGGGACTACAGGCGCCTGCCACCACGCCCGGCTAATTTTTTATATTTTTAGTAGAGATGGGGTTTCACTGTGTTAGCCAAGATGGTCTCCATCTCCTGACCTCGTGATCCACCCACCTCGGCCTCCCAAAGTGCTGGGATTACAGGCGTGAGCCACCACGCCCGGCTGGCCATTCTTATTTCATATATACCTCCACTCACTCCTGCCTCTCCTATAATATCTTGAATGGCTATTGTTTTGAGCCACTAGATTTGGGGTGATTTGTTACTCAGCAATAGATAACCACAACATGCTGAGACAGAGATTTGAGTGCGAGTGGCTTATTAGGGAGGGGATCCCAGGAAGTATTGGCTGGGAAGGGGGGAAATGAGACAATACAGGGTGTGTTTAATAAGCAGGCTATTACTGTGGACAACTGGGGTTCAATCCTGCTGGGGACCTGTGGGAGATTACATATACCTGGCCTCAAAATTGTCCCTCCCATGGGATGAGGAAGCTGGGTTATAAATCCACCAACTCCTACTTGTCTTGGTTGCAGGCTGTAGCTAGGAGCGTTAGCTCCCTGGCTTTTCTGGTGCATGTGCAGGCTCAGATAATGAATCGGAGGTGCTCGCAGTAAGAAATGGCCAAGAAGGTTGAAATCTGAGGGGATATGGGGAGATAATTAAATTTTCTGAAGGGACGGTATCTATACTGGTTAACACCCAGTGAGGTGCCCTTTTTCTGGGCTCCTCCTTTGTTTGCTAATTATGACACCCCTGCTGATCTCTGTTATAATATTTGTTATACCAACTGTATTCACTCATCTTCCCTACTGTGTTCTCCAGACTGTGAGATCTTCTGCAACAGGGGCTGTGTTTTATTAATTTCCGATCCACTAGACCTCAGCATAATACATGGCACAAATCACATGGTAACCAATATTACTGAATGTATATTTATTTTTCCTCATAGCAACCTTGTGATATAGGCAGGTAAAGCCAGCTGCAGACCCATGATGCCTTATCCATAATTCCAACACTAAAAATATTCCAAAGAACAAGATTTTTTTCGTGAAATGTGTGCCCAAAATCACCTGGTGACAAAACCTACCCCGGGCTGTTGTTAGGTTTATTTTTGGCTCACATAGTGTGAATATTCATGTTTGTGACAGAAACATTGGGGTGTTTGATTATTGGGTGCTGCCCAGACCCCATTAGGAGTATGTGAAGAACATGGCATTTATGCCATATTACCTTTCTAAAATCTAAGAAATTAAAAATTCTGAAGCAGGCCTTGTTGCAAGGCCCTCTTGCTATTTCCATTTTACAAGGGCAGAAACTTGTTCAAGATAATGGTTAGAACTACTGTAAGAGCCCAGGTTTTTCTGACTCCTGGGACAATGCTCATTTCATTCTACTATCCTGGAAGTGGTAGGAAAATGGATGGATGAAATAAGGTTTCCTCTCTATTAGCCATCGAATCAATATCAGAGGCCTAATTCTGAATAGTTGGAAATGATACTTTAACATGGTAGCTAGCAAGAAGCCCAGGCTATAGCCCTGTCTCTGAGAACCGTTCATTCTCTCCAACATCAATCCCTGCCGATGGGTGGTTCTAGCCTTCATGTTACTACTATGTGACCACCTCCTTGGCCACAGAACCAGGAACAGGTCAATCCAAGTGTCTCTTGGGGATCTGAATTCAGACACAGAGACTTTAGCTGCTCAGTGTTGGGACTTGAAGCTGGGAGGTCATGTAAGCTGCATCTGGAGTGACCATTCTTATCACATGCTCCATAAGGCAGAGACAGCCAGCCCCTAGAGAGGGATTGGGAGCAGCATTAGCACAGAAGAAAGCAAAGTAAGAGCCCATGTGACCTCAGAGAGCAGCCCTGGAAAGAGCAGCCTTTAGACCTCTCAATTTCCTGTTTTAGGCTACTTTGAGGCCTGACTGTGCTTATTGCCATTGAGTTCTGAGACATAACCTTGTATCTCTTTTTCCTTGAGCTAATTTGAGTGTATTTCTGTTTTCTTACAACTAGAAATGCTAGAGCATTCTGGGCAGGCTAGAGGGAATTTGTTGGTAGTATGCCTTTTCCACCAGAGGCTGATTCCCCTACTCTACTCCCAGTGGGTTGGGCCTAGACTTGGGGGATAGAAAAAGGCATTTGAATTCTAGTATGTTTCGGAGCAGGGAGGTTTGTGCAATTGGAGCTCCTGTGTTTCCCTCTAAATTGGCTTTAGGATAGGAAGTGAGGAGAGAACTATCTTCTTAAAAAGATACCCAGGCAGTAATTGGTAGTCTAGTACTTGAACAAACAATAAGAGGTTTGTTTTAGGGCATTTTTTTAAAATTTTTAATTTTTGTGGGTACTTAGTAGGTGTATTTATGAGGTAACATGAGATACCTTGATACAGGCATGGAATAAGCAATAATCGCATCATGAAAAATGGGGTATCCATCCTCTCAAGCATTCATCCCTTGTGTTACAAACAATCCAATTATACTCTTTTAGTTATTTAAAAATGTACAGTTAAATTATTATTGACTATAGTCACCCTGTTATATTATCAAATGTTAGGTCTTATGGGAGGGGCAAGGGGTGCAATGATATGGTTTGGCTGTGTCCCCACCCAAATCTCAATTTAAATTGTATCTCCCAGTATTCCCATGTGTTGTGGGAGCAACCCAGTGGGAAGTAATTGAATCATGGGGGCTGGTCTTTCCCATGCTATTCTTGTGATAGTGAATAAGTCTCACGAGATCTAATGGGCTTATCAGGGGTTTCCGCTTTTGCTTCTTCCTTATTTTCTCTTGCTGCCACCATGTAAGCAGTGCCTCTCACCTCCTGCCGTGATTCTGAGGCCTTCCCAGCCATGTGGAACTGTAAGTCAAATTAAACCTCTTTTTCTTCCCAGTCTCAGATATGTCTTTATCAGCAGCAGGAAAACAGAGTAATACACCAATATCGTGGGGATTATTGAGCATCAAACTGCTGTGAGCAATTGGGGCTCCTGGAGAACAGTAGGAGACAATATAGAATATGCTTCATAGTCTACCAAAGAGGTAAGGGAGTTGGGGAATTTATCTACCAACTTCCATCAGCAATTGGTTGAGGGCTATTTCTGTCTGTGTTAAGGGGAGGAGGTGTTAGTTATCTACACACAGGCTGAGAGGGCTCCAGTAGTCAGAGAAAGCCCCAGGCAGACAGTCACAGGTGCCTTATAGTTGAAAATTATTGAATCAGGATGTATATGAATGGCATATTCCAAGGGGATATAGGCAAGGCTCTGATAGCCTCGGCTGTATACTTATACATGATGGTCAGAAATGAGACAAGTAGAACCAAGAGAACATCAGTCTCAAAGACAGCAGAGCCAAGATTATTTGCCAAGTTCAGGCAAATAATCAGGAACCACAAGGATGTTTCCTTATAAAAGATCATGGCCAAGCAAGCAGGGGAATAATTGTCAGAGCACTGGGTTAGGTGACAGGAGATCTGGGCCTGAGTCCCTTCTGTGTCACCTTCTATCTGCATGCCCCTGGCCAAATTACTGGGCCCCTCTATAGCTCAGGTTCCTCACAAGTAAAGTGGAAATAACATCTGCTTTACCTGCTTACAGATTGTAGAGAAGAACAGATGGAATAATTTATAGGAAGTTCTTGGCTCTTGTGTTAACACCATAGAATTGTCAAAAAGAATTTGATGATAAGGAACAAATTAGGAAGAAGTTTAACTCTAAAATAATTTTTCTGTGTCCAGTTTCAGATTACTCACGTGAAGGCAAATACCAATGTTAGGTGACCAGCTGAGTTTGACCATTTCACATCTGACTAAGATAGAGAGTTTAGTCGGTAGACAAGATCTAGGAGCTGCTTCTGGCAGCAAAGTGCTGATCTTTAGCACTATCACTGAGACCAGCAAATCTCATTGCGTACAACACCATTTGACAGGTGACAGTAGTCAGCTGGAAGAAAGGTGCTGGGCTGAAGTGAAAAATGAGGATTTTGGATTTTTGAAAATGAGGACTTGAACTTTAAAGGGAGTGAATGCAATCCAAACACTAATTTTTTTCACTTAAATTCTCCAAATTAATTACCCTGATTATATTTGTTAAACAAGCTGTTAGCTAGATATGCACTTTTCCAGGAAGCATAGGTCAGACTTTTTGTTGCCAGAAGAGAGATGAGGGTAGGGCTAATCAGTCATACTTCCACATAAAATAATCCTTGAAATGGCTCTTGCTGAGTGTAATTGCTCCTGGTGCGAGTGTGAACTGTCGCAAAGGGAAAATAATAGAGTTGTCTCTGTATCTTGAGGATGGCGGCCATTTTCACCAGGATGTCTAATGTTCTTTGCTTTGTGGGATCTTGATAATAGTATAATTTTCAGAAAACACTATTTAATGGAAGGCCTTTTGTGAAGGTTTTGTAAAATGTAAAGGCTTGGCTTGCTGGTTCAGCCGATACACTGAAATTTTCCAAATGTAGTGCAACGTAATACTATTAAGAAAACCAGTGAATGAACTAATAAGGGAGGATGTTGCCTGTGATAACAAAGAGAATGCAATAACACAGTTTTATTAGAGTTAAGTAAGACAAAAATATACTGGGTCCATCTGGGAAGCCCCTAATTCTGGGAACAAGAAGGACATAGCTAGTATTTTGCAAATAATCTCTTTAAACAGAATTTTCCCCCACTTTAGCATATTTTTCTCCCACCTTATGTAAGTCTTTCATACCTCACTTTCTATTTGTCCATTATTATTTTTTCCATTACTTACTAATTTCCCCCATTAAATTGCTGATTGTCGAATAATCATTGACATTTGGCGTACTTTCAAAGAGACAAGAAGAAGGTGCTGGAGTTTGCCAAATGATGATGCACAAACTCATTGTAATCAAAAGCCAGCATTCCAGGCATCTATGCTGAGTTTATGAGCGATATGGGCTTCCAAACAACACGATTTTATTTGGCTGAAAACCAGCTTTTTCTGTTCTTTAGCACTGCCTATACTCCTCCCAGAGAACAGAGAAACAAATCTGTGTTGATTTATACAGATTTCCCAAGTTCCTGTCAACCAAATCTAGCTTATTTTAAGCCCCTTCCTCTTCTACTTTTACAGGTGGGTACCTATAGGAATGCTTGGGTTTAGCAAACCCACTTAGAGCCTCTCCTTATGGCCCTTCTATAAATATGTGGAAGGACCTCTATGACACCCCTTCATTTCTGTTAGCTTAGTCATTGCCTTCCATCACCAGAGTAGTTTGCTTGGGTTTTTTTCCCCCCTTCACATTAAATAACTTATCCTTCCTCCAAAGATCTTAGTTACCTGCTCCTTTTTATTTCTGGGGCTTCTCTCTGAAGATGCATCAACTTCTTCAGAACCCACTTATTAATTTATTTGGCTAGAAAATATAATCAAGGGTTTAGGAGAAAACAATGACTGTGGATGCAATGAGAATATTGTGTGCCTCTCTGACTGCCCTCTCTAGAGGTTTGACATTGTTGGAGTTTGCAGTTACTAAAACAAACTCCGCGAGGCCTTGTTCCTTCATCTGTTTTTCCTCTGCGTTTGTCTCTAGTCTGATCTATTGCTACAGTCCCCTTTTGCTCTCTATTTGCCAGCTTACTGAACTATCTTTAGTGTCCTAAATTTGCCATAGCCTTTGTTTTAATTCTGTTGTGAACAGTAGAACCCACTTGTACCAGTTAGGGTAATGTTAGCTGCTGTAACAGGTAAATCCCAACACCTGCATGGCTTTAACACAATAGAAACCCTTATATCACTCCCATGAAGCCTGTCTTAGTTCATTTGTGCTGCTATAACAGAATACCTGAGACCAGGTAGTTGATAAACAACACAAATTATTTTCTCACAGATCTGGAGGCTGGGATGTCCAAGATCAAGGTGCCAGCATCTGACAAGGACCTCCTTGCTGTGTCTTCACATGGCAGAAAGCAGAAGGACAAAAGGGGATTAATGTTGTGTCCTCACATGGCAGAAGAGCAGAAGAGAGTGAACCCACTCCCGATATCCCTTTTTATAATGGCATTAATCTATTCATGAGGAAGACAGAGCCCTCATGATTTAGACATCTCCCAAAAGGCCCCACCTCCTAATACTGTTGCATTGGGGATTAAGTTTCCAATACGTGAATTTTTGGGGACACGTTCAGACCATAGCAAAGCTCAAAATGGGTGTTCTTGATTCATAGGTGGCCTTCCAAGTGGTCATTCAGGACCCAGGTTCCTTCTGTCCTATGGCTTTGTGCCTCAGCATTCTCTACATTCAGCTGGAAAAGGTGAAAGAGGCTGTAGGATAATGCCTGAGAGGCTTTAACGGGCTGGACCTGAAAGTATTGCATCACTTCCTCTCATGTTCATTGCCCAAAATCAAATATGTGGCAATAGCCAACTGCAAGGGAGGCTGGGAAAAGTAATCCTGCTTTCTGCCAGGAAGAAGAGATTTGGTGAGTCACTAGTCAGGCTCTACCCTACCACTCTAGCTAGTTTAGGCCCATAATAATTTATTACAAAGCATTCGGGCTGGGTATGGTGGCTCACGCCTGTAATCCCAGCACCTTTGGGAGGCCAAGGCGGGCAGATCACCTGAGGTCAGGAGTTCAAGACCAATCTGGCCAACGTGGCAAAACCCTGTCTCTACTAGAAATACAAAAATTAGCTGGTTGTGGTGGCACACGCCTGTAGTCTCAGCTACTCAGGAGGCTGAAGCAGGAGAATCTGCTTGAACCCAGGAGGCAGAGGTTGAAGTGAGCCGAGATTGTGCCACTGCACTCCAGCCTAGGTGACAGAGCAAGACTCAAACAACAACAATCAAATAATTTAGTGTTTCAGGAAACACTGGGAGGGTCAGATAATCTGACTTGGAGGCTATATAGCCAGGAACAACACCTTAGTTACACCACTTGTATGCTCCAGTCGAGGTCTTGCTGGGTACTATTACCACACAGCCTCATATCATGGCCGAACTGCATGGAATGCTATGGCCAGTGCTGCTCAATGCCTTTTTGTCACATCTGCCACACTCAACCTGAACAATGATTCTATGTAATGCCTACTTTCTCACCCAGCTGTCTTCTGAATCAAAGTTGCAGGTGGGTGCATCTAACTGGCTGAGCTTAGGAAAAACACTTGTGCCCAAGCTCTGAGGGAGGCTGGGAAAATATGTGGGTTTCCACCTCTGGGATGTGGGAACCTAATGTGGGAAATCCCCAAATATAAGAGAGTTGTTTAAAAGATGCTGGACAGAACAAATGTCCACTATGGTCTTAATTTGGGTTCCCTCGAAAGCAGGCCCTAAAACAAAGGTTTGGTAGCTTATTTGAGAGATGATCCCAGGAAGTAGGGATGAAGGAGTTGTGTGAGTGAGATAGGGAAGCAAGAATAACCAATCAAATGTACTTTATTGAGCTAGTTGTCGTGGTGGCCAACTGGGGCTCAATGTGTAGAATACACGTTAGAAATGTCTCCCCATTGTTGGGGGACACAGGAGCCCATTATCTATTTGTTGAGAGTTTTCTCTGGGACAATAACTTCATCCCCCACCCCAAGTGTGCTTCTGGACTGCTCTGCATGAGGAAACAACCTTGGAAAAGCTTTAGTAAAAGTCCTGAGGCAAAAAAAGAAAAACTGAAAGACATGGAAGATCATGAGGTGGGACACTAGGATGCTTGTAGTCTGCATGGTAACTGTCCACACAGCTGCAATGGAAATCAGAGGTGGGCTGAGGGGACCCACCTCCTTTCAGTTAATTCTATATATCATTAGTTGATGAAAGTGCTGCTGTAGTCATACTATCCTTCTGTTCAAAAACTTGCAAAGCTCATGCCTGACATTCAAAGTCCTCTTAGGCCTGGCCCCACAGACCTTTCTAGCCTTCTCTCCTGTGGCCAGTATATGAAAGTATAGCACGGTGCTCCTAGAATTTGATGATATTTCTGAAGCAACTCAGAAAAGCAGAAGTGTTGCTGAAATCTGATCAAAAGGCTGGTGTCAAATAAGGACATCTGGTTTTTGGAGGGTGACAACCGAGTCTGCAGATGCTGCCCCAGGAGAGGGAACTTTCCTATTCCCTCTTCTTCCACTTCCTGTTGCAACCAATAATGGCTCTTCCTACCGTTAAAAAAAAGGGTATCTGCCATGGATACATGAATTTAGTACACTTCAATGAGACCACCCAGAGGAGACCATCCCACACACTCTCTTTCTCTGGAAGAATAAACTGAACTCTGGATGACTAAAGTGGGAAAATATTTCACAAAAAGATTTTGGGTAGCTCATAATGTTGCCAGGATGGCTGGAACCTAGCTCAGATATTAGCTGATATGGCCAAAACTTTGCTAAAAATCACATCTCAATGTGACACTCCCGCTTCCAGTGAACACTGGATGCCACAGGTTGTGTCACCACACCAGTGGAGTTGGACAGTGGATGCTATCCCTTCTGCCCTGGAATCCTGATGTGGCTCCCATTGCTGTCAATGCTGTTGCCACCATCATCAAGATGGATTCTCCACCGTCCCTGCTTTTATATTTTGTCAGCTCCCAACTTTAGTCTGGGAGGAGTGTGTGCAATTGTTGGAGTAATATCAGACTGGCAAGGAATGTGAAATAGTAAGTATAGTAAGACGTTATCCACCTTCAGGCATCTTTTTCCCGTGGCCAAACTTCTTGCTTTCAAAAAAATAAATGCACAACTTGGTCTGCATACTACCAGATGATCTCTAAGGTCCTCTTTGCCTCTGAGAGTCTGTGATTTGCTCATTTTCTATGGCTAACTACATTTTCAGTGTGGGATTTATTCTGCAGGGGCAAGGCTATTACAAAAAATATGGACATGTTTCTTGGCTCATTTACTTCTCAATTTTATGCTACCAATTTTTGTTTCAAACTAGAATGGAAGGGCAGAATCCACATTTCTTCAGAGCAGCAGACTGCATTAACTTAATGTCTTTGTATTTTGAGACAGCCAAAGGGCTGTGTCAAAGCTATTTAGTTGTTTTTACTCCCATAATTATGCTGGTCTTAGAAAGGTGGGTGTGATTTCTCAGGCACTCTATTACAGTTGGGAATACGAAGCTGCCTTTCATAATTGCTAAAAGCACCTCAGTGCATCTGCAGTACAATAATACTAATCCTAGCCTGACATAAATGCTAGTTTTATGGCTGCACACGCAGTAAAAAGTATATTTTAGTCTGAAGAAAATGCCAGTGTTCAGGTAGTTTTGACCTTATTTTGTCTGTTGGTCTGTAATAATCATGTTTAATTTTGACACATTTAGTTAGACATATGAAACCCTAAATGCTTTGTTATGGTAAAAGAACTTGGAGCTGAACTAAAATTTCAGTAATTTGTTGAAGAATTGTGTAATCTACTGGGGTAAATGTAGTCCTGTACACATTGTCACTTAATTATATCAAAATGTAAAAATTATTGGTCATATTTCTATTAGGTCTTAAGTGGAAGATAAAGTAATAGAATTGTGAAACCTTGGATTTGGTGAGAATCGTTAATATTCATTTTGTCCTGTGTTTCATTGAATTATTTTTAGGTATTCTGTGGGGAAAAAAAAAAAAAAGGGTGGCTCTGAGGTCAAAGAAGTATAAGGAATGCTGCATTCTATACCTCTTGTGTGGAGATTCCTAAGTATGTTAATACTTTCAAGGCACCTAGAAGTCCTACAGTAAAGAAACCTGTTTACTTTTGTAGCATGCTTCTTAAATTTGACCACAAAACTTGTCTTTTGTTTTTTTATTTATTTTTTACAAAAACCTGTTGACATATGAGATAATCGAAGGTTCCATTCAGTTTGGAAAACACATCTCTCATAACCTCCTATCCCATTCATAACATCCTTGCCAGACATTTGGTCATCCAGACTTTGTTTGATGGTTACCTTGGCAAATTCAAAAACAGCATTAAAAAAATAGACCGTGGTACTGAGATGAGCAACACACCGACTCTCATCATTTCATTGGCACCTTCAAAAAGCGAACTCACCTAAACTATTAAGTTACAAAAGAATAACTTGAAGAGTTAAAACAAAGTTAGCAGTTTATCAATGTAACTTTCATCAAACTATCTTCCAGTCAAACCTTAGACTGTCTAGAGGAATTCTTAATTATTGAGTGCTGTCCTCAAAATGTTGTCTCATATTCTTTGGTTTTAATTTTACTTTCTTTTGGTATTACTACTGCATTGTACTTAGTTACAGTTGCTACATATCACTAATGTGCTATAATTTTGTGGTTCCAGTGCCAAAATAGAAACTTTCCATATGAATTGAGAGGTATTTTCACAGATGTGTAGCCGTAGCATGATGCTTGCCATCCCTTCTCAAATTCGAGAATGGAACGTATGGTGCTATTGTATTGTTTTTGCTTTGGAGTCAATCTCTCTCCTCAGCTCTGGGATATGACTCTGGCCTGGACAGTCAATGCAGTCCTTTCCCTTGACCACAATGATTGATTCAGGGGTGAGCACATGACCCAAGGTAAGCCAGTGAAACTCATTTCTGGAACTCTGCATTAGGAGCCAATTCTCCATTGGTCTCTAGCGTTACTGCATGCCTTCCAACTGAGGCATGGAATGCTCTTTGTTGAAGATTATCTTTTCAAGGAGGTTCATGTATCAACAACCTTGAAAGATTGTGGTACTATCTCCCTCCAGGCCAAAAAGACAGGTATGCTTACTGTCCAGTGTAATGAAGATAATTTCTCTCTCTAGATCAAGGAGCAGGCACGTTTTCTGCCCATTATTAAAGTGTCAGGTTCATTGAACTTAAAGCTCCTCTCCTGTAATGCAATCTGTTGCATGTAGAGGTGTCACCTGGCTCTCTGTATATTGCCCTGTGGGAATTGGATCTTGGGGAACCAGCACAATACTTGTTAGCAGATACTCTAGCTACTGCTATTATTGTAAGAAACTGTCCTTCATTTCTGACCTAGGAGTCTCATATCTTCACGTAGCATTCACAAAACATGCACAAATGTAAAATCCCAGATCCTTCACAGTTCTTGACACTTTGGTTGTAACTCTTAGTCGTTTTTCTGCTGAAGTTTCTGAGGAGATAGGGGTGTAAACTTGAACCTGCCAACAGTCATCTTGTCACCACAAGAGAAGAGCTTGTCTGCCTTGGAATGAAACCAATACAAAGGAAAGAAAAGGATAGACACAGGGAGTGGGAATGAGGTGGGGGTGGGAGAATGACTGTCACAGCTGCCTCTTGTTAACTACCTAGTATGTACCAGGCAGTGTTAGGCACCGTTTGTACTTTTGTCATCCAATTCTTCTGCAACCTTAACAAGTTGGTATTTTATCCCCATTTTACAGAAAAGGCAGCTGAGTATCAACATTTAGGCTCTTCTTAAATGTGGGCAGTAAAGAGAAAGAAATACAAATACCATTCTCTTTCCTTTGTATTTAGCTCTTTCCTATTAAGGCCTAAATAGAAAATATTAAACAATACAAACATAAAATAATTTTACAGTATTAAAATTTATGAAGGCATAATTTATATACAATAGAAAGCACAGATCTCTAGTGTAGTTTGATGAGTTTTGACAAGTGTGTATACCGTTAACCACCCCATCAACATCTGGAAGTTGTTAACATACTAAAATATTAAACAGTGTAAACATGAAATAATTTTCCAATAATTATTTTTAAATACACTGAAGAGTAACTTCAAAAGAAAAACAAAGTAGGCTCAAATGGTACATTTTTTTTTCTTATAGTAAACTGCAAGTATCACACACCCCACTTAAACCTATGCTTTCCCCACCCCTTAGGCTTAGAAGTGCAAAGACCTTAGACAATTTCTTTACCTTTGTGGGCCTCACTTGCCTTGTCTATAAAATGAAGATTCATAAGAGTACCCACATCACAGGCTTGTGGTGATTAAATGAGTCACTACATCTAAAGTGTTTAGAACAGTACCTTGCACACAGCAAGGCTTCGATACATGGCAGGTATTACTGCTAATGCTGCTGCTGGTTTTACTTGAGGGGATGAGAGTGGGCGAAGTGAGGAAGGAGGGAAGAAGAAGCATAGCTAAGCCTTCAGAGACTATCTCACCCTTCCCAGCTTCCTTTTGTCCCTTTTAAAATTCTCATTCCAAAGAGAAAAATGGACAGAAAAGAATATAATTTTTTCCAAGCTTTTGATAATTTCCCTCAGATCAGCAGCCTAGGTTCCAGGTCCTAGATTTCACTTTATTGTTCTTCATAACTTTGGTATGCTCTTCAATTTCATTATCTTTTCAGATACCAACTATTTTAAAAAAAGGAGACCTTACCTCTTCTCTGTTCCTGATTTCTATACCATTCTAACTCTTCAGCAAAAAAGTACATCTCACTAAGCTTAAACAACTTGAAACAGATACTTCTTTAGACCTGCTTTAAAAAAAAATTGACCTCTAAAATATACAAGTGCATATTTTCTCACTTAATTCATTTCTAAATAGTTTATTTTGATACCAATCTTATTAGCAGCCACTGATTCGAATGTGACCCTTGCTCACCCTAGTCTTGTCTTGGTATCACACCCCTTGGGCTTGACTTCTTTCCCTTCCTCAGCTTTGGACTTTTTTCGGTTCTCTAAGGTGCAGAGGGCAGGGGCAGGTCTGGGGAGAGCTGGTAGAGGGACATTTCTGCTGTTCACTCTCATTGCCTGCTGTTCCGTTTCCTGAAAAGATGCTCGGTTTTGCTCTTTTAAAAGTGTGACAATAGAGCTCTTATTCTCCTATTGATGCCAGTTTCATTCTACAAGGGATTTGAGATGACTGCTTCCTTAATGCTGCTGCAGGCAAGCTGAGAACAATGGAACTCGGGGCTGGGACTAGTATTTCTTATCTAGTGATGGGCATATGTCAAAAATAAGAATGAAAACAAAAATGGCCAATGGTATCATTAATACTAACAACATTGCTTGGCAGTGCTGACAGTTTTTCATCTCAGGCTCCCTTTTATACTCTTAAAAATAATCAAGGGTCCCAAAGAGCTATTGTTTTTTGTGTTATATAACTATGAAAATAGTTCTGACCTTGCAGACCCCCTGAAAGGGTTTTGGGGACACTCATGGATCCCTGAACTCCACTTTGAGAACTGTGGACATAGATGAATTTATTTTTAAAGTGAATTCAAGCAGTTAAAAGTCATGGAGGATCTAAGGGATGATAAAGACAAAGCCAGATTCTGTATAATTAAGGAGGAAATTAGTTTTTTTCTTTCTAGGTGACTCTGAGAAATAAGATTTTGAGTAAGTCAAGTATAGGGAAAACTAGGCCAGTCCTGTCCATTGCAGAACTTTCTGTAATGGTGGAAATGTTTATATTTGCACTGTCCAATACTGTAGCCACTAGCCACATGTGGCTATTAAGCACTTGAAATGTGGAAAATGAGATTAAGGAATAAAATTTTTAATGTTATTATTTAGTTGATTTAAATTTAAACTGACATAGACACATGCGGCCAATGGCTACCATATTGGGTGACAGAGTTCTAGACACAGGAACTGCCTGAAGGAAGCCACTCTGTCAAAGGAGCAAGAAATCTTCCCATTGGAGACACCCTATGTAGAACGAAGCCTCCATTCCCACGTGACCCCAAGGACAGGGTCTAGGAGATAAAATTGAGGTTACAGATGGCTTTTCTGGGTGGCTGCCACCACTCTCTATTTTATGAAGGAGTTGGTAATTGTTGGAATCAAATGGTCATTTCTTATTGATGATTGTTACACAATACTGTAATTTCTCAAGGTGTGTAGTACTGCCATAATTGCATGCATAATGTCATTTATGATGATTTGACTCTGTCAGGGACACCAAGATCAAGGAATCCAGAAGGTGGTTATTCCCATTCTCAAGGTAGTGGTCTTGGTCTGTATTGGGATGAGGCATGTCTCCTGCCTCACCCTACTCCCAACATTGGTTTTGGTGAGATGTGTAAGGGAGAAAAAGAAGTAGTATATGTGATAGCCCTGGTACAATTTCTTGAACAAACTAGGGGCTCAATAAATGTTAGTTTCATTGTTTCTTGGGGACAAGGAGCCTGGAAAGCAGGAGGTGGAGATGAAGTTAGTGAACTGACTGCTGCGGAAGTTATTGGGCTGTGAAAGGCCCAAACCTGAGGTCCTCATTCTGGATACCAAGCTGGGGTGCTCCCAGGACAAGGAGTTATGCATTACTCTAGGGCATGTGCCTGTGAATGGGGCCTCAGTTTCCTCATCTATAAAGTAGAAGGCTTGTAGGAAATCAGTGACCCATCCTCACCCAGTTCTGAGAGCAGCTTCTCTGTACCACAGTGCTACTGTGCCATGAAAACTATCGAACTAGGTGATCTCTATAACTTATTCTAGAAAAGAATAAAGATAGTACATGGATTGTTGGCTAGGAACCTCAGCAGTTCCTTCACTGTTTGAACACATGTCAAGCCCTCTGTGTGGTACTTACAGACAATTAAAATGAGTTGGACAATTACCCTATGGTTTTAATTGGTATAGTCAGCCAATAAGGGTAATTCATAAAAAGTCTTGCTTTTTCTTTCTTTTTTTTTTTTTTTTGAGACGGAGTCTCGCTCTGTCACCCAGGCTGGAGTGCAGTGGCCGGATCTCAGCTCACTGCAAGCTCCGCCTCCCGGGTTTATGCCATTCTCTTGCCTCAGCCTCCTGAGTAGCTGGGACTACAGGCGCCCGCCACCTCGCCCAGCTAGTTTTTTGTATTTTTTTTTAGTAGAGACGGGGTTTCACCGTGTTAGCCAGGATGGTCTCGATCTCCTGACCTCGTGATCCGCCCGTCTCGGCCTCCCAAAGTGCTGGGATTACAGGCTTGAGCCACCGCGCCTGGCCGCTTTTTCTTTATCTATGTAATAATTGCCTCTAATCTAGGTCTGACAGAATAAGGACTTGCACTGGAGTGTTAGCAACAGGAACAGAGAGGAAGCAGTACATTGAGAAAGGAATTTGAAGGAAATTAAGAAGGTACTAAGATTGGCTACAGAGGTAAAGGAGAAGCAAGAGGCAAAGATGATGTAGGACAGTGGTTCTCAAAGTATGGTTGATCCCAGGACCAGCAGCATAGCATCATCTGGGAACTTGCTAGAAATGCAAATTATCGAGCCCCTCCATTTCTCTTCCCCTCCCCTCTTCCACTTACTGAATCAGCAACTCTGGGGCAGGTGCCCAGTGAATTGTCTTAAGAAGCTCTCCATGTGATTATGATATGCACTGAAGGTTGAGGACCCCTGGTGTAGTGGATGCTGCTGGTACCCTACCCAAATACCCTAGGCTATGCATCCATCCCCCAGCTGCTGTGAATACAGGTTGGCTGTTAACATGGTTTGGCTGCATCCCCACCCAAATCTTATCTTGAATTGTAGCTCCCACAATTCCCACGTGTTATGGGAGGGACCTTGTGGGAGATAATTGAATCATGGGGGCAGTTTCCCCATACTATTCTCATGGTAGTGAATACGCCTCATGAGATCTGATGGTTTAATAAGGGGAAACGGGAAACCCCTTTCTCTTGGCTCTCATTCTCTCTAGTCTGCTGCCATGTAAGATGTGCCTTTGGCCTTCCACCATGATTGTGAGGCCTCCCTAGCAATGTGGAACTGTGAGTCCATTAAACCTCTTTTTCCTTATAAATCACCCAGTCTCGAGTATGTCTTTATCAGCAGTATGAAAATGAACTAATACAGCTGTATTAGTCAAGGTTCTTTAGAGAAATAGAAATGTATTATAAGGAATTGGCTCATACAATTATGGAGGCTGAGAGGTCCCATGATCTGCCTTTTGTAGAGACCCAGGAAAGTCAGTGTGGTTTGAAGTCCTGACAGCCAGAGAGCCAATGGTGTAGACTTCAGTCTGAGTCTAAAGACCTGAGAACTGGGAGTGCTGAGGGCAGAAGACTGATATTTCAGTGCAAGCCAACAGGCAAAGAGTGAAATTAACCTTCCTCCACCCTTTTGTTCTATTCAGGCCCTCAATGGATTGGGTGATGGCCACCCACATTGGGGAGGGCCATCTGCTTACTCACTTTACCAGTCAAATACTAATTTCTTCTGGAAACACCCCCCACAGACACACCCAGAAATAATGTTTAACCAGATATCTGGGCATCCCTGGCCCCATCAAGTTGACACATAAACTTAACCATCATAGTTGCTAACCGTTCACAGCTGCCCCCATCTCAGGAGACTTGCCCTTTGCTGAACAGGAGCCACAGAATCTGAGAGGTTAAAGCCCACTGCCCCCTACTCTGGGGCCTAGAGTCTGATATTGGGGTATGTAAAGCTGGCCTTTTAGTCTTGAGGAGAGAGTTTGTGGTACTCCTAAGTCCCTGTGTGGTTCCGCCCAAGGCTGGACTTTACCTAAGACGGTATCCTTGCTTGATGCTTTCCCTGCTCTATTCTGCTTCCTCCACTCCATAACACCAGAACAGGTTTCTCCTGAGCGCATTCCTTCAGTCAGTTACAAGCATCCAAATCCCAGTCTCAGGCTCTGCTTCTAGGCAAAGCAGATGTCTCTAACGTCGGGGAAGCTAAACAAAGGCTCCCATGGATGGAATGAGTATGTAGAAAATACATGACTCATGATGGCTTGATCTGACCTGGAGTTTTTATTAAATTACTATTTTTTTTCAAATAGTAATACATTTACATGGTTCAAAAATCAAAAAGTAGAAAGTAAGATGTGGTGAAAAGACTCTCTCCTAACCCATTCCTCTATCATCTCCCCATTTACCTCCCTGCATAGGTCACTGCAGTTGTTAATTGCTAATATATCATTCCAGGGATTTCAAAAAATGCATAGACAAATAGATTCAGATTTATATTCTTTTGTCCATCCCCTTTACACAAATGATAGATTTTTATACCCCGTGTTCTGCAGCTTGCTTCCCCTTCCCTTTACATTATATTTTGGAGGACTTTCCACATATGTACATAGAGAACATTCTCATTTTTTTTTTTTTTTTTTTTTTAACAGCTGCACAGGATTCCAGTGTAGGGAAACACCATAGATTTTGTAACCGGTTCCCCCATTCGTGGCCATTTAGGTTATTGTCAATCTTTTGTTTCAATCCTACTTTTGAAAATTATTGGACCACATAAAGTTGCCTATATAAGTGTGATTTTCCACAGTGTGGATGCTTTACATCATTACTAGTCAGGTGTTCAAGGGGGACATGAACTCTTTCATAGGGGGCCATGTTGAAGTCTGAAGGTTGTATTATGTGGGAATCTCCCATTTAGGAAAGCCTGATGTCTGAAATGATGTGTGAAAAAAGCACGTAAGTTAGGAGGTGATAATTTTATTTTTAAAATGCTTTATTTAATAAACTTACCAAAGTGTTCTTTTAGATGAAGAATTTCTTGGTCTTAAAAACATGATTTAATGATACAAAAATCTAAATTACCTTCATCTTTGCAGGAATACATTATTGTATTTAAGCAAGCTGCTTCTATATTGTTTTATATTTATCACCTACTGTATATGGACTTTGTGAGGCCTGTTTAAGCCTCACAAAGGCTATTATTGCTTTTATTATTACTACTATTATTATTTTGAGACAGGGTCTCACTCTGTCACCTAGGCTGAAGTGCAGTGGTGTGATCATAGCTCACTGAAAGCATTAATATCAATATTGTGTTAAAATTGTGTTATAGTGAATGGTCATTGGTTAGGGTTTGGCAATATTATTGTTGAATAAACTTTCTTGGTCAAAATTGTACTTATTTTTATGAAATCCAATCTGGAATGATCCTTTGGGGTCTTGAAAGATGTAATTCACTTCTTAGAACCTGGCTTTGGAAAAATATTTTGGCTTGGCATAGTAGATATTTTGTTTTTAATCTGACAAAGCTTTTCAAC
Source organism: Macaca nemestrina (assembly GCF_043159975.1). Lineage (NCBI taxonomy): Eukaryota > Metazoa > Chordata > Mammalia > Primates > Cercopithecidae > Macaca > Macaca nemestrina. The sequence continues at coordinate 140,363,116 of NC_092145.1, read as the reverse complement.
TCTCTTTTCTAGTTTTCTTTTCAATTTGTTAGAATCCTTTAACTAAAAGAATAATGAGGTTTTTTTTTTCCAAGAAGGCAGGAGGTACTCTGAATACTTAAAAAATCCATTTCCTAGAAATGACAATTTTTGTTTTTCCTATTGCTGAGGATAGCCACATTAAATTAGAGATAGTCTTGTGGCATTATGAGCAGTTTTCTGAATTTTTCCTTCCCTTTTTGATAAGTCAGACCTGTAAAGCATAAATTATAATTTCAGATTCAAAATTTGTTGTTTTAGTTCACTTCAAGTAACACCTTGCTGTTAATTTCTATTCAAAGAGATTGCAAATTGTTTAGAATTGTTACCAGTACTGTTTCCACAGAGTAGGGAGGTTGTAAAATGTTAATTGAGCGGAAGAATTTGATCTTTACAGATTAGTGGGTCTTTGTTATCTCGGAAAGCGGGATTTTAAAAAAATCCTCAACCTTACATATTATCTCCTGAAAATGCCAAACAAAACTAGTAGTTGTTGCTGCTTTAGTATATGCAAGTAAACATTTGTTCAGGTAAGAAAGGAATGTGTTACCTAAGGCAAGGGAGAGACAGCTACCACTTGACGGGAGGAATTTTAACTGAAAGGGCACTTTCTAAATTTCCAGATGAGCCCACAGAAATGACAGACATTGAAGAGTCACAGACTTTTGTGAACAGAATTTTTGTGGCAAAACATGGAAAACAGAGAAAGCATGTCATGTTTTATCCATGTGCTCGGTTGTGCCAATATTGGCTGAATGTTGCACAACAGCCCGGTAGCTGCACTTACCGCAGCTGTCGTTTAAGGAATGTGGCAGATTTGCTAGACTTAAAAATTGTTCCAGCAAAAATTCCATTTTTACTTTAGGAATTCTACTTAGGAATTGGGGAAAAAGCTCAGAAAAATGCAGAGTTGGATGCTTGCTGCCGTTTACTTGTCCAGTCTCATCCATCTTCCCTGATGACGGGCTAGGGGCAGGCATAGCTGGGGTGGAGTCCCAACGGGCTGGACAGGGTTGGGGAGAGGGAGAAACTATCTTTTATCCAGGGTGGCATTGTGAGAAGCTGCTGGGCAAATAACATGAATCAACTTGGTTGGAGTTGGGGAGGAAGCCGCTCACCCCAAAACAAGGCAAAGTCCAGAAACAAGTGCCTTGAAAGGACTTCTGAAGCGGGGGGGGGGGGGTGGGGGGGGTGGGGGGTGGGGGGGGGGGAGGAAAGAAAAAGCCTGCAAGGATTTTGAATCCCGGTGCTTGCTTTATGCAGTTTCTCTGCAAGCTCTCATGGGTGTTGCTGCGTCTAAGTCTCCTTTCTCTCCCGTTCTTCCCAGCTCCCTTTCACCAGTTGACCTGGTGTGGAACTCTGAAAATCTAAGAGCTCACCCATCTGGAATGTTAAGAGGCAGCATCAGATAAAAGGGACTTGGATTACACGAGAGAAACAAGGCTGCTTTTTCCTTGTCATTTTTTCTTTCTATCTATTTGGGTTTTTAAAAATTGTTATAAAATATGCATAACATAAAATTTACCATTTACATGTTTGAGTGTTCAGTCCAGTGCACAAATACAGTTAAATACATTCCCACTCATGTGCACCCACCACTGTGCATCCATCTCCAGAGAGAGCTTTGTCACCTTTCCAAACAGAAACTCTGTACCCATTAAACACCAACTCCCACTTCCCCGCTTCCCCCAGGTTCTGGCAACCACTCTTCTGCTTTCTTCCCTTATGAACCTGACTGTCCTAGGTGCCTCATATACGCAGTTTCATCATTGCTGTGTGGGCATAAAAATCCCTCCTAGCACTATTTGCTATGCACTTGCTGACTGAGGGCTTGCATCTAAATGTAGACAGCACCGATGGGGGCAGATACGAGGGTGAGGGTGTCTGTATAGTTGAGCAAATGCTGAGCAGGAACACACAGCACGTTAACAATATGTACACCCACATGCATGCTGCCGGGAATGAGTGAAGAGGAAGCTGCCATGTTAGAGTGGAGTTTGGGCCGGAGAGTCTCTGTGTTTGTTACTCACTGGTAGACGGAGGAAGCTGAATTCTAAAAGCCGTTTAATGAAGGAATGGTGAGGGCTGGGCAAACATGATTAGTCACAGAGCTCCAGGCCTAGGTTATTTATTCTCTGGAGAAGCCCAGGGCTTGTGAGTGGGATGAATTGCTGACTGGCAAGCTGAGTAAATTTGACCAAGAGGCCTAAACTGAGGGGGAAACTGGTCTCTTTATGAGCTCTATTGACACTGAATAGAAATATGGGCTCCATTCCAATTTGTTTCCTAGCAAAATAAATACATAAATATCAAGAGAACTTCCTTGTTTTCAGAAAGAGGAAAGAGTTGAAGTTATTGTAAGTATAAAAGGCAAATGAAAAGGAGATGAGTGGTTTTGAGGATACGATAAAAATATCTCGGTAGGCAGTTACACGTAAGTGTAAGAGGATACTCTGAAATCTTTCCTGGCTGCAAGAGCGAGAGGAGTGGATTACAGCACCCAGAAAGGTTGTGGGTGTGATTATATTCGCGGGTATGCTGGACTTGGACACCGGACCAAGTAACAGCATAAACCTTTGAAACAGCATGTTTGTTTTTGCCAAAATAACAACACGCTCATCTCTCTTAAAATGTCAACATTGCGTTAAAGTCTAGATCCAAATATGCGTGGAAATATTTATTGAGTGAATGAGCGAACAATATATGTAATTTAGAACTATAAAGAGTTGCTGGTTTAAAGAAATCCTATACATTTTAAGATACTTAGACAAATGCCCTGCTCCTGACACTGTTTAGCTCTCACATCTTACCACTGCATTTGCTTTAATCAGGGATCTTAAGACTATCGTGTGGGCTCCTTCTTGGTAGGAGCTAAATTGTTACAACCAACATTTCACACTTTTCAAGCAGATAATAGTCTGTCCACAGGCAGTGTGTATCTGTTATTACGTATAATAAACCAAATATTGAAAAGTGAACTGATAGATCCTTTCACACTTTTAGTTTCTTGTAGCAGTTTTGATCTTTTATCTATTTAATATTTTCGTGTCCTGATAATACATGCTTATTGTAAAAAATTTAGGAAATATAACCTTAATGAAAATATGAAAATTACTAGTAGTCTACTGTCAGAGATGAATATTATATCATGATGTATTTTCTCTAATCTAATTATGTATACCTATAGATCCTTTTCATTTGATGTTTCTTCCTGCACCTTTTCTCAGCCATTCAAAAATTTTCAGACATGGTTATCATGATGGCTGCATCATTTCATCACATGGCCTGTACCACACTTTCTTGAAGTGTTCCCCAGGTGTCAGACATTTAGATTCTGTCAAGTTTTTGTTATCAGAAATGACTCTTGGATGAACATTCACTTATGACAATCTTTTTTTCCTCAGGCTGGAATCCCTAGGATTGGGCATGAACAGTTTTTAAAGTTCTTAGAACATTTTCTTACATTTCTTTTTCTCAAAGTTGTACCAATTACACTCTTGCCAAGTGGATATTAAGATGTCTGCTACCATTATCCTTAAAACAAAGTCAGCACAAGAATTTAAAAACAGGCTGGGCATGGTGGTGTGTGCCTGTAGTCCCAGCTACTCAGGAGGCTGAGGTGGAAGAGGAGGCTGCAGTGAGCCATGATCACATCACTGCATTCCAGACTGGGCAACAGAGTGAGGCTCCTGTCTCAAAAATAAATAAATAAATAAATAATTTAAAAACAAACTTTTTTACTTTGGCAGGTGTGAAATGATTATCTCAGACTGTTTGCATTTCTTTGATTGTTAATTAAGCTAAAAAATTCAGTATGTTAATTGGTTATTTGTGTTTCTCCTGAAAATTGTTCGTTCATGTCCTTTGCCCACTATTTTTCTATTTGTTTGTTTGCCTTTTTTATACTTGATAAGGATTTTTTGATACTAAAAATATAGCTCTTTGTCATTAGTAGTAACCAATAAAAAACCCAATAGGAAAAAAGATGTTTGCAATAACAATACAAACTATAAAGTTCCTGAAAAGATTATAAGGAGAAAATTTTCAAATTTTTTTGAAGAACCTGATAAATGGAAAGCTGGTTTCGTCTACACTTGGGAGACTTAATACTTTCTAGATGTCAGTTCCCCCTAGGGTAAATTATAAATTAAGTGTAATTAAAACGCAAAACATCTACAGGATTTTGGGGAAACTCAAAAGCAAATTGACTCTAAAGTTAATATGAAACAATGAGGTGCACAAAAATCTTTAACAATTTTGAAAAAGAGGAGCAAAAGGTGGCCGGATAGGGGAGTGAGACCCTTTCTACTCGATATCAAGACATAGTGCAAGATTATAGCAATTTGAAAAGATGGCATTCATACAGAAATAGAAAAACTGTTCTATGAACCAAGAATAGAGAGTCCCCTTAAAAGAGAGCCATTGATATATAACATGACTTGTTTCACAAATCAATTGGGAAAAGAACGACTATATTCAAAAAGTGGTGTTGGGACAATTGGCTATTCATATAGAAAAAAGTTAAAATGACGTCATATCTCAAAATAGATTCTGCTAGATTAAAGTTCTAAAGGTTAAAACAACAACAACAGCAACAAAACAACAACAACAGCAACAAAACAACAACAACAACAGCAGCAGCAGCGGCAATAACAAAACAAACAATCTTCTAAAAGAGAAGAATATATAGATCTTGATGACCTAGTAATATGCAGCTATTATGTCTTGCCTGGACACTGCAGTACCCTTCCAGTGAATCTCCCTGCCTTCTTTCATGCCTCCCTTCATCGCTTCTCTGCCCTGCGGAACACAGTGACTCTTCTACCTTGTAAGTAAGATAAGTTCTCTTTTCTGCCTCTTTACAGTGGCCCACAGATGTCCCCTGCCGTGCGTACCTCTCTCACTTTGTTTCCTACCACTTGGCCCTGCTCACTGACTTCCAGCCCCAGTGGCCTTCTTGTTGATTGCTCCTCAAACACTTGAGATATCTTTGCCATCTCAGAGCCTCTTCTTTGGCTTTTCTCTCTGTCTGTAATGCTCTTGTCCCTGATATGCGTATGGCTTATTCTCTTAATCCATCCAGGTCTCTGCTCAGAGTAGCATCCCCTGACCACCCTAGGTAAAGTTCCTCTCTATCCACTTAACCTTGTTCACTTTTCGTCATAGCCTCTTCACTCCTAGACAGTCAATTATATATTTATGTAAGCTCCACAAGGGCAGGGGCTTTGTCTGTCTTATTTACTACTATAAGTAATAGTAGAACAAATAACAAAGTAGACACTCAGTAAACATTTTTTCAATGAATTAATGAGTGATCTTGGGTTAGCTTCCTTCCTTTCTTTATTCCTTCCTTTCCTCCCTCTCTCTCTCTTCCTGTCTCTCTTTCTCTCTCTACTCCTCTTCCCTTCTTTCTTTCAATAAGACATAGAAAGTGCAAACATAAAAGAAAAAATGGTAAGTTTGTGTATTAAAATATAAATAACTCGTTTGGCACATAATATCAAAAACATGCTAAAAGCCATATGATAAGCAGGAGAAGTATTCAAAATATATATAACTGACAAAGATTAGTATCTAGAACAGGGGTTCCCAACCCCTGGGTTATGGACTGGTATCAGTCCATGACCTGTTGAGAACTGGGCTGCAAAGCAAGAGGTGAGTGGTGGGTGACCAAAGCTTCATCTGTATCTACAGCTGTTCCCCATCGCTCGTATTACTGCCTGAGTTCTGCCTCCTGTCAGATCAGCTGCATTAGATTCTCATAGGAGCATGAACCCTATTGTGAACTGCGCATGCAAGGGATCTAGGTTGTGTGCGCCTTATGAGAATCTAATGCCTGATGATCTGTCACCATCTTCCATCACCCTCACATGGGACCATCTGGTTGCAGCAAAACTGCAGGTTTTCCTGGAGTTCAGGGCTCCCACTGAGTCTACATTATGATGAGTTATATAATTATTTCATTATATATTTCAATGCAATAATAATAGAAATAAAGTGCACAATAAATGTAATGTGCTTGAATCATCCTGAAACCATCTTCCCTGCCCCCTCCCTGCCACCCCTGGTCTGTGGAAAAATTGTCTTCCATAAAACTTGTCCCTGGTGCCAATAAGGTTGGGGACCATTGATCAAGAATATGCCAAGAACTCTTATAAATCAATAAGCAAGAGACAAATAGTGCAATAGTAATGAATAAAATATATGGCTAGGCAATTCAACAGAGGAGGAATCTGAATGGCAGATGGACATGTGAAAAGATGTTTAACCTCATTATCAGGAAAGTACAACTTAAAACAACAATGAGATACTGTTTTCCATCTATGTGAATGGCAAGAAAGAAGTTGAAACATATCAGGTGTTTGCAAGGACAAGGGGAAATGAAACTTTCATACATTGCTTTTGGAAGCATATGTAGTGTTTCGGTTACTTGGAGGCAAGTAACAGAGGATTCAGTCAAACTAGCTCACACAGTAAGAAAATGCATTGTCTTACATTAGTTTTGAGGCGGGACAGGTTCCAGGACTGATTCATTTGGTGACTTGATAATAGCTAAAAAGAACTCAAGTTCTTTTCATCTTTCCTTTTTGCCACCTTTAATGTTGGTTTCAGTCTCAGCTGGTGTATTCGTTTTCTAGAGTTGCCATAACAAAGTACCACAGATTTGGTGGCTTAAACAACAGAAATCTATTTTCTCACACCTCTGGAGGCTGGAAGTCTGAGATCAAGGCGTGGGCATGGGGGTTGGTTTCCTCTGAGGCCTCTCTCCTTGTCTTGTGGATGGCCGCACTCTTTCTGCTTCTTCACATGGTGGCCCCTCTGTGCAAGCACATCCCTGATGTCTCTCTTTGCATACTATCCTTCTCTTCTTATAAAGATACCAATGATATTGGATTAGAGCCCACCCTAAGAGCCTCATTTTTTTTTAAGAGACTGGGTCTCACTATGTTGCCCAGGCTGGAATGCAGTGGCACAATCACAGCTTACTGCAGCCTTGAACTCCTGAGCTCAAATGATTCTCTCACCTCAGCTTCCCAAATAGCTGGAACTATGGGCATGCACCACCATACCCAGCTAACTTTTAATATTTTTTGTAGAGACAGGGTCTCACCATCTTGCCCAGGCTGGTCTCAAACTCCTGGGCTTAAGGGATTCTCCCACCTTAGCCTCCCAAAGTGCTGGGATTACAGACGTGAGCCACCACATCCAGCCAACATTTGAACTTAATCACCTCTTTAAAGGTTCTATCTCCAAGGACTCCACAAGTTGAAGAACTGAGGGTTAGGGCTTCAATATATAAATTTTGAGGGGACATAATTCTGTCCATAATGATGGGTAACAGGGCCACGGAAGTTCTAGATGTGACATCTAGGCAGTTCAACATTCAGACTAATTTGCAATTTACGTTCAGAAGCTATAGGTCTCTCCCTTAGGATCTAAGAAACATTCTTCAAAAGGCCCCCAGTCAACTTCTCATGTCTTAATGGCCAGAATTGAGTCAGACACCCATTCCTGAAATAAGCACTGGCAAGGAGGATGGAATTTCCATGATGGGTTCAGGGCTCAGATTAATAATATGGGGAGGCACAGATGCTGGGTAATCAGACAAAACGTCCACTTTGGAGAACAATGTATAGCATGTACAAAATAGAAAATGCACATATCATATGAACTTTTAGTTAAATATCCTGTGGTTATTTTTTTCACAGGCATAGAGGGGAGACATGTATACCAATGTTCATTGCAGTATTTTTGAGGGATCGTTTAAACTATAATTTATAAACAATAAAATTCACCCATTTTAGCTGGACATTTTGATGAGTTTTGACAAATTTGTATACTCACATAACTACCACTTCAATCAAGTCATAGAACATTTCTATCACCCCAAAAGTTCCCTTCTGTCCCATCCCAGTCAATCATCCTCTCTCCCAGCCCCCAACCCTACCCTCAGGGAACTACTGGTCTGCCCTGTCACTGTAGATTAGGTTTGTCTTTTTTTAGAGTTTTACAGGAATTGAATCATACATTATGCATCTGGTTTCTTTTGCTTAGCATAATGTGATTGAAATTCTCCATGTCTTTGCATGTATCAGTAAAGTGATTCTTTTTTATTGATGAGTAGCATTCCATTGTATGGACATATCACAATTTATTTATTCATTCACCTGTTGATGGGCATTTAAGTTGTTTTCAAATTTTGGCTGTTATCAATAAAGTTGCTGTGAACATTGATGTACAAGTCTTTGTATGGACATATGTATTTACTTTTCTTGGGAAATAGAAATACGCGGGAGTGAAATTGCTGGGTTGTGTCCTAATTGTATGTTCAACTTTTTTAAAAACTGCAAAACTGTTCTCCAAAGTGGTTGTACCATTTTTAATTCCGACCAGCAATATATAAGGGTTCCAGTTGTTCTGCATCATTGTCAGCACTTGTTATAGTCTTCTTAATTTTAGCCATTCTAATGGATGTGTAATGGTATCTCCACGTGATTTTGATTTGCATCTTCCTAGTGACTTATGATGTAAACATCTTTTTGTGTGCTTATTGACTATTTGCATATATTCTTTTATAAAGTGTTCAACTGTTTTGGTGCATTCTAAATTTAGATTGTTTGTCTCATTTTTATTGAATTCTAAGAGTTCATGGTACAACCTGGATACAAGTCTTTTGATATGTATAAAATTTTCTCCTAGCTATGGCTTATCTTTTCATTTTCTTCATAGGCTCTTTTGAATAGTAGAAGTTTTAAATTTTGATTAAGTTCAACTTGCCAATTTTTTTTTCTTTTATGGTTCATGCTTTTGTGCCCTAAGAAATCTTTGCCATTAAGGTCATGAAGATATTCTTCTATGTTTTATTTCAGAAATTTTATAATTTTACCTTTTCAGAAATTTTATAATTTTACCTTTTACATTTAGGTCTATGATCCATTTTGAATTAAGTTTTTTTGAGTGATGTGAGGTAAGAACTGAGGGTAATCATTTTCCAAGTGGATATCTTGTTCCAGCACTGTTGCTGAAAAGATTATTTCTCCATGTGATTACCTTGGTACTTTTATGGAAAATCAATTGGTCATATATGTGTAGATCTATTCCTGGACACTCTACTCTGTTCCATTGATCTATATGTCTGTCATTTCACCAATACCATTCCGTAGTACTGTTCTTGATTACAGTAGCTTTATAGTAAGTCTTGAAGTCAGGTAGTATAAGTCCTCTAATTTTGTTCATCTTTAAGTCTAATTTTGTTCATCATAAGTCCTTTGTATTTCCATATAAATTTTGGAATTGGCTTGTCAGTTTCTAAAAAAAAGCTTTCTGGGATTTTGATTGTGATTGCATTGAATGTATAGATCAATGTGGAGAGAACTGCATCTTAACAAGATTGAGTCTTCCAATCCATGAGTATGGTATATTTTCCCATTTATTTAGTTCATCTTTAATTTCAGTCATCAATGTTTTATAGTTTTCAGTGTGCATCTAAATTGCAAGTTTGTTAAATTTATACTTAAGTATTCCATATTTTTGATGCTATTGTAAATGGTAATGATTTTTAATTTAAATTGCTAATTGTTCATTGCTAGCATATAGAAATACAATTAAATTTTGTATATAGACCTTGTATTCTATGACCTTACTAAACTCATTTATCAGCTCTAATAGCTTTTACTATAGATACCTTAGGATTTTCTACACATGTCACCATGTCATCTGCAAAGAAATACACTTTTACTTTTTTCTTGTCAATCTGTTCTTTTATTCATTTTTCTTGCTTTATTTCACTGGACAGGACCCTTAGTACAATGTTGAATACAAGTGGTGAGTAGATATTCTTGCTTTGGTCCGGATCTTGGGGGGAAGCGTTCAGTCTTTCCCCATTAAGTATGATGAAAACCACAGGATTTTCATAGATATTCCTTATCGTGTTAAAGAAGTTCCCTTCTATTCCTAGATTGCTGAGAGAGTTTATCATAAGTTGGTGTTGAATTTCGTCAAATGCATTTTTCTGCAGTCATTTGAGATAAACATAGGTTTTCTCTTTTGTCTTAGTTACAGCATTGGTTTTAATAGTGAAAAATTAAAAACAACATAAATGTACCTCAATAAACAAATCAGGTTCATGCAATGAAATAGTATATAGTAGTTAAAAATGATAAACATTTCTGTCTATATCAACATGGATAGGACTTAAATACTCAATATATATAGTGAAGAAACAGGATAATACCTGTAGCAGACATTTGTGGTTATTTTTGGTGGGGAGTACTCAGCCTCTAAACACTCTTCCTATTTTAGGGGAATCCCTTTTTTTCAACCAGAGAAAGAAAACACACCAGCAATTTTAACAGAGAGAATTTAATTTAAAGAATTGTCAATTAGGTATTGGACAACTGAAAGCAAAAAGGAGCCACTGAGGACTACCACCCCTAAGGATGGAAGAACCAAGGGAAAAGATTGGAATCTTCAAAACGTAGAAGCTTGGAGGAGGAGCCCCATGGGGCATAAACTTGGACCTCTGAGGAGGATGAGGGCTGAATGCCTGGTACTGGTGTCTTTGAGCTCAGAGTGGGCATGATGAGCTGGTTCTGGGAGTGTTGGAAATATTGCAATCTGGAATTTACTGCCACTGCAGGCATGAATCACCACTGCTGGGGTGAAAAAGCATTACTAAAGTAATGCTGACAAGCACAGGAAGTAAATAGGACAGAACATTGACCTTTCTTTCTTCCCTAGACTTCTAGTTTTCTTTTAGAGTCCTCTATTGGCAGAGTCAATATAGGGAGCAGGTGGTGAAGGAGAAATGCAGTTTACAGAAAAAGAGAGTCTCAGCCCTGACATCACAAAGGGATATATAGGAGCCTGCGCTTGAAGCAACGATAAAATAGCTTCATAACCGGCACTCTCCTATTTTGTGAGTATTTTTGGGAGACAGTGTCTTGCTTCTGCAAGGGGCTCAGATACGCCCTCTCCCCGGCCTTTGCAGCTAGAGTGCAACCTAGGCCACCTGAATGGACTTTGAATCTTGAGAGAGTGATGCTAAAATTCAGGAAGAGTTAGAAAATTACTCGTGGTTGAAACAGCACATTGGGAGGCCAGAAGCGGGGGTGTCTAATGTGCACACGGGAAGGTAGGAGCAATGGTGGCACCTAAAACCGTTCCTGTGCCGTGACCTGGCTGTGCTTCCTATTGTTCAGCTGTCTTTGCACTTGCTCATCTTATGAAACCATCTCCAGACTTTCCTTCTATCTGCTAATGACCCAATAACCAGTAAATCGTTTTTCTGCTTTCTTGCATCCAAGCACTCAAACTGAGAAGACATCATGAGTGCAAATTTTAACAGGTAACTAGAAGCAAATATTATAAAATCTTAATTTTGTTAATAATAAACTTGTTAATTCTGGGTGATGGGACTAGAGGAGTTTATGTTTTTCTTTGTATTTTTATAACTTTCTAAGTTTCTAAAAAAATTAAAATTTTAACACTTGTGTGAAAATTGCTTTTAAAATCTCATAAAAGGCAAAAATTGCCTAAATACCCACCTCTGTTTTCTTTTTCTTTTCTTGTATTTTAAAAAAGATGCATCTTTTTAAAATGTATCTGAAAGTTATTTGGTAGATATAGAAAGTGAGGCCTATATCTATGCTTTTTTTTTTTTTTTTTCTAAATAATCAATTTTCCCAGCATCAAATTTCCCAGTCCCATATACCAAGTAGTACTAAGCTAAGTAATTTTTTTTTTTTCTTTTTTTTTTTTTTTGAGACGGAGTCTCGCTCTGTCGTCCGGGCTGGAGTGCAGTGGCCGGATCTCAGATCACTGCAAGCTCCGCCTCCCGGATTTACGCCATTCTCCTGCCTCAGCCTCCCGAGTAGCTGGGACTACAGGCGCCCGCCACCTCGCCCGGCTAGTTTTTTGTATTTTTTAGTAGAGACAGGGTTTCACCGTGTTAGCCAGGATGGTCTCGATCTCCTGACCTCGTGATCCGCCCGTCTCGGCCTCCCAAAGTGCTGGGATTACAGGCTTGAGCCACCGCGCCCGGCTTAAGCTAAGTAATTTTTTAAAGTTGCTCTGCATTTCTGGTGCTGCATAGGTCTTGTGGTAATAGGTTTGGACAAGTTTAGTAACACCAGCCAGAGCTACACACCATTTCAAACCCTAAATTCCAACTATACATTTGTTTCGATATTCTCCTACTACAGGTTGGGTTCTCCAAGAAGCAGGCTCTGAGACAGAGTTTACTGGGAAGGATGTTTATTAAGTGTGCCCTTGGGGCCAACACCTGTGGAAGGGGGAGAGGAAAGGAAGAGAGAGAAGTTGACCTGTGAAGCGAGCCCAGCTCAGGGCCCAGCTCCCACGAGAGAGCTGGGCTACTAAAATGGCCCATCAAAGTTGCCCTGTGTCAAGCCTAAATGGTCAGGCCTTCATACTCCTGCCTTTCCAGGGTCAAGGCTGCCCTGGGAAGGGTGTGTCTTAGGGCCCAGGAGTCTCTCTGCTGCTGAGGCATCTCCAGAGGAGCCCACAGCTGGAGGTTGCCTGCTGACAGCATTTTCAGCAGCAGGTATGAGAAGCCCTCCACTAAAGGGGGCTCTGGCGATGAAGCTCCCATATTCACTGCATGCCTTAACATTCCAGAAATGTGCTGTGTGTGTCAGGCCTATGCTGGGGCATGTTCGCATTTGTTATATCACACAATTCTCACAACACTCTGAGGTACGTATTGTGTTTTGCATTTTACACGAGGAAACTTGGCTTGCGTTTGTTTTTCCCAATGAAAACCTAGCATGGGGCAATATTTCACAGGTGGCCAACTACTTGGAGCAGTCTTCCTGCTTATGTAGAGGAAGAGAGCCAACTCTTTATCATGGAGTGTAGGAAATCTGGACTCGATGTTCTGCTTTTAACTTCCTCTTGTGTCTTAGGGTCATCACTCTTCTCTCCTTACTGTCATTCCTGCTTTCATTTTAGTTTATAATTTAAAAAAGATGTATAAGTTGAAACAAGACTAGTGAGAGCTATAAGGAATTCTCATTTCTCTTTTCCTATTAAGATTTTGGCAATGGGTAGGTTATCTTGCCCTGATAAGTATAAGTAGGATTGTACCAAGAGAATCGATATCTACTCCTCTGATTCCATGCCCCAGAGTTGCTTCCCTGCCTTTCATTGAATTTCTCATTAGTCAGCAACTGATGTCCCAGCCACATGGCACATAGAGGTGACTCAATTCATTATCTGATGATCTGGAAAGTCAACACCAGCAGGGTAGTGCTTAAGTATCATTAAGAGAAGCAAATGGGTACCTATTAGAACTTCGGAAGACATTTCTGCTGGGGAAGTGGTGAACATAGCTTTCTCTTTGAGCAGTTTGACAGGGAGACTGAAGAAAGCCAGATATCAAGAGAAAACAAGTGGGAATGAGGCCAGCCCAAGGTCACATGAAACAGGAGGAAGAGGACAGGAGCAAACTTCAGGACTGGCTCTCACATCAATTTGTGAGACTGAAGCCAGCATTTTGGGTCACAGTTTCTTTCTCTGTAAAACTCCCTTAAATCTCTGTGTTTGTACAGCGTCACTTGAAAAGAGAGGCAGAGCCATTTTTTTTTTTTAAACTACATACAATCATAAAAAGATAAAGTAAAGGGATTGATGAAGTGTTCGTATTACTTTGGTTCTTTAAATCATGTGAAGCTGCTAAGACCATCGAATTTGTTTCATATTAAGATTTGATGATCATTTCTACTGATGAGGGAAGGGAGGATTGTTCAGTATTTCACAAAATGAAGACTTCGAGTCAGTTTTCTTTTGGTGAGTCTTACAAAGCTTAGCCCTTGTGGTGGCCATCTTTATACTTGGAAAGGGTAAAACTGACGTTTTTACAATGAAAGGAAGATTCTGAAGATGTTGGCTCATTATAGGGAGAACTCTAAATTCCTGGATAGAGCAGATTATGGCTCACATTTAATACAAATACTTTGTTGGCACAAATAAAATGATGACAGTATAATAATTCAGATGAGCAAAGGCACAAGAGGTGGAATTAATTTTTAAAAAAATACAAAGATGTGGACTTCACAGAGACTCTCTGCTATGATAATTGAAAGGAAATGGAGGCCTCTACTTCTTATTTAGTAAAAGTAATGTCAATGAGCTCAAGGACATTAGTGTCGTGCCCTAACTTCAGATTCACTAGCTCCCAATTTACTAGCTTTGTGTCTTTGGGAAATCTACTGAAACCTCTTTGAGCCTTGGTTTCTGCAGCTTCAAAATGAAGATAATATTAGTACCTAGCCTTTTGAGGATTAAAAGGGCCTGAACAGTGCCTGACACAAAATAGCAGTTCAAAAATAGAAGAATATAAATCTGAAATGAATGCCTTCATTCTTACACAGCCATTCTGAAAATGATAGCAATTACAGGGCAGATAGAGATGCAAAATGAGGATGTCTGACGAATGTAACTAATGTCATCTACAAATTGAACTGTGCAGATTTTAGCACAGAGAAGAGAAGCCAAGACTTGAAATTCCACATTCTAGTCATGATGCCATTTTATGCCAGAACTCCAAAGCTTCATCACTATTTCCTGACATTTTAAATATTGCACTAATTACTATGGCCTCTAGGAATGAATTAACAAAATTTCATCTAGATTTGTGAGTGTAGAAATCACCTTATTTTTACAAAGATTTTAAATGGTTACATTGTGGGCAGATACACATACAACAGGATATTCATGTAATTGACTCTTTTATCTTAGAAAAAAGGTTAATCAAATGCCCTGTTTGATGAAGAGATAAAAAAAAACCAGCCCTTACTGTTTGTGTTTCTTTAAAAATGCTTTCCTGGCATTATCAGTTGGTTGATTCAAATGAGACTTTATCCTGTGGGCAATGAACCATATTCTTTCTGTCTAACTGAAGAAATAAAAATATATTCTTTTTTACCTCTTAGGGTCATTTTTGCTATTAAACTGTAGTATTCTATGCTCTGCCTATTCTGAATGATCCAGAATGGAAAGTTTCTTTTGGCGCTTTCCTTTCTGCTTGTTGCTTAAGCAGTGCTTTGTTTTGTTTTTTGGTGTATAAATATGTATATGTGACTGTGTATATGAATAAAATATTATAACACTTCTCCTCAAATGAGTGCAGTGATATAGCAAACTGACCTTTCAGGAACTTAGTCAAGAATAATAAATAAGTAAAACAGACCTCTTAGTAGCTAAACCAGATAATACTCAACCTTGCACAAAAGCTGATTCACTTTATTATAGACGTTTTCTAGACTCCTTTTTTTTTTTTTTTTTTTTTTTGATGGAGTCTTGCTTTGTCTCCCAGGCTGGAGTGCAGGGAAGCAATCTTGGCTCACTTTAGCCTCCGCCTCCCGGGCTCAAGGGATTCTCCTGCTTCAGTCTCCCAAATAGTTGGGATTCTAGGCACCCACCACCATGCCCAGCTAATTTTTGTATTTTTAGTAGAGACGAGGTTTCACCATATTGGCCAGGCTGGTCTCGAACTCCTGACCTCAAATAATCCGCCCACCTCAGCCTCCCAAAGTGCTGGGATTACAGGCGTGAGCCACCGCGCCTGGCCCTAGACTCCTATTCAGAGCTTATTTATTTGTACTCAACACACATACAGTTCTTATCAACATTGTTATCTGCCTTCACTGCTATCCCCAACAGTTCACAACAGATTAGAAGCAGCAGTTTAGAAACGTTGTTTTGGGAGAGTATATCCACTGGGGGAGTCACTGCTGAGAGCTTATAGGAGGAGGGAGAAAGAAAAATTATAAAGCAGTCATAGAGACTCCAAAAGCACAGTCATCTAGGACCATTTGGTGTAGGGGCAAATAAACTCTGAGGGTATCAGTTTTCTACAGAAGAGAACAATCAGTCGAATTCACAATTCTGTTCAAATTCCAAATCAATAAAGGTAAGATTATGCTTAGTTACAGAAAATTCAAGATGGCGTGTAATAAAGTTTCAAGAGATTTCAATCCAAACTGATGTAAAGAATTAAAAACAGGTTTATTGAGGTATAATTTACATACAGTAAGATTCATCCTTTTCAGGTGTGTATTTCTAGGACTTCTGTACACTTTTTGTTCTGTAACCATGGTATGTAGTCCTTTGCCGGGCTTCTTTCATTAAGCATAATGCTTGAGATTCATCCATGTGAACCGGTTAAAATTAAAAGAAGTTTCGTGCTTAAACCTGGAAGACACATCACCTAAGATTTTCTGATAACTGAGATTTGCTCTACAGGTAATATAAAAATAGTGAGTTCTCTTAAAATAAATCCATACCATGGGAAAACAGGCAGCAGCATTCACCTTTCTTATTCTAGCCTAAGTTTTTCTTTCTCCTCTCTTCTCCTTGTGAAACACACACAACAGAAAACCTATAAGCTCCCAGCATATTGTCTGGCATTCAGTAGGTGTTCCATACATAGTTTTTCCTTTCCTTTTCCTTTTTCTTCTCTGTTTATATCTTGCTTTCCCTTTTTTCCACACCCTTTGATACTCTCCCTTCAGGCTGCTTTATAGGTCAGCTAATAAGAGTAATTATGATAAGAGTTGCTCATTATGGCCCCAGTTTCCTTGACTTCTAAGAAGTGCTGGGCAAATGTTAGTTTTTTTCCAAGCCTCAGCGACTTAGTCACCTGTTGATGAGTTATCCAAAGAGAAACAGAGTTGACAGTCTTGGCCTTTCATACTATATTTATCTACACATACGTGTCACACCCATTTTGGGATGCCAACCGAATTTCCTGTCCTTTGCAATTGCCCTTGCTGAAGGAAAGCGCACAGACAGCCATGTTTGTACTGTGTAACCCTTGGCCTCAGCTGATTGGGCTGGGTATAGACACCTGATTCATGGCAGCCAATCATAAGATGGGCTGGCTTAATCTCGCTTGATCATCTCTTTTGAGAACCGAAACAGAAGAACCCAGATAGAGACTCCATGGAGGACTCTTGAATTGAAAATTCATCTAGAGCTGACTTTCAAAAGTGAAAGCTGAAAGAAACTGGAGTCTGAATCAGACTTGCTGAGAGACCTTTGGGACCCATGAGAGACCCCAGAATTTGTCTTTTTCCGACTTGCTGGTGGCCGCCTCCTCATGGCCTGACAAGACTATGCTTCCTCCTTGGATGTCTGCCTGCACTATTGCCTGTTGTGTCCCTACTGTCATCATTTCCCTTTTACTCATGTAAATGTGAATTGGTTCCAGTTTACTGCAACCAAGCAATATCTATTAGGACAATGGCCTTGCAGTTCAGACTCTTTTTTGTCTTCTTTTCTTTTTTTTTTTTTTTTTGAGACAAAGTCTCTCTCTGTCGCCCAGGCTGGAGTGTAGTGGTGCAATCTCTGCTCACTGTAACCTCTGCCGCCTGGGTTCAAGTGATTCTCCTACTTCAGCCTCCTGAGTAGCTGGGACTACAGGTGTGCACCACCATGCCTGGCTAATTTTTGCAGAGATGGGGCCTACAAAATGTTGGCCAGGCTGGTCTCAAACTCCTGACCTCAAGTGATCCACCTGCCTCGGTTTCCCAAAGTGCTGGGATTACAGGCGTGAGCCACTGCTCCAAGCCTCTTTTTTTTTTAAATCTTCTGATAGAAATGTATTTATATAAAAAAGTCTTTATGAAATGCACGCATATTTCAAAATTGCAATTTAATGAGTGTATTCGTTTCTTATCGCTGCTGTAACAAATTACCACAAATCTCATAGCTTAAAACAGCATTAATTTATCGTCCTACAGTTTCAGAGGTCAGAAATCAAGAATCAGTGTCACTGAGCTAAAGTTAAGGTGTTGGCAGGGTAGAATTCCTTCTGGAGGCTTCAGGGGTGAATTCGTTTCCTTGCCTCTAGATCACTAGAAATCATCTGCTTTCCTTGGCTCATGATCCTTTACTCACATCACTCTAATTTCTTCCCTTCATTCAAACCTCTTGCCTCTATTATCATAGATTCTACTGTCTCCTTTGACCTTCTTGCCTTCCTTTTATAAGGACCCTTGTGATTGCATTTAGGGCCTACTCAGGTAGTCCAGGATAATCTCTCCCTTTCAAGATGCTTTGTTTAATGACATCTGCAAAATTTCTTCTGCTATACTGTATAAGGTAACATTCACAGGTCCTGGGGACTAATTTGTGAATATTTTTAGGGGTTATTATTCAGTCTATTCCAGTAAGTCTTTTTATTAAGTGTTCAGGGTCAAAGTATATCAGGAGGAAAGATGTATTACTAGGGTAAGTGAAGCGGAGTGAAAAATGGAGGAGGAATTAAGGGACAAGCAGCCAGAGGGCAGATGTGGAGTCTTATAGATTCTGAGTGCCAAAGGCTAGCAGGGGGGAAATAGAAGTACACTGTAAGGTTCTTATGTGTAAAGTAGTCTATTACTTGAAGATGGACTGTGATAAGTTAAAGAGGTGTACTATTAACCCTAAAGCAAACAATAGAATAACAAATAACTTCAGCTAATAAGCAAACAAAAAAGATAGAACAGCATCATAAAAAAACCTCAATTCCAAAGAAGGCAGAAAGAGAGGAAAAAGGGAACCGAGAACAGATGAAACAAATAGAGGACAAATAGTGAGATGGTAGATTTATATACAACCATATCAATAATATGATTGAGTACAAATGGTCTAAGTAACCTCAATTGAAAGGCAGAAATTGTTAGATTAAATTTTTAAAAACTCAGCTATACCAGAAATACGAAGAAGGTATGTCAATTGCATTTATCTGATTTATTATTATTATTTGTTCACTTTCAAATATGGTTAAGCATTCTAGATATAACTAGAAGTGAACATCTTATGTGCATTTTGTAGTGAAAATTTACTCATCAAGTGGAGTGTAGGTGTATATTTATTATTACAAGGTTGTAAAATCTGTTAATTTTAAATAAAATAATTATTAAGAATTCTAAAATAGCTGAAGAAATAAGTGTACAGATGATAGGATATTAAGAAAATGTGTTAGCTCAAAACTTCAGGGACTTCATGATATTCTTTTTTAGTCAACAAATGTTTTTGAAAATATAAATAATAAAAGGAGAAAGTCTAAACTTATATATAACAGCATTTATGATACGTTGCCCTAAATCCCTGCATAATGAAAAATACAAAAAGCATAAAAATGTGAGGGAATTGTGTTAGAAAAAAATGAATGACACAAAAATATCTTGCTCTTCTATTAGCTTCAAGCTGAAGGTGAGCATTTATTGAATGTCCCTAATTATTGTTCCTGTATTATAATGATGACTTTAAAACTTCGATTGCTAAAACTTTTAATTATAAGATTATAATTAAAATTAAATTTTGGATAAAAGTTCTGATTTATTCTTGTATCCCTGAAGTTTATTCTGTGATAGTGAGATTCAGTTTCAGGCAAGTATCAATTTTAACACTCAACCATTTAACATTCATCCAAAACATGTATTCAGTGTGACTTTATGTGTGTCTATGTCCATATTCTGTTTATAAAACTAAACATTATCATAAAAATATGAAGTTTCCTAAGTCTCTAATACTCTTTTATAATGTGATTTTAAGTAAAATCAAATCATTAGACTATATCATAGTTTAAATTATTTCATTGTTGGCCAGTTAGTTGCTTTCCAGACTTCTGAGTATTTATAAATGTGCTGAATATCTTGTTCATATATCTTTGACCTTATCTCTGAATTTTTTCTTCTCCAGAAACCTTGGACTAATTTCCACGCCTCCGTCTAATGTATAAAAGTGAATTTCTTATTTCAGGTCAGTTTTTCTAAACCCTTGCCAATGCTGACTATTATTAGTTTTATAATTTCTGACAATTTGATAGGAAAACTGGCATCTCATTATTAATTTAGCTTACAGTCTCTTTGGTTACTTGTTCCAATTTCTTCTTTTGTGAAGTTTCTATTTGTGGCCTCTTCCTATTGTCTAATTGGTGTTAGTGTTTTTCATGTTTATTTATAAGGGTTCTCTGTTTATATAGTAAGGATATTAACATTTACACATTAAAAATGAAAAACATTAACTTAGAAAAGCCTCCCATATTCTCATGTGCTAGCTACTTTGATAGCTTTGGATGGAGTGGGTGGAGAGAGAATGCGAGGGTGTTTACTGGGGACGTTATTAGTGGGGAGCGTGTTACAGTGAGCGGAAATTCAGTTCATCCTCTATACACCTCCAGACTGATTTTCCTAAAAATAATACTGTCAACATGCCTTCTGCTCAAAATCTAGCCATTTGTCTTCATCAGTCATCTACCAAACCACAATTTTATCAGCCAGGCACCAACATTTCTCCATATTTGGGCTTCAAGTATTTATTTTCAAATTGTGTCCAACCCAACCCAATCCAACCCAGCTCTGTCTAGACTAGTCTAATGTGTTAGGTGTTGAGGATACAGAGATGACAAGGTCTCTATCTTCAAAGTGCTTGCAGACAAGGAGGGAGGGACAAATAAATAGATTTGTGATATAAACCTCCTGTTAGGAATACATAAAAGGTATTATTGGGAAAGAGGGGATAGACAGCTTGGCTGGAAGAGAGGGGTCAGGAAATCTTACCAGAAAAGAGGATGGCTAACATGCATCTTGATGAATGGACAGTTTGTCAATCAGTCAAAGACAGGTCATGGTGGATGGGGAATAGTTTAAGAAGAGGGAAGATCAGGTGAGACTCAGTTCAGGTCAAGTGGAGGGATATGGGAGAAGTGGTCAAAGATTAGGTGGTGGGCAGGGTTCAGAGAGCCTACTGCATCAAGGAGGTTGCGTTTTAACCTTAGAGTAGTGGAGAGTAATTGAACAGTTATGAACAGAGGACTGTCTGATCAGGGTTATGCTTTAGAAAAATCACCCTAGTTGCATTCTGGAGAATGAATCAGAGGGGAAATACTTAGTGTAACTATAGGTCTGGGTTGGCCTGTAGTTTTGATTTACACCTGTTGTCCTGGGATTCTGCCCAGTTCAGCATTTGTTGTAGGTTTTTCATTTTTAAATCAAGTATTTTTATTAATAAGCATTAAAATAAGTTGGGGCAAATTTGGTAAACCTCCATTTAGTACTTTCATTTTCTGTTATGGTCTTATCTAGTATTGAGATGAATATTTACTGAGCAGAGGTCTTTATCATGCAGTTAAATCTGGAATAAAACCAATGAGCCTGCCTCTCTTCTCCTCGCCCTTTCCAGATGCAAGGTGGTTAATACCTGCCTTTCAGTGAAGGGGAACATGCAGGTTGTTCCCTGATAAGACCAAGTGGTTCTGACATTAGCAGTGGGGGTGATCAAAGTCCTTCTGGTCTCTGGCGGTGATGGGAGAAATATTTGAAGCCACTGTCCCTGCCAGCCTCTTTGTCTACCAGCCAGTTGCTGTGACTCATGCTGCAGCCTGAGACATATGTGAAGCTGCATAGGCTACCTCTTGGCAGTGTCAGTGAGAAACGTGGGACAACATAGGTTAGATGTATGTGAAGTATATGCAGGAAAGAAAGGCTGAGCAATTATGCTGTGGAGGATAGAAAGAGTCATCTCAATGCTTTTCCCACAGGGGTTTTATCATTTATTGTACAACACAAACCTATATCTATTTACTTATTTATTGTATTGCTGGCTAATGCTTATTTTTTTGTTTTTGCAGTAAATCCTTTTGGCAGCAATGAACTCAAGGGAATGTTAAGCGAAAAATGAGGTACTGAATTCTCACCTCTCAAGAACGTTGATGTTGAGTGTATAATCTGCACAAAGTGTTTGTGGACATTTATCACCTGCCATGGAGGCCACAGAAATGTCACTGACCACATGGAAAACAGAAGGCACAAAGCTGCCGAAGAGGCATTATTATCTGCTTCAAAAGTAGATGGCGCCCCAAGAAGACGGCCTGGAGATGGTGTGTTCTGGCTGCCCCTGGCACTGGTGGGCCTGGGGCAAGAGGACAAACGAAAGCCTACATTCCATTAGGTTTAAATATTTACAAGTTATAAATCAAGCAAGCAAGCCGTTAAATAAAATACGCTCTATCCTCCTACCTTAACAAAAACACCTTCATTATGACAAAATTTTTTAAAAATGTGGAAAGCTATGGTTTTTATATGGAGTTGGCAAAACCTCAAAGGTGACTGAACTTAAATATTGAACACATCTGAATGTTGTCTTGATGGCTTGGCAAGGTTTAGATGAGTAATACAAGCAAAGTAATATGTAATTCATAAATTAATATATATCTATTCCATAAAATTCAGTGTTCTTTCCTTCATTTCAGCAAAACCATTAATATTTTTATATTCAAGATTTTCATATAATTTGCATTCTATTGACAGTAAAAATCTAAAGGATTAAAAACTGAAATCTAATTACATTCAAAATGTGTAAAATTTGAATTCATGTTTATCCAAATGTGTAAATAAAGGTAATTCAAAATATAAAAAAACAAGTGACTTCTCATGTTCTTAAAAATATTTTTCTTAGAAAATATTAAAAATTATCAATTAAAAATAAAAGGCAACATACAAGTTATAATGCATATCATGAAATTTTAAAATCAAAATTAAATAAAGGTGAAAATTTTTATTCAATCTTTGAAATTGAAATTAAAATCCAACTATATTAAGGAATTTTATAAAAATAAAACCATTCAAAATTCTGAGGTTCAATGTCTATCTAGTTGCCAGTTTAAAGAATCTGAAGCATGCTTCATCCATTTTACAGCTGGATTTCTATATACTTGTACATAAGTACATAAAACTAAATAAATACATGTATATGTGGACACATACATTTAAGAATAATATGAACTGTTTAATATTGGAAAATATTACAAACAGACACTAAATCATTAGTATCTCTGGAATCAAGAAGTGGAACAAAAAGAAAAGCAAGGTGCTCAGCAATAATGGAAAATGATACTTGGTCATGCGTAAATCCATGGCATTCTATCTGTGGGGAAACACATTTGACAAGTTAATTAATTTCCTTTTTCTCTTATATAAGTGTCTCCACTGCTCACCTCCTCCTTGCACTCTAAAACTGCTTCTGTCTCTGATTTCAGTAACAGCATTTGGATGCAGTTACTTTTTCTTTCTAGAACACTGGGAACGAATTGTGGAAAAATGATTCCCGAGCTTTGAAAAGTACGTCTCGAGTGTGGACGTTTAGGGTGTTGGTTCGCAGTCTACCAGCACTGAATTCTGGATCTCCAGTGACAGAACTGCCCAAAAGTTTTAAAATGTACTTATTTTTTGATGTGTGTTTGTGATATGCAAGGCTCCCTAGAGTTTGGGACCCAGCAGGGGTCCTCCTTGTCCTTGTCCAAGGGTATGTACAAATCACTTTGTGCAGCATATATTTTCACTTAGCTCTGCTGGCTGAACTGGTCATTAGAGAAATGCAAATCAAAACCACAATGAGATACCATCTCATGCCAATTAGAATGGCAATCATTAAAAAGTCAGGAAACAGATGCTGGAGAGGATGTGGAGAAATAGGAATGTTTTTACTCTGTTGGTGGGAGTGTAAATTAGTTCAACCATTGTGGAAGACAGTGTGGCGACTCCTCAAGGATCTAGAACTAGAAATACCATTTGACCCAGCAATTCCATTACTGGGTATATACCCAAAGAATTATAAATCATTCTACTATAAAGACACATGCACATGTATGTTTATTGTGGCACTGTTTACAATAGCAAAGACTTGGAACCAACCCAAATGTCCATCAATGATAGACTGGATAAAGAAAATGTGGTACATATACACCATGGAATACTATGCAGCCATAAAAAAAGGATGCGTTCATGTCCTTTGCAGGGACATGGATGAAGCTGGAAACCATCATTCTCAGCAAACTAACACAGGAACAGAAAACCAAACACCGCGTGTTCTCACTCATAAGTGGGAGTTGAGCAATGAGAACACATGGACACAGAAAGGGGAACATCACACACTGGGGGCCTGTCAGGGGGTGGGGGGCAAGGGGAGGGATAGCATTAGGAGAAATACCTAATGTAGATGATGGGTTGATGGGTGCAGCAAACTACCATGGCAAGTGTATACCTATGTAACAAACCTGCACGTTCTGCACATGTATCCCAGAACTTAAATTATATAAAGAAAAAAAAAAAAAAAAGAAGCCAAGCAATAGCTGTCAATGTGTTAGCTCCATCTGAAGATGAAGTTCACAGATAAATGACACCAGTTTTCTATTAGTGTCTTCAGATGCTTCGAAGAAAAAAGAATCAGTTCATTCCAATTATAATTTGATATTTTCATCCAACTCATGGATCTAAAACAAGCTTTTGGAGGTTCATTCTGTCAAAGGTGAAACATCTGTCATTATTGTAAACGCTATAGTAAATTCATATTAAAAGTTGAACATTTCGGCCAGGCATGGTGGCTCACACTTGTAATCTCAACACTCTGGGAGGCCAAGGTGGGCAGATCACCTGAGGTCAGGAGTTCAAGACCAGCCTGGCCAACATGGTGAAACCTTGTCTCTACTAAAAATACAAAATTAACCGGGTGTGGGTGGCATGCACCTGTAATCCCAGCTACTCCGGAGGCTGAGGCAGGAGAATCACTGGAACCCAGGAGGCGGAGGTTGCAGTGAGCCGACTTGTGCCATTGCATTCCAGCCTGGGCAAAAAGAGTGAAACTCTGTCTCAAAAAAAAAAAAAAAAAAAAAAAAAAAAAAAGTTCAACATTTGAAGATAAAACTATTTGTTTTGGGGATGATGGTTAAAACGCAAATTTTGGTGCAGCACAACATCATGATGAAAACAATGTTCTTACTAAAATTTAAAAATCTATGGAAGTGAACTATACTTGGAATTAGTCATGGTGCATACATAATTCATAATTAATTATGTACAAACAAGCTGCAATATTATACCAATCAAAATAGAGGCTGTAGTTGTCAAAATTTATAAATATTTCTATTTATACAATGTTAGAGTAACTGAAATACAAAAATTTGATGACAAAACTGATGTTGAATTAAAAATACTTAGCATGACAGTACGTGCGTCATCAAGTGGATTTTAGAAATGTTTCGCCTTTGAAGAACTACTTTGCAAATCAATCTAAGTGTCCTACATTGGCATTGAACAGTTTTACGAGTCCTCTAAATCTTATTTCATTGTTTTCTCAAAGGCATTTGGAAATGTTTAATCAAAGTATTCAAAAAAAGTTCACATTTGAAGATTTTAGAAAAGTAAAATCGTTGAGAACAAAGCTTTCAAACAGAAAGACATTGAGATTTATCCCTTCAAAACAAGAGGCAAACTAAATAAATTAAATAAACGAGAGTTCAAATGATTTATAAGATTTAGTTTCACAATTCTGTAATTGAATGTTAGAATATCTTAACTCTGAAGTGGCTTTTGATGAAGCAGCTATTTTTAATTGGAAAAATTTACAGTTTGTACCAAAATAAGTTGAAATTGAGCAGCCTCTGAGTTGGGCAAAGCAGTAAAAAGATCATAGGGACAATTTATTTAATCAGTTTTGTCTCATAAAAATATTTGTCAAAGAAAGGTATTCCAAATGGAGTAAAAAAGACAGTACCTAAGAAAATATTTGGGCTTATATATTTATATATCAATAAAAAATAACTTGAGAATATCTTCCAGATATTCCACTTTATATCCACTAGGATGGCTATAATAAAAAACAAACGAGCAAACGAAAACCGAAAAGTAAGCGTTGGCAAGGATGTGTAGAAATTGGAACCCTCATCCACTGGTAGTGGGAATGTAAAATGGTGCAGCCCCTATGAAAAGTAGTTTGGCAGCTCCTCAAAAAGTTAAACATAGAGTTACCACTTGACCTACCAGTTTTACTCCTAGGTATATACCCAAGAGAATTGAAAACATGTGAAAACTTCACGTAATAACTTGCACATGAATGCTCATAGCAGCATTATTCACAATAACCAAAATGTGAAACAACCCATATGTCCATCAACTGATGAATGGATAACCAAATGTGGGCTTTCCGTAGAATGAAATATTATTCAGATATGTATATGGTGAAGAAACCAATTAAAGTCTGTCAATATGTATATGTCAATATGTAGCGAGAATGATTTCTGCTTGTGTGTGTTTAATGGTCACAGAATAAATTTAGCTTAAGAATTTTTGGTGTAATATGCATAGATATACATAACTTTTATTATTAGAAACAATTTCACTTAAAAATAGTTTCTTAATAGAACTATTTTATAGTTTTATTCTATAGCAATATAATAATGCCAATTTATTGATCGAGTAAACATTTCTAAAGTTACATAATTTTAATTCTTTTTGGTTATCCTTTTTACTCAACTGTCTCAATAAATTATCACACTGTGGATGTTGGAAGTACTAAGACCAGTTAGGAGGTTACTGCCTCTAGGTAAGAAACGAGGATAGCTTGAACTAAGGCAGAAACTGTGGGGATAGATAGAATTGGATAAGTCTGGAGATATTTAGGAGGTAGAAGTGACAGGATTTGGTGGCTGGTTGGAAACTGAAGCTGGAGGAAAGGAAAGAGTGTAAAATGATCTTAAAATTTTTGCTTTGGGTAGATGGTGGTATTATTTATTTTGGGAATACAAAAGGAGGAGCAGGTTTAGTGGGAGAATTCAGTTTTGGACATGTGGAATTTGCAATACTTGCTTAAAACTCTTCAGTGATTTCTTGATGACTTTCCATTATCCTTAGAATGAAGATAGAAATCCTTCAAATCCTAAAACCTGGCATATAAACAGACTTGGAAGCAATTCATTCTCAAGTTGGGGGAAAGAGCTGGGAATAAGGCAGTATTTAGTGGTTAGGAGATAATAACACAAGGCTGAGATGTGGTCACAGAGGAGGCAAAAGATAAGAATGTGGTGCTGGGATTGGCTAGGAATGCAGGACCCGCAGAAAGGGTTCATTCAAGGTTGGCAAGCAAGTGACTTAGTGTTACTTTGGGATGGTTTGTAGAGCAACCTTCGGAGCTAAGTGGGACAGGGAATCAGGCTGAGTAGGGATTGCTGCTACATGTGCACTCCCCCGACCCACCCCATGCTGAAAACCAGGGCTGGTACTAGGGTGAGGCAAGAGAGCTGCCAAGGCACAAAATTTAAGGTGGCGCTCACTTTCAGGTGTGGACAAGTACACTGGAGATCCTGAGAGTGAGTGTTTCCTTAAATTTTGTACCCTAGGTGCTTATCTTGCCTCACTCTAGTCCAGGCTCTACTGAAAACACTTTTTCTATACTCTAACACGAGTTATCAAATCTAGTTGAACAAATCTAGTTGGTCCCCTAGGGAATTATTCTTAGTGTTGTTTTTTTTAAATGCAGATTTCTATATCCCCACTTCAAATATACTGAATTAGAATCTCTGAGGGTAGAATTCATCGATTTGTATTTTAAAAAATGACTTAGGTGATTATTATACACGAGGTCTATAGGATCCACTGGTCTTTAGCACTTCCTTCATGCATCTGACCTCACATATTAACAGTAAGATCCTGGTGGGTAATTGGGTTGGGGATACTAATAGTACACACTCCCTGGTCATATGCATTGTGAACCAACGGAGAAATAGATGCAGGATCCATGTGGCAATTCAATAATAGTGTCATTGGCCAAAGAAGAAACCACAAGGGAAATTAGAAAATACTTGGAATTGAATGTATCAAAAATTGTGGGATGCTTGTAACACAGTGCCTAGAGGAAAATCTATAGCATTGAATGCTTACATTAGAAATTTTAAAAAGATTGTCACATCAATGGGTCAAGTTTCTACCTTAAGCAACTAGTAAAAGAAGAGCAAATTAAGCCCAAATTCAAAGCAAGGAGAATCAAGGAAATAATAAAAATAAGAGTGATTTCAGCACTTTGGGAGGCCAGTGTGGGAGGATTGCTTGAGGCCAGGAGTTTGAGACCAGCCTGGGCAGACCCCATCTTTACAAAAAAAAAAAAAAATTAGCTGGCCATGGTGACACACCACCATACTACTCAAGAGGCTGAGGAGGGAGAATCACTTGAGCTCAGGAGGTTGAGGCTACAGCGAGCTATGATCACACCACTGCGCTCCAGACAGAGTGAGATCCTGTCTCAAAACAATAATAATAATAGCAGAAATCAATGAAATAGAAAACAGAAAAAAAAATAGAGAAAATCAATGAAATTAAAAGTTGGCTTGAAAAGATCAATAAAATTTATAAACTTCTAGCCAGACTGATAAAAAAAAAGAGAAGATACAAATTACTAATATCAAGAATTAAAGAAAGGACATCACTAAAGATCACATAGACATTAAAGAGATAATAAAAGAATACAGTTGGCCCTCTGTATCCATGAATTCTGCATCCACAGACTCAACCAACTGTGGGTATAAAATATAGTAATCACCGAATGCAGAATTCGTGGACACCAAGGTCAGACTTTTCATATGGAAGAGTTCCACAGAGCCAACTGGGTGACTTGAGCATCTGAGTATTTTGATATTGGGGGTGGGGGTCCTAGAATCAATCCAATTACAAGTGAGAATATGCAGTGTTTGATTTTCTTTCCCTGTGTTGTTAGTTTGCTAAGGATAATGGCCTCCAGCTCCATCCACGTTCCCACAAAAGACATGATCTTATTCTTTTTTAATGACTGCATAGTATTCCATGGTATATAGGTACCACAAGACTGTTTTGTGGACAGCCTTAGGCCAATAAATTTTATAAACTAGATAAAAAATTTTGCAAGGCACAAATTATCAAAAGCTCACTCAAGAAGAAATGAACATCAGGATCACCTTAAAGCTATTAAATAAATTGCTTTCATAGTGTAAAACCTCCCTCTCCCCCACCCAAAAAATCTTTATTGGTGAATTCTACTAAACACTTAAGGAAACAATAATACCATTGCTATACAAACTCTTCCATCGAAGAGGAGTAAAATATTCTCAATTTCCTTTATGAGGTCAGCATTACCCTGTTACTAAAACCACACAAAGACATAAAAAGAAAAGAAATCTGTAGCCTAATATCCCTCATGAACACAGATGCAAAAATTCTGAACAAAATGTTAGCATATCAGGCTGGGCACAGTGGCTTACGCCTGTAATCCCAGCACTTTGGGAGGCCAAGGCAGGCAGATCACCTGAGGTCAACAGTTTGAGACCAGCCTGGCCAGCACAGTGAAACACTTTCTCTACTAAAAGTAGCCGGGCATGGTGGTGGGCACCTGTAATCCAAGCTACTCAGGAGGCTGAGGCAGGAGAATTGCTTGAACCTGGGAGGCAGAGATTGCAGTGAGCCATATGGAACCAAAAAAGAGCCCGCATTGCCAAGACAATCCTAAGTCAAAAGAACAAAGCTGGAGGCATCACGCTACCTGACTTCAAACTATACTTACAAG
Source organism: Macaca nemestrina (assembly GCF_043159975.1). Lineage (NCBI taxonomy): Eukaryota > Metazoa > Chordata > Mammalia > Primates > Cercopithecidae > Macaca > Macaca nemestrina. The sequence continues at coordinate 140,333,728 of NC_092145.1, read as the reverse complement.
GCCTACAGTAACCAAAACAGCATGGTACTTGTACCAAAACAGAGATATAAACCAATGGAACAGAATAGAATCCTCAGAAACAATACCACACATCTACAGCCATCTGATCTTTGACAAACCTGACAAAAACAAGAAATGGGGAAAGGATTCCCTATTTAATAAATGGTGCTGGGAAAATTGGCTAGCCATAAGTAGAAAGCTGAAACTGGATCCTTTCCTTACTCCTTATACGAAAATTAATTCAAGATGGATTAGAGACTTAAATGTTAGACCTAATACCATAAAAACCCTAGAAGAAAACCTAGGTAATACCACTCAGGACATAGGCATGGGCAAGGACTTCATGTCTAAAACACCAAAAGTAATGGCAACAAAAGTCAAAATTGACAAATGGGATCTAATTAAACTAAAGAGCTTCTGCACAGCAAAAGAAACTACCATCAGAGTGAACAGGCAACCTACAGAATGGGAGACAATTTTTGCAATCTACTCATCTGACAAAGGGCTAATATCCAGAACCTACAAAGAACTCAAACAAATTTACAAGAAAAAAACAAATAACTCCATCAAAAACTGGGCAAAGGATATGAACAGACACTTCTCAAAAGAAGACATTCATACAGCCAACAGACACATGAAAAAATGCTCGTCATCACTGGCCATCAGAGAAATGCAAATCAAAACCACAATGAGATACCATCTCACACCAGTTAGAATGGCAATCATTAAAAAGTCAGGAAACAACAGATGCTGGAGAGGATGTGGAGAAATAGGAACACTTTTACACTGTTGGTGGGATTGTAATCTAGTTCAACCATTGTGGAAAATAGTATGGCGATTCCTCAAGGATCTAGCACTAGAAATACCATATGACCCAGCCATCCCATTACCAGGTATATACCCAAAGGATTATAAATCATGCTGCTATAAAGACACATGCACATGTATGTTTATTGCGGCACTATTCACAATAGCAAAGACTTGGAATCAACCCAAATGTCCATCAGTGACAGACTGGATTAAGAAAATGTGGCACATATACACCATGGAATACTATGCAGCCATAAAAAAGGATGAGTTTGGGTCCTTTGTAGGGACATGGATACAGCTGGAAATCATCATTCTCAGCAAACTATCACAAGAACAGAAAACCAAACACTGCATGTTCTCACTCATAGGTGGGAATTGAACAATGAGATCACTTGGACTCGGGAAGAACATCACACACCGGGGCCTATTATGGGGAGGGGTGAGGGGGGAGGTATGGCATTGGGAGTTATACCTGATGTAAATGACGAGTTGATGGGTGCTGACGAGTTGATGGGTGCAGCACACCAACATGGCACAAGTATACATATGTAACAAACCTGCACGTTGTGCACGTGTACCCTAGAACTTAAAGTATAATAATAAAAAAGAAAAAGAAAAAAAAAAGATATTACCATTGCACTCCAGCCTGGGCAACAGAGCGAGGCTCTGTCTCAAAACAAACAAACAAACAAACAAACAAACAAAATGTTAGCATATCAAATCCAGCAACCTATGAAAATACTACACCTCAAAGAAGGGGGGTTTATTTCAGGAATGCAAGGTTCTTTCAATCAGTAAAATTTGCCATATTAACAGGTTAAGAAGAAAAATATTATTTTGATTGTTGCAAAATTTTTTTTGACAAAATTCAACACTCATTTTTTAATAAAAACTCCCAGAACACTAGGAATAGAAGGGAATTTCCTCAACCTGGTAAGGGGCATCTCTGACAAATCTACACCTAAATTTAATGGCGAAAGGCTATGCTTCCTCCCTTGGATCAAGAACGACGCAAGTGTGTTGTGTCGGCCACTTCTACTCAACATTGTACTGAAGGTCCTAGCTAGTATACAAAGGCAAGAAAAAGAAATAAAGGCATACAGATTGGAAAGGAAGAAATAAAATTGTTTTTGTGAACAGACAAAATGATTATCTAGGTAGAAAATTTAAAAGAATCTACCAAAAAGCTACTAAAACTCATAAGTGAGTTTAGCAAGATTGCATGATATAAGATCAAAATACACTATCCTAGCAATGAATATATATATATATATATTTTTTTTTTTTGAGACAGAGTTTCTCTCTTGTTGCCCAGGCTGGAGTGCAATGGCACGATCTCAGCTCACCACAACCTCTGCCTCCTGGGTTCAAGTGATTCTCCTGCCTCAGCCTTCCGCATAGCTGGGATTACAGGCATGCGCGACCACGCCCAGCTAACTTTGTATTTTTAGTAGAGACAGGGTTTCTCCATGTTGGTCAGGCTGGTCTTGAACTCCCAACCTCAGGTGATCCACCCGCCTTGGCCTCCCGAAGTGCTGGGATTACAAGCGGGAGCCACTGCACCTGGCCAAATATTTTTTAAAAAAACATTTATTTTAGGGTCAGGGCTGCATGTGCAGGTTTGACTTGTGTCATGGGGGTTTGCTGCACAGATTATTTCATCAACCAGGTACTAAGGCTAGTACCCATTTGTTATTTTTTCTGCTCCTCTCCCTCCTCTTACCCTCCACTCTCCTCCCTCAAGTAGGCCCCAGTGTGCATTCTTCTCCTCTATGTGTCCATGTTTTCTCATATTTTAGCTCCCATTTACAAGTGAGAACATGTGGTATTTGGTTTTTGTTCCTGTGTTAGTTTGCTAAGGATGATGGCCTCCAGCTCCATCCATGTTCCTGCAGAAGACATGATCTCATTCTTTTTTAATGACTGTATAGTATTCCATGGTGTATAGGTACCACATTTTCTTTATCCAGTCTATTATTCATGGACGTTTAGGTTGATTCCACGTCTTTGCTATTGTGAATAGTGCCACAGTGAACATATGTGTGCATGTGTCTTTATAATAGAACAATTTATATTATTTTGGGTATACATCCAGTAATGGGGTTGCTGACTCAAATGGTAGTTCTGTTTTCAGCCCTTTGAGGAATTGCCACACTGCTTTCCAGAATGGTTGAGCTAATTTACATTCCCACCAGCAGTGTATAAGTGTTCCCTTTTCTCTGCAGCCTCACCAGCATCTGTTATTTTTTGACTTTTTAATAATAGTTTTTCTGACTGGTGTGAGATGGTAACTCATTGTGGTTTTGATTTTCATTTTTCTAATGATCAGTGATATTGAGCTTTTATTCATATGACTGTTGGCCGCATGTATGTCTTCTTTTGAGAAGTGTCTGTTTATGTCCTTTGCCTGCTTTTTAATGAGGTTGTTTGCTTTTTTCTTGTAAATTTGTTTAAGTTCCTTATAGATGCTGGATATTAAACTTTTGTAAGATGCATAATTTGCAAAACTTTTCTCCCATTCTGTAAGTTGTCTGTTTATTCTGTTGATAGTTTCCTTTGCCATGCAGAAGCTCTTTAGTTTAATTAGGTCCTAACAATAAATAATTGGAAATTGAAATAAACAATATCATTTACAACATTGTCAAAAACATGAAATACTTAGGTATAAATGTAACAGAATATATGCAAGATTTTAATACTGAACATTAGAAAACATTGCTGAGAAAAACTAAAGATCTAAACAAATGGAGTGATATAGCACATTTATGGATTGGAAGACTCAGTATTAAGATGCCAATTCCCTCTGACTGGATCTATAGATTTAATGCAATCCCAATAAAAATCCCTGCAGAATTTTTTGGCGGAAGTTTGGAAGTTGATTCAAAAATTTGTATTCATGTGCAAAAATACAACATCAGCTTCGTTAGATAAAATAATGCCGGAAAACATTTATTGAATGTTTACTGTGTGCCAGGTATTGCTTCACATACTTTGAGTGTGTTGAGAAATCTAGTTTTCACAACAATCCTCTGAGGAAAGAAAACAGTCTTATCCCAGTATTGATATATAAACAGCAGCACACAGAGTGAGAGTAACTTGTCTGAGTTTAGCAGCTTTTGGTTTGGAGAGTTTGCCATTGAACCCAAGCAATTGGAATCCAGAGTTCAGCCTTTTAATTACCTGTAATCACCAGTTTCTGTATCAACTAGCTATTGTTGCAACCAACCACAAAATCTCAGCGGCAAATGATAATAAGCTTTAAGTTTCCACATGTCTGCAGGTTGGTGGGGGCAGCTTTACTGATTTCAGCTAGACTCAGCTGGGCAGCTCTAACTGTAGGTTGAGTTGAGGGTTGCTTCACATGTCTCTGATCCTTCTTGAATTAATGGCTTAATCATGGTCTTTTCTTCTCATGGTGATAAAAGAAGCAAGAAAGAGGGCTTCCCATCAGAACTAAGGCCCACATCAATCTGTCTACTATTTTGGGCTTTAATTGCCCAAGTCAAGGGAGGGAAAAGTAGGAAATGGAAGGTCTCTTTTGCAAGGCAAGGAAGCCCCGCCCTGGTGTGCTCATAATGGGGAAAAGACTGCAAGGCCTAGGAGCTCCTCCCATAGGCCGGCTGGATCAAGAAAGTCAGATGAAAGGGAGGGACGTTTCTGCTCACTGACATTTTTGCCACCTGAGGAAAGATGAATGGATGTCAGATTTCTGTCTGTATTCATGAAATGTCTCATGGGGGAGGGGAGTGCAGGGTGAAAGCTTCTATCTACCCCTTCTACCGCTTCTGAGGAAGTGTTACGAGAACTTTCTATGTAAAGGCCAAGAAGGCACAGAAAAGGAATAACCTTTTCTCGTATAGAAGGCAAGGACTGGGTTCTTTACATTTTGATATCCTTCTTCTGGTAGTTAACCCAGAACTACTGACACAGAAGTTTCCTGAGACGTGTAGTTAAACAATAATTGAAATTCGCATTTTCCGTTCTTGAAGAAGAACCTCCAAAATCTCCCTCTCTGAAACCTTACTTCCTGGGGGTTCCACTTGGCCTGGCAATGGAAACCGTGTTTGCATTCTGAAGAGTATTTTGGCCATCTGTTTTGGTTGCCCTGAGTTACTCCAGTATAGCTGTGAAGAAGCTTGTCCTGCTGGGGTTTATCACTGATTGCAAAACTAACCCTGGCTAGCAAAACTGGCAAATTCTGCTTAGTGAGTGTGTGTTTTTGTTGTGTGTATGATATGTGTGTGTGTGTGTGTGTGTGTGTTTTGAGCAGAGTTTCCATAGAAAAAAAGAAAGGCAAGATGTTGCCCAGCTGTATTGTCCTGGCAGGACTTCTTCACATAATTCTCCTGAAAGTTTCTGCAATGTTTCTTGCCCTTCCTGTCTCCCTGTTTCTATAGAACTATGAAGATTTACTGAGTCTCTCCAGCTGTAGCCTAAATTCCTCACTGAGACAGTTTCAGACTGCCTATTCTGAGGTGGGAAGGTGTAGGATGGGAGGTGGTAAGGCCTGTGCCCTTATTATACAAACTGATCGTTATTGAAAGAAAAAAAGCTGAATCCCTCAGAAATGTTAAGATGTCTGCTTTGACCACACCCTCAGAAGCTAGCATTATTGCTCTGGGTCAAGGGCAATAGCATTTCTTGTAAGCCAGTTTTTAACCTCTTTTGAACCCTCAGCGACACAGAATTTCAGGGCTCGACTACAGTGGATTCTATCTGAAATGGCCTTCAAGAATTGTTCCAGAGAAATACATGGACAGAAATAGGTGTTCTTTTGTCAAATTCAGCGTGGGGAATTTTCAGTCTATATGACTCTTACAAAAAATAGTCCAGAAATATGTAAAATGATTTGAATTGTGCCCATTTAGTTCAAATTCTACTACTCTGTGGACTCCTTAAGATCAAGAAATGTGCCTTGTGGTAATTCAGCACTTAACAGATACCTGGCAGAGATAATAAATGTGAGTGAATGAATGCATGAAATAATGAAATATCACATCCTCAATAAAGTTTTTTCCTCCCTTAAATAACTAGCATTTCTGGGAGTTTTGTCATTAAAAAAATTCCACTTCAATTGCCAACAACTGTATCACTTATAAAATTATTACTGCACAGAAATTATCTATCTCTGTGTAACAAACCACCCCCAAATTTAGTAGCTTCAAACTAATAACCATTTATTATTTCTCATGATTTTCAGGGTTGACTGGACTCAGCTGAGTAATTCTTCTGCTTCATGTGATATTGACTGGGCTGTAATCATCTGGGGGCTTGACTGGGCTGGATATCACAATGGCTCACTAACATGGCAGATGGCTTCCAAAAGGGAGTGTCTTAAGTGTGACTATCTGAAGAGAGAGGAAACAAAAGTGGAAACTGCCCAGTCCTCTGACAGGGTAGGCGAAGAATTGGCTCAGTACTATTTCTGCGGCATTCTGTTGGTAAGCAGCCATGGAGCCATCCCTGATTCGAGGGGAGGGGAAATAAACTCCACCTTTTGAAGGGAGAGTGACAAATAATTTCTAGCCATCTTTAATTCAACCTATTGTCTATGTAATAATTGACATTGAGAATAAAACAATGGTAAGAGGCAAGAGTAAAGTAGGATGAGTAAAAAGATTGCATCAGGGAAGTGAACTAGTTAATTAGATTGGATGTTGGTAAACAATTAATCTGAATTAATTCAAAGTGGAGCCTGACGTGAATATTGTAAAAGAGATTGCTGAAAAATCAATAAACATCTTTGAAGAATTATGGAAAGCAGGGATGTCCCAGAAATCTGGAGACAGGTAAATGTCATTGTTATTTTCAAAAATGTGCAGAAAGTAGAATCACTGCAAAATTTGATTTTGATCCCAAGCGAGATGCTAAACGATATTATTAGAATGACTAGGTTCAGCTGGATGTGTTAGAAATCAAAATAACAAAAGCATAAACTATGGAAGATTATTTTTCTCTCTGTGTAAATAAAACATAGATCACAAGGCTGATATGGTGGCTTCACGAAGTCATTGAGGACTCATGTTCTTTTTAGCTCATTATTCCAGCAGCCCTATTTCTTCTGGTCCAAAGTGATGGCAAGAGTTCCAATCAATGCATCTACATTCCAGAACTGTTTTTTTAAAGTGGAGAAGGGGAAATAATCCATCTAATCTTTTAAAGAGGTTTTCTGGATGCTGCTGTACAACCTCTGCTTATAGCTCATTGACTAAATCTTAATTTTGGGTGGCCATGTGCTGCCCTAAGAGTTGGAAGTTTTATTACAGAGAAGGGCAGGATGGATTTTGGAGTAGGCAACTAACAGTATCTGCTCCAGATGCTTTGTCCCTTCCGGTAGAATCCAGCATGCATTTTTTCTAAGAAATCATGACAGAAATGCTAAAGTTTTAAGGATGGAAATGTAGTTCCCCCTTCTCTCTGGGTTTTAGTAAATGCCATATGAAAGTGCATTTTGTATCAGACCATCTTATCATCCTCTTCAGATTCTCTGAGCCTCATTTGTCGCCTGGACCCTCTGTTATTTGTGTCGCCATGGCAATCGTCTCTATGTAGGCCTAAGTGGTCTTTTTCTTGAGCCTGGAGCCCAGACTCTTGGCTCCTCTCACCATTTCCCAACTCAAATACAACCTCAGGGTGTGGGATCTGGTTTTCCCAGTGACTGTCAGAGAACTCAGGTGATGCAACAGGAAAGTGCAGGTGAGTTAACTCCACATGGGGTGAACTTTGACCTATGGGAAACAGCAGACAGGGGTTAATCAGCAGATACATTCCCTCTCCCTACCTCCTTTCCATGGACTATTCTGAGACACCAAGGTTGTGTTGTTTTGTTTCCTTCCTTCCTTCCTTCCTTCCTTCCTTCCTTCCTTCCTTCCTTCCTTCCTTCCTTCCTTCCTTCCTTCTTTCTCTCTCTCCCTCCCTCCCCCTTCCCTTCCCTCCCCCTTCCTTTCCCTTCCCTCCCCCTTCCTTTCCCTTCCCTCCCCCTTCCCTTCCCTCCCCCTTCCTTTCCCTTCCCTCCCCCTTCCTTTCCCTTCCCTCCCCCTTCCCTTCCCTTCCCTTCCCTTCCCTTCCCTTCCCTTCCCTTCCCTTCCCTTCCCTTCCCTTTTTTTTTGCAGGTCGCCTGTCTAGAGGTATCTTGCATGGCTAAGTGACTGGCTGTGTCTCTTTGAGAAGCGATGTTAGCTCAGGAATGCATCATCTTTACATTTGTTTTTCATCTTTCTCTGCCTCACTTCCCTATTCGTTCGCTGTCCTCATCCTAGGATTGCACATCTTGATAGTCTTAGCACTTAAGCCTTGACTCAGGCTCTATTTTATTTTATTTATTTATTTCGAGACAGAGTTTCACACTTGTTGCCCAGACAGGAATGCAATGGTGCGATCTTTGCTCACTGCAACCTCCGCCTCCTGGGTTCAAGTGATTCTCCTGCCTCCGCCTCCCAAGTAGCTGGGATTAGAGGTGTGAGCCACCACGTCTGGCTAATTTTATATTTTTATAAAGATAGGGTTTCACTATGTTGGTCAGGCTGGTCTCGAACTCCTGACCCTAGGTGATCCACCCACCTGGGCCTCCCAAAGTGCTGGGATTACAGGCGTGAGCCACTGACTGCACCTGGCCTCAGGCTCTATTTTATAAGGCAGATAGTCTAAGTGCAGTCCAAAGTTTCTTTTTTTTTTTTCCAACTTTTTTGAGTTCAGAGGTACATGTGTAGGTTTGTTACATAGGTAAATGTGCTTCATGGTGGTTTGCTGCACAGATCTTCCCAGCACCCAAGTACTAAGCCCAGAATCCATTAGCTATTCTTCCTGATGCTTTCCTTCCTCCCACCCACCACCCTTCAACAGGCCTTAGTGTGTGTTGTTGCCCTCCATGTGTCCATGTGTTCTCATCACTAGCTCCCACTTATAAGTAAGAACATGCAGTATTTGGTTTTCTGTTCCTGTGTTAGTTTGCTGAGGATAATGGCCTCCAGCTCCATCCATGTCCCTGCAAAGGACATGATCTTGTTCCTTTTTATGCCTGCATAGTATTCCATGGTGTATAGGTACCACATTTTCTTTATCCAGTCTATTATTGATGGGCATTTAGGTTGATTCCATGTCTTTGCTATTGTGAATAATACTACAGTGAACATATGTGTGCATGTGTCTTTATGATAGAACAATTTATTTTCCTTTGGGTATATACTCAGTAATGGGATTGCTGGGTCAAATGATAGTTCTGTTTTTAGCCCTTTGAGGAATTGCCACACTTCTTTCCACAACAGTTGAACTCATTTACACTTCCACCAGCAGTGCACATGTTCTCTTTTCTCCACAACCTCGCCAGCATCTGTTATTTTTTGATTTTTTAGTAATAGCCTTTCTGACTCATGTGAGATGGTATCTCATTGTGGTTTTGATTTGCATTTCTCTAATGGTCAGTTGAGCTTTTTTTCATATGAATGTTGGCTGCATGTTATGTCTTCTTTTGAGAAGTGTCTGTTCATGTCCTTTGCCTGCTTTTTAATGGGGTTGTTTTTTCCTCCTAAATTTGTTTAAGTTTCTTATAGGTGGTGGATATTAGACCTTTGTCAGATGCAGTTTGCAAAATTTTTCTCCTATTCTGTAGGTTGTCTGTTTATTCTGTCAATAGTTTATTTTGGTGTGCAGAAACTCTTTAGTTTAATTAAATCCCATTTGTCAATTTTTGCTTTTGTTGCAATTGCTTTTGCTGTCTTTGTCATGAAATCTTTGCCTGTGCCTATGTCCTGAATGGTATTACCTAGGTTTTTTTCTAGGGTTTTTATAGTTTTGAGTTTTACATTTGAGTCTTCAATTCATTTTGAGTTGATTTTTGTATAAAGTGTAAGGAAGGTGTCCAGTTTCAATTTCTGCATATGGCTAGCCAGTTCTCCCAGCACTGTTTATTAAATAGGGAATCCTTTCCCTATTGCTTGTTTTCGTCAGGTTTGTCAAAGACCAGATGATTGTAGGCGTGTGGTCTTATTTCTGAGTTCTCTATTCTGTTCCATTTGTCTATGTGTCTGTTCTTGTGCCAGTACTATGCTGTTTTGATTACTGTAGCCCTGCAGTATAGTTTGAAGTTAGGTAGTATGATGCCTCTTCCAGTTTTGTTCTTTTTTCTTAGGATTGCCTTGGCTACTCAGGTTCGTTTTTTGGTTTCATATGAATTTTAAAATAGTTTTTTCTAATTCTGTGAAGAATGTCAATGGTAGTTTAATGGGAATAGCATTGAATCTATAAATTGCTGTGGGCAGTATGGCTATTTTAATGATATTGATTATTCCTATCCATGAGCATGGAATGTTTCTCCATTTGTTTGTGTCTTCTCTGATTTCTTTGAGCAGTGGTTCAATCTTCTTGAAGAGGTCCTTCGTTTCCCTTATTAGCTGTATTCCTAGATATTTTATTCTTTTTTGTGGCAATTGTGAATGGGAGTTCATTCGTGATTTGGCTCTCGGTTTGCCTGTTGTTGGTGTATAGGAATGCTAGTGATTTTTGCACATTGATTTTGTATCCTGAGACTTTACTGAAGTTGCTTATCAGCTTAAGAAGCTTTTGGGCTGAGACGATGGAGTTTTCTAGATATCAGATCATGTCAACTGCAAACAAAGATAGTTTGACTTCCCCTCTTCCTATTCCAACATGCTTTATTTCTTTCTCTCACCTGTTTGCCCTGGACAGAACTATCAATCCTGAGTTGAATAGGAGTGGTGAGAAAGGGCAACCTTGTCTTGTGCCAGTTTTCAAGGGGAATGGTTCCAGCTTTTGCCCATTCAGTATGATACTGGCTGTAGGTTTATCATACATGGCTCTTATTATTTCAAGGTATGTTCCTTCAATACCTAGTTTACTGAGAGTTTTTAACATGAAGGGATGTTGAATTTTATCGAAGGCCTTTTCCACATCTATGGAGATAATCATGTGGTTTTGTCTTTAGTTCTGTTTATGTGATGAATTGCATTTATTGATTTGCATGTGTTGAACAAACCTGGCATCCTGGAGATGAAGCCTACTTGATCATGGCAGATAAGCTTTTTGATGTGCTGCTGGATTTGGTTTGCCCGTATTTTGTTGAGAATTTTTACATCAATATTCATCAAGGATGTTGGCCTGAAGTTTTCTTTTTTTTGTCGTATCTCTGCCAGGTTTTGGTATCAGGAAGATACTGGCCTCATAGAATGAGTTAGGGAGGAGTCCCTCCTTTTTAAGTTTTTGGAATAGTTTCAGTAGGAATGGTACCAGCTCTTCTTTGTACCTCTGGTGTGATTCAGTTGTGAATCCATCTGGCCCTGGGCTTTTTTTTTTTTTTTTTTTTTTTTTTAGTTGGTAGGCTATTTATTGCTGCCTAAATTTTAGAACTTGTTATTCGTCTATTCAGGGATTCAATTTCTTCCTGGTTCAGTCTTGGGAGGGTGTATGTGTTCAGGAATTTATCAATTTCTTCTAAATTTTCTACTTTATGTGCATAGAGGTGTTTATAGTGTTATCTGATGGTTGTATTTCTGTGGGGTCAGTGGTAATATCCCCCTTATCATTTCTGATTGTGTTTATTTGAATCTTCTCTCTTTTCTTCATTAGTCTAGCTAGTGGTGTATCTATTTTATTAATTTTTTAAAAACCAGCTTCTGGATTTGTTTATTTTTGTGAAGGGTTTTTCGTGTTTCTGTCTCCTTCAGTGCTGCTCTGATCCTGGTTATTTCTTGTCTTCTACTAGACTTGGGGTTTGTTTGCTCTTGGTTCTCTAGTTCTTTTAGTTATGATGTTAGGTTGTTAACTTGAGATCCTTCTAGCTTTTTGATATGGGCATTTAGTGATATAAATTTCCCTCCTAACACTGCTTTAGCTGTGTCCCAGAGATTCTGTTACGTTGTATGTTTGCTCTCATTAGTTTCAAAGAACTTATTGATTTCTGCCTTAATTTCATTATTTACCCAAAAGTCATTTAGGAGCGGGTTGTTCAACTTCCATGTAGTTGTATGGTTTTGAGTGAATTTCTTAATCTTCAGTTGTAATTTGATTACACTCTGGTCCTAGAGACTTTTAAAAAAATTATTTACATTCTTTTGCATTTGTTGAGGAGTGTTTTACTTCCGATTATTTGATCAATTTTAGAGTAAGTGCCATGTGGCGATGAGAAGACTGTATATTCTGTTGGTTTTGGATGGAGAATTCTGTAGATATCTATCAGGTCCACTCGATCGAGTGCTGAGTTCAGGTCTTGAATATCTTTGTTAATTTTCTGTCTCAATGATCTGTCTAATATTGTCAGTGGGATGTCAAGTCTCTCATTATTATTGTTTGGGAGTCTAAGTCTCTTTGAAGTTCTCTAAAAACTTGCTTTATGAATCTGGGTGCTCCTGTATTTGGTGCATATATATTTAGGGGAGTTAGCTCTTCTTGTTGAATTGAACCCTTTACCATTATGTAATGTCCTTTTTTGTCTTTTTTGATCTTTGTTGGATTAAAGCATGTTTTGTCAGAAACTAGCATTGCAACCCTACTTTTTTTCTGTTTTCCATCTGCTTGGTAAATTTTCCTCCATCCCTTTAGTTTGAGCCTTTGTGTGTCTTTGCATGTGAGATGGGTCTCTTGAAGACAGCGTACTGATGAGTGTGGGTTCTTATTCAGCTTGCCACTCTGTGTCTTTTAATTGGGGCATTTGGCCCATTTACATTTAAGGTTAGTATTGTTGTGTATGTATTTGATTCTGTCATCATGATGCTAGCTGGTTATTTTGCAGACTTGTTTATATGCTTGCTTCATAATGTCACTGGTCTGTGTACTTCAGTGTGTTTTTGTAGTGGCTGGTAACCGTTTTTGCTTTCCATAGTTAGCTCTTCCTTCGGGAGCTCTTGTAATGCAGGTCTGGTGGTAATGAATTCCCTTAGCATTTGCTTGTCTGAAAGGGATCTTATTTCTGGTTCGGTTGTAAAGCTTAGTTTGCCCACATATGAAATTCTGGGCTGGATTTTTTTTTTTTTTTTCTTTAAGAATGTTGAATATTGGCCACCAGTCTCTTGTGGCTTGTAGGGTTTCTGCTGAGAGGTCTGCAGTTAGTCTGTGGGCTTCCCTTTGTAGGTCACCTGGCCTTTCTCTCTGGCTGCCCTTAACATTTTTACTTTCATTTCAACCTTGGAGAATCTGATGACTATGTATCTTGTGGATGGCCGTCTTGTGGAGTATCTTACTGGGGTTCTCTGCATTTCCTGAATTTGAATGTTGGCCTGTCTAGCTAGGTTGGGGAAGTTCTCCTGGATGATATCCTGAAATACGTTTTCCAAATTGGTTCCATTCTCCCTGTCTCTTTCAGGTACCCCAATCAGTCATAGATTCAGTCTTTTTACATAATCCCATATTTCTCAGAGGTTTTGTTCATTCCTTTTCATTCTTTTTTATCTCTTCTTGTTGCCTATCTTATTTCAGAAAGACAGTGTTCAAGCTCTGAGATTCTTTCCTCCATTTGGTCTATTCTGCTATTAATACTTGTGATTGCATTGTGAAGTTCTTGTAGTGTGTTTTTCAGCTCTATCAGGTCGGTTATGTTCCTCTCTATACTGGCTATTTTGGCCATCAGTTCCTGCATTGTTTATCATGATTCTTAGCTTCCTTGCATTGGGTTACAATGTGCTATTATACTTTAGCTCAGTGAAGTTCATTGTTATCCACATTCTGAAGCCCACTTCTGTCATTCAGCCATTTCAGCCTCAGCCCAGTTCTAAACCTTTGCTGGAGAGGTGTTGCGGTCATTTGGAGGAAAGGGGGTACTCTGGCTTTTTGAGTTTTTAGTGTTTTTGTGTTGATTCTTTCTCTTCTCTGTGGGCTTATCTACCTTTGATCTTTGAGGTTGCTGACCTTTGGATTGGGGTTTTGTGTGGTTTTTGTTTGTTTTTCTTTCAACAGTCTGGCCTCTCTTCCCTAAGGCTGCTGGGTCCTCTCCAGACTAGTCACCTTGGTTTTTCCAGTACCTGGAAGTATCACCAGAGAAGGCTGTGAAACATCAAAGATGGCAGCCTGTCTCTTCCTCTGGGAGCTTCATTCCAAGGGGGTACTGACCAGTTGCCAGCCTGAATGCACCTGTAGGAAGTGGCTGGAGACCCCTGTTGGGAGGTCTCACCCAGTCAGGAGGAATGGGATCAGGAGCACTCTTAAAGAAGCTGTGTGGCTGTGTTTTGGTAGAGCAGCTGTGCTGTGTTGGGGATCCCTTCAGCCCCAGATCAGTTTGGGCTCTGCAAGGCCTGCAGGCTGGGCCAGCTGAGAAGCCCAAACAGCAAAGGAGGTGACCTGTATCACTCCCCTGGGCACCCCGTCCCAGGCAGAAATTGGAACTCTGTTGGCTGTAGAATGCAGGCAGGGATTGCCAGAGACCCCAGCTGGGAGGACCTGCCCAGCAAGGAGGAATGGATCAGGTCCTGTTTAAAGAAGCAGTCTGGCCATGTCTCAGCAAAACAGTTGTGCTGTGCTGGGGAATTGCCTCTGCCCTGTCAGCTTGGACTCTCCAAAGCCCACAGGCTGGAACAGCATCCAAACAACTAACGTGGCAGTCCACTCCTCCCCCGGGCACTCTGTCCTAGGGAGAGATCACAGCTCTGTCTGTAAGGGCAGGGGTGGCTGGAGGCCCCAGCTGGGAGGTCCCACCCGGTGAGGAGGAATAAATCAGGGTCTTGCTTAAAGAAGCAGTCTGGCAAAGCAGTTGTGCTGCACTGGGGGGACCCTTCCTTGTGGGGACCATTTGGACTCTTCAAAGCCAATGGCTGGAATGGCCGAGTTGACCAAACAGCAGAGATGGTGGCCCACCCCTCGCCCTAGGGGCTCCATTTTGTCTCAGGCAGGCTTCACCCTGTTGCTGGTGGCTGGCTGGAATTCCAGGCCAGTGAGTCTTATCTTGTGAGGTACAGTGCAAGTAGGGCCCGCAGACCAACACCGCTCAGCACCCTGGATTCAGCCCCCTTCCTAGGGGTGTGTATGAACCTCCTACCTTGCCTGAGTTGCAGTCACTTTTGTTGGGGATCCTGGGGCTGGAGTGTGTAAAGCTCCTGGGTCTCTGCGTGTTCCTGAGCAGCTGCACTGCCGAGACTCCACACAGCTGTGTGTGTCAAACCCAAGGCCCTGGTGGCATGGGCTCACAAGGGGATCTCCTGATCCAAGGGTTGCAAAGATCCGTGGGAGAAGTGTGGTTTCCCAGGGTTGCACATTCACTCACCACTTCCCTTGGCTGAGGGTGGGGGTTCCCTTGGCTCTGCGTCACTCGCAGGTGGGCCGTTGCCCCGCCTTGCTATTCTTCCTTCTCTGTGGGTCAAGTTGTTTCCCTGATAAGTCCCAATGCAAGTACCTGGATGTTTCAGTTGAAGGTGCTGTATTCACTTGCTCCTTTTGTTCCTCTCCGTGAGTGCCTCACTTCTCAGCTGCTGCTAATTGGACATCTTGGCTCCCTCCCCAAAGTTTCTACAATCTGATAAAAAGTAAGGTTTCTGGCTGGGCGTATTGGCTCATGCCTGTAATCCCAGCACTTTGGGAGGCCGAGACAGGCAGATCACGAGGTCAGGAGATTGAGACCATCCTGGCTAACATGGTGAATCCCCGTCTCTACTAAAAATACAAAAAATTAGCCAGGTGTGGTGGCGGGCGCCTGTGGTCTCAGCTACTCGAGAGGCTGAGGCAGGAGAATCGCTTGAACCCAAGAGGCAGGAGATTCAGTGAGCCGAGATCACGCCACTACTCTCCAGCCTAGGTGACAGAGTGAGACTCCATCTCAAAAAAAAAAAAAAAAAGTAAGGCTTCTGATGAATTCTGTAGTTAATGTGGCATATACCTGAGGCTTCTTACCTCTTACCCTAAACATATATACTTTGTAGGTACGCATTCAGATATACCCATGGAGATCTGACTGCAGAGAGGGCTCAGTAATCAGCCAGCTGTGAAGACCAGAAGCCTGCCTCCTTCCTAGTCATGGCTTGGATAGAATGTAATAAATAACACAGGTGTCCCACCATGAGGATACCTTGCTTGGTGTTCCTTCTCTATGGAGACAGAGAGTGAAAAGATCGGCAAGAGCTAGAGAAGCCCATGCTCCTGAGTCCCAACAAGTTGGAGGGAGAGAGTAATGAGAAAGCCCTGTTGGGTGGGCTTACATCATAGGAGCTGGAAGCAGAGGCAAGCCCTGGTCTCCCTATCCAATCCATGAAGTAGGCTTTCAAAGAGGCAGTGTGGAGCTATGCTCTCATATCAGAGGCAGGTGGTCCTCCCCAATGGTAAATATTGTCAGGTTAGACAAGCACCACTCATATTCACCTCTCCTCCTCCTTTGGAGAAGACCAAGAGATTAAAATGGAAGGGGAGTAGAAAGCTCATTTTCTGGGCAAATCTGAAGACGAAAGGACAAGGAGTGTTCCTCTAGGAAGAGATAATCTCATTTCTTTCTTTGAAATGGTAACTACAATTTTAAAAATAATCAGAGATAGATGTTAGAAACAGTGTATTCAGATTTCAACAAGACAAGTGACAAGGCCTCTCATGATATCCTCAGACCAGGGTTTGTCATCCTTGGCACTAGTGATACTTTGGGCAGGATAATTCTCTATTGTGGGAAGCTGTAGGATGCTGAGCAGCAGTCCTGGTTTCTACCCATTAGTTACTAGTAGCATTCTTCTCTAGATTGCGACAATCAGAAATGTCTTCAAACATTGTCTAATGTTCCCTGGGGTCTAAATCGCCCCTGGTTAAGAACCAAGGCTTTAAACGTTGAACCACAATCTTATCTCTGATCATGTTTCTCCGTGTGTGCTCTTGGAGATTTAGTCACACTTTTGGTTTCAAAAAGTATCCCTCTATGATGGTTCCTACATCTGTCCTCTAGCTCGGCCTTTTCTTCTGAGCTCTAGACTCTTAAATCCAACTACTTATTGGGGGTAGATTTTTGGATATAAAACATATACCTCAAACTGTGTGCTTAAAATGAAATGTGTTGTTTCCCCCTCGTATCTATTCTTCCCATATTCCTTCTTGGTGATAGCATCACTATGTTACCAAATTGCCCAGGTGAGAAAAGAAATCATGTTGACCATTCATTTCTTTCTCACCATCAGACTGAATTAGCCCTCCACACTGCCAATCCTGCCTTTTGAACAGTTCTTTAAGCATCCATTGTTTTTCAGCCCCAAACTGACTGCCTTAGGTCAGGCCTTCTTGATTTCTTGTCTGAATTAATCTTCCTGTCTCCAGTCTTACCTCCTTCCAATCAATTGTCTACAGAGTGGCAAGTCTTTTGAAAACCTAAATATTTTTCTTAGGCTCCTTCACACTTCCTCATTGCCATCAGGATGTAATCCAAGTTTCTTGCTTTTTTTTTTTATTTTTTTAAGACAGAGTCTAGCTCTGTGGCCCAGCCTGGAGGGCAGTGGCAGGATCATAGCTCACTGCAGCCTTGAACTCCTGGGCTCAAGTGATCCTTTTGCCTCAGCCTCCTGAGTAACTGAGACTACAGGTGTGAGCCATCTCATTGGGCCCTTGAAAATGAAGCCCCTAGTGCAGGAATAGAAGTAGGGTGAGGCCAGCAAGTTGCCTTGAGTACAAAACCTAAGGAGACACTCGCTCTTAGGATTGTCAAATGCAGTGTTGGCGTTTTAGAGTGAGTGCCACTTTAAATGTTAATCCCTAGATATCTTGCTTGTCCCATGCTAGTTGCTTTGTGTTTGTAAGGGCCACTGATCCCCTTTCTGGTCTCCTCTCTCATCACATCCTCACTTAAGTCCTCATTTCTAATGCATGGACTGTTTGCAGATCCCTGAATGGCTACCATAACACCTGCCTTAGCAGCAGACTCCTCCTGGAGTGTCAGGGTAATGACAGAGTGACAGAAATCCAGACAGCATTCATCTCATGATGAATCGCAAACATCAAGAGAGCAGTGGATGGGGTTTTTTCTTCAAGTTTTTTATTGTGGTAAAATACACATAACATAAAATTTACTGTCTTAACCATTTTAAGTGTATAGTTCAGTGATATTAAGTACATTCATGTTGTGCAACCATCATCACCATCCATTTTCAAACTCTTTTCGTCTTGCAAGACTGAAACTGCATACCCATTAAACAACACTTTCCTATTCTCCCTCCCCTCAGCCTCTGACAACTACCCTTCTACTTTCTGTCTGTATAATTTTGACTATTCTAGGTACCTCATATAAGTGGAACCATATGGTAATTGTCCTTTTGTGATTGACTTGTTTCATTTAGCGTAAGGTCCTCGAGGTTCAATCATGTTGTGGCATGTCAGAGTTCCCTGCTTTTTAAAGGTTGAATAATATTCTTTTGCATGTACGTAACACATTTTGCTTATCCATTTGTCTACAGATGGACACTCTGGTTGCTTCCACATTTTAGCTACTATGAATAATGTCTCTATGAACATAGGTGTGCAAATATCTCTTAGAGACCCTGCTTTCATTTTTTTTTGAGATATACCCAGAAGTGGAATTGCTGGCTCATACGATAATTCTACCAAATGTCATGTTCTAAGCCTAGCTCAAAGGCATTCATTTTGACAAAAGCTTATACATTTAAACAAACAAAAATCATAAAACCCATCTTCTGTTATAGTCATTGTCATAACAACATCACATCTCATAGCGTATGGTTGCTGTGGTATAATTTACTTCAAAATGCTTCAGCAAAGACAGTATGATATATATTTGTGCATTTAGTTTAATCTATGCCCTAGGGGCTGTTAGTTAACATTTGAAGTCCTCTAATTGAGGATATTCATTCCAGAGACTATTAGCTCTTGAGAGAGTCTAATCAGGAATCAACATTCCCAAAGCAACTGCTATAAGCGTTCAAATATCTTAATCCTCAGCTCAATATCACAGACTAATTAATTAGTCTAATGGATGTTAGAAATGATTTTCACTGGTGGAAATGAGTGTTATTCAAGAAGTGTGTATTGTTAGAAATATTGTCTAGGACGTCCTGCCCTTGCACAATAAGGATATAAGAATCCAGTGAGACTGATAACCTACAGACCTTTAAAATGGCACTCTAGGCTTAGGATTCCAGACTGGTCCCTTGTTTAGCTATTTATTGGAGGACTTGATTGCCTGATTCTGACTGGAAGTTTTGGTAAATTCAATAGTTTCAATTAATATTGCACATTTATCTCATGTGAACCTTTCATGTAAGATATAGTAGGAGCAGCTAAAGGATCACCAAGACAGAACATTGAACTTCCAGAACCAATTGGATGACTGTCTAGATGTCTCTTCGCATGACTATTTGTATGAGTGTCAGAATTTGGTCTCATACTTGCTTTTATTATAGCACACTACCTGCTAGTGAGGTTGTTGGAGAGGAGACCTATTGCTTTCACCTATTTCTAACTCTTGAAGGCTACCCCTATGCATCCAAAAAAATCCTAAAATGTGTGAATCACCAATTTGCTTAGGTCATTTTGTAGCAGGTACCCTATTGGAAGCAAATAGAAGGGTAAACCTGTGCATGCAATCGTTGTTTCAAATTGGAGACGCCTGCCTTCTTGTTGAGATCTCACCCAGTAATCCTGTCATCCTTGGCCCTTAGCATTTTGTAATGTATAACCCCTGCCCAAAAGAATTGGAAAAATAAATCATTCTTACGCAGCTGAGTACTCCACCACCTTGATAACCGGGATTTCACTTTCTCCCATATACTGCTTTCCTAATGCCCAGCAATAAAGCTCAAGTAAATTTAAAAAATTATACATAGCCGGGTGTGGTGGCTCACACCTGTAATCCCAGCACTTTGGGAGGCCGAGGCGGGCGGATCACGAGGTCAGGAGATCGAGACCATCCTGGCTAACACGGTGAAACCCCATCTCTACTAAAAATACAAAAATTAGCTGGGCCTGGTGGTGGGCGCCTGTAGTCCCAGCTACTTGGGAGGCTGAGGCAGGAGAATGGCGTGAACCCGGGAGGCGGAGCTTGCAGTGAGCCGAGATCACACCACTGCACTGCAGCCTGGGTGACAGAGCAAGACTCCGTCTCAAAAAAAAAAAAAAAAAAAAAAAAAAAATTAGACATAGATGAAAAGTGAAATGTTCTGCCACATTTTCCTTCTATGGACCTGTCCTAGGAAATGCAAGATATTAGATGTGCCTAAGCATAAGTGTAGAGAAACACCATATGTATTAGTACATTTTCATACTGCCATGAAGAAATACCCGAGACCGGGTAATTTATAAATAAAAAGTTTAATGGACTCACAGTTTCATGTGGCTGGGGAGGCCTCACAATCACGGCAGAAGGTGAAGGAGCAGCAAAGGCATGTCTTACATGGCAGCAGGCAAAAGCACACATGCAGGGTAACTTCCCTTTATAAAACCATCAGATCTCATGAGACTTATTCACTATCATGAGAACAGCATGAGAAAAACTTGCCCCCATGATTCAATTACCTCCCACTGGGTCCCTCCCATGACATGTGGGGATTATGGGAGCTACAATTCAAGATGAGATTTGGGTGGGAACACAGCCTAACCATATCACCATGTATTTAAAAGTGTGTCTGATAGAAAAAAAGAGATATTTCATGGTGCCACAGCCAAAGATCATTGATTATTTAAATAGAAAATCATAGAATTTTTGACAAATGATTAAATAGGGAAAAAACGATGTTATGATTTGAGTAATAGTTAACATTTTCTTTAATTGTTTAAGCTGTGACTACAGTGTATTTTATGAGCAGCAAATTACAGACTGAAAATTCATGATATAATTATAAGGCAAAAAGATTAATTTTCATATATTGCTCATAGAGTCTCATGGATTACTGTCATAATCAACTATAACTTGAAACCATATCAACAGGACACATGTTAATGATATGTACATAATTGCTATTATGCTGGAAGGTGATTTAGCTTAAAAGGTAAACAGATCACTTAAATGATGTAATTAGTATTACATTTACAGAGGTGTCTCAATTTTTGTGCTTTTCTCTTCTTGCTCTGCTGCAGATGAGATTTTCCTCTCATCTTCAAATTGTCTCACATGCACACACAAAATGGCACCCACTTAAAGCTGAGGCTGGGCTGAAACATACCAACATGTGGGCTTCCATTGTCCCTCATTCATCACCCCTCTAGGGCCCAAGGTGGAGATTCTCAATGTTCCTCAAAAGGGTTCCTACACTGCTGCTTTCCACCTTGAGGTTCTCGAATAGCTTTCAGCCTGGGTTGTATATGTCAAGGACGTTTTAAGGCTGTAAGGTTCTGGGTCACAGACTGTGGGCTTGAGAGTGGTGGCGTCATAGGAGGAGGTGTACCCTTGGGTACAGAGGTACTACTGAAATGTGAGGAACAGTGTGCCCAAGTGTGACTCAAGTGGGCCCTCTTTTCTCTCTCTTTGTTCTTTATCTTCCCAAACCATCTTGGTGCCCAGGGCAGGGAAAACAGGAACTGAAATTGAACGTTCAGTATACTGGCTTGGTACCAGACTGCTAGGAATAGCTGTTAAAGTCAATTTTTTATGTCAAAATGTTTTAAAGTTATTTGCGAATAGATTAAGTCTCTGGTAAGTTTTTGGGGATGTCAATTGACAATAATGATAAAAAAAAAAAAAACCCTTTCCTGGTGGCTTTCGGGACTCCTATACATGGATTGCTGCCTCTATATCCTGAGGTGCCCTCTCCTCCTTTGAGACTGCCGGTCTAGGCTTGTCACCTTCAGCTCAATGGCCCAGGGTCTGTAGCCTCAAGACCTCCTTGATGCTACTACCTGGGCTGAAAGCTGATTCAAGGACCTCAAAGTGGGGAGTGGCATGTAGTAGCACCTTTGAGGAGTATTGCGAGCCTTCACCTTGGGCCATGGAGGGTGGAAGAATCAGGGACAAGGGAGGCCCAGGTGTAGATGTGCTCGAGCTCAGCCTTAGCTGTTAAGTGGGTACCATTTTGTATGTGGAAGTGAGTATCATTAATTTTGTGCATAGAAAAAACCAGATGAGATTACCTTTGAAATCTGAGTTGCTGGAAGTCTGGAAGCAGAGTATGCTGCTTTTGGGGTAGAAGATAAAGAAGTGAGAAGAAAAGATAAAAGGGCATTTATATTTTGCCCTTTTGCCTGGGAACACCAAATGGAAACACTTGATGAAAACCCCTTCCCAGGAACTGAATTTAATTACATATTCTGAAGCTAGTATGACATCCTGTGGTTAGTGGATTGAGCACTGACTTTGGATTCAAATCTAACTAGATGACTTTGGAATACTTTCTTAACCTTTGTAAGCCTAACTTTAATCATCTATAAAATGAGGATCCATCTGGATTTATTTAATGAAAGAATAGCCTAAAGCACCTAGGGACTAGAGTATGAGGGGAGTTGTGGTAGTCTATTACATCCATAGCCTTGATGAATTATGTCTCCCTATATCCCTGCCCTTGCGTAGTTGCCATCCCTTGAACCTGGGTTGGCCTTGTGACTCACTTTAATTAGTAGAGTGTGTTCAAAGATTAAGCCTTAAGAAGACCTGCTACTTTCTGCTTTTGTGCTCTTGGGAGTTCTGAACCACCATATAAAAGTCTGACAGGCTGGGCGCGGTGGCTCATACCTGTAATCCCAGCACTTTGGGAGGCCAAGGTGGGCGGATTGCCTGAGGTCAGGAGTTCGAGACCAGCCTGACCAACATGGTGAAACCTCGTCTCTATCAAAAATACAAAAATTAGCCGGGTGTGGTGGTGGGCGCCTGTAATCCCAGCTACTTGGGAGGCTGAGACAGGAGAATTGCTTGAACCTGGGAGGTGGAGGTTGCAGTGAGCTGAGACCAGGCCATTGCACTCCAGCCTGGGCAACAAGAGCAAAACTTCGTCTCAAAAAAAAAAAAAAAAAAAAAAAATGTCCTGTTGAAGAGAACATAGGACGAGGGAAGAGGCCATGTGGAGAGAGAGAGGGAGACCCAAGCATCCCAGTGTTCCAGCTGAGCCCAGGCCCCAACCAACCTGCCAGCTGAATGCAAGCACATGAGTGATTGCTGGCAAGACCAGCAGAACCGCTTAGCTGAGTCCAGGCCAGATTGCAGAACTGTGATTAAATAAACTATTTGTTGCTTTAAGAAGCTAAGTTTTGGAATACTTTGCCATGCAAGCATAGATAACTGAAACCTGGATCATGAATATTATGCAGATGTTGTTTATGTAGGCAGCCCATGTCATTCATGAGGTATGTTCTAGGCCCTTCTTGAATACATTATGACATTTAGACTCACTCATAATACGCAGTCAAGTAAAACTGAAATATTTGAGTGGCCCTTTCAGACTTACAATGATTTTAATATAGCGTATTTGTACTCTGTTTATAAAAGACCTTGCTGCTTCTTCACTTCCAGTACAAACATTAATAGTTGCTGCCATCAGAGGGATGCTTTCATGAAGGAACAAAGTTTGCCTTTTGTCACCAGCTCTCCATGTAGATGCAGGAGAGAAGAACCAAGTCACTCTGAGATGTGGCTGACAGGTGGTCACTAGGCTCATTTATTAGCTAAGTACCTTTTCACTGCTTTCTGGCTTTATGGCATAGGCAGTGCAATTCTGTGCCTTTGCAAAATTAAAAAGTATGAATATCATGGGTATTTGAGGTGACTCAGGAATGGTCAGAACCATGAAAGTTAAATTCATAAATGAAAGTGTAGTAAACTGGGGCAGCTTTAGTTATTGTCCACCTAACATCCTGTCCTCCCCTCCCCAACCTTCTTCTTGTAGAATAACTTACTTTATTCACAGAAAATCCATTCTGGATGGATTAGATGAAGATGATCTCTTCTCCCTGCCACAGTGTTGGACACATGTTTCCACCCGGCCTTTCAACAAATGTTGGCCTCTCTTGGCAGATGCTGGTAGCCTATGGTGGCTAGCAGCAGGTGGAAGCCATGCGTCCTTTCCCCATAACCCCATTCCCAGATAGCATCCTACAATGAAAGCAAGTCTTAGACCAAATGCATGAGTATTTATTAGCAAGCAGGCCCCAAACACACCATTCAGTGTGTTTTGTAGTTCTGGGAAGTTTCATTTTTACCTGGATACTTGAAAGAACACCTTGCATGAGAGTCTCTTGTGGATGCCACAATATTCTGATGGTAGGATGAGCCAACCCTGTAAGTGGACCAGGTGACATGGCTCTCCTTGAAGTAGAGGGATGCAGGGAAGTGGGGGTCTGGCCTTTAAGTGCTGCCTGTGCCATTAGAATGCCAGGCTTGCCGGGTCCTCATGCAAAGTGGGGGAGAGTGGGCTTCTACATTTTTCCTAATCATTTACTACTTTGAATATTACTCATTTCACCTATAACATTTTCCTAACATTCTTTATATTATCAATAATTAGGAAACAGTCTAGGTATAGATTTTGATAATATATTTTAAGTGCTACATCCTCACATTTGCTACTGAATGTTTTCTGTTTGACTGTTTAGATGCAACTGCTTGCTTTTCTTCCCTTGCTTTCTGACCTGGGAGGCCCATGTGTCTGGACTGACTCCCTTACACTCTGGCTCCCTTACCCTCTGGCTTCTACTTGGGTTTGGCTAATGGTGAGCCCAGCAAATGATTGGACAGGGGAGGAGAGTAGGGTTAGGGTAATTATTCCTTCAACCCCATCCCTGCAGGGCTGCCCCACTGGCACTGACCATCATGAAGGTCAAGGTTATTGTCAAGGTGGCACTGTCTCCATGGCTTTCTCCTGCCTGGTTCTGATAACTATTCCTTTCCCTCATCCCTTTGGGCCTATGAGTAGCAACAGCCCTGTTGTTACTAGTTTTTGAGTACTTCACTATCCTTTGTGATTTCTGTATCCCCTATTCACACTCCTCTTTGAATTATCCTAATTTGAATGGGCTGCCTTTTTCCTGCTGGGACATTGGGAAGGTGCTGATTCCTGATGAAAGTACTTCCATGCTAATTATCACCCCTGGGGTGTTGATTCCTAATTAGAGGATTTTAAATGTTAATCCCACCTAGGGTGGAGATCGGACTTGATTTATATACATATTTTACGTTGTTCATACTAAAACTTTTCTTTTTTGAGACAGAGTCTTGTTCTGTCGCTCAGGCTAGAGTGCAGTGGTGTGATCTCGGCTCATTGCAACCTCCGCCTTCTCAGGTTTAAGCGATTCTCCTGCTTCAGCCTCCTGAGTAGCTGGGATTACAGGTGTGCACCACCACACCAGGCCAATTTTTGTAGTTTTAGTAGAGATGGGTTTCACCATGTTGGCCAGGCTGGTCTCGAACTCCTGGCCTCAAGTGATCTGCCTGCCTCAGCCTCCCAATGTGCTGGGATTACAGAAGTGAGCCACTGCAGATGGCTCATACTGAAACATTTTAAAAGTTAATGGCTATGTAGGCAATTTAACATAAAGCTTCCTGGCAACAGTGATTGGCTCAAAGATGGAGCTATAACCCTAGATGGAGCTATAACCCTAGCTCTAACCCTAATTAGAGCTTCTCCAAGAATTTTTGCTGCAACAAATACTGAAAAGGCAATCCCTTTTTGCTGTGATTGCTAGATATAAGGGTAAGTAAGTGTTGAACTTCTAGTGGATATTCCTGCTACCCAGAGAGGAAGGCTTAGCAGAAACTAAAAGTCAACAAGAGGAAGACAGGATTGAGAGATGGACAGAAAGGGACAAATTCCTGGTTATGTTATTGGACCCCTGGATCCAGCCATGCCTGAAGCTGAAGCCTTCTCTTTGAATCTCTCAGTTATGAAGGGAAATAAATTTCCTTTTGGTTTGTGTATATAAGATAATTTGAGTTGGGGTTTATTTTACTTGCAACCGAATGAGTCTGACAAATCCACCAAGGGCCTATTTTCTTAATGCTCTTTTTTATTTTACTTTTTCTCACTCTGTCTTATGGTGCTGATCATAATGTTCATATATATATATATAGAGAGAGGAGAAAAGATGCACCAGTACAAGTACCTGAAATGAGTTCAATCAATGCAGACAACAGTTATATTTTGATGGAGGAGCTGGATATATTATCAAGGAAGGATGGCTGGGTGCCCAGTCTGGTGTTTAGTAGGCTGGTGTGTTAGGCCATCCTCACAATTCTATAAAGAAATACCAGTGACTGGGAAATTTATAAAGGAAAGAGGTTTAATTGGCTCGTGGTTCTACAGGCAGAACAAGCATGGTACTGGCATCTGCTTGGCTTCTGGGTAGGCCTCATGGAGATTTAACTCATGGCAGAAGGTGAAGCAGGAACAGGCATGACACATAGTTAGAGCAGGAGCAAAGAGGGAGGGGCTTGGAGGA
This sequence comes from Macaca nemestrina, assembly GCF_043159975.1. Lineage (NCBI taxonomy): Eukaryota > Metazoa > Chordata > Mammalia > Primates > Cercopithecidae > Macaca > Macaca nemestrina. The sequence goes on along the minus strand of NC_092145.1, from coordinate 140,307,649 downwards.
GGTGCCACACGCTTTTAAACAAGCAGATCTCTTGAGAACTCACTTACTGTCATCAGCACAGCACCAAGAAGATGGTGCTAAACAATCCATGAGAAATCTACCCCCATGATCCAAGCACCTCCCACTAGGTCTGACCTCCAACATTGGGGATTACAATACAACATGATATTTGAGGGGAACAAACATCCAAGCTATATAAGTTGGAGAGATCGTTATGAATTTACATGTTGAGACTTCAACACTGCAGCTCCAGAAAATGGATTCTGTTAGTGTGACCGAGGCTACCCAAGTTTGAGGGGTTGGCTTCTTCTAGCCAGTCTCACAGACAGTGACGCATAAATCTAAAGTGAATTCACAATAGAAAATCTCACTGCTGAGCAGACCAAAAAGTTTGTGCCTTCTGGCACAAACTGGTGTAGTCTCTCTCTTTTGATTCTGCAAAAAACAGCCAAATTATAATCCAGAAGACTAACAGGAGAGCAAGGAATCAGAGCTGGGACAGCAGAGCATGAAGGGCCAAGGGGGAGGGATGAGAGGTCATTTGTTGAGTGTAATGGTTAGTGTTCTCAAGCTCTGACTGCCCGAGGAGCTCATCCTGAGGTAGGGGGATTGTATTAGTCCCCAGTAACCATTGCAACAAATTTCCACAAATTGAGTGACTTAAAACAAGTTAAATGTATTCTCTCACAGATCTGGAGGTCAGAAGTCCTAAATCAGTATCACTGGGCCCAAATCAAGGTGTTGCTACACTCCCTTTGGAGGCTCTAGGGGAGAACTTGTTTCTTGTCTCTTTCAGCTTCTAATGGCTACTCAACATTCCTTGGATTGTGGCTGCATCACTCCAATCTCTGCTTCCATCTTCACATTGCTTTCTCTGTGTATGTCAAATCTCCTTCTGCCTCTTTCTTATAAGGATACATATGATGGCATAATTTAGGACCCACCTGGATAATACAGGAAAATCCCCCATCTGAAGATCCTTAATTTAATTACATCTGCAAAGTCAATTTTGCCACATAAGGTTAACATTCACAGGTCCCAGGGATTCGAATGTGGATATCATTTAGGGGGCCATTTTATAGCCTACCGCAGGGGTAGACCTGTTGAGTAGGGTGGGGTGTCCATTTTGGCTGTGCAGTGCCTTCACTCCTGGGTGGTTGCACTGATACCAGCTGATTCTTGCTTTCTGACTGAGCCTTCTTTTTTGACCCCAATATGAGCATCCTTTTTCTGCCATTAAGATCTTTTATAAATACAGAACAATCCAATCAGCTTTTTAAAGTTCTAGTTATATTCAAAATCTTTTTGATGGGATGTGGGTGTCCTCAAATATTTTCAGCCACAGTTTACATGGACTATATAGGTTATATTGATAAGTAACACATCTGTTACTTAACCTCATCCATTCCTGGATGTGCCTAAATAATGTCACCCCCACCCCAATATATTGACAGCAACAGATGCTCTGGAATATCCACATGCCGAAATCTCTTCAAATCTGTTCTGACCTCTCCTGTCTCCCCAGTCCACACTAACTCATGCATGCGAGTGCAGGCGCACATCCCTCCCCCTCGCCCTACGAAGTTCCTTATATTTCTGGAAGCTTCTGGATAATTGACCTACTTCTGTAATTCCTTTGGCTTGTTTAGATTTGGGCAGAATTGAATCTTCACCTCTTATTAAATGTCAATACAAATAAGATCTAGCTTGCTTAGTGCTCTCAGTCACCTTTGAATTAGTTGAGACTACAAGTGTATAAAACAGACACACTTGTTACATTCTGATTTTCTCTTATTTAGTGTAGAACATTTAAGATACCTATGATGCTGGGCTACTTTCAGAAAAATAGAAATCATTCCTTCAGCTTCGACAGATATGACAGTCGTGAGGAAACTGTCAGCATCTGTTTGAAAATGTGCAGGGTAGAGAATGGAACTCGTAAATTTGACAAGCTTTTTATGTTCCATGCATAAGGGCTAGCGATAAATGAATCTCGATTAAACACTTATTTGTACTGTTATTGGCTTTTAAAAAAAGAAAACATTTTATTGCACTCTGATTGTAGATTATGCTTGTTGGGACTCATCCCTCTGTTTAGCAACATAGGGCAGATTTGATTCAATATTTGCCATGTAAACACATGGTTCAGTCTCATGACTGACCATTTCTGGTTACCCAGCCCCAGTTGAGTGCAGCATCTCCACTCCATCTCCAGAGATCTTTATGTTAGTTTAAGGCAGTTGAAGGCCTCGTGCAATTTTTTTTTTCTTTTTTGCTACATATGATTTCCTCTATTAAGTGAATGACTTAAATTGTATTCAGGTTACCTTGGAATACGTAGTATAGTAGCGTTTAACCTGTCGACAGAAAACAATTGGCAGAGGAAAGCTTATCTAATGCTACCTCCTTGCTTAATCTGTGGCTTCTTACAGAATATAGGGTAAACTCATTTTCTTATATCCATGTCTCTCCACCACCCATCCCTAGGAAACCTCTCCAATCCTATCATTACCAACCATTTGCTATTATGAAAATGATCTCTCAGTATGCTTTATTAATTTCTACCTCGCTCTCTCCCTCTTCCTTCCTCCCTCCCTCACTCTCTCTTTCTTCCCCATCCATCTCTTTCCTTTTTCCCTCCCTCCCTCTCTCCTGGCCTCTTTCCAGTGCATACTCATTAAGCACCTACAGTATGGTGGACTTTACACTTAGCATGGTAGGAAAGATGAAATTGACAATGCAGCCCCCAGCACTGCGGGGGATGTGGACAGAAGCAACAGTACTTACAGTATCTATAATGGTGAATGAATTATCCAACTTTGCTTGAGGAGGTCAGAGAAGTTTTCAGGGAAATGATGACTTGTAAGCTGAGTTTTGAAGGATAATTGGGGCTCACCAGGTAGACAATGCCAATACATTTATGGTTCGCAGAAGCAATGGTACAAAGGGAAGAGCACAGGCAAGAAACAACACATCTGTGCTACCTCCCTTCCCTCTCTACCTTCCTTGCACACATATTTACCGGATGCTCATGTTGCAAGCATCGCCCTAAGTCTCCAGAGACAACACCAGACGAGAAGGACAATATTCCTGTCCTGGGGCAACTTATCTGCTAGTTGTGAAATGAAACATTTGCTGAGACTAACAGGTCCTATATCCCTGAACACTTCAAAAAATGTTTGGGACATGTTGCATTCTGAATACTGCCTCCTGGAGTTTCACAGTGCACAATTTCACAGTCAAGGCCCTGTTAAGAAATCTGTTATCTTCATTTACTGTGGTTCTCAAGTGCATTTAACCAGGGGAACTTTGTTTTAAGTAGCAATTAATACCACACAAAGCCAGTTTTCTAAAGGAGTCACTGCAGGAAATGTTTGAGGTCCTTCCAACCTCATTGCCTATTGTATCAGTTACCTGTTTTCATAATAATGCTGCATAAAAACGGCCACAGAACCTCCGTGGCATATAACAATAAGAACTCAGTGCTTGTACCCCTGGGGAGGTTGGTTAGGTGGCTCTGCTGACCTTGGCTGAGCTTGGTCCTATGTCTGGGGTCTGGCTGGCTATTGGCTGGGACAACTGGGATGAACTGGCTGTGCCCTGCTTGCCTGGGCATACACCTGGGCATATTTTCCTGGTGGTGACTGAGGCATAAAAAGGCAAGTGAAACTATGTAAGCAATTTTTCAGATCCCTGCTTTGTGAAGAATTTTGACATCCTAATGTCCAAAGCAAGCCACATGGCTGAGTCCAGAATTAAAGTGGCCGGGGATGGGGCACTACAGAGTTTCATGGCAAAGAGTGAAGATAAAGAGAACAGGGAGAAATTGGGGCCACTTTAGTACTTGACCGCATCTACCTAAGACCCCGACTCAGGTATCACCTCTTCCATGAAGCCTTTTCTGACTTTCTCAGACCCATATCCATTTCTTTATCTGAGACTTCCCACTGCACACCCAGTACCTTACTGCCAAATTAGAAGCTCTCTTAAATTCCCAGCTTGGTTCACATTGGCTCCCCTACCTAGATAACAAATTCCTCAAGGGTAGAGACCATATTTTTTATGTGTGTGTGTGGGGTTTTTTTTTGTTTTTTTTTTTTTTTTTTTCCTTTGGAGACGGAGTCTCACTCTGTTGCCCAGGCTGGAGTGCAGTGATATGATCTTGGCTCACTGCAACCTCCGCCTCCCGGGTCAAGCGATTCTCCTGCCTCAGCCTCCTGAGGAGCTGGGATTACAGGTGCCTGCCACCACACTGGGCCAATTTTTGTATTTTTAGTAGAGACAGGGTTTTGCCATGTTGGCCAGGCTGGTCTTGAACTCCTGGCATCAAGTGATCTGCCTGCCTCCCAAAGTGCTGGGATTACAGGCGTAAGTCATCGGGGAAAGACCGTATTTCTTTTTCTTCTAAAAAAAGAAAAGGGATACACATGCAGAATGTGCAGGTTTGTTACGTAGGTATACGTGTGTCATGGTGGTTTGCTGCATCTATTGACCCGTTCTCTAAGCTCCCTCCCCTCACCCCCCACCCCCAGCAGGCCCTGGTGTGTATTGTTCCCCTCACTGTGTCCATATGTTCTCAATGTTCAACTCCCATTTATGAGTGAGAACATGTAGTATTTGATTTTCTGTTCCTGTGTTAGTTTGCTGAGGATGATGGCTTCCAGCTTCATCCATGTCCCTACAAAGGACATGATCTCATTCCTTTTTATGGCTGCATAGTATTCCATGGTGCATATGTGCCACATTTCCCTTATCCAGTCTATCATTGATGGGGATTTGGGTTGGTTCCACGTCTTTGCTATTGTAAATAGTGCTGCAATAAACATACGTGTGCATGTAGGGAAGACCATATTTCTTCCTGGGCCTGAGACTATATTTTATACTTTATTTGTATCTCCCAGAGCACCTAGCACAGTACTAGGCACACAGTGGGCATTTACTCAAGACTAAATTGAGGTCACAAGTTCCTAGATGCATAGATGCATAGGAACCAACGCTGAAAGTCAGGCTGTCTCCTGGGGGCTTCCCCTGAGGCTGGGCCCCCTGTACTCCCGATGCCACCCAGATTTGTGCCTACAGGGCTAAGATCAGCTCGGTGAGGTTGGGGGTGGGGATGGGGACTGGCACGTGTGTCAGAGAAATGCCAGAAAAGCTCTGCCCAAGAGCCGGAAGTTGCGTCTGTGTGTATGCACTTCTTTGCTTTTGTTGTGTTCTCAGCCCTCGCAGGGACTCTAACCACTTCCCCCTGAACTTCGTACGGGAACCTCACCTCTCTTGTGGTAGTGGTCCTCCTAAATTCGGGCCACTCGGCTCATTCTTTCCTGTCTCATTTTGTTCTTCCTGCTTCTTCTGTGCATGGGGGCTACATTACTGATGCTGCTGTTGCCCAGTTGGAGAGGAGAGCAGTGGTGTGAGAAAAGCACCCTGGACCTGTGCCCCTTAAAGTGAGGTCCCTGGGCCAGCAGCATCAGCTTTGCCTGAGAACTGTTTAGAAATGCAGATTCTCTGGGGCTGTCCCAGACCTCCTGGATCAGCCTCTGTATTTTAACTGGACCCCCAGAGGCATAGTCAAGCCTGAGAAACACCAGCATCTGGTCACAGCTCACCAGCCCCTTAGCTTTACAACCTGGCAAATTTCTTCGCTTCTCTGTTGGACACACTGATTTTCCCTGTGTCAAATTAGATGCATTTAATTATGTGGTAATTCAGATTACTTTGTTGCTTCATCAGAGAAGTACAAAGGTGTGGGAAGTGGCAGAAAATCATATTGTGCACAAAATCAAGATCTTTTAGAGCTGGAAAGAACTTGATTGATCACCTCCTCCAGTTCCCTCTTGTTTTATAGCCACTTAAGGTCAAACCTTGCTAAGGAGAATGTCAGTCTCCTCCATCCTTCCAGAAGAAACGCAGCCCCTGCAGTCAGAAGAGACAGGAAGTCCACATGAGACAGGAGGGAATGAGTTGACTGGCCTGAATTTAGAAGGACCACTACCACAAGAGAGGTGATGTTCCCATAAGGCTTGAAGTTTAGGGGGAAGTGGATCCCGACATGAAAAGTGTGGTCCCTGAACCAGTAGCATTACAGTCACCTGGTAAGAGAGGCGGTGGGTGGTTTGTGAGAAATGTGGATTCTGAGGCCAAAGTTCATATCTACTTGATAAATAAAGTCAAAATCTCTATATACCAAGAACCCTGGGTGATCTGTAAGCACAGTCAAGTTTGGGGAGCGCTGGGCTAGATGACACAGTCACTGGGAATGCTTGAAGACAAATGAAGCCCAGAATAGAAGCGTCATTTCCCAAGTAGTAAGAGTGCTGGCCCTAGAAGCAAAGAAATGTAGATTTGAATTTCAACTTGCCACTTGTAGACTGTGTTTTTGAGAAAGGTGCTTAACCCTCTCTGAGCTTCAGATTCCTCATCTGTAAAAAGTGTGAAGCAATTAGCATGACATTTGGCACTCAGGAAGTGCTTAGTAAATGTTAACACAACAAGGCTTCATGGCTAAAAACACAGATTTTGCAGCCAGAGTGCCTGGGTTGATAATCCTGGCTCTGCCACTTCCTAGCTGGGTGACCTTCAGCAAGTCACTTAACCTCTCTGAGCTCCAGGTTACTCATCTGCAAAGTGGAACTCACAATAGGGTTGTGACGAGAATTTCATGGGTTAATATCTATAAAGCAGTTAGATGCTGTCTGGCACATAGCAAGAGCTAAGTGTCTATTAAAAATTATATTGCTATTTTAGAGACTTGATGAAAGGAAGAGAGCCAGGCATACATTTTTTTTTTTTTTTAAGCTTCAATAAGAGAGGAGTCTATTTCTCTCTCATGTAAAGAGTCAGGAAGTGTGCGGCCTTATGCTGGCTTTCAGGTATCCACAGGACCTAGATGCCTGCATTTGACTCTGCCTTACTCATCCTGTGGGTTCTGTCCTTATGGTGGAGAGAGGCTTGTGCAGCTCTCACTCCTGTACCAAGGTACGAGGCCAGCAGAATGAAACAGCTGAGGAGGGTCAAGGGGTTCTGGATTACTGGTGTATTGCTGTGTAATAAATTACCCCAACACTTGAGGGCTGGATATGATAAACACTATCTCACAGTGTCTGTGACTTATTATCAGGAGCAGCTTAGCTGTGTGGTCGTGGCTCATGCTCTTACAGGCTGCAATCAAGGTGTCAGCAGGGGCTGCAGTCATCTCTAGCTCAACTGGGGAGGATCCACTTCTGAGCTCATTTCTGCAGTTGTTGGCAGGCCTCACAAGGTCCCCTTTCACGTTCACTTATGTAGGCCCCTCCACAGGGCTGCCTTATGACATGGCAGCTGGCTTCTCCCATTAGAAATCCAGCCCACACTCAAGCGGAGGGGATTGCACGAGGGCCTAAACCCCAGGAGGTAGCATCATAGGGGCTACGTAGCACAGGCCTCTTCCCAGTGACTCAGCTTCCCTCAAGCAGCCTTCCTGGAATTCCCACACAACACTTTTGTTTATAGCTCACAGGCTGGAACTTAGTCACGTGGCCATACCAAGTTGCAAGAGAGGTTGAGAAATAGAATCCTTTAGCTAGAGGCATTTCCACCCCCAATTAAAATCAGGGTTTCATTACTAAAGAAGAAAGGTGAGGATGGCTAGTTCATTTTCTATAGCCTTCCTATAGAGCTGTGGTTCTCAAAGTATGGACTCCAGAACTGCAGCATCAGCATCACTGGGGAACTGGTTAGAAATACAAATGTGTGGGCTCCATCCCAGACCTGCTGACCCAGAAACTCCGGGGGTGAGGTCCAGTGATCTATTTTCACAAGCCCTCTAGGGGATTCTGATGCACGCTCAAGTGTGAGAACCACTGCTACAGAGGACAAGTTAATCATCATGAATGGAGAGGCTTTCAAAAACGAGGCGTGTGCTACCTAATGATTTAGTTACAATTCACTTTGCAGTTTCCACCCCGAGGTTGCACATAATTTTATCAGGCAATAAGCTCCATTGTACAGATAAAACTTGAGGGTATACTTGGCAAAAGAGATCATAAATGAAGATTCCTTTATGATGAGCAAGGAACTACAGATTCTCGGTGGCTAGAAATTCCATTCTTAAATAGTAGAACCAAAGTCGGGTTATGTAACAGACTACTTGCAAAATCAAATCCAGCAAAGCTGAATGTTTTAATCAACATGCAGGAAACAATAAATGAGGCAGCCTGTAAAAAAAGTGGAGGACTTCACTAACCCACAAGTAAATTGTTGGGAGGACGCTGCCTGGTATGGAAGACAGCTTATGGAGTCTGCAGCCCAATTCCATTTGTCCATGCACCCAAATATCCAGTAAGCCTCAGGACCTCTGAGCTTTATTTTCCTCCTAAAGTGGGGATGGTAATAACAGTTTTATTTGGCAGATGACAGAAAATTCACTGATGTTAAAATTCAGCATTGTAACCCAAATCCCTGGCACATAGTAGGGGTCACACATGTGAAGTGGTCTGTCTTCTCTCCTTTTATCTAAATAATGTATAGAGAGATGGTTCATAGCAATGATACTTTTAAGTAGTTTAAAAACTCACAAGGAAATTAAGAACTCTTAATTTGGTGTTGATTTCCTTGAAAATCTGTATTTTCTTGTTTTATTCCATTTCTCTTCGTTATGCTAGTTTCCATCACATTACATAATTCTTGCTCCATTTGGTGTTTACTATCAATCTTTATTTTTTCTTTATTATTGTTAGGCCTTTTTTTTTTTGCAAATGGGTTTTGCAATTTAAACACTCTGGCTCTTTTTTGTTTTGTTTTGGTGTTTTGGCTTTCCTTTTAATTGAATATTCCTGACAACTTCTTGCTTGTGAAGAGCTGAGGAGAGCAGGCAGAATCCATCATTTCTGGTGTGCCTCTACCCTAGGAGGGGACTGTTACTTCCTGATGAGATGACACACTGCAGAGAACCACCCTATGTCTTTCTACTCCTGCATGTCTCTGTGTTGGGAGTGGGCATGCTTAAATTCCAGCCCCCACTTTTTTTCCCCACTCACCTCTGCTTTAGCAAAATGTGTAGCCTCTCTTTTCAACTCCTTGTTTGCATTGCCGGCTGCTGTGGGGGGAGGCTCCCCCAGCACCCCCACTCCAATCCAAGAAAGGAGCTATTCCTTTTGCTGAACACCAGTCCCCTTCTCTCATAGTGGGACTAGGTAGTGGTACAGAGGAGCTGGGGGAAGTTCGACAGTGCGAAGTAGCAGGGCTTCTGAGGGCTCTGAGCCATGTGTGGGCCAGCAACCCAGGGGCCTCTTTCTCTGGCCCTCTTCTCTGCCCACGCTTCCTGTCTGGGTTTAGCTTTGGCCCTTAAGCACAGCTGGCACATCCTCTGGGGCAAAAGGGGCCTCTCTTTGGGGGCTGTGGGGTGTGTTATTCTTTTTAGGCTTTCTCTGTGGTGAGGAGGGTGCAATAGGAAGTTGTCTGGTAGCCCCGTGGGAGCAGCCTATCCCTGGACTAGTTCTGGTGGATTACCTTGGGGTCTAATCAGGAGACAGAAGGCACACCAGGTATTTGAATAGTGAGGTTTTCATAGAAAGACATTGTTAATGAAAACAAAGTATAAAGTTGTTGTTGACTAGGTAATTGAAAGGGCAAAAAGAGAACACAAAGGTACTTCAGAGGTAGCAAGTGCAGGAACCCCACTCCTGAGGCTGAGGGAACAAAGGAAGAAGCTGGAAATATCAAAATCTAGAAACTTAGAGGAGGGGCCCCATACTGCTGAAACTCAGAGCTCTGAGGGTGGGCACCTCTCAGCGGGTGCTGAAGTCTCTGAGCTTGGAGGAGGGGCCTTTGGGGCTGGACTCCTGGGAGGTGGTATCTGGCTGGCAGAGCTGAAAAAGGTGCAGCTGGCAAAGCAGAAATGTGCTTTATGGAGCCCCAGCGTGAGCGTCACAGAACAGAGCATAGAAGAGCAGGTTTGGAGCTAAGAGAATAAATTAGTAACTGGACAACAACTTAAAAACTGGCACAAGTCCTTTTTACTATTGAGCCTGCCCTAGGGCAGCGCTTCTCAACTCTAATGCAAGTATGAATCACCTGGGGATCTCGTTAAAGTACAGCTGGTCTGGGATAGGGCCTAAGATTCTGCATCTTTGACAAGCTCCCAGGTGATGCGCATGCCTTGAGCAGCAAGAGCTAGGAGGCCTTGAAGAACCCGGTGCTTGCACCTTCCTGCTGGATGTGGACAGCAGTCTTCTGCAGGAGTCCCTTGTTGGGTTAGCTGTGTCCTTGTGACGCCCTTTATGCAGGAATGTGGTATGCCCTTCTCTCCCATGTTCCTTACTCCCGGACTTTCTCATTTCTCTCCTCCACATCAAATTTGTCAGAACTTTGCTAGCTGTTGGGAATTTGGAGTGGACACAGGTTAAAGCCTGGACTCTTCTAAGTGACATTAACATTTTCACCTGAGTCTTTTCACACCTTCGGTCAAATAGGGAATATAGGAAGGGAGCCCATTTGGGCTATTCTCAAATTGTTCCTCATTATAGACCTGAAGATGATTCCATATTGATGAGTGCCATTTTGTGATAGCTGTAGAGGGTGTTTCTTCTCCCATATTCTGTTGAAGAGGTGAGAAAGAATCCCAAAATATATGTACATGATCTCCACAAAGGCTCTCAGTACCATATCCATGTTTTCACAAGGGGATCATTTTGCTAAGTAAGTTTGAGGAGAAACAATGTTGTCCTTAAACAGCTTGAATGACAACACCAGGCTTCATAAATTGAAGTATAACAAGCAGGGTGGCAGCCTCAGCCCAAAAGTGGAAACCTGGGAACATCTTGAGGAAGCAGCAGCTAAAGAATAAACTTCAAGCAGCCATGGCCAGCACAAACTTCTGGCAGCTAGCTATGGGGTCTCATGTTGGTGGCTGGGCCTAGTAGTTCCCTGGGTGGACTCAGCCGCCGAATTCCTTCTGCAGGGAGGATGTGAAGCTGGCCTTATGCTTCCTTATCACAAGTGAACTCTCACTCACATCTGGAGAGAGAGGGTATGAAGGTGAGTGAGCAGTTAAAGATAAACATTGAGATTGGAATATCTCAAGTGGAAGGTCTATTTGCTGCCCAGGTCATTTATGCTTTTCAGGATGATGCCCACTGGAAAACAATTTTCCTGGGATCTGAAGTTACAGTGTTTTAATACCTTTCCCCATTCACATATTGAGAATGTAATTTTATGTATGATCACCGTGACCTTCTGAAATAGGGGCAAAAATGACTTTTGGGGGAACTGAGAGAACTGGAGCACAGAGATGGTAAGTGCTACCTTGACCCCTAGAAAGGTCACGGGTCTGGGGTCACAAGGTAGCCAAATTGTGATCCAGGCCCCTGACCTAGAGAGATGTGTCCAAAGACCCTGGAAATCTGGCTGCTAGAGGCTGAGGGGTATACTTTGGTCAGCAAAGTTTTTCTGTATAGGTCCATATAGTAAATATTTAAGGCTTTGCAGGCCATAGGGTCTCAGTTGCAACTATTCAACTCTGCTCTTGTACCACGAAAAACAGCCATAGACAGTATGAAAACAAATACGTTTGCCTGTGTTCCAACAAAACTTTATAACAACAGGCAGAGGGCTACATTTGGTCAACAGGCTGTAGTTTGCCAACTCCTGCTATATACCAATGGTGAAAGTTGAAAACATGATACATGTACATGATTTAATTCTTTTCGGAACTGAGAAGGGTAAAGACTATGAGTTAGGAAGATGGAAGGTGAGAATAGGAGAGAAGGAGGAGTAGGAGATAAGATGGATAAGGTAGGCAGAGGGAGACAATAGATAAAAAGAAAAATAAAAAAAGAAGGAATAGGCATTAAGACAACTTTGATTTGAGGGGAACTTACCAATAAGATAAAAGAAGCATGAGTTTGGAACCTTACCCAGGGCTGTGTGAAAGACAGTACAATTTCATCATAGTTTTTCTGTGCAAGATGAATTCACTTTTCTCACATGATTTTATTTTCAAATGACAAACTTAGAGTAGGCACAGTGAAGTTTGTGATATTAAATCACTGTCAAGTTATGCCTCTGTAAAAATAATTGTCCAACTGACTCTATCAGCTGAGTGACAACAATTTAAAAATACATAATTTATGACCAGGAATGATGAAATCTAGAAAATATTTCCCAGGAAAGAAATGTGTTTTAGCTGCTCAATAGAAAAACAAGTCCTTTGTTATTAATGCACTGATGCTTATGAGTCTTCACTATCTCAGAGATTAAAGGGTTTCTTGGAGATGTCGAGTGCCTGGTATTGCTAAAGCTTTTGGAAAGTTTTGCAGACAGATCTTATTGTTTTGCAAACATTTCCCCCTTCTACATACTTTGAAAAATGATTTCAGATCTCTTTCAAGAGGCTTTCTTCTTCATAGTTTCCTTATTGGCTTTATTGCTTTCCTGTGCCAGCGAGAAAACCATCTGAGCCAGCAGCACAAAGACTTAACATTTGAAGAGGCAATCATTGCTGCCACTTTAGGGAATGTATTTTTCTAAAAACACGGGAACCTGGAGAGTGGGGAATTGTATGACTAGAGATGGTGAGCTGGGTCAAGTGGGACTACTTTAGAATTTTGGAGTACTCCCTGTGTCTAGAAATCCTTGTGGGTGTTGAATGCCTCCCTCCGTGGGGCTGTGTGGTGTAGTGGTTATGGGCACTGGCTTTGGATACGGACCACTTTGGCTTGACTCATATCTCTGCTACTGATTGGGTGGCCAATCTTAGACCAGTTACTCATTCTGTCTGTGGCTCACCCTATTCATCTGTAAAACAGACATGATAATATCAATATCTATCTTAAATAATCTTTATACAGATTGAAAGAATTAAAATACATGCAAGCACTTAGAATGCCTGGCATATAGAAAACACTCAACAAATGTTACTATTACAATTAACGAGAGGAAGACAAGAATCACAACAAATCAGGTTTGTGTGTGTGTGTGTGTGTGTGTGTGATTTGCGAATTATTTCTGTTATTGTTTTTTAATTTTTTAACTTTTAATTTCAGGGGTACATGTGCAGGATGTGCTGGTTTGTTACACTGGTGAACATATGTCATGGGGGTTTGTCGTACGGATTGTTTCATCACCCAGGTATTAAGCCTAGTATCCATTAGTTATTTTTCCTGATCCTCTTCCTCTTCCCACCCTCCACCCTCCACCCTCTGATAGGCCCCAGTGTGTGTTGTTCCCCTCTATTTGTCCATGTGTTCTCATCAACAAATCAGGTTTTCTTTTGAAATTTTGTTACCTATGGAATGGTGTATATGCATGTGTGTTTCCACTTAGGCTGTTAAATATTGGCAGTGGATAACCTTACAAGGTATACATGGAATGCAAAATTGTTGTGACAAGTTTTGTGCAGAGGTGATATTGCAGCTAATGAGATTTTAATCAAAGCACAATTATTGCTGATTGAAAGTTGTCATCAGCGTAGGCAACATAGAAAGACCTTGTCTCTACAACAAAAATTAAAAAAGAATTAGCCAGGAGATGGCTATAACTATAAAGTTATAGTGGCCCAGGTTTATAGTCCTAGCTACTTGGGAGGCTGAGGCAGGAAGATTGCTTGAGTCCAGGAGTTCGAGGCTGCAGTGAGCTATGAGTGCACCACTGCACTCCAGCCTGGGTGACAGAGCGAGATTCCATCTCTAAAAAAGATTAAAAAGGAAGAAAGAAAGTTGTCATGACTGTTAATATATTGTTAGATGAGATTAATCATATTTTAATGCTAAACTTTAGCTCAGACATCTCCTCTTAGTTCTAGACCCCCTTTGGATTAATGGTACCTCAAATTCAACATATCCCAAACTTATCTCAAACTTGTTCCAATTCCTGCATAACCTAACTCAGTAAATATATCAGTATCTAACCAGTTTCACAAACTAGAAACTTGGAGTCACCTTTGACCCTTCAGTATCTTTCACCAGATCCAATCCACCAACTTGCCAATTTTAACTCCTGCTATGGTCTGAATGTTTGTGTCCCCCGAAAATTCATATGTTGAAACCTAATCTCCAATCTGATAGTATTAAAAGATGGGGCCTTGGAGAGGTGAGGAGGCCATGAGGGTGAAGCCCTCATGAATGGGATTAGTGTCCCTATAAAAGAGGACTGAGAGAACCTCTTTCACCCCTTCCACCATGTGAGGATGCAGCAAGAAGGCGCCATGTACGAGAAAGTGCGCCATCAGTAGGCACCGAATTTTCCAGAGCCTTGGACTCCTCAGCCTCCAGAACTGTAATAAATAAATGTTTGTTGTTTATGAGCTACCCAGTCTATGGTAGGTCGTCATAGCAGCCTGAATGAACCAAGACACCTCCTAAATATCTCTCAAATTGGGCATATCTTTCCATTACCATTATTCACAACCATCATAATCCAAGCCATCTTATCTCACATAAACTACTAGGTTAGCCTCATTGGTCTACAATCACCCATTCTTTTCCACATCAAATCTATTCTCTCCAGTCTGGGCAATATAGTGAGAGCCCAACTCTACAAAAAATTTAAAAAAAAATTATCTGGATGTGGTGGCCTGTGCCTATAGTCCCAGCTACTTGGGAGGCTGAGGCAGGAGAATCGCTGGAGCCCAGGAGTTTGAGATTACAGTGACCTATGATTGTGCCACTGCATTCCAGCCTGGGTGACAGAGTGAGACTCTGTCTCTGAAAATAATAATGGTAATAACGATGATACTACTACTACTACTACTACTACTACTACTACTACTACTACTACTACTACTACCACCTTCTTGTTAAAACCCAGATTCAGCTTTATTCTTTTAACTGGCATCCTGCTGGATTTACTAGTGCTTTCCATTTCTCCTCTCTGTAAAATATACAATCCATGCTCACTGCATACTGACTGCTCATTGCTAGTAGATGACTCTTCAGGATGCTCACATATTTCTGTTCCTACCTGTGAAGCTGTGCGTTTACTAAAAATCCCTAACCTGTTTTTGTCACTTTTTGAAATAATTACATAATTTAATGAACAGTTACATAAGTTGATGAAACATGAACACATTCATATTTCAGAGAAGGAGGTTTTTTTTCCTATAAAAATTAGGTTGAATGCTTTGGGAAGACTCAGTAAGGGCAGGTTGCTATAAAAATTGCTGTTCAATTAGGTATGAGTGATAAAGCTGCAAAAGATCTCAGAAAATAAAAACTCTAGGAGGATTCTGCACTCAGAATGCTTGCAAATATATTTTTGTTCTTTCTTAAAAAAAATTGAAATGGAAAATTGTAGAAAACACCTTATAGATAAGAAACAGGCCAAGGAAAGACATTCATCTAACCCACATTTAAAACGCAAAGTTGGCCGGGTGTGGTGGCTCATGCCTGTAATCCTAGCACTTTGGGAGGCTGAGGTGGGTGGATTGCCTGAGCTCAGGAGTTCGAGACCAGCCTGGGCAACATGGTGAAACCACGTCTCTACTAAAAATACAAAAAATTAGCTGGGTGTGATGGTGTGTGCCTGTAATCCCAGCTTCTCGGGAGGCTGAGGCATGAGAATTGCTTGAACCTGGGAGGCAGAGATTGCAGTAAGCCGAGATTGTGCCACTGCACTCCAGCCTGGGCAACAGAGTGAGACTCTGTCTCAAAAACATAACAAACAAACAACAAACAACAACAATAACAACAACAAACCACAAAGTCTGGGATCTGCATGGAAAGATTGGTGAATGGATGCACATTTTGAATAAAATGGTAAAGATCTGCATGTATAATTTTTAATGATTCTTATTTTATGGAGTTTTTCGAACCAACTGCTTAATTATCTGTATGGATTACATATCATCATATCATACCCTGAACTTAATATATTTGAATTCCTGCTTCTCTGTTTATCTTAGGTTATAGTTCAAAACCCTTAAAATGGCTGATGAGGTCTGGTCTAGGTGAGTTGGCCCAACCTCATCTTGAAACCTCAAGGTCATCTTGAAAGTTGCCTCTCTCAGCTCTATACTTCATTTAGTCCCTGGTACTAGCTATACAGTTTTCTTTCACAGGGACTTTTTTTTTTTTTTTTTAAATTTATTTATTATTATAATACTTTAAGTTGTAGGGTACATGTGCATAACGTGCAGGTTTGTTACATATGTATACTTGTGCCATGTTGGTGTGCTGCACCCATCAACTCGTCATTTACATCAGGTATAACTCCCAATGCAATCCTTCCCCCCTCCCCCCTCCCCATGATAGGCCCCGGCGTGTGATGTTCCCCTTCCTGAGTCCAAGTGATCTCATTGTTCAGTTCCCACCCACGAGTGAGAACATGCGGTGTTTGGTTTTCTGTTCTTGTGATAGTTTGCTAAGAATGATGGTTTCCAGCTGCATCCATGTCCCTACAAAGGACACAAACTCATCCTTTTTGATGGCTGCATAGTATTCCATGGTGTATATGTGCCACATTTTCTCAATCCAATCTGTCACTGATGGACATTTGGGTTGATTCCAAGCCTTTGCTATTGTGAATAGTGCTGCAATAAACATACGTGTGCATGTGTCTTTATAGCAGCATAATTTACAGCCAACAGACACATGAAAAAATGCTCATCATCACTGGCCATCAGAGAAATGCAAATTAAAACCACAATGAGATACCATCTCACACCAGTTAGAATGGCGATCATTAAAAAGTCAGGAAACAACAGGTGCTGGAGAGGATGTGGAGAAATAGGAACACTTTTACACTGTTGGTGGGATTGTAAACTAGTTCAACCATTATGGAAAACAGTATGGCGATTCCTCAAGGATCTAGAACTAGATGTACCATATGACCCAGCCATCCCATTACTGGGTATATACCCAAAGGATTATAAATCACAGGGACTTTCAACGTCGAAAGTTCCCTCTGCCCAGAGCACTCACCCCTTTTCTCTTCATCCCTCAGATCATTCCCTGATCTGCCTGAGTAGGTCAGATCTCTGTGGTGTTTGCTCTTGTCATATCACTTAACTCTCTATCATAGCTTTCAGCTCAATTGCAATTTTACATTTATTTTGTATTTGACTCGTATTTTCTGTACTAGTTTCCTACGGTTGCCATAACAAATTATCACAAACTTGGTTTAGAACAACATAAATTTATTCTCTCACCATCCTGGAGGCCAGAGGTCTGAATCAAGGTGTCAGCAAGGCCATGCTTCCTCCAAGGGCTCTAGGGAAATGTCCTTCCTTGCCTCTTCCAGCTTCTGGTGGTTCCTTGTATTCCTTGGCTTGTGGCAGCATCACTCCATTCTCTGCCTTTGTCTTCACGTGGTCTTTTCCGCTGTGTCTCTTAGTCTTTTTCTTCTGTCTCCTATAAGGACACTTATTGGATTGAGGGCCTACCCTCATTCAGGATGATCTCATTTCAAGAAACTTACCTTAATTATATCTGCAAAGACCCTTTTCCAAATAAAGTTATATTCATAAGTTTTGAGTGTACAGATCTTTTGGGGGGTGACTATTCAATCCACTAGGTCTACCTACCCCAATAGACTCTAAGTTTCACAATGGCAAGAATTATATCAGTCTTTGCCTATTACACTGCCTGACACACAGTAGGTGCTCAACAAATATTTATTCCTTGAATGAATAAATGGATCATCTTTTGAAGTGTCCAAATTTACTAAAATTATTAATCAATTAAATGGAAGTATTGGACTACTGAAATGCTGATGTAAGTATACTGATCACATTTTTAAAACAAACAGAATTCATTAATTTTTATAAAATAAAAAATTCTATTGCTCTATAAAGCAAGTACCTGCTATTTTTTAAGTGTACCAAGCCCTCCTTTCCCTCCTCCAATTGACCACTTATTTCACAGTCATTTAGAATAAAACTTGAAGATCTAAGATCTAATTCATTCTGGTTTATTATCATTTATCTAAAATTTAAAACAGGGTCTACCGATACTAGCCCAGTGAGAATTTAGTGATGAAGAGATAACTATGGGCATAATAGGAGAGAAGGAATGACAGGAGACCATGCAAAGAGTTAGGACTCATACTCTCTATCTCATAAATGTAAGCACTTCAAAGTAAGTGTCATTTAAATATAGCATCTTGAAGTCATGCATTTCTTGACAGCATTATTGCTGTTTATGACTATTACAGCTTCTGATAACAGTGAAGATTTCACCTAGAGATAAAGGACAAAAATTCTCAACAAACCCAAAGCATACCCATCTCCCAAATGTTTGAAGCTCAGGTTGCCCATTTTATTTAAATTTTTGCCTGGAGTCAAATGTGGCACAGCCAGTGTGGTTTCAGCATCGGATGTACACATCCTACAATTATAGAAAAGTATATTTATATTATAAGCTACTGGGAAGAAGCTGTGCCTAGGTTTCCGGACATTATTTGGCATTCTGGAATGTAAGAAAACAATGAGAGGCAGCACAAATGATAATGGTTGTAGAGGTGTCACTATTGACCCCCTTCATGAAACACTTCCCTGTTAGGGGAGATTATGGCTGACTAAAAGTAAGTCACTGGATCAAGGGGTCCTATCCTCTTCCTGATGAGAAACAATTATCAATTTCTATGAAGTCTTCTTTTAGCTGATGAATATGGGAGTGGGCTGTTGGCTTCATTTTCATTCCCAAGAGCTACAGAGAGGAGGAGCTTGGATGCCAACCAGGAAAGGCTGCCATGTGCATTAGCAGATAATTGCAATAGCAATTTACCATTTGTTAAGTGTCTAGAAGGTCCCAAGCATTTTTCCTATATTATAGCAAATCCTCACAACAACCTGGTATGGTAGAGATTCCTAGCTTTAATTTATAGACAAAGAAATTAAGGCTCAGAGAGGCTAAAAAAAATTGGCCTTTAGTCACACAGCTAATAAATATCTCTTAGAATTAGAACCCATACTGTCTGGCTCCAGAGCCCATATACTTTCCACTTTGTCAAGGTGCCTTCCAGAGTTTGCTCTCTAAAGAGAAGAGCCAGTCCTTTGGTGACTTATTGCTAAGAGGGTCTTAGATGGCACTTGGATTTCTTGCTTTTCAAACTGAGATATTTGCACCAGTAGGTGTATGACAGGCCAGGGTAAGCGAAACCATAGAATAAACTTGATGCATCTTTCATGTGAAATAATCTATGAGGTCTATTTTATATGAAAATAAAAATTTTTAAGATGAAACAAAAGATTGAAAATATATTTCCTGCTTTTGGAAACTGCTTTGGGATCAACCATCAGATGCCAGATGTGGGGAAAATAGAAATTACCTTCATCCTTCTCTACCTTGAGAAGGGCTTCTATAGGAAAGTTTGAGAAATAGTGCAATAACATGGGAAAACTTAGTTGTGTGAGTATATCAGTTAGTGCTCAGTTAGGAAAACAGAATTAGTCTAGGTATTTCAGAGGGAATTTGATATAGGAAATTGTTTACAAAAGTACTGGCAAAGTGCAAGGAGCAAAAAGGGGAAGTTAGGTACCACAGAGAGTAGCCACTGTAGGAAGCTACCCTAGGGACTGGAGGAACTATTACTAGGACTGGAGGAACAAAAGGGAAGAGGTGATGTTTTCAGAGCTCAGGAGCATATTTGTCACTGAAATTATCCACTGCTGCAGCTTTTGGAATCTTGTCACTCTTGAAAACACCAAAGGCCACTGGAGCCTGCAGTTGCCCATCATGTCAAGATCTGCTAATGTCACTGTAGCACCCAGTGGCTGGCAGCCACCAGCAATTGCCCATCATCACAGCTGCTGGAAAAATAGAAGGCCATCTGCTGAGTCAGAGATGCCACCAGAAGCAGGAGAAAAATATCTTCTCTTGTCCTTCCACCTTCTTATCTCCCCTCATTCCTTCCCACTGGCAGAACCTAACCTGAGGCCAACAGGCCAGGGAGTCTGGGAAATGTAGTTTGCAGGTTTCCAGTCCCCTCCAACAAACAGATGAATAAAGAAGGGTGGGAATGGTGCAGTCAGGCAATTGACTCACCATAGCCTATTATGTGTTTAGTAACATATTTCCATAAAGGTTTACCTTATATTCCCTATCCCCCCCCAGGAAGTTAAGAAATGTGTATCTATTTGAGAGAAGTATATACAAGTATTTTATGCTTTCCCAAATCTATTTGGTTCCTGAGTTCAGACAGCGAGAGTTTGTATAACAAGTTCAGATAGTGAGGGATACTTTTTTTTTTTTTTTTCCTAAAGCAACAAGCCTTTATTATGTGCGCCAGTGTCAGGCCTCACATATAGAATCATGGAAGTGCTGAAAGCATCCAATGGATTCACTTCTTGATTCAGCAAGCAATCATATGATGACCTTACTGAGAATAACTTCTTCAGTGAAGGGTTCAGGGAAGGTACACATTGTGCCCCATGGTTAATATGTATTCTGCAAAAAGTAAAGCTTTCATATGCCAATATTTTCTTTTTGGCAAATGATGTATACTACAGCCTCCTTTTTTATAGCTTTGCAATGCCTACATACATTGGAGGCTTCGAGCAGTTCTGTAGGTGACAACCCAATTTAATCTCATCTTATTTGATCTTGGAAGTCTCTTTTTACTGACTGCCATCAGGGCCCTATGACCTGCTGCCACAGGGAACCACCATCAGGGCTGTCAGCCAACGTGTGAAACATGTCCAATTTTTCTTTCAGGAAAGTGTAACGTAAACTCTGAACTTAATTCTTTGGCTCTAGCCTTCCTTGCTTTGTAACTTTGACAAATTATTTTTCACCCTCCAAGCCTTCATTTCTTTATCTACAAAATGGGGTGGTGGTGGTGGGGGGTCGGGGTGGGCGTGATGGCTCACGCCTGTAATCTCACCACTTTGGGAGGCTGAGGTGGGCAGATAACTTGAGCCCAGGAGTTTGAGACTAGCCTGGGCAACATGGTGAAACCCTGTCTCTATAAAAATACAAAAATTAGCTGAGTGTGATGGTGTGAACTTGTGGTCCCAGCTACTCGAGGCTGAGGCGAGAGGATCGATTGAGCCTGGGAGGCAGAGCAGCGATCACACCACTGCACTCCAGCCTGAGTGACAGAATGAGACCCTGTCTCAAAACAAAAACAAACCAACAAACAAACAGAAAATGAAAAACAAAATAGGGCAGGTGATATCTATTTCACAGGCTTATTCTAAAGACAAAATGAGATTATATGCATGCTCTATGGCAAACTGTAAAGTATCACACCAACCCAAGGATTCTAGGCTTCTCTAAGGTCTGTTTGAGGTCCCCAACCCTTAGGGTTGGTCATGATGCCTCTCTGCAGTGTGTCCTCTTGAACAAAATCTCAGCTCTGGAGCCCTTTCTCCCACCTTCCTGAGATTCAATACTTACCTGAGGCTTGTCATAGTCTTCTGGCTCCAGCTCTCAGGTGAATCCTGGAAGTAATAACTGATTAATTTGGCCTTCTCTGTCCCCCTCTAAACCATCCTAGACTCTGTTTCCAGAGATATCATTCTGAAACAGATTTCTGGTCTTTTTACTCTCATATTTAAAATAAAACAAAACAAAATTTTCATTAACTCCCCTTTGCATACCATATCAAATTCAACACTTCTGAGGTAGGTAGTTCCTTTTCTAATCTTATCTGCCCCTCACCTGTAGCATCAACGTTCCTAGTCTTCCAGTATACCCCTTGCTCTCTAGTAAAGCACTAAGAGAGCTGGATGCCAATTCTGGCAGAGCTACTTATCAGCTATGTGACCTTGGACTTGTTACTTACACTCTCTGTGCCTCAGTTTTCCTCCTTGGTAAACGGGGATAATAATAATACTTATTTTATGGGATTCCTTTTTAGGATTACATAAAATAATACTTATTTTATGGGATTCCTTTTTAGGAATACATTAATGTGTATTAAGTTGTTAGTACTGTGCCTGGCATTATTAAGTGGGCAGATAATGTCATTTTTTTACTATTCATATTCTTGTTACTATCAGACCCTTATAATTTCCTTTCTCTTTTCCAGCTCTTTCTTCATCCAGGGATGACTTTCATCTTAGCTTCATCACTTAAAATCTTACTCATTTGTTTTTAATGTAACTTGGACAAATTATTTTAGCGCTCTTAGCCTTTGTTTCTTCATCTATAAAATAGATAAAGTCATATTTACCTCATAGGCCTTTTCTATGGGATAAATGAGATTATATGAAAGCTCTATGGCAAACTGTAAAGTATCTTGCAAGCTTTCTCTATAAGCCTTCTTTGACTATTTTCTGACTACTTATCTTCACTTTGATATCCCCTGAAAATGATATCCTCATAGGATTTTTGTACTTTATTTTTGGTATTTGTCGTATCACAGCCTTGTTATAATTTGCCTTATTATTTATACACATGTATAGATTGAATACTTCTTAAAGTTAAGATTGATGTCTACAGCTGATGCAGTACAAGGCAGCAAAGTAAGTTTGTTTAATTGAATTGAAACCCAAATTTATAATACAGCTTTAGTTACTTTAGTCGATAACATGGGTTAGTATATTTTATTTGCACATTTCTTTACCCCAGGAAAGGGATCTCCAAAGGTGGAATTTCAGCCTTCACTGAATAGGCTATTAGTATAGAACAGTGCTATTCCAAGGTTGGTTTCCAGACTAGCAGCAGTAGCATCATCAACTGGGTGTTTGTTAGAGCTGTAGAACCTTGGGGTCCACGGGGCTGGGTAGGAATCTGTGTTTTAACAACCTGCTAAATTCTTATGCATGCTAAAGTCTCAGAAGCATTGGCATAGACAGTATACCTGAAGAAAATTTTAATTTTCTTCATTTGGCATTTTATCGAGGAGTGCCTATTTGTAACAGTCTTTTTAATCAAAGGCAATTTATTTTAGCAAACTGTACCATGTTTTCAAATAAGCAAAATTTCTTAGAATTTAACAGAATTTACTCTAGTTTCTCAATGTGTGAGGGGCAGTAATTTTTATTGGTTTATCATATCTATGGCAAATTTTAATTTCAAAAGGATAAACAGAGAGAGAGAAAAGACTAAGAGGTAAAAAGGCACCGACTGGTACTTAATCAAGTCTGTAAAACTGTGACTTGTTTTTGCAAGAATGTGAGGCTTTTGATGGTATCCTCCTTAGAAGGGATATCCCAGACTGTTAAATGGAAAAAACCAAAAACATCCTAAGTGCTCTCTTTTTACACTTTGAAGGCCTTATCCTTCCATACTGAAAAATGGGGATTCTATATTGCAAACAGTAATGGTTCACGGCTGGAACCTGTTATAAATGTCGTCTTCCTGGCTGTGGGAATAAACACTTCAGAGCTTAGATAGTAATTATTGTCACATGAAAAGCAGGGAGGCATATTATGACTTCTCAACCGTCAGAAAGCCCCCTTCTTGCAAATGGCAGCACTTCACAGGGACTTTTACACTGTACTGTTTATAATTTTCATGACTGACCTGTTATTTTAAAATGCCAACAGGAAGATTAAGAATGTTGACAGGAAAGCAGTACCAACCAATGCCCTTTGGTCTTCCTAAACTTGAACCAGAAAGCTCCCTTGCCTTTTAAGGAAGATTATAATCTGCTAAAATAGAAAAAGGAATGACAAAACGATTATGTCCTATAATAAGTTTAGGACAATCCAGAATTTTCCTCAAGTAATTGCAGACTGCAGTGTGATTGTTTACATGTGTTTGTTCTGACTGGGCAATTTGGGCATAGATTGTTTCTAGTGCAAGAGTAGGACAAAGGATGGAAGAGATTTTTGCCTGAAAGTTTGATCTGTTCCTGAACTCTGGACTGTTTTGGGACCTCATCCTTTGGTAGATTGCCAATGAAATAAATCATACAAGACTTTTGTGAAACATGTATGACCTCAGGACATTGGGACTTCTAAGCAGATAGAACTAAATGGGATTAAGTAAATTAATACTTGTAAAGCACATTGCATAATGCCTGGCACAGGGCAAGTGCTATATAAATGTTTGCTAAATGGGACATTCTACTTTGAACAGAGAGAAGTTGTATCTGTATTTCTAGGAATATTTTGGATTAGAAAATGAATGGATCTTGAAAGAATGGGTATCCTAGGGTTCAGACTGTAGAACCCCACAAAGCAGTTGGCACCAATTATCTTTCTAGCTGCTGACTGCCATATATGCCAAATTTCTACTTAGGATTCCTTCTGCCAATGCAGAGTTGCAGAAGGTACACTGCATTTGGGATCTCATTCTAGACATAGCATGGCCACCTATTAGGTAAGAACCTTGGGCAAGTCCCTTCACTGCTCCCTGATCCTCATTTTCCTTAGATGTAGAGGCTCACATTAAATATGTCTAAGAACTTTGTAAACTTGAAAGCATTATTCACATGGATGGTTTTATCCTCAGATATTTACTTCTGGTATAACTGTGGAGTTGGGGCAGCTTACATATTTGGTGAGTCACCAGGGATGAATAGCTGAGTTGACATATTTTCCAGAGGAATGGCGGGATGCTACAGCAGGAATGTCAGGAAACTCCTTTTGAATGAAATGGCATGGTGGGGGAAGGAAGAGAATCCTTCAGTTGCTGCCACAAAAACTTTGTCAGAAATTAATGGAAAACATTTATTGTAATTGTCACGGCTTCTTGCCTATCTAGCATGCATTCTGCCTTATTTTCTAACAGACCTGTGCATTTTTTTTTCATCTATGTGTCCTGGGGGAAGTTAATGTCATCCACCTCTTCAGGGATGCCTGATTGGCTTAAGGTTATTCCTATTCTCCTTAAATGGACACATGATCAACTCTAGTCAACGAGACTGAAGAAAGCTGCTGAGGGGGCTTCTGGGAAAAGTTTCTTCACTCCCAAGAGGGAGCCACAAAAAGAAATAGTCTCTCTTTTACTTGTGAGCTGAAACCAGCCATCCCAACTGACATGGAACTTCCCGTAGATTATCTTATCAATCATCACAGCAGTCTTTGGGATAGGTGGTGTTGTCCCCACTATGTGGAATGAGGAAACCAAGAGGTTAGGTTGCTCAGGGTCACCCAACATCTAGGTGGAAGATTTAGAACTCAAATTGAGGTCTGTTCAACTTCAAAGGCTGGGCTCAAGTTGTTGTTGTGGTCTAAACTTTGCCTCAGATGAAAACTTGTCAAGAGGCAGTATATTTACTGTGCTATGGCCATGAAGCTAGCAGAGACTGGGAGCTGGATGGTCTAAGGGTTTTTCTTTCTTTCTGGTTTTTTTTTTTTTTTTTTTTTTTTTTTTTTTTTTTTTTTATGTTGGCTTTGCCATCTAGCATTTGACCTTCTGGACCTCCATTTCATCATGTGTAAGATAGTTGGACCAGATGTTTATTGAGGTTCTTTTTGGCTTTGAGATCTTTCAAAATGCTTGGTAAACAACAGGGAAGGATAAGAGAAAATGAAAAAACATACATTTGGTATCTTGAGAAAGGGCACCAGGCAGGATTTCCCCTTTCAGTCTGAGGTTCAGGGTTACAATGCATCAGTGATGTTGAAGAACAGCAGAAAGTTCCACATGGCATTCAACGGAACAAACCAAACCAGTTAAGATCCTTGCTACAATAAGAGGAACATAGCTAAAAAGAGGCCAGATGAGGGATATTTTCTGTAGGATCCTCCTCATCAATCCAGCCAGCTTGATGGCTGAGTTCCTGAAGAGGGAGTTAGGCTCTGAGGAGCGTTTGTGCTTTCACTTCCTTCCATTCCCAGAGTGCTTAAAATAGGGTGGGGCAGGGGTATATGAAGCATTTTTCAATACTTGACTTCTGTTTGCTTCCTACTGCTGGAAAAGTTTCTGTGATGTTATCACCAGAGATAGCAATAGTGCTTACAGATTCTTCAGCCCTGAATCATGAAGGAGGAGCCCCTTGCAGGAGACACTGCAGCTCTCATTTGGGGCCAAGAAAGGAGTGGAGACTCTTGTAGATAGCATGAGTCCATTAAGCCCCTTTCCCATCGATGTTAGTTTTCTAGGGCTGCCATCGCAAAGTATCACAAACTGGGTGGCTGAAAACCACAGTTTATTGTCTCACAATTTTGAAGGCTAGAAGTTCAAAATCAAGGTGTCAGCAAGGTCATGTTCCCTCTGAAACCTGTAGGGGAGAATCCTCCTTGGCTCTCTCCTAGCTTCTGGTGGTTGCTGGCAACCCTTGGCATTACTTGGCTTGTAGATACATCACTCCAATCTCTGCCTCCATCATCATATGGCCGTCTTCTCCCTGTGTGTCTCTTCTCTTCTTATAAGGACACCAGTCATATTGAACTAAGTATGCACATAAGGTTATATTCTGAGGAATTTGGGGCTAGGAATTCAATATTTATTTTAGGGGGACATAATTCAACCATGCACCCTTCCAGGTAAACTTTTACCCATACCTAATTGAGTTCTTGCTGTATGAGGCAGTGAGTTTGTCTCTTTGGGGTTGCTTTTCAAAACCAGTCTTTATGTTTGTTGAAAAATGGTTCTATAATCAAGAAATTATATGGGGTGAAGGAGGAGCTGGATGTTCCTGGAGCAGCAGCCAAAGGATGTGGTCCCCCAGATCAGAGCTTCTCAAATGTAGTATGCACACAAATCCCTGAAGATCTTGTTAGAAAGCAGATTCTGATGCAGTAGGTCTAAGGTGAGACCTGAGATTCTGCCTTTCTAACAAGCTCTCAGGTGATGTTGACGCTGCTGGTTCCTGGAGTAGCAAAGCTCTAGATCTAGAGTAGATGGTGGTCACATCTGTTTATGCAGAACAGCTAAAATGTATCATTCTTGGGAAGTTTCAAAACTTCAGCTGTATACTAGCCAGAAAAATTCCCAGTAAACTAAGTCAAAATATCCCAAAATGGGAAAGAGCAATTCAATTATTTTTTTTTCCATGTGAGAATGAAGTCAGAAACATCTGTGTACATTCATCTGGATGAATACAGTGATTTCTAACTTCTGGACCACGCTGAATATTTGAGATATGCATGTCAGAAAGATTGTTAGGAACAGACCAACTTCAAGATTTAGGGCAACCAAGCAACTTTCTACCTCGGTGTGTTGGGAAAACATCATTTGGAGAAGCTTCAGGCCACTGTTGACAGGGACTGACTACCTCCTTCTTTGAGAAGTCAAACAGCCAGATTTCTTTGGGTTCAAATCCTGTTGGAGGCTCAGTCTCAGGGCCCACCCACATGATCTCTGAAGACTGCAGCTGTGGCTTTGCTCCCACCCACACCCGTAACCCTCCTTGTTTGCCACTTCCCTTAGCCCCTCAATGATTCCCAGACGCTCCCCATCCATGCTAGTCAGAGGCTGGACCAGCATGTAGAAGGACCAGGTGGCGGAGCCAGGGTGTATCCCTTGGAGGGTCCAGCCTCTGGATGAACTTCTGCAGAGCAGGTTCCAGAGAAGAGAAATCCTTTTGTGATGTCAGAGGCTGGCAATTTGGTTTTCCAAGTTCAAGAATGACCTGATTATTTCCAGCTCGAAAACACCCATGCACTATTGGATCTCTTACAATACTTAGTTGGAAGTTTCTAGGAAGATAGTTGTCTGAGTGTTTGGCACAGTGCATCTTTTGGGTCAGAATGTTAGTTTGTTTCCATGGTCAATACTAAGACTATAGGATTTGTAATAAAATCCAACTGTGTCAGACTACAAATCCCTGTAATGTCTTCTCATAGTTGAAAGAATGGGGAGAAAAAGAACAGCACAGAGAGTTTTGGTTACCTATTGCTGTGGAACAAACTACCCTAAAACTTAGTGGTTTAAAGCAACTACTATTTTACCTGCTCATGATTTTTTAGGTCAAGTATTTGGAGAGGCATGGTGAATATGGATTGTCTCTGCTCCACAATGTCTGGGTCCTTGGCATTGGTGGCTGGAATGGTTGGGAATTGGGTGAGATGGCTCAGTTGGGGTCATTTGCTTGGGTCTCAGTTCTTTGCCATGTGACTTCTCTACTTGGCTATCTGGGCCTTACCATGGTGGTCTCAGGATATTCAGGCTTCTTATAATCAGACAGTGGAAGCTTCCAGGTTTCTCTGTGGCTTGGTGCTCAAAGGCTTGGCTCAGAACAAGCACATTGTCATTTCTGTCATATTCTATGGGTCAAAGCAAGTCACAGGGCATGCCTAGATTCAAGGGGAGGGAAAATAGACTCCAGCTTTTGATGGGAGGAGTGGCAAAGAATTGGTGGACACTTCTAAGCTATACAGAGACAGAAGTGGAAAGAAACATTTTTGTTCATGTTCTATCCAGGTTCTGATTAGATTAGTTCAGCTCAAGCAGTCAACAGAGTCCCCTATGATTCCCCTGGTCTCAAACTTCTAGTGGCCAATTTTTAACTTTAGGGTAGAGTTAGCAAGTGGCCTTTGAACCTTCAGCTACACAGGCTCACTCGGTCTTTTCATTTTTATTTTTCAAAACTTCCCTTTTGCTTTTCTGCCTTCCAATAGCAAGTCCTTTCTAGACGAAGGCTTTGTTCAAAAAAAATTCTTTTATTATGTATTTTTGTTGTTTTATAAAAATCATTTAAGCAATACATAAATACCTTTTCATATGCAAAATTATGATGATATGGCAGTACACATAGTAAAATGTAAAAGTGCCTCTTCACTTTGTCTCTCCATCTACTCACCTTCCCAGAAGCAACAACTGCAGTTTCTTGTGTCTCCCTTTATACATTTCTCTATACATATATATTCAAGTATATGTACATATGCTCATACAAAGCTTTTTTTCTTAAATAAGATCTACACAAATTATTCTGCAAGTTACTTTTTCCATTTACTACCATGTTATGGTGATTGTTCTGTATTAATATATCCATGCACTGCTTTCTTTGCTTTCTTTTAAATGGCTTCATATTCTATTGAATTGGTGTGGTATAATTTATGTAATGACTCCCCTGATAATAGACCTTTAATTGTTTGTAACTTTTTTCAAAAAAAATGGCAATTGAAGTATTTTTGCATCTCTATGTTTTTGTACATGTGCATATATTTCTATACTTCTATATGATAGATGCCTGGAGTGTAATACCTGGGTCAGATAGCATGGGCATTTTCACTTTCAATAGATACAGACAATTGATCCTCAAAATCTGGAGTACCAAATAATACTCCTCCAATCCATTTCTCCATACTCTTGACAACAGTGAGTATTACTAATATTTTTAATTCTTCCAGGTTGATTGATGAGTAAAAATATCTCACCATTGCACTTCTTTCCTGTAATTATTGGTTATTTATATTTTTATTCTGAAATATTCTCTGTTATCATTTGTGAAGTTAAAGAGTATGCTTTTTATATTTTTGCTAAATATTTATGGGAGCTCTTGATGTATTAATCCTTTGTTAATTCCTAAAATAAAATTCCCAGGTGTGGAATTGCTGGGTTAAGGGAAGGCTTTTGACATTTCCTAGTTGAGTTTTACGGAAACTTCTCAAGTCTTCCTTCAGATTACACTCTTGAAAGGGAGTAATCCCATCTCATTGATGAGTTGAATCTCATTTCTTGACAGTATACAAGCTTTCTGTATACAAGAAATAAAGCTGTGAACTATACACTACTATATTATAAGGCTGCTGAGGACCAACTGTGATTAGCTACTTTGCAAATAATTGGCAAACTTCTTGAATGTAGCTGAGCTGATGGGGGCTTATTAGCCACTACCAGAGCCAAGGAAGACCTTTCATTCAATGATAGTATACTTTTTCTTGTTCCTGAAGATTTATGAGGAGAATCTAGACTCTGGTTAGTTGCTGAGCTATTTTTTTAAATATCTACTATAATCTAGGCACTGTTGTAGGCCCTGTTGCTTATTCTTATGATCTAGAATCTCCAAGGAAGAGGTCGATTTCTGAATATGGCAGTACAGTTGAAGAGGCCATTTGCAGTTTCAGATTTTTCTTTTTCTTTTTTGGTGATTTGAATTTTATGCTTTATGAGGCTGAGTTACAGAACTGTATCATTTAACCACTAAATTTAGCTGACCACTTAGCCTCTGAACTTCAACATGGTTCCTGTGTTCTCTATTCACATCAGGTACAAAGCAGTTAAAAATGTTTCTTTGTTAGACACAGCCATAAGTGAAAGAGAAAACATTGGTAAAAGTTGAAAAGGCAGATAACTTGTGGTGTGTGGACATGCACAGGAAATAAGCTACTCTTAAAGGAAATATGATTTAGAAGATAGCCAGGAGCTTGCACAAACATTTGTCATTTGAGAGTTTAGAAATTTGCAAAGGTTGCAGGCTATACCTTAGCAGTCTTCTGCACATAATACAGTTTATACACATTTCATTTAAAAGTGGTGCTACAGAAACAATTGTGGTTAATTTGTGTTTCAGTTATTTGAAGTCTTTAAAATTCAGAACACTAAATTGTGCGCCATGAGTGACTGAGAATTGTAACTCTTGGAGGTGATTTTCATTGTTTGTTCGTTGGCTAGACTAGTGACCAGTTGAAACCTTTGAAGCAAATGTGGGTACTTTGCACATGCATAGCATGGGTGTGTTGGCTCTTGGTGCTCTCATTAATTGGAGGATCATAGCTAATCATAGTGTGATACAGGCACATTGGATTTAAAGTATGAGGATTTTATTTGAGTCCTAGCTCTCTTCCTAATTGACTCTGTCAGCTTTGGGAAGTCACCTAATCTCAGTGCTCCATTTTCTTGTCTGTACAACTAAAGATGCTGGTCACAGAATTTTGTAAAAACAACTTTTAGATGGGACCCCAACAACCTTTGGAAGGGAAGGTAGTTCACAAACATAAAAAGGCTCTTTCACCTGGGTGTGGTGGCTCACACCTGTAATCCTAGCACTTTGGGAGGCCGAGACAGGTGGATCACCTGAGGTCAGGAGTTTGAGACCAGCCTGGAGGAGTTCGAGACCAGGCCAACATGGTGAAACCCTGTCTCTACCAAAAATACAAAAAATTAGCCAGGTGTGGCGGGCGCCTGTAATCCCAGCTACTTGGGAGGCTGAGGCAGGAGAATCGCTTGAACCCAGGAGGTGGAGGTTGCAGTGAGCCAAGACCGCGCCACTGTACTCCAGCCTGGGCAACAAGAGGGAAACTCTGTCTCAAAAAAAAAAAAAAAAAAAAAATCTCTTTCAATGTGAGTTTATTATTTTGTCATAATAAAAAGAGGGGAATTGCATGCATGCATGCATTTATTCATCCATTTTCCCATTAACAGTTTCTGATTACCTGCCATGAGCCAGGCATTGTGCTAAGTGCTGGAATAACAAAATAAACAAGACCTGGTTTCTGCCTGGTAGGAGTTTACAGGCCAGTGGAGATGGTTGTCAAGATAATGTCTAGTCCAGTCAATGCTGTGCTGGAGCTGGCTCATTCAGGCTTACAAGAGCTGACTGTTAAATTTTTAGAAATTCTGTCAGTGGGTTGTTAAACATGGCCATTACTAAAAATTAAGTTATACAGTAGTTGACTCCTATTATTTGCGGATTCCATATTTGTGAATTCACTTACTCGCTAAAATTTATTTGTAACCCCCAAATCAATACTTGTGGTCATCTGTGGACACATGCATGTGCAGAGTTGCGAAAAATTTGAGTTGCCCGATGTGCACGTTCCCAGCTGAGGTTGAACAAGGGCTTCTTGTTTCAGCTTTCATACTATAAACAAGCGTCCTTTCGTGGTATATTTAGTGCCAGGTTTTTCACATTTTTCTGCTTTTTGTGGGTGATTTCCCTGTTTAAAATGGCCTCCAATTACGGTGCTGAAGTGCTGTCTAATGTTCCCAATCACAAGAAGGCTGTGATGTGCTTTATGGGGAAAACATATGTGTTAGAGAAGCTTCATTCAGGCATAAGCTACAGTGCTGTGGGCCATGATTTTGATGTTAGTGAATCGGCAATAAGATATCTTAAATAGAAACACATATAAAACATAATCGGTTGACGAAAATGCTTTGACCAGAGGCTCACAGGAACCCAACTGTGTATTTCTTCTAGAAACGTTGATTTGATATTTGCTGATTTAGTGTTTGCAGCAACTTTATAGAACAAAAGTACCATGAATAATGAGAATAGACTGTATAAACTTACAGTAAAATAAATTATATTATACAAAAGGTAATAAATACTAAAAACTCACTTCCTAATTATTTTGCTACATACTACTATTATCCATGATCTTGAGATTATTTCTATTTTATCTGTATAGTAGAAATACTATATATAATGGGGGGTGCTACTGTGTATTTCTTCCCAAACCCCCGTGTTCAGTGACATCAAATCAATAGTTTGACATTGGCCAAGGTGGGAGTATTTTACAACATGGAAATGGGTAATGGCTACAAATCAAGGCTTTTTCTCCCAGCTCCCACCCAGTTGTTAAACATTTACCACTACACAACTGCCTTCATTTTTTTTTTTTTTCACTTTGGCTCCTGGAGCCAACTTTCAGGCACTAGGAGAAAACCTAAAGTTATAGGGAGTTTATCTCCTTGTACCTCCACCTCAGGTCCATTAGCTAATGACTGACTGGTGTTCTCATGCCTCAGGGTGGGATTCACACTTCAGAGCATCCCTTGGGATCCAGATGAGCTGTGAGCCCCAAATGCTTGAGATCATACTCTTGTTTGGCTTCCTGCTCTTCCCTGCCTTGCTATTTTCTTATCCTGGTTTCTCCTGGGAGCTCTTCCTTGATAAATCACTTGCACACAAATCCAAGTCTAGGGTCTGCTCTTGAAGCACCCCCATCTAAGACAGTACTCTAGCAAACCTGGGAAGGAAGTCATGGGGTCTGCAACCTGGGTGTGTGTAGCTCAGGTTGGCCCCAAAGATTAATGATAGATCTTGATTCTCTGGTTCTAACTCCTCCTTAAGAAGCCTTTGCTTTCTGATTTTATCCTTCAATTTAAATGTTTAAATGACTTGTTAACGGGCATGAATTAAAAGTTTTTCAGGTTTTGTAGTTGTCACTTATGTGCTTAAGACATTCACATTTTGATGAAATATGAAATATTACTGGAATGTTTTTTACTCAGCTTAGCTTTTTGGTGGGTTTGCCTCTGCTGAGCTCAGCCAGTCGCTTTGAACTCTGACATGCAATAATAAATCAAGTTTTCATCAAATTCTTCTTAGCCTGTTCAGAAACAAAAACTCATAAGCAATGCTGCAATAACTTCCTTTGAAATTCTAATTGGCTCCACTTTGATAAAAATGTGATAAGCACTCAAGAAATCCACTGTGCTGTTGTATACAACTGGAATATGATTCTCTTCATAGTTTTTTTTTTAACTTTCAAATTATTCTTGCTATAGAGTTAGCAAGTGCCAGTTTGGATGCATGGTCTGGGTAATTGTGCAGTAATTAAATGCTTGCCTGGGAAAACAATTTTAGAACACTGAATTGCTTTATTGCATTTTAAAAGACTGAAAGGGGCATTCAATCAGGTAGAGACTATGTGTTTGTCTTCTAAACAAGACTTATCATAAATTATTCACATGGGCAAAGACTGAATTTGAAAAGGAAGAAACTTGGGGGCATAGGGCAATTATTGCTCCAACAGTCATTGTAGAGTTTAGCAGGCCTCATAAAAGGAGACCTGTCTCAAAGATTCCAAGCAAGGTTTTGAGGATGAGGAAGAAGTGCTTCCTTAACTAATCTAATTTTTAAAACTGAGACTGCTGGGAGATTTTCTTACTCTCCTGGATGCCCCTGTGGCTCAAACGGCTCTGTAGAAGAAAGGGTTACCGTCAACTTCTGTTCAATTATATAATTCAGAGGAAAGCACAAAAATATGACTTTGCAAAGTGTGACATAGGTGAGAGAAATATTAGTATAAACATTGGGCATCACATGTATTACTGCACACAAGACAGATGCTTCACAGGGGCTTTTGACTATATTTATAATTTTGTATTTGCCCTGGAATTCTTTTTATTAAGGAATAATTTACCTACAGTAAAATGCATAAATCTTAAGTGTATAGTTTGATGAATTTTTATCTATACACTCATGTAACTACCACACAAATAGATACAGAACAATTTCATCACCCCAGAAAATTTCCTCATTCTCCTTCCCAAATAACATCCTGTCCCAGAGGTAACAACTATTCTGATTTTTAAGATAGAGATTAGTCTCATCTGTTTTTGAAATTCATATAAATAGATGCACTCTATTTTTTGGTCTGGCTTCTTTGACTTATCATAATATATTTGAGATTCATCCATGTTGTAGTGTGCATCAATAGTTCATTTTTTTTTTATTGCTAGGTAGTATCCAGTTACATGGATGTACCATAGTTTGCTTATCCAATTTCTCATTGCTGAATTTTTCCTCAGTTTTTACTTGCTATGAGTTAAACTGTTATGGAACACAGTGTACACAACAGGGCTGTTTGGGTACTTCTTTTAGATATATACCCAAGAGTGGCATTGCTGGGTCTGCCTTTGAAATTTACAAAAAAAAAAAAAAAAAAAAAAAAAAAAAAGAAAGAAAGAAAGGATACCAATAGGAAGAGTGCAGAAAAAAAAGATTGCCTTTCCAAAATCTGTTCTTAGTTAGCAAGGTGAGAAAGAAATCTTGTACTACCTGGTGGCATTGTTTCAGCATTTAGACTTGGACTATCTCAAGTTATTGCTTAGCCATGGGGGATTAGAGAAACAGAATTCAGGTTCTTTCTTGATGAGATGAATACAGGCATCATGTGTCTGAATGGATGGAAGTGTTCAAGAGCCCATGCAATGGAATGCTTGGTACCTTGGAGAACTGGATTAATTTGAGACTTGTCACCTGGACACAGGACTGTCTGGTTCACCTTGGGATCACCTTTGGCCACAGATAATCAAACTGTTTAGGGGAAAGAGTGGATTACGAAACCTCAGTGCAGCCAAAGTGCCATGGGGCCACCAGAGGTGACTTGGTTGGTCCCCAGGTGATCACATTTGAGATTTATTCTTTGCCAGCAACCCTCATAATGGAACAGGACTGCAGACCAGCCTAACCACACACAGAACAAAGGGCTGACAGACTTGTGAACAAAGGGCTGACAGACTTGTGAAGGGGTTATGGCGCCCCCTGGGGGACACTGAAATGTTCCTCTTGTAGACCTAACTCTCTTGTAGACCTAACTTTCCGGTCTGGGGTCAAGTTCAACTTGTGTCGATTGAGTAACCTCCAAGACATCACTACTTCAGTAATCCTCTTCAAAGGTTTCAAAATAAAGCATTTGCAATTTTATTGGGAGCAGCTCAATTCAGGGAAAGCTGAAGCGGAATACATGTGATGTATAAGTTCTCACAAGATGGGAGGGGGAATCTGGTTTATTTTGTATTGTTTCTGGTAGAAAGGCTTTACATGATTGGGTAATTTCTAATATTCACTTTGTTAATGAAGGTGATAGGATAAGATGACAACTCCATCTGCAAAGTTATGCAGGCAAAATGCCTCTCCAAAATGGCTGTGAGCCTTTTGTGTCTTGCTTGCTCAGGGTGTAAAATGAGCGATTCTCAACCCACATCAGTACCACTCTCCTAGTGAGCAGTTGGAAGTGTGTGGGAGCATTTTTGATTGTCAGAATGACTGGGGTGTGGGGGGTGGTGCACTACTTCCGTTTGCTGAGATGGAGGAGGGAGAGAAAACTTCTAGTATGAAGGAGAGTTGTCCCATCAGAAATGCCAATAGGGCCCTTGTTGAGAAATCCTTTACCCCCCCTCAGGTGATCTGGAGACATTTATATGCAATTCATATTCAGAAGGTTTAACTACACAAAAAAAATATGTCAAGCAAGTGAAAGTTAGCAGATCTAAGGAGCGTATTCAGAAAGAAGTGTAGTTAAGCCTGTTTTTGGACATTTAGAGAGCATGATCACTTTGCACAAAACTGAAATGGAGCACTGGCCTTAAGTGGAATATGGAGGTGGAGAAATTTGTTTTCCAGGCTCCCCAGCATTTCTTTCTTCATCCTCTTCCAAACAATCACTGATCCTGCTTCCCTTCTCCCTTGCTTCTTGGGATGAGGAAGCAGCTGACAAATCCATTAAGTCGTGAGAATTTTCTCTTATTCCTCCCAGCAGGATATCAGGAAGAGAAGACTCTCAAATGTTGAAATTTCAGATGTGGGCGAGGAAGGTAGGTGTTTTTGGCTGTGGGATCTTTCTAGAACTCTTAAATTATTCCTGGGCAAGTAATAACTCATTTTCTTGTGGGGCTGGCTTTAGATGTGGAAACCAAAGTGTTAGCATTTGCTGTAACCATGGCAAAGAGAGGGAAGAAGGATTGGATACCTTTGTAAATTTATTGGCAAATGAATGAGCTGAACAAGAATCCTTTGGAGTATATAGTTTGGAAAGTGCTGTGTGTGACATTGCTTTGTAAACTTTAAAGTACTATGCAATTTTGATGTATTTTCATTATGCCAAAACTTCCTTGAAGTTCTCAAAACACTAAACTCAGAATCTTACACAAAATATCCGTTCAGTAAATGTGTCCCAAATGAAATAAATATTAGGTATAAGGAGTGGCAGTGGACCTTATGGAACAGGGTCTCATGTTGCCATATCTATCAAGGGCTAACATGCCTCTACTTGGATGGGGCTATTCACTGATAAGGAAATCTTGCTACAGTATTCTTTTTGCTTCCACTGAACATTTTATGGGAGGGAATTCTCACTATTCCTTTGTGAACAAGATTGATGATAGATCTCCCTCAGGCTTCTGAATAACATGAAATTATTCTGTATCTGTTTAATGCACAAACGGAGGATCAGGGGGGACTACCAATAGTGTCACCATTATCCATGAGAATCTAATTATAGGAGTCCCTGGGAT
Organism: Macaca nemestrina; assembly: GCF_043159975.1. NCBI lineage: Eukaryota > Metazoa > Chordata > Mammalia > Primates > Cercopithecidae > Macaca > Macaca nemestrina. Next base: position 140,270,930 of record NC_092145.1, on the reverse strand, counting down.
TGTTGAACTCAAGATTGCAGGATCCAAATGTTAGGGATATCCTGATCACTTCCTTCCTCGGTTGGGAGAGAATTAGAAATGACAAGATCTTAAACACCTTCCTACGTTTATTGAGCAACCATTGTGCCAGCCACTATATGCTCACAGTCTGGGGAGAGTGCTGGCCAGGGAGTCTCAACCTTGGTTGGAGATTATAGTCTCCCTTAAAAATGCCCAAGTCACACTCCCAGTTCAATAAAATCAGAATCTCTGGGGGTAGAACCCAGACTTCAATATTTTTTAAGGCTCCCCAGGTGATTACAAAGTGCAGCCAAGGTTGAGAAACATTGAGAAAGAAACAAATTTGTACTGGGAAATTTTAGATTAAAACTTGGCAAGTGCTTGGTGGAGTTAAAAACAAAGTGCAGCTGGAAGAGCAAAGAGAAGAAAGAAACTCTTGCACCCAAGAAAAGCTCTCTGTCTATGTCATCAAGAAATTAGAAGAGCACTAGAAAGTTGTGAATTCTGGACGTAAGAGTAAGAGTGGCATCTGAATCATTTCCTGATGGAACAAATTTCCCTTTGCATATTAATCATTATTCATGGTGGGGGGAGGTGTGAAAGCAAGGGTTGATAATTCGTGCACTACACTTCCCACTCCTTTCTTCTTTTTGCCTCCCTACCCTTTCTTTATTATAACCTGTGGCACACATATGGTACACTGAATGTTAGGTAAAGGTTAGTGGTTGCTAATATATTAAAAGAAAAAGGGAAAATGAAAGCTTACTGTTTCTCTCTGCTTGTGAGAAAAGCACATGAATACACTATGTGGTGTAGTCATGTGGCTAAGCCTAGACCTCAAAATAATAATCAATGGCCTTAACATATTAAATTGATAACTCTAAATATATTAACTGTGGTCTTCACAACACCCCTCTAAGAGAAGTATTATCATCTCTGGTTCATGGGTGATGAAACTGAGGCCCAGAGAGGTTGACTAACTTGCCAAAGCCCTTGTCTATTTGGTGGCACACGTGAGATTAAAATCCATGTCAGTCTGACTTGAAAGGGCTGCTTCTCAATTTGCATATGAGCTTGTTATGGCATGTGAGCATGTTGATGGATTTATGGGATATATCTTAATATCACAGTGAAATAATAGAGCTGGTGGCTAATTTAGTGTTTTTACCAATACTGCTATCACCACCTCCATCAATGAGCGTGTGGATCTGTTGGATGAACTCTTGAATAAATCACAATGGAAAGGGGAAATATCTAGTAGGGAAAAGTGATTCGAGGGTTCACTGGGCTGTAAGATTACAAAAATCATGAGAGTCATAGAGTATCTAGTTTTTAGTAAAAAGCACAAGACAGCATTTAATTGTGCATTTTAGAGGAACAACCTTCTGAAATGTGAAACCAATTGGCTACAAAGTAGAGACTCAATGCCACAAGATCCTTAAAGTGATCTGAGTGTCTGAAAAATAAAAACAGAATGAAAAGCCAACTAGACTCTAAAAAACAAACAAAAGACAGAAGCCTGGGGATTACCCCATTTCCCCCTCTCTCTTGAAGAAAACTAGAGAATGTAGTTTTGAAAGTTTTGTTTTAAATTCTTGTAGTGGAGTAATATTTAGATGGTAACCCCTGTGTGATCCATCCACAGGAGTTCATTTACTTCTCTTTCTTGCCCCATTCAGACAGCAGTGAAACCTTTCTCTACAGATTGCTCCCAAGGTAGGGTAGTCATGGCAGGAAAATAGAAAGAAATGACTTTTCACAGCTTTTGAGCTTCTTAATAAATTTTTAAGGTCTTGAGTTTTACCGGCATAATTTTAACACTATCAGAGCCAAAATTTCTGCTATAAACCAGTAGTTCTCAATCTTCTCCTTGCATCAGAATCACCTGAGGATGGTGTAAAGCCTAACTGTCTGAACTTCACCTGCGAAGACTCAGTTTTAATTGATTTTCGGTGGACACTCACATATATATACTTCCCAGAGGATGCATCATGCAACTAGGGTGGAGAGCCAGTATCTTAAACACTTGTTTCCAAACTTTGTTGCACATTAGAATCACCTGGGGGCTTTTAAAATCCCCAGTGGCAAGGCTACACCTATACCAAACCCCCAACGCTAAGGTTGCTCCTAGACCAATAAAGTTAGAATGTGTGGGAGGTGAGAGCTAGGTGCCTTAAACAATAGATTTGGGAAATATTTCTGATGAGAGTTCTACTGGGTTATACTTTGACATTTCCAGAGGCTGGCAAGTGAGAGAGAGAGAGAGAGAGAGAGAGAGAGAGCGAGCTTAGACATTGGTGTGTCCTTAAGAAGGGGCTCAGTGACCCCTGCACCACTCCCTGTCCCCTGTCAAGTTAAGATGTTGGCACAGGCAGTGATGTGCTGGTAAATGTTTAAAAGACGGTTCTTCAAGGGGAAAAAAATCCCCTAATTTGCAGTTTGTCAATTTTTGGTGTAAATACTTCCACTATGACCAGTTTCAAGTTACCAGTGTGAAATCATTGATTGTGAAGTTGGAAACAGATGCACACAATTTGCTCTAGGAAGCCTGTATGAGCTGGCTCCAGCATGCCACTGGGTATAAGCATGATAAATCCCTCAGATAGGTTTGGGGATCTGAGGGTAGAGAGAATCTTGTGCTTTATTTTCAGGCATGAGACAGAAAAGGGATGAAAAAGCCTAAGTTCTCCCCACAATGTATCATCTAGAGTGGAAGTGGGGGGACATCTAGGAGAGTCTAGGTAGGAAGGGCATGAGACCAACTCTCAAGTCTCTTATTGCTTTCCAGTGGTATCAGAGAAGATCCAGATTTTTCTGTACCCCTGAGAGCATTATGGAAGTGGCTAGGCATAGGCTAGGGAGAATTCAAGGGGCCTTGAGGTTAGAATGAGAAAGCCATGAAGAGTTTTGGATGATTGGCTACAGATGCAAATGTTGGAGGGTAACAAAGAGGATAAAAGCCAATAACAGCTGAGAATCGATGCCATCTCTTGATGGCATGATGCTACTAACCTCTACGACCCTTAGAGAAGTGACAGAAAGGTCTGAGGAAACAGAAGAGATGGTGGCTGTTATTCATTGCAGTAATTAGAGGTTATTACAGGGACTGCAGCCAGAATCTCTCTCTCCCTCTCTCTTTTGTTATTCCTCTGTAGAAGCCAAGATTTCATCTTGTTAGAGCTATTGAAATAATGCAGTAGGATATTTTTCTTCTTTCTTGTTTCGGGAAGAAAGAACTGGCAATATTTTGCAAATTCACTTTGAAAAAGAACAGCATGTCCCAAGTTCACTGAGGCGACCTTCCTGAAGGTTGATGTAAGTAGGACAAGATGGAACACCTTATAACAGTGCATATGCAAACATACCGCTTAGGATAGGGGTGTCACAGGAGACTCTTTGTCCTCTCCTTGGGGTGTGCATTGCTGAACCTCTCTTCTGCAATTTGTGGATGCTTAATGGGTAGTGCCCTTTGGGGGCCTAGTGATGTTTACACTAGTTCTGGCCTTGTGCACAGTGATTCTCACATACTCTCAGTGGTAGGACCAATGTTCTCAGGAGAGACTAAACATCAGAATGAACACCAGAGTGGGGATCAGGAGATCTAAATTCTCATCCTGGTTCTATACCAGTTGTGTGATCATGGGCAAATCCTTAACCTCTCTGAGCCACTTGTTATATTATCAATGATCCCTTACTGTGATGTGCTTATTGAAAGGGCACATAAACCTGCTACTTTATTTATTTTCTAGGTTTTCTTTTGACCATTCACCTCATTCCAGGTACTTCCCTATTTCTCCACTCACCTTTGCTACAAAATTCCTTGAGAGAGTATTGTCTATAATTGGTGTCTTTACTTCCTCACTTGACAGTTTCTCTTGGGCTAGCCTTGTTCTCCTCTGTTCCACTGAAACCATTTTGTGGAGGTCATCAATAACTTTGATGTTGCCAAATCCATTGGTTAATAGGCCTCATCTTGTCATCTCAGCACCTTTGACTTAGGTGTTGACTCCTCCCTTCTTGAAATATCTTTTTGCTTGGTTTGTGTAATACCACACTCGCCTGGTTTTCTTTCTATCTCACTGGTGGTTTCCTCTTCTGTTGCTGGTTCTTCCTCCTCTTCCAAACCTTTAAATGTTGGATTGCCATTCCATTTTCACACTCCTATAAAGATACTACCTGAGACTGGGTAATTTATACACAAAAGAGGTTTAATTGACTCACAGTTCTTCATGGCTAAGGAAGCCTCAGATCTTGTGAGGACTCCCTCACTATCACGAGAACAGCAAGTGGGAAGCCGCCCCCATGATCCAATCACCTTCCACCAGGTCCCTCCCTTGACACATGGGGATTGCAATTTGAGATTAGATTTGGGTGGAAACACGGAGCCAAACCATATCAAGTGCCCTCAGAGCCTGGTCCTCAGACTTCATTTCTTTTCTAACTAATCTCCCACCCCAGGTGCTCTCAATCAGTCCCACGATTTTAAACACTATCTATGCTCATTATTGTCAAACGATATCTGCCTCCAGGCCTCTTTCCTGAATTCTGGATTCATATATCCAACCTCTTACCAATTGCTTCTACTTGTATGTCAAATAGGCATCTCCAAAATGAATGCTTGATTTTCCCTCAGCTGCAGGTGGTATTGTCGTTCCCAATTATTCACTGCCTTCCCTGTAAGAGAATTTGATATTCCTGCCCATTGCCATCTGACTTGCAGGCCATCCCCATGGAATGAGTATATCTCCCTGTCTTGTTGTTGGCTGGTTTGCCTACATGACTTTCTTTGCCTAAGGAAATGTGACATATACCACGTCTGAGCATATACTTTAAAACATGTTGCATAGTTCTACAATTGCTCTTTTGCCACTAGACAGGAGTTGTTCCTTCAGCTGGGTTCTGGAATAAAAAAAAGACATGGAGCATAGCTGATGTTGTTCTGCAGCCAACATATACATGAGCAAGAAATAAAAGTTTGTTGTTGTAAGTCACTTAGACTTTGGATCATTTGTTATCACAGCATAACCTAGTGAAAGCTTACTGACACACCTCGTTTCAGCATCTATGGCTGAGTAAAAATCCACCCCAAAACTTAGTTGCTTAACACAATAACAATTATTTATTTGCTTACAATGTTTAAAGTTGGGTAAGGCTTAAGCCAGGTGCGGTGGCTCATGCCTGTCATCCCAGCACTTTGGGAGGCCGAGGTTGGTGGATTGCTTGAGGTCAGGAGTTAGAGACCAGTCTGGCCAACATGGCAAAACCCCATCTCTACTAAAAATACAAAACTTAGCCAAGCATGATGGTGCATGCCTGTAGTCCCAGCTACTCAGAAGGCTGAGGAAGGAGAATCACTTGAATCCGGGAGGTGGAGGTTGCAGTGAGCCGAGATCACACCACTGCATTCCAGCCTTGGTGACAGAGCCAGACTCCATCTCTCTCTCTCTCTCTTTCCATATATATATAAACACACACACATATATATATACACACACACACATATATACACATACACACACACACACACACATATATATGAAATAAAGTTGGGTAGGGCTTTATGAAGACATCTCATCTTTGTTCTATATGGCATCAGCTAAGGTGGCTAATGCAGCTGGGGGTACTACTCCCAAGATGACTCATTCATACACTGGCCACTTGATGCTGGCTATTGGCTGTGAGCTCACCTAGGACTATTGGCTGGAGTTCTCAATTATTCTCCTTGAAGGCCTCTCCACTGGGTTCTTGAGCTTCCTCGCAGCATGGTAACTAGGTTCTCAAGTATGAGCATTCTAGAGATAAAGGCAGAAGCTTCACGGCTTCTTATAACCTACTCTTGGAAGGCATACAGCCCTACTTCTGCCTCATTTCATGGGCCAAGTAAGTCAAAAGCCCAGCCTAGATTCAAAGGAAGGGCAAATAGACTCTACCTTTTCAATTGAAGAGGGAGTGGCAAAGTCATATTACAAAAGAGCATGTAGTATATTGTTGTGGCTGTCTTTGGAAACACAATCTGCCATAGGCCACCTATACCCCATCTTGAATATCCTGCAGGCTTTTTCATCTAAGCCAGGCATAGGCAAACTACCTGCTTTTGTAAATAAAGTTTTATTTGAACACGGCCATGCCTGTCCATTTGCTTTTTATCTATGGCTGTTTTTGTACTACAATAGCAGAGTCGAGTAGTTACAGCAGAGATTGTGTGGGCTGTAAAGCCAAAGATACTTACCATCTGGCCTTTTACAGAAAAGTCTGCTGACGCCTGATCTAAGTTAATGGGACTATAATCCACTCAACTATTCAGGTCACAAACTGGAGTCACCCCTGATTACTCTCTTTCTCTCATACTTCTAAATCCAATTTTTCAGGAATCCTCTCAGCTCTCTCTTAGAAAAATATTTGAATTCTGATGTCTTCTCACCATAATCCACTGGTCCAAGCTACCATCATCTCTGTTTTTCATTATCTTCTCTTGCCAGGACCAGTATCCCTGCTTTTACTTTTGTTTTGTTTACAGTCTTTTCTCAACACAGTAGGTGGGCTGATCCTTTACAAACAGTCTGATTATGTAACTGCCTTGTCTAAAATCCACAATGGTTTCATGTAGTATTTTAAATGAAATTGAGAATTCATATCATGGCCTCCAAGTCCCTATATAACCTCCCCTACCCGCAGCCTGCCCATCCCCACTATGTGACTGACTTCATCTCCTTCCACTCTTCCCTTCCTTCTCACCACCTCAGCCACGCTGGCCTCCCTGCTGCTTAACTCTCCAAATATGTTCTTGCCTCAGAGTCTTGGCACTTGCTGCTCCATCTACCCAGAATATTCTTGTCCTGAGTATCCATGGGCTGACTTCCTTCATTGCATTCAGGTATATGTTTGAGTGGCATCTTGGAGAAGACTCCCTTGACTGCTCTATCTAAAATAGCACCCCTGTCCCTCTCTTTGCTTACCCTGCTTTTTCTTCAGAGCAATTATCTATTGGTTATTGTCTAATTCCCTTGTAAGAATGCAACTCTAGCTACAGTATCCCAAATACAGTGTTCAATAAATGTTTGTCTAGTGAATCTGTTGAGTGAATGGGCCTCAGTTTCCTCATGTGTAAAATGAATGAGAGGGCCATCTGGCCGGAGCATCTGTTACTGAACTGGTTGCCAGGATTGTTTCCACTGATCTGACTGGCTAAGTGGGTGTTCCTTTTCTCCTTATATCCGTCCCTCCCTAAGCCTACGGGTGCAATGGAGTCTTCCTTTTCTTTGGGCAAGGTTATCTGAGTCCTGATGCTTGCTTGCTGGAACCTCAAAACAAGTTCTTTTCTCACGAGGGACCACCACAATAATGCCTTTTCTGCCTCTTTTGTAAATAGTGTGAAAATCAAATGGAATAATAGATTTGGAACTGTAAACCTCTATGTAAGTGAAAAGAAAGAAAATGTAAAATGGATGAGGACTGATTCTAGCATCACCCATAATCCCCTCTTCTCCCTAGGGCCTGCCTGCTCCCCTGGCCTAGGGACCGATTTAACAGTGTATGTGAGACACAGAAAAGAAGCTGACAACAAAATAGAGCAACCTTGGGAACTTGAGGTCAATAAGATATTTATTACATTTGTAAAGAAAAAATTAAAGAAGGAAACCCAAATGTTTCTAGCTTCAGGATGTGACTAATCTCTCTACCTTATTGGGCTCTAGAAATGAAACAAAAACAACCTCCTTCCCAGAACAAAACAAAACAAAAACAAAACCACTTTCATCAGTTTAGGATTCTTACAAAAGAAGTTTACTTGTAATTTACACACTTAAATAGTAGTAATTCAAAAGCCCAGAATTCTCATATGATATTTAGATTATTGGAACACCACATTCACATCTAAGTTGTTAATCACTCCAAGGTAACTTTGACTTGTTTCTTAGCTGTCTCTTTTCCCAGATGTACCTCATGATAATGATGAAGGCTTGTCTCTGGGTTTTGCAGGAGAGCCAAAGAGGCAATTGAGTAAAAATGTTGGTACATTTTCAGCCGAGCTTTCTGGTTTTCATCTGGTGCAGGCAGCTAATAATCATTTAACTCAGGCATTTTTCACCTAGGCAACAGTAATGTATGTTTTGGATCATATTTTTTGGCTTTATTTCTGTCCTAATGAGAATAAAAGACTGAGTATTTTCAGTATTTAGTGGAATGGAGCTGCTGAAAGCTATTTTGGGTTCACTTCTGATGTGAGCTGTATTCAGAAACAATGAAGAGACACTAATAAGTGGGAATGAAAATGCTACTTGTTTGATAGATAGGGTAACTGTGTAAAGATCAAGAGTTGTGGCCTTCCACAAGTTTCTCGGTCCCCAGTTTTTTGAGGTCTTGATTTTTGTTGCCTTCTCTCTAGATACAAATCCATATGAGGAATGATCATGGGAAACACATCATTGGAAAATTCTGGTCAAAATATGATTCTATCTTCGTCTTGAACTTCATAGCATGGTGATGAAGTGCATGAGCTGTGGAATCAGACAGATGCATGAAATTCAGCTCCGCCACTTTATGAATTTATTTAAGGTACTTAATTTCCCTGAGTTTCAGTTTTCTAATCCGTAGACTGGGGGACATTTAGAATTATCTAACTTATAGGATAATTTGCAGATTAAATTAGATCATTGCATATAAAACACTTAGTCCAGTGCCTTGTACATAGCAAGCACTTGATAAATGTGAGCTAATACCTATCATAATATTATTCATTTTAAATTTAGAATAAGAGGTTTGTCCAGTATATCAGTTTCCTGGAGCTGCTGTAACAAAGTGCCACAAACTTGGTGGCTTAAAGCAACACAAATGTATTCCCACAGTTCTGGAGGCTAGAAATCCCAAATCAAGGTGTTAGCAGAGCTCTGAAGGCTCTAGGGGAGGATCCTTTCTTGCCTCTTCCTAGTTTCTGGCAGTCGCTGGCAATTCTTAAGTGTTCCTTGGCTTATAAAGGCATCATTTCAATTTCTGCCTCCATCATTCCATGGTGTTCTCTCTGTGTGTCTCTGTGTCTAAATTCCTCTCTTCTTCTAAGGACCCCAGTCATTGGATTAGGGCCCAACCTGCTCCACTACGACCTCACTTTAACTTGGTTACATCTGTAATTACTCTATTTCCAAATAAGGTCACATTCTGAGGCTCTGGGTGAACATGAATTGTAGGACACTGTTTCAACCTGTATACCCCGTATAGAAGGTGTTAAGTGCTGGAAAAGATTAAGATTGGACTTGCCGAGCTCACTATGAGCTAAGCAGAACTGGGCAGGAAGGGAAGGGATGGACAGAAATGAGTCACAGAGGGCACTGTCTCCCTCACCCCCAGAAGAATTGTGCATATTTAATGGGCGACTGCTTTATTCCACTGAGTGCAATACCACCTCTTATGACCGGACTCCTCTGCTCAACTCTGGAATTGAAAATTGGGAGCAGCTAGAGGTTGAGTCCTGTGGGCTCAGAGGCTAGGTCCCAATCCATTTTGGGGTGGAATAAAGTATATCAGTGCACTGAGGGATTGGGGACAGAAGCAACTGACATTCCTGTCACATTCTTCAGTGGTTTCCCATATAGGAAGACACACACTCAACAGCACTTCTCAAACTACAGTGTGCAGAAGAGTCACCTGGGGATTTTGTTTAAATACAGATTCTGATTCAGTAGGTCTGGGGTGAGGGTTGAGACTCTGCATTTTTAACAAGCCCCTGATGATGCTGATGTTGCTGGACCATGGACCACACTTAGTTCTAGGCTTGGCTTATGCTGCACGCCACTCTAAAGAAGCTACTAAGTATGCACCTTTTAAAAATATCTTGGGCAAAATAACATTATCCCTCTTAAAATTATACTCACTTAGTATTATTTAATATCCAGCCAATAATCAAATTTCCCCAATTGTTTCCAAAATGAATGAATGAATCATTGTTGAATCAAAATCCACTCTAGGACCACCCATTGCATGTCATTATTTCCCTTACATCTCTTTTATTCCAAAACAGTCTCTTATTCATGACTCTGACTTACTGGTGGACAAGCTGCCCACAAAAATATTTCACCTTCTGGATTTGCATGGTTGCTTCCTTGTGGTGTCATTTTGCTGTATTTAGCTGTATTTCTTGTAAACTGGAAGTTGGCTCTAAAAGCTTGATGAGTACACGTTAAATATTGGTGGCCAGAATTCATCACAGAGGATGGGTACATTATAATGCATCATGTCAGGTGACATGTCATATCTGCTTGTCTTACCAAGAGTGATGCAAAGACTGAGCCCTGAATTAGGGTGATGACAGCTTGATCCTTCAGTCATACACTTAAATTTTACTCTTTGAGACCAGAGAGTAATCTTCTTTGTTTTTCTTTGGCAATATATGAATGCCTTGTTCCTCATGAATCATTCCCCTAATAGTTTTTTTTTTTTAATTTTGAAAAACAAAACATTCCCACTAGCAATATATAAACATTCCCTTTTCTTCAACCTCTCCAGCATCGGTTATTTTTGACTTTTTAATAATAACCATTCTGACTGGTGTGAGACAGTATCTCATTGTGGTTTTGATTTGCGTTTCTCTAATGATCAGTGATGATGAGCACTTTTTTCATATGCCTGTTGGCTGCATGTAATATCTTCTTTTGAAAAGTGTCTGTTCATGTCATTTGCTTTTTAGGACATATCAATGCAGAGCCAGAAAACATACACACATATGTATATGTTTATGTCTCTCTATATATTTACAAATGACTTCATATCGATATATTCAATTTGCTTTAACATTACAATTTTAAATTCTTTGATTTTATAGTTCTCTTTTATTCTGAAAATCTTGATTCTTAACATAATTACTTGTTTTATTTATCTTATATTAAAAATAGTTTTAAATAAGAATACCACTGTTACATATAACAGTAACATTACTGAATAACTTAAAATTTCTTTGTGACTCTCTGGCCTGAGATGAAATTACCCTCTTACACTGATTTCCTTAAAGCTAAGAACTGAGTCTTGATCAGATATTAGAAACTCTGTAAATGTTACTTGAATGAATAGTTTGAGTTCTGGTTCCTAAATACTTCATGCGACAGAATAAAAATGTGTTGGGAACATAGGGTGAGTTATCAAGTGAATTCTTTAAAGTCAAGTTCATTTGGGAAGTAATCAGTAGCTATTTGAAATTTATAAGCCCGTTTTCCTAAAATTTCCATTTCTTAATTCAAATATATTGAACCAGTTTAAGAAGATGGCTTATACAGAGTCCTGAGTTTGAACTGAATTCTCTTTAATAGTACTAGATTGGAACCTTTTCCTTCCTCTTCTCTATTCTTATTAAAAGGCATGAAGAAAAGAGCAAGGAATCATGGGAGGGTGTGAAAGACCTGGGCAAGTTTCATCCCCTCAAAGTATGAGGCACGGTGAATGATGTGCAGCCTGCATATTCTTCGGTTGTCCATTTCTAACTTCATGAATGAATCAATTCTTGTCTTACTTCTCCTATAAAATGAAGCCGATATAGTTAGGATTTGTGTCCCCACCCAAACCTCATCTTGAATTGTAATCCCCAGGTGTTTAGGGAAAGACCAAGTGGAGGTAATTGAATCATGGCGGTGGTTCCCCCATGCTGTTCTTGTGATAGCGAGTGAGTTCTCATAAGATATGATGGTTTTATAAGGGGCTCTTCACTCTTCACTTGGTACTTCTCCTTCCTCTTGCCTTGTGAAGATGGTGCCTTGCTTCCCCTTTGCCTTCTGCCATGATTTTGTTTCCAGAGGCCTCCCCAGCCATGCAGAACTGTGAGCCAATTAAACCTCTTTCCTTTATAAATTACCCAGTCTTATTAGTAGTGTGATAATGGACTAATATAAAAGCTCAAGCATTTCAACATTGGTCTTATATAGAAATATTAGCTTTCGTATGATAGAGGAGAAGAAAGGAGATAGCTCTTTCTTCTGGCCCATAAGGATCTCCAGGAGTCCTAATATTGTCGAGGTGTCAGAGATTTTTCTTCCTGTATATAAGAGGTCAATACTCTAAAAATTGTTTTTTATTTTACTCTGACTCAGGAAGGACTTTCATAGTCATATCATTCATGCTTCATTTAGCAATAAGGTTCAAGAAAGGAATGCCAGTTTAAACATGTAATTTACCTCTCTTTTCCCGACAATAACCAATGAGTGCAATTTATTCATCACACATCAATACTCCTAACTCATAACAACAGGAAGGTTACTGAAGACAGTCATTTGAGAATTAAAGGAGTCTATACATGCTGACAGAACAAGCAGCTTGAAGTGTTTTCTGTCAATTTACCATTGACCCAATGGTTCTTTTGAAAATCCCCTACTCAGCAAGAGAAAATTGGAAGATGTGAAAAAGAAATTGTTTGTGGAGGCAATATAGAAGCCCTTTCACACTGAAGGGTTTTGAGTGGATTTACTGGGCTTGAGGCATCTATACCCCTTTCCAAATTTATACTTTCTTTGCTTCCTTTCATAAGTATAACCTGAAGTGGGTGGAGTCACGAGCTGTGCTGCTAACTAGAGTAAGAATTCATTTTATGTATCCCAGCATAAATGTTAGAGCCTGACCAGGATAAAAATATACTGTACTCCAAAAATTTTCTTCCTTTTTTAAAATAAAAACAATGTTTTTATTGTGTCTTGGGTTGTTGCTGTTTAAGTACATGGTCTGCAAAAGGCAGGAACTCTGCCTGTTTCTCATGTTTTCAGAGTACTTAGCATGATGATAGGTCATGTAGTCAATATTCAGGCACTGAAAGGTTCAAAAGCGAGAAGTCTGTCTTGAAATTTAAGATCAGAAAGAGCAAGTGCTCCCTTCTTTTCTTGAGACAAATGTCCATTCAAGGTGAGATTTCTTATTTCTAAAACTCCTTCCCTAGGAAACATTCCTACAGTGAGATTTGGAGATAGCTTACTGCTGAGAATCCAGCATTTCATTATATGCATTGTGACTATATTTTCTAAGCTAAAAATCAGCACTGGGATCTGGCAAGATGATAAAATATTTGAAATCAGGACCACTGTAGGAATCATCCACATATGGCTGCCATACCTTGATGTCTTGAGAACATCCTCCCTTAATTTGTGTTTGATGGCATCTGGGTATCATATGATATCTTATTGTTTGAATTCCTCAAAAGGAAATTTGGCTTTAAAAAATTTGAGTGCTAACCACCATCATATAGAACTGATAAACTCACAAAAAGTAGAATATGTACATCTGTAGTGTCCTTAAATTATTTAATTTTAGTTTTTTTTAAGGGTATATTTGTTTTACATATTCAATTATCTTAAACTTCTTTTGGACAAGCTGTGGTAGAAAGGTAGACTTTACTGTTTGCTGACATAATACATATACTTTTCAGTACCTACCCTATATCCCCAAATGCTCAGTGACCAGAATTTCTAGCCAGAACTGTGTTTTAGGGCATCATTCTCTTCTAACTGCACTATAACATAAATGCAAACATCTTATAGAGCTTATTCTAGTAAGGTGGCTTTTAAGTGCAGGCTGAAACATAGCTCCCTTTAGAGGAAAGAGTCTGCGTAGATTAGGCCTTTGGGGCAGGTGGTCTTTGAATAAATGTCCTTGTCACCCTAGCAAATGTATTGTGCTTACAATAATGCGTAGATGGAAGAAATGGGATAGAGCTGTTAGTCATCCATTTGGTGCTTTAGGCAGTTAGCAGTGGCAACTGTTGGTACAAGACTTTTCTATTAGGTGTTTTGAAATGTCAGACACAGATGGAAGGCAAGGTGTGGCACACCTGCCTCCATTTATGCTTGACAATATTCATTGCTTTCTTTCTTTACAAGAAACTGAACAAGAAGTGAAGACAGCAGCATAATGTGCCTTTGTGCTGATGTTTTGAGCCTGGATGGGACAGGAGATGAGAGGTGGGAGTCAAATGTTTGAAAAATCCAAGTGTCTGTGATGCAAGAAAGAAGCTTCAGCGTGTGCAGGAAGAATTCATTTGAGCCTGATGAATAGCAATTTAATGTTTTTTATTAAACCTTCACTGAAAGAGATGTACTTGGGTTTAGTTTACCTCCTATTCCTTGTGTCTTGGATTATGCAGAGAATTTGCTAGTCTACATTCGGGTTAATGAGAATTCAACATTGCCCAATTGAGGACAGCTGGAGCTTTGGGAGAGGGAGCTGATGAGGATAAGAAAGGGGGTACAGAAGATGCTTGGGGGTGTCATTAGATTTGTTTGGGTTCTGTTCTACAATGAAAAAACAAAGTGAAAACTAATAGATTTTTTCTGGCTATTAGATTGAAAATTTAAAAATTCATGTTTTTTAAACTTTCAGGAGACATGAAAATACTCATCATCTCACTGTCCCTTCCCAGAGATGGACTCCTCAACCTCAACAGACAGGCACATTTTCTTTACTTTTCCCTGAGCTGGGTGACATTTCAATGGAGAACACTGATTGATCTTTGTGTGATCTTGAGAAAGCAACGTGGGTTTTATTTGCCCCATAAAAAGTACCAAATGTGGAAAATGTACTTAGCATATGTGGATGAGCATGCAGTTCTGCAGCAACTTGGTTTTTGAGTCTGAGCAACTGTATTTAGCTGCTTCCTGTGGTTGGATCAGTAGCTTCATCTGTGAAGTCAAGAAACCCAACCAGACCCCCAGCCACATCACACATGTGTTAGAAAAACCTCTAATGATTAAAAGTTATTTCAGGGAAAGGTGGTATGTAAATGAGGTAATGGAAAAATTTCGAGTATTATTAGAATATGTAGAGCAGGGTTTCTCCACCTCAGTGCTATTGACATTTGGGGCTGGATCATTCTTTTTCATGGGGGCTGTCATCTGCCTTGGGGGATTGTTTAGCAGCACTGGAGACCTAACTGCTCCTGGTTGACAACTACTGATTAGAATTAGATATGGAACAAATGGATGGTTCCAAGGGCAAGTGCCTCACCTGAGAGACTTAAAGTTTAGAAGGCTTGTTTAATTGATGATTATCATTTGTCTTTGCCAAAAGCAGCCTCTTGCTAAGCATAAGTAAATAGATGGATAATTTTCTTTCAAAGGCTGAGAGTTGACAAGAGGCTGTAGGATTCATTAATCAAGGGCAAAACATCATTTGGTGAGGCAGATGACCTTGACACTACCTTTGAGGGAGAACAGACTCGTCTCTGCCTTGTGCTCAAGGTGAGAGGCAATACTCACTGTGGCATTGCTTATGGAAACACATTCTCTTTTAGTTTGCTTATCCCTCTCACCTTTTAAGTCAGTTCTCTCTTCTTCCCGGCCTCTATTTCCTTTCTTTTCTTTTCAGTAGAGATGAAGTCTTGCTATGTTGGCCAGGCTGTTCTCGAATTGCTGGCCTGAAGTCATCCTTCTGCCTTGGCCTCTGAAAGTGCTGGGATTACAGGCATGAACCACCTTGCCTGGCCTCTAGCATCTATTTCTTGAACAAAAGTGTCATTTCACCTGCTCAACTTTTGGAATTGGTGCTGTTAATGGTTCTGAGTTTCAGAGTTGTTCCTTGGGCAAAATTTGATGTCAGAAAACTCCATGTTTTCCCAGACTTCATTTTCTTTGCACTTTACCCTCCCTTCACTCATGCCTTTCCTTCACCACGTGTTACCTCCTCTGCAAATCCACCTCCAGGTGCGCAAAATGCCTTAATTTTTCTTCCCTCTGGCTTTATATAAATCACATTTTTTTCTGGGGTGTCGGTGGGGGGGGGGATCTGATTGTCCTTCTACATTACAGCTAAATACACATCTATTTTTGAAACTGGCATGCACTGTCTTTTTAAAAAATTTAAATTGACATATCATAAAATTGTTTCTCTTGGTACCCAGTTCTATTAGTTTTAACACAGGCATGTTTATGTAATCACCACCACAATTAGGATACAGAACAGTTCCATCACCAAAAAAACTAAAAAGCAAAAACAAACCTTTGGCCTTTGCAAAACTCTCCTCTCCACTTCCAAATCCTGGCAACTGCCCGTCTGTTCTCCATCTCTATAGTTTTGCCTTTTCCAGGAAGCCATGTAAATGGAAGCAAACAGAATGTAACCTTTGGGAGTGTCTTCTTTCACTCAGCACAATGCCTTTGAGATTCATCCATGTTGTTGTTTGCATTGATATTTCATTCCTTTTCTTGCTGGGTAGTATTCTATGGTATTGATAGCCACCGTGTGTTTATTCACCCATTGGAGGACATCTGGGTAGTTTTCAGTTTTTGGCAATTATAAGTAGAGCTGCTATTAAGCATTCCTGTACTGGTCTCTGTGGGAATGTAAATTTTCATTTCTCTAGGGGTGGAATTTCTGGATCATGTGGTAAGTACGTCTTTTTGTTTTCCAGAGGAATTTTTATTTTAATTGGGCCCAGCAATGAATTCAACACTTAAACTGTAATGATTCTGTAAGTGTGGAATTTCAGACCGGGTTTTTGAGATTTGGAGTAAGGATGTGTGTATGAGTGTTGTGTGTGTGTGGTTGTACTGGGAGTGTTGAGTTGGGAGCCCTGAAATCACTTCAGCTCAAATGGGTGGCCTATTTTTGCCCACCTTATGCTTGTGGGTCAACATGCCAATTTTTCTTCTAATTCTTTAATCCTGACCTATGGTATCAGTACAGGAAAAGCCATTTAAATTGGGTGAATGACAAACAACCGTCTGTTCCTGATGAGTGGATTTCCTTCCATCTCTAAATCCCATGACTATGACTGTGACTCTTATGCTTGAATCATTCTCTAGCTACATCAATTTCATGGTTGTCAGCAATGCCTAATCCATCTTCCATAGTCTGGAACAACTCAGGCGGCAGACTCCCTTGAGGTGGGAGTGCTCCTTGTACTCACTTGTGTTCCTGCCATCCTTGGGGTGCTTACAGTTAATATGTGTCCAGAATTATTTCATTTTAATTTTGGCTGCAAGAAAAGCCTTTAGTGAAAGAAATATGAGCAATGCATTAAACAATTCTATTGATATCATTTCCGTCTTTTAAAAAATGGGTATTTTCATTGTCTGAGGTTTCATTCTAAAGTTCCAAAATTCAGATTTTGCATATACAACTATACTTCCTCATATCAAATACCATTGTCATGCATGGCTTACAAACATTTCAGTAAATGTTTGTTGAACTGAATGAGTAAAGAAAATAATTTGGTAAGAAATAATAAGATCTATATAATTTTCTTCTTTTATCATTATTTATACTATATCAAGCACTCTCTTTTTTTTCCTGAGCAAGACTTAGCTTTAGATGCCAAAAACATTTATTACCTATTATTTTTGATTAGGTATTTTATATTGGAAGCTTCAAAACTCACTTGCCTGGGAAAACAGTGACCCCTCTGAGTATGGAAAAATGGATCCATTGATTATTTTATAAATTTGAATATTAATTTAATAAGTTAAATAGAAATACCCCAGAGTTAATAGGCAATGCACACGACTTTGCCTTTAAACTCCATATAAAATGCCACCTTCTCAATGAAATTTTTCCAGACCATCCCATGCAAAATTGTTCTGTTTTCCATACACCACAGCTCTGTTAAAGTTTATTTGATTTCAGGTCCTTCTCTTCCAGGGGTATGTGAGCAACTTGAGGGTGGGACATGTGTCTCATTCTCCTTGATGATCTTAGTGTTTAGTACAGTTTCTGGCACATTTGTGCTAAATTATTTGTCATACCAAATACAATTCCTGAGGTACGAGGATAACCTTGCCCAATATTTTAGTTTTTGTACATATTTATATATGCGTATATGTATATATGATACACACACATATTTTTAGAAACCGATAGATGGTGGAACTGAATGAAAACAGAGCCCTTTTCTGGATTTGTCTAGACTGGGTGGGTGAAGTTTTTAAAAAACGGAGCTGATAAATCATCAGCAATAAGAACAGTGAATTTTAGAGCAGTTTGTTATTATAGAGGGTAAGTAGGTCTTCTTTGATCACTTTGAAAAGACAAGGACCACAATTATCCTGCCAATTCAATTTCAAGAACTCACTGAGCATTTCTTGAGTCAAAATTTCTTCATGAAATTGCTTTTTAAATTGCAAAAATAATTCTGTGGCCCTAACTCAAAACCACTCTGAAAAATGATGAAAAAGTTAGCTACCTGGAAATCTTTGTACAAAACCTGTGGACCTCAGGTTAGCAGTGTAAATTGTCTTTCCCTCAGCTTTATTTTACAGCTCGAGTTCACAAAATTCCTTATGAGATAATAGGTCTAAGGGCTACATCAAATTATTTCAGCTGAAATGAAGTGGAGGCGATAACAATTTAGTCCAACACCTGCATATTATTGCTTTTTATTCTAAATGGAGATTTAGCTTTTAGCACTAGCGTTTCCCAGGTGGCTTGCTATGATGCAGATGTCTGTCTGATATGACCTTGGACTGGCATTGAGGCTGACTGGGTACTTATGCCAGGCAGCTGGCCAAATCATCTTGGAAAGAAGTGGTCTGGTCAGATTCCTTCTGAAGGAGAAGACCACACACAAAAAAGCATATTTATTTTTTCTTACTGGAGGATGACTTTTGGTAGCATGCTGTAGCAGGCTGTTGGTGCCCTTATTGGGCTGTGGCAGGATACTGTGAAAGTTGGCTGCTTATCAGCCCATAGTTGTACTCTTCTCTGTAGAATTATACTTAGCCAGTTGGAGCTCCTTGTGGGATCAATCTGGGCTAGACTTCAGCTACACTACATCTTTACTGCTTTTGTCCTATCCTGCTCCCTCCCTTCCTTACTCCTGAGTGCTCCTGAGAGCACTTCTTCAATAAATTCTTGTAGAATAATCTTCGTTTCAGTAAGTAAGACACATGCCTCTGCCTAAATGACCTGGCACAACAAGGTGCTAGAAGGATCATCTTCACAGATACTGAAACTTCCAAGAATCATGACAGGAGCACGCTGGAGAGAAAAATAGTGATATTGGTGTTAAAAATTATTGAGGATGAGGCAGAGACCTGGGGGCCACAAAAGGACTCTGCCTACCCCACATTGGCACTGAGAAGCTTAATGTGGTTGGAGAAAAACCCATACCAATAAGTTGTGCTTTGAGTTAGTGATTATAACAGTTTTGCGAGTTCTAGATGCAGCCTGGTCATCATACTATATTTCCCAGTCAAATTGCTGTCCAGATTGTCTGTGTTCATTAATTAACATTATTCTAGTTACTGAAAAGATCAAGTTTAATATCAGTGACTTAGTACAGTAAAAGTTTCTTTCTTCTCATGCAAATTCTCAAATAATGTTTCCAATTTTCAGGCTGTTATACTCCATGTAATTCAGAGCTTCAAGGTTCTTACCCTTTTGCAGTTTTGCCATCTTTAGCTAATAGTTTCCAAGGTTCCATCTTGGAGAAGGAGCATGGAGAGTCACATATAGAAGGATTTTATGGGTGCACATCATTCTCACATTTTGTTGGCTAGATAATGACTATATGCCAGATCTTCCACTGACTGCATGATGGTATATAAGTCTCCCATATATTTGATGCAACTCTGGAGAAGGGATGGTGCAGAAGTGACTGGAATTAATTTTCCACCATTAAATAGAGATGGGAAAAGGAAATTAAGTGTAGCCACAGAAAATAAGTTAAATGGCTTGGTAACCTGGGTTTGTGGCTCAAGATTCATATGTGCTGCATATGTTTAAAATGATATCTGGAAGGGTGAATTTGTAGTCAAGGGGGACAAATGAAGTAGAGAGCATAGAATTGAAGAACCTGATAAAGTTTAAAATTGTATCTACTGGATGGACCATGACACAGTAGTAGCTTTTGAACCCTTTCCTGGTGAATCTTGAACAAGGTTCTAATAACCCATGTAATGCTTTTGTTAGAAAAAGGACACAGCTCCATGCCAGGGTGCATGGCTTTGGGGAGTGGAGTGTGGCTGTATTCCAGCTTCCACCCTCCCTTTCACCAGATGTTGTTGTGGAGGATACACCTGCACATCAGTATGTGGTAGTGCTGATCTCAAAGCAACTGCTTCTGCTCCTCTCTTGTTGTGGATTGACTTAACGACCCAAAGTTTTCAAAAATTCCTTTCTGTGTCCATACCCCTTGCCATATGACTTTGTAGTTCCTCGCACTAAAGAGGTGGACTGTATTTCTCTGCTGCTTGACTCTGGCCATGTGATGAGCTTTGGCCAACGGAATGTTAACAAGTGTGACATGAACAGAAGTAGAAGCATGTGCATGATTTGGCTGGCCCCCTTATACTTCTGCCAATGCCTTGAGATGCACATGCCCAGGCTAGCCTCTTGATTCCAGAAAGAGGATGAGAACTATGTAGAGCAGAGCCAAGTCACTCAGGCCAAGCCCAGACCAGATCCATTGATCTCCAGTCAACCCCACATCTGCATAAATAAACCCAGCAGAGATCAGCAGTTACTCAGCCAAAGCCCAGTCTAGATCCCCTCAACCTCTGTTGACTTGTATACTCACGTGCCAAATAAATGCTTACTGTTGTTTCCCACTGAGATTTCGTGATTGCTTGTTATACAGCATTTTTGTGGCCACAGTTAATAGGTACACCTCTTTCTCCTCAAAGCCCTAGGAGTATGGAACATACAGATTGTTGCTTCTACCATGACTACTTTATGCCATTACAAATTTGCATTCCTTTTCAGAATCAATCTCTTTTCACCTTTCCATCAGCATTGTTTAAAAGCACACGTTAGAAAAGATTTAGGGATGTTCCATTTAAATGGTTCTGATGAGAAATCATAAAAGCTAGCACTAGGTCCTAGACCTGGAGGGAGATTATGATTAGACAATTTAGATAAAATAAGTGTGGGTGGTGGAAAGTAGGTGGAAGGGAAATAGGTTAACCTCTTTCTTCTTAGTAATGAAGGTTTCTCAGTGCAGTAGCATGTCAATTCCTAGCTGTCCTTCTCCTCTTTATAATTCCATTCATATAGGATTTGGATAAACAGTAAAATTTTGCAGGCCATAATTTAAAAAATATAGATAGGAGAGATGTCATTTTTCACCTTGGTAGTATATGGGAAATGAATATATCTAAAATCCCTATACATAATGAAGAAAAGTAAAGGGACCCAATAATTTTTGATGTGTGCTGCATTAAGATGCTTTTATTTTCTATTTTCTCTGCTTGCCTATACTTGCAAATGAAAGATGACAACATTTTTTGTCACTGTTCACATTAAAATACATCTCTATCTTTCTATCTAGTGACATTGAATAATTTTATTAGCTAAATAAACATTTTAGTCATCAGTGAAACTCTTCCAGCAGCAGATAAGCTAGATTAAATTGTTAGGTCAAAAGAGTGCACACTGTAATAGCTGTCATCACTATAGAAAATTTCAAATAATGACTATTTTTTCTTTTTTTAATCTTGAATGCTTTGGGGACCAAGCAGCAAGTCCACCCACAGCTATTGTCAAGCATATTTCTTTCTTCATCAGTAATAAGGAGTGATCCTTCCCATGCCTAAATTTAGTCATCTTAGAAAAAGATCTAGAGATTCGTGTTGCAATGTTGAATTCCTGGTGTTTTATTTTCTTCTCTTTGAAGTCTCATGATTCCTAATCTGGTCAGAACCTCTAATTTTAACATTAAATGGGAGTGTTTAGACCTTCTAAATGTTTACTACATTGAATTTTTTTCAATGTTTACTAAGTTGAATTTCCTTTCCTATAAGATTTGACTGTTGAGATATGTCTTTAAAAATCCCCAGTTTTCCCAGCTCTCCTGCTTATCAGCCAGCATAGCTCATGAGAAGTGATGGTTATGTCCATAAAGAACAGTGTGTCCTTCTTGGCTAGCAGGTACCTTAGATTAAATCTCCCTGAGTCTACAGTCTGATCACACTCAGATGGAATAATATTTAAGCTGAATGAGTATAAATAATTTTATTTCCTTATACTAAGTGATATAATACATAGCAACGCTGTTGCAGGTTGGGTTTCCTGGGACACATACAATGAGATGGAATTTAGTGGGCAAGATATTTATTAAGTAGTGCCCTTGGGATCATCACAGTGCCACTCCATTTCCCTCTCTGACTGATTTTGCTTCCTTCCCCTCCTTAGCATTCATATTTCATTAGTTTATATAATATTTAAAATTAAATAACATGCCTACAATTATAAATGGAATAAACAGATTTGAGAACAAAAACCCAATAGTTGATTTTTTTAAAAGCATACACCTTAAAAGATGGGAACTGAGCTATGGGGGTGGATTAGCAAGGACCCTGTCAGCTGTAGGCATTCTGAATGCCATGAACTGGGGTCACTATGCTTTACAGAGGGAATGAAAGGGTCAGTCAAGTGGAAGACTTATAAGGGGACTCCTACCTTACCGTCACTTCTGAGGCAGGCTGTGTCATGGTCTTCGGCCATACTTATGCTTGGGCACAATATAAGGCACTCGTAACGCAATCTTACCAGTTTCAAAAATTAATTTTTGTAACTGTTGAATTGAAATTCTTGAGTCAAGGAGGATTGTAGCATCTGACGGGGCCATGGACTGGAAATAAAAGGGAAGGAGCAAGACCTTTCATGGAGAAAAGCAGAATGGGGTAGCTTGATGAATTGGCTATGCTCAAACGTTCAGATGGAGTCAAGTAGCAAGGCGGAGACATGTAGGATCTTAGAGCTGGAAGAACCTTGATGAGGATGTAGGCAGGTGTTGTGTTTATAGGTGTGTGAGTGGAGAGGTGGGTTGTAGGGGGAGAGACTTGAATTTTTTAGTTTCATTCACGTCTAAATTGAGACTTGTAGGAATAATCTGCATTAATTTTCTAATTAAAGCTAATTAAACAGTCCCCATGTTTAATTAAACTGACTAAAAAATACTCATTGACTGTGAGCTCACTAAACCAAGAGTGTGGGATAGAATCATTGCATTGGGTTTAGTATGACAGTGTCAGCTTAGGCAATTGACCAGAAAGGACAAATGGTGGTCATAACGGCATTCTGAATACATGTGATTTAATTTGTTAAGTGCATTCTCTCAAACACGCATTTAAATTAAATGATTATGAATACAATCATTTTAGTACTGAACTATTATCTTCGAGATTGGTTTTCACAAGAAACAAAAAGCCTGAGAAAACATAAAATTCCATTAAAGGGATTTCCTGATATCAAGGAAACCTTCATATTTCATAGACAAGCAAATACTTTTCCAATTAAGAATTAGAAATAACACAGAGGTCAAATGCTCTCTCTCCTGAAACTGCAGCAATGATGCTTGTCAGCGAGATGGGGAGGGAAAAGCTGTATTGCATTTGTATTCTGAGAGCTGCTTTCAACAGCTCTTTCCCTCAGAGCTTTCCTTCTCACTTAGTGCCCTTTGAGTCATCTCTTTTTCCAGGTGGCAAAACTGCGAGTATTAGCATAGCCTTTCCTCTCTACTGAGTAAAGGTGTATTTTTGATGAGTTTATTCATCCTCCTCTTCAGCAGAGAGAAGCAGTAAAGTCACCAGAGGCAAAATGTAAAGGGTGCAGAGAGCAGCACAGGGCCTGGGATAGGGGAAATAGGGCATGGGGTAGGTAGACATGGAGGGGAAAAAATAATACTCTGTGCTTAACTACTCACCTCAGGGACAGGCATTGCATTTACTTTGCCTCATTTAATCTGCCCAAGAATCTTGTGATCTAAGTATTATCTCCATTTTACAAATGAGGAAAATGAGCCTCAGAGTGTTTAAGCAACTTGTCTAGGTGCACAGGAAGCATCATCATAATCTGCTGCAGATCAGAAATTCTAAGCCAGATGGATCTGGTCTCCAGCACATCCTCTTACTACAGTGAGATACTCTGAGGGAGAAATGAAGGGGGGCAGCCAGATAACACGTGTATATATGGGGCTGGGCATTTGACTAGGCCTCACCTAAAGTAATTTAAAGTCTAATGTTTTAAAAACACCATGAAGATTAAACTGAACACATCTGCAGAGCTGAATTCGCACCAAGAATTAGCATGCAACTTCTGCAAATAAGGTTTGAAAGAAAAATTATACAGTAAATGCTAAGTTCACTACTTCTTATCTTAAGCTATTTAAGGAACAGGATGGGGAAAGGGGTAAATAAATACTGGGAAAATGAGGGAAGGCAGCTTTCAAATTATAGAAATTATTTAGGGCAGAATATCTTGTCATATTTTGAACACACATTCAGAGATATTATACAGGCTAATGGAAAAGGGGTGACAATTTCCAAGTCACTGTCAATGGCTCTCCTATTTCTGGGACCATTTGATATAACAAAGTTTAAGTAAAAAATGGTTTTGACGTATGGAACTTGTTGTAGTGAATGTGACCTATACCAACCAGGGTTACTCAAAGTGTGGTCCCTGGACCAGCCCAAGTCCACAAACAGTTACTGGTCTGTGATAAGTACAGGGATTGAGAATAAACACGTGGAAGCTTCTATAGCAATTTGACATTACTGCATTTTGTAATTGGGCTTGCATTTTGTGAGCTTTTTAATATTTTTCTTATAATTTATTTTCATTGTATTTTATAAAATTATTGATCTGTGAAAATAATTTGAGAAGCACTGGCCTATGTGACATTTGAATGAAGAGGATATTAATTAATTTTTAACCCAGTGCATATGAAGCCACATGAAAATGCATGCCTTCTGTCTCTGATTTTTAAATTCTTTATTGTTTTATTTTTATTCTTTAAAGAAAAAATGAATACTGTTAGGAACAT
Organism: Macaca nemestrina; assembly: GCF_043159975.1. NCBI lineage: Eukaryota > Metazoa > Chordata > Mammalia > Primates > Cercopithecidae > Macaca > Macaca nemestrina. The sequence goes on along the minus strand of NC_092145.1, from coordinate 140,246,215 downwards.
CAACTCTTGGCCAGGCACTGTGGCTCATGCCTGTGATCCCAGCACTTTGGGAGGCCAAGGTAGGTGTATCACCTGGATCAAGACCAGTCTGGCCAACATGGCGAAACCTTGTCTCTACTAAAAATACAAAAATTAGCCAGGCATGGTGGCACGCGTCTGTAACCCCAGCTACTTGGGAGACGGAGGCACAAGAATCACTTAAACCCAGGAGGCAGAGGTTGTGGTGAACTGAGATCAGGCCACTGCACTCCAGCCTGGGTGACAGAGACTGTCTCAAAAAAAAAAAAAAAAATCAAATATTTTTTCTATTGACTGATCCAGTCTCCATTGTGATAATCCAAAGTACAGCCATGATGGCACACCACCAGCAAATATAGCAGGTAAATTGGTTTAGGGTATTTCAGAATAGAGAAATGACAGCTAACAACCATAATTGTGATAGCCTGAATTTAAAAAATATTATAACAATGGAATATTCTCACTCTTAAACAGTTCTTTGTTAAATACCTTGAATGGTTCTTGTGTTTCTCTTATGTTTATAAGACGAATTTTATTTTTATTTTGCGTCTGCCTGGAATAAATACTTTATATTTACTTCTCTAATTTCATATATTCCGATGAATGATTTCAATATCCATAAATAAAGCCCTTTGCTGTTCAATTGTAACACAGAATTAGGTGATTTCAAATGATTATTTGAATCCATAGCTAAGTGGTCCCCAATTGTGTTAAAAAGTATATACCTTAAATATACACAATAAAATTTATTTTAAAGAAATCTCAGAAGTTGCTCTAAATTATGCCTGCACCATTGACGGGCCTAGCACCAACCATTTCTTGTCTCATAAAATTCTAGAGCTATTGGCTAATGTGCTGTTCTGGCAGGAAGAGGGGTGATCCAGGGCTGGGGCAGAGGAAGATGGCTCACCCAGAGGCCACTGGGTCACAGCAACCTCTTTGGTGGCTCTTCTCCAGTTAGAAAGATGCCCAGCAAGGTCATGGAGCAACCACTAGTCCCACCTCTGGGCCACTTCTAAGGGACACAAAATGTATTACTACTTTTGTTTTATTTTTTCCCTGAAGCCTTTGTTTCATGTATAAAGCTAGCACATTCTTGAGAGGTCTCTCCCAAACTGGTTGAGGGCTTAGGTGAGGTCTCCTCAGCTTCCCAACTTCTTGTTGTCCTTGAAAGTAAGTGGTCTGGTTCTTCACACTTCAAGGGTCTTACTTGTCCCAGGACTCATTGCAAAGCATTACCCAGAAGCTGCAATGTCCCCCTGTTCATCCCCTAATCACCCCTTCTGGTCTTCTGGTCTGGGGGGACCTCTTCCTCTGTAAACCTCCTATTAGCGCCTTCGATTTGTATATTTTCTAACTAAAAATAATTTTGATGTTTGATTGATACTGAATCTGTCTGGATCAATGGTAATAGCATTATATATATATGTTTTTTATATATATATACACACACACATATATATATACTGAAAGCAGTCCACTGTTTATTTTTTGTTTCTTATAAACAATAACAGTATATTTTAATTTTATTTTACATGGTATCTGTTTTCATAGTAATTATGTCTAACTAGCTTTCTAGTCTCTATTAACCTTTTAATGCAATCATGATACATTTATAAGATAGGAACAAATGAACAAACACTGTGGTACTTGCAGTATTTGTAAAACGGCTATAACTGCTAAGAATCAATGGGTATATTTTTAAAAATTCCCTTGAAGGGAATTATATGATATCTGATTATACATTGAACTCTGTTGACCCATCAGAGTAAAGGACACAATTGTACCAAAGATGTGTATTAATCATGGGTTCTACTTTTAGAAGTCAGGGCACCCTGGTAAAACAGTTTCTGACCTTCAGATTGTCATGTTTTATTTACAAGATCAGAGTGTGGCATACTTAGCTGATATTGCTTCAGGGACTTTGGGGCCTGAACACATGAAGACATAACACAAAGAACCTTTTCTTTTAATCAATGATCTTTGTATCCTTAGTAAGTATGCCCAGTGCTCAAAGCCATTGCAATTTCTCTGGAATCTGTAAAACAAATCAATTCCATAATTTAATTCAGTGAAGAGGAAAAATGTGTGTTTAACATGTAGTGATTCAAGTCAGATTAGAACATTAATCTTTGGGGAAGAGCTCAGAGTTATATTTTTTCCCCTCACATTCAAAGGCCCAGGATTTTAAAATCTAAATTCCTGAGTTTCCTTGAACAATCGTTATATATAGTATAAATAATGGATATCAAGGATTTATATAGCTAGTTAGATGACATATTCTGTGAGGTAAACCAATGTGCATTATTCAGGTATTTCAGAGGTCTTATAGTAAATCCAACAGATGATATGAAAATACGGCTTTTTTTACCCAAGTATTTGTCAGCAGAAGTAATTGATCACAGGATCAATTTTTTTTTATCTTTTCTATTTTTTATCTTTGCCTTTTCAAGGAGCTACATTTTTGTGATCATTCTTAAAAGCTTCTACCGTGAGCACTGTTACTTTAAATGGTCTGCTTGCTATGTTTAGCTACAAGATGCCTGACAAAGAACAGTGCACATGCTTGATAAACTCTTCATAAATTTATTATAAAGCAACATCCATTTGTCAGCTCTTGAGTCATTACTTTTGACATCAAGCAAAGATACAAATGGAAGGCGAATGTAAATCCCCTTCAATTATTTTAAATGACTAATATATATCATAAGGAGGGGTTGTTAATGAGGGTAAATGAAATAACATTTGCTGGCAATATGATGATTGCTTTTATAAAACCAAGAAGGGGTGGTTAAAATGTAAAGTTGATTAGAGTCTGTTAAACTACAGGTGATGAAATTATGCCAAAATAAATCTAGATTAAAAACCATTTTCACTGTGTTTTTTTCTAAGTATCATTATGTATCTTTTATATACAATTTAATCAAATTTCTCATTTGCAGCTAAAATTACAATCAAATAATATCCACTGACTATGCTTGTGCTAGGCATTGCTAAGCATATGATCTAATGCTCAGCAAACAGAATTTGGAATATATGGTTGTGATCATATGTTTAGTGATCTAGGGAAGGACCTGAATTCCTATTAAAATTCAACTCCCATTAAGATCAGATTTGGTGGTTTCAATAAATCACTTTACAGATTATTGAGCTAATGTGGCCACATCATATATTATCCACCTCCACCGGTCTCTGCCCTCCAGGATCTTAAATGTAATTGGGAAGACAAGATATACAGATATGAAAACTTAAATAATCATCCTAGACAGTGATATAGGAGCTATCACAAGGCAATACATGATTGAGTACCAAATGATGCCTTCTGTCTCTGAACCAGTGACATTTATTGCTGTACACAGAAGAGAATGAGCCAAGAAGTGCTGTAGGAGTTCAGAGGCGAGAGAGAAGAATGTGGCCTGATATGCACAGAAGATTTCGTGAAGGAGGTAGGGCTGGAGATGGTCCTTTAGGGTGGGTGAACTTTGCAAAAAGGAGAGAAAGGCTAAATGTGTCCAGTAGCTCTATGGTTTGACCCCAAGATTTTGTTCTTATCCTGTTACCACTCTGTCTATTCCTATAGAAGAGTCTGCTGACTGCTTAGTAAAATCCACATTCTCCTCTTCTTTCTGGGCTAGACTACATTCCCCGGCCTCCTTTGAAATTATGTGTGACTGTGACTGATTTCTATCCAATGAAATAGGTGGAAATCTGTTAATTATCTATTGCTGCATAACTGATTACCCTGAAACTTGGTGGTTTAAAGCAACAAACATCTATTATCTCATAGTTTGAGGGTCAGGCATTCAGGAGCATATTAATTAGGTCAGTCTGGTTCAGAGTTTCTTATGAAGCTGCAGTTGAGGTGTGGGCTGGAACTATAGTCATCTGCAAGCTTGCCAAATGCTGAAGGCTCCACTCCTAAGATGGCCCACTCACATGGTTGTTGGTGGGAGGGAGGCCTTATGGGTCTTCCCCATGGGATTGCTTGAATGTCCTCATGATATGGCAACTGGCTTCCCTTAGAGCAAGTGATTCAAGAGACTAAGACTCAGCCCTGAAAGTCACACACTGTCATTTCTGCAATATCTTATCTGTTACACAGGTCAGCACCATTTGCTGTGGGAGGGGGACTATATGTGATCATGAATACCAGGAGGCAGGATTTATTGGGGCCATCTTGAAGGCTGGCTACCATAGGATGTGCCATCTGCTATTTCATGCTTGGTCCGTAAAAATCTCTCATGTGCTCCTTCAATCTCCTTTCCTGTTCTAGCTGGCTGAAATGCAATGATTCCCAGGGAAACTTGGAACCCATGTGTTGAAGGTGGTAGCACTTCCATCAGTCTGGGTCCTGAATGCCTGTAGGAGAATGTCCTGTTGATCCATGTACCTGCTGAGGACTAGTAAGTGAGCAGGAAATAAACTTTCACTGTTTTTGAGTCATTGTACAGTTTCAGGTCTATTTGGTTCAGTAGTTAGTCCACCCTGACCGATATAACTTTAATCCAGGGAATCTTTACAGTGTCCTCCCACTGAAGCAAAGTCAAGTGCTCTAGAATGTTGAGGTAATGAGTGACTATCTGTATTGCCTCCATTTGTCCTTTTTCTTATGGTTTTCTTTTTCATCAAGTATCTATTGAGTGCTGATATAGTTTGGGTATTTGTCACCACCCAAATCTCAATTCAACATGATTTGAGATGAAAAGTAATGGCAAAACCAGCAATTACCTTTGCACCAACCTAATAATCCCCAGTGTTGGAGGTGGGGCTTTGTGGGAGGTGTTTGGATCATGGAGGTGGGTCCCTCATGAATGGTTTGCGCTATCCCCTTGGTGATGAGTGAGCTCTCACTCTGAGTTCACATAAGAATCTGGTCTTTTAAAGTTTGTGGCACCCCTTCCCCACTCTCTATCTTGTTCCTGCTTTTGCCTTATGATGTGCCAGTTCCTGCTTCACCTTCTGCCTCTCTGAGGCCTCCCCAGAAGCTAAGCAGATGCTGGTGTCATGGTGCTTGTACAGCCTGCAGAACCGTGAGCCAATTAAACCTCTTTTCTTCATAAACTACCCAGTCTCAGGTATTTCTTTATAGCAATGGCCTAACACACATGCCTACCATATATCAGGCCTCGTTCTAGTTGCAAGGGGCACAGCTGTAACAAGACAAAGTCCCTGCTTCATGGAGCTCACATGTGTAGTAGATGCCTCTTGATGAATGTATCCAAAATTTTAACTACCAAGTTAGCCCTGAATATGAACACCAGCAAACTGGTTATTCAGTAACAAACTTGTTACTTACCTACTTGTTACTGAATAACCAGTTTGCTGATGTTCTTTTTCAGGGGTTCAAAAACCACAAAGGCATTAGCTGAATCTTCTGATTCCATGGGAGTCTAATAGATTAGTGTTTCCCTACTTGTGCTCTAAGCCAGCACCCACACTTCTAAAACTCTAATATGCACACAAATCAACTGGAGATCTTGTTAAAATGGAAAATCTGATCATCAGGACTGGGGTGTTGCTTGAGACTCTGCATTTCTAACAAGCTCTCAGGTGGGACTGATGCTGCTGGTCCATCACTTTGTGCAGCAAGGCTCTAAGGAACATTAGTTACTGGATGGTAAAGAAATCCTACGTGAAAGGGATTTCGAGTTCAAATAAACGGGAACAGATAGTCAAAGGGAGAGGCCAGGTCCAGTTGCCCTGGTTCCTGATTGCTCTCTAATTTCTGGTGGCAGTCCTACCAGAAGCCTAACTTTTTTTTTTTTTTTTTTTTTTTTTTGAGATGAAGTCTCACTCTTATTGCCCAGGCTGGAGTGCAATGGTGCGGTCTTGGCTCACTGCAACCTCCACCTCCCGGGTTCAAGCGCTTCTCCTGCCTCAGCCTCCCGAGTAGCTGGGATTACAGGCATGCACCACCATGCCCTGCTAATTTTGTATTTTTAGTAGAGATGGGGTTTCTCCATGTTGGTCAGGCTGGTCTCAAATTCCCAACCTCGGGTGATCTGCCTGCCTTGGCCTCCCAAAGTGCTGGGATTACAGGTGTAAGCCACCATGCCTGGCCAACATTACTTTCTACCATGGGTTCTGTGAGATAACCCTCTACCCTTATAATAAATTTATCTTTTAAAATTTAACCAATTTAAGAGGACTTCTGTAATTTGTGCCCCCCACCCAGCCCCAGAAAAAAAAACCTAGAGTAAAAAGACCCAGGCACAGGGAATGAAGGAGAAACATACCTATGCTGCAGAGCTGAGGACAAGGTCAAGAACAATCAAGCTGTGAAGGTAACATGAGGCAGATGCCCCAGGAGCTCGGAATGCCTTACACACTTCTGCCCCCACTAAGCCTTAGTTTCTTCATTGATAATAAAGGATTTTCTGTGAGAATCAAATGGAATAATGTTCTTGGATTACATAGCAGTGGTACTTTATGAATGTGGCCATTATATTTTTCTTCTGTAAAATATTCCCTGATCGCTAGGGGTTTGTGAGGATAAAGTGGGATAACGACCATAAAGCAATTAGCAATTGGTTGGACACTCAACAAATGTTATCTACTGGAAACCAAGCTGGATTTAAAGGAGAAGAATTAAATGTTTATTTTTCCCCCCAGATAGAAGAGAGCTGTCATGTTTGAAAACAGAAGTGAAGATATCCCTGGAGAGTTAGTGAAGGTCATTGATGGAAGCTGCAGGAGAGAGTGGGGATAATGGAAGGAATAAAGTTATCCACATCTCATCTTAAAGCTAGCATCTTTAATACAGTATAACCAAGATGATTCCTGAAGGAATACCCCACTTCAACTCAACAGTAGTTGCTTACCAAGAAGCGGTTAATTGTTCCTAAAACATGTAATTTGTCTATCTATATAGTTCAAATTTTAGATAAGGATTGTAATTTTCAAATATCAACTATTTTCCATTTATGTGTCTAGAAGGAACAGCTGAACTAATGTAAATGCCTATCCACTACAGCTCAAATTTCCAGGCAAAGATTGTTTCAGTTTTCAACCATTAACTTTATCTTCCATGTCTGCATATCTTAGCATCCCCAAATCTTAAGCAAAGAGAGAAAATTAAAAAGGATGTAAGTTGTTCTCAAGGATGTAATCCTTAGGGTGATGGAAATGTTCTGTGTCTTGATTGTAGTGGGGGTTATACAACTATATGTGTATGCTAAAATTCATAGAGCTGTACAACTAAAAAGGGTAAAATTTACTGTCTGCAAAGGATGCCTCAATAAACCTGATGTAAATCAAAGCCAAAAAAAAAAAAAATTCTTGAACACCTCCTCTGACATTGTGGTAGGGCACATAAGCAGATAAAAAAACGGATTTCAGTCTTAAAGACTGAAATGTGAAAGTAAAGTTCCAGTGTTATCATCTAAATTACCATAGACAAATTTTCCTAGGACTCCACATTTCTGTTGTGCCTTATCAGTGACAGCTCTTTGAACACTTCGACCTGACCAGTTAGGAAAAGTACAAAGGAAGGGCCCTATCTTTTAGCCATCTTGTTGACTGGACACAGAAGGAATACTTCCTTTAACCACTGGGGCAACAGTTAAGTTTGCTCAGATGCAATCTCATGCAGCGTGATGTTTTTAAGATAGTCTCTGCGATTTTCCGGACTCTAGGTTGTGCTCGACAGAAACTCAGCTCCTGCCCAGGCCCTTGCCTAGCTTGCACCCTTGCTTTGTTCAGTTCTCTGCTCAAATGTCTCTTGGCAGAAAGGCCTTTCTCATCAGCCCTATTGCAAATGACCATATTTGTAAATTGGCTGCCTCTCCCACTAGACTGGAAGCTCCATGAAGTCGTCATCTTTTCTCCTAAGTTCCACAGTCCCAGCATTAGAGCGGTGTTTGGCATACAGTAGGTGTTCAGGAACCATTTATAGAATAAAATGAGAGGAGAATCCATTGGCCTCTGAATCTAAACCACAGTTAAAGGGAGGAATAATTAGAACTATGGACTTGAATGCACTCAGAGTTCACTTTGGTCATTCACCTGCCATTCTCTCTGGTGTCTCCTTCCTACTCTCAATGATCCACATAGTGGCTGCCTTGGAACCTCCGGGCTTACTATATCACAACTCCACAATCAGAGGGGAAAAGGGTCTTTCTCGCTCAGCTACAGGTTGCATAACCCCGGGAAATGTTCTGACTGGCCTCCCAGTGACCTACAGAGGAGGCCAGGACAGAGCCACAGTGTATCTGCTCTTTTCCTCATTTCTTACTCTCCAATCCTGCCTGCTCCATCTATTTTGGTGATTTTGCCCCAGTTTTAATAACGATGCTTTACAGCCCATTGCAGATGCTGTTAGAACTCTGCCATTATCCCCTTGGATCCCTTTAGTATTTTTGTTCACACCTGCTTCCTGCATGACATGCATTCGCTCTCAACAGCAACACCTGCCGATCCTTGCTGGAGGGCTGCCCTAGGCTACTGGCACCTGCTTTGCCTGTGCAATGAGAGAGTTGGAAGTGCCTCTAGGGGTAGCCCTTGACCGATGTCTGACAGCCTAGGAGTATAAACGCTGCAGTCCCTGTACTCATGATGGAGACAACTCTGAGATGTGACCTCCATATGTCCCCAGAACTCCCTCAGCATGGAGCCTAAGTTACCCTCTATGGGGATTTGCTGGATGCTGTACCCTTGCTTGGCCCCCTTCCCATCCCAGTCCCACTTCCCATTCCCTACTTGGGAATCTCTACTAATAAATCACTTTCACATGAATTTGCAGTCTTCATCTGGAGAACCCTGCCTACAACAAGCTCCATCTTTGCCCCTAGCTCTCCACCTATTTGTCATAAGATGTTTTTTGAGAGCAGGTACCTTGGCATAGTTTCCTGCCTCCCCCTCCACACATATGCACTATAGAAATGTTTATTTATTTGCTTTTAATATGTTCCCATCCTTAGAGTTCCTTCCTATTTTCCCGGTTTCCCTGTTTCAACTATCATCGCTTCTCAGATATGCTAATTTTCTTGCTTTGCTTATTACTGATGGCTTGTCTGTCTGCCCTCTCTAATTTAACATGTTAAACATTCCTAAGTCATAAGTCAAATACTGTATGTTCTCACCTATAGGTGGGAGCTAAGCTCTGGGTATGCATAGACATACAGAGTGGTATAATGGACATTGGAGACTCAGAAGGGAAAGGTGGGAGGGGGATGACGGATAAAAACTATATATTGGGTACAATGTACACTATTCTGGTGACAGGTACACTAAAATCTCAGACTTCACCACTATACAATTCATCTATGTAACCAAAACCCCCTTGCACCTCAAAAGCTATTGAAATTTTAAAAAACCAAAACTATTACTAACATGGAGACAAACTAATTTCTTTGAAAAATGTAAACCATTTAAAAGGCAAATATTACCAAATCTATTCACAATCTTCCTTATCTGGCTTTTAAGGACTATTTATGCACTATTTAACCCAGCTGACCTAACCCGTTGACCTGGTTTTCCACTGAAGTGGTTAGATTCTTTGAAGTTAATGTTGGACTTGATTTTTTAAAAGCAGGCCCTGAAAAATTTTAATTAAAGGACTATATGTCCAGAATATTATAAAATCAACAAAAAGAAACATTCCTTGTATTTTCCTCTTATTTTCTATACCTTTCTTCTATGTTTTGCATTAGGTGCTTGCTCAAGATCTCAGTCATGCTTTGACTCAGTTTAACAGTCAAATCATTGCTAATCATATCACCTTTTTGTAGTTCACACTTCTACAATATTAACTTGTAAAAGAAGGAATGTGATAAAGCCATCAGAAAACCAAGTGGTGTCTTTATTTCTTAATCATTTTCTAAAACATGATTTGATTCTGTTGAATTCAGTGAAACTTTTAGTAATTCTTATCAGATGAATTTATATACATACCATTGTAGAAAACAAAATAACTTGTGAGCATCTTTGATTCAGCCTCAATCAACATTGATGTTGAAACCAGAGGCTATACGTTTCAAATAGCAGTTTATGAGAAAACATGGAGAGAAATTTTAAAATGTTGACGTGAACACTTTTGACAATGTAAAACACTCGGCTAACCATTGCCCTTTGCTTAGACAGATAAGAAGTTTAGCAAATATTTACATACCAGTTTTCACAACATTTAAGCTAAATTTTTACTTCTATATATTGTCATCATAAGGTTTAATTTCTAAGACTGTTTACTAAAAAGGGCAAAGAGCATTTTTATAATATTGCAAGGTCTATCTTAGTAACTCCAAAGACTGCTGACTTGTAACCCTGAGACTATGAATGTTTATTACAGGAAACTGCATGTTAGAATGTTTGAGGTAGAAAATTGTGCTTGTTTGCTTCAACTTGTAAACTATGTTTTGTCATAAGAGGTTGATTTTACTCACCAACTCTTTGATAATTGTCCTACCATTTTTGACCTCACTGTTCCAGCTCTAATTAACTTAACAAATAAAAGAGAATGTGCAGATTAGTTTGGAATTAAGGACATAGCTGAAGGCATTCCTTGGGAAAGGTGATTTTGCCAACAAAATAAATAAATGACTCTAACAAAAGAATGTTAAAACACCAATACAACAGATCACATCACTCTTCATAAAACCCCCAAACTGGAAGCTATCCAAATACTGCCTGACAATAGTAGGTTGGATAAATATACTGTGGTATATTTATAGAATGGAATATTATACAGAAATAAGAATGCTCTGCAATCAGGCACAATGACATAGATGGGTCTCATAAACAAAATGTTGAGTGAAAGCAGCCAGACACAAATGAGAACATACCATATGCTTTCATTCATTAAAAGTTCAAAAACAGACAAAAGTAATTTATGGTATTGTGTTGGGATAGTGCTTATCTTGGGGTAGTAAGACCTGAAAGAGGGCATAATGGGGGATTCTGGAGAGCTGATATGGTTCTATTTCTTGAGTTACATATTTATTTGAGTAGTTTTCTATATGTTATCCTTCAATAAATGCTATTAAAACCCCCAGGCAATACCGAACCTTTATTTTCAATGGCATTATCTACTTTCCAAAAGAATTTGAGTAGTCTTTCAGATCCAGGAAGGATGCTAGATGCTGTGAGCGTTGATAAAAGCAGGCTCGGTCCTTAAAGACCTTGTGGTATGATGGGAGAATGGCTTCAACATAAGGTGAATAAAGTAAGCAGAAGCTGCTCGGGTGGTGCAAAGGCGGTGCCTTACTTAGTCTGCCAATAGGAAGGGTCATGGAAATCTTCCAGTAAGAGATGATGCTTGAGCCATGTCTTAAAGGTTATGTAGGCATGAGCCAGGCAGAGAAGGAAGCAAAGGAAGAATTTCAGAGGGAGGAATTTTGAATGGGCAAATTATAGCAGGACATATCTATAACTGGATATGGCATGAGTGTTGCATACAAATAAAGAAGTAAAAAGGTTAGGGGCTTGATCCAGAAGAAAACTGTACTCATGAGCTAAGAGGGTTTGAACTTTACTCTGGGATCAATAGGAAATTATTGAAAGGTTTTAAGCAGGGGAATGTTGTGGTCCTATTGGCTTTTTTGAATAATCCTTCTGGTTGTGAGGAACCTGGTGGGTTCTTCTAGGTGGGTGGGTGAACTTGAACAGATACAACACTCAAACAAGAATAAAAACAGAAGATCTGAGATATAACACAGTATGTGGGGTGAGGCAGGGAAACATTGGAAACACTTATTGAGAGTCTTACATGATAGAAAAAAAAAAAAACCCAAACTACTCTAGGTCCCTATGAAAGATATTAGCAGTCCAGGTAAGCCTACTGGTGGTCACCCAATATAGCAGTGTTGCAATAGTCTTTTGTTTTAGTTTTTATCATTTGCTTTTATCATTTACTTAAATATATCCACGGAAGCCCTCATTGCACAATTCTCCCATGGGTACATCCAAAAATTCTGACCATCAGAGCTGTGAATAATTTCAGTTGTCTCCAGAGTCTTCATTTGTTTCAGGTTCCCAGCCCATGACCCTGTGATTCAGTATAGAGTTGCTTCAAGCACCTCAGGAAACAGAAGCATGTCATCAAGTACTTTTCCACCCTCTAAATCAGTGGGTGAAATGTTAACCCACTAAGCCGGGATGTGAGTCCAGGAGGCTTGGTCTAATTCTTTGTTCCAACAGCACTTAGCAAGTTATCCTTCAAAAAATAAATCTAGGTGAAGATGATTCCTGTCTCAAATATGAGGGAGGGTGAAATAGAGAACAACTTTTTACCCAAAGGCAATGTTAGAATTTACAGTTGGGTGCTCTCATCATCATATTTAGCGAAGGTTATTATTATTTTTTAACAGCAAAAGAAAGACTAATCCACAGGGTTTTAACTAGACACAATAAAGCAAAACAGAAATTGTGGTTTTGAAATCCAAGGCAAATAATGTTTTGATTTTAATGCTTTTGCTTACTTCTACAGACAAAAAAGTTTGCTGAGAAGTTAGTGATGAAAAACTTCCTTAGGTGTTAGGGTAGGAATAACATAGCTCTTCTCAGGTGCTTTGTTCTTCTCAAACCCAGGCAGTGTATAGCCCATACAGGCTAAGAAATCCTGCCCATTCTTAGTATACCAAAAAGCAAAATCTGCATGGAGAAGTGTGACTTGAATCAATGTATTTTTGCTAAGGAGCATCTACCCCATGAAGTCATTTTTTAATTAAGCTTTCAGTGTAGTCAGTGTTTAGTATGCAGAATAAGAAGGAATCAATGACTTAGAAAAGTTGATTTGCAGCATGGCATTTTGACAATAGCTGTCAGTGGTTTAAAGATAATTGAGTCAACCTTCTCATTTTCTGATAAGAATACTGAGGGCCAGAGAGGTTATGTCACATGAGTCCAATTTAACTGCAGTCATGGGGGAGCCTGGACCCTAGTGAAGTGACTGCTGGGCCCTGGGTTATTAGGTATGCAGGAGTGTTGTAAATATCGAAGTAAACAAGAGAGAATTTCCCCTGCTTCCCTTTCCCTTCCCTTTCCCTTTCCCTTCCCTTCCCTAACCTTCCCTAACTTCCCTCCCCTCCCCTTCCATCCCTTCACCTCCCCTCCTCTTTTTTCCATAACAGTTTTGTTGAGATATAATCCACAAACCATACAATTAACTTATTTAAAGTGTACGATTCAATGGTGGTCAGTATTTTCATACAGCTGTGCAGCCATTGCCACAATCAATTCCAGAACTTCCTCATCATTCAAAAGGAGACCCTGAACACATTGATACTCTTCATTTTCCCCTCTCCCCAGCCCTTGGAAACTATTAATTTCCTTTCCATCTCTTTACAGATTTGCCTATTATGGACATTTAATATAAATGGAATTATATACTATGTGGTCCTTTGTGATGGTCCTCTTTCACTTAGCATAATGTTTTCAAAGGTCATACACATTGCAGTCTGTATCAATACTTCGTTTCTTTTAATGAATGAATAATAGTCCATGGTATGAGAGTACCACATTTTATGGACTCGTTTAGCAGTTGATGGACATCTGGGCTTGTTTCCATTTTTTGGCTATTATGAATAATAATGCTACAAACATTTGTGTACACTTTTTTTTGTAAACATAGGCTTACAATTCTCTTAGGTATATCCTAGGTGTACAATGTCTGGATCATATGGTAACTCTATAAACTTTTGGGGCATTGCCAGATTGTTTTCCAAGGTGGCTGCACCATTTTGCATTTCCAGTAGTACAGTATGAGGGTTCCACTTTCTCTACATCCTCTCCAACACTTACTATTATCTGTCTTTTTGGTAAATGTGAAGTGGTATCTCATTGTAGTTTTGATTTGCATTTACCTGGTGACTAATGAGGTTGAGCATCTTTTTAAATGCTTATTGGTCATTGGTATATCTTTTTAGAGGAAATGTTTATTCAGATCCTTTACCCATTTAAAAATTGTATTATTTGTCTTTTATTATTGAATTATAAGATTTCTTTATATATTCCAGATACAAGTTCATTATCAGATATATGATTTGCAAACATTTCCTCCAATTTTATGGGTGGTCTTTTCACTTTCTTGATGATATCCTTTGAAGCGCAAAAATTTTTAGTTTTGATAAAGTCCAATTTATCTATTTTTTCTTTTGTTTCTTGTGATTTTGTTGTCACATCTAAGAACCCATTGCCAAATCCAAGGTTATGAAGATTTACCCCTAGGTTTTCTTCTAAGAGTTTTATAATATTACCTCTTACATTTAGGTCTTTGATCCATTTTGAGTTAATTCTTATATGTGGTGTGAGGTAGAGGTCCAACCATTCTTTTGCATGTGCATATTCAGTCATCTCAGAACCACTTGTTGAAGACTCTTCTTTCTCCATTGAATTGTCTTGGCATTCTTCTTAATCCCCTGCATCTTGATTATGCCTTAGGGTCCTGGGAACTTGTGAACACCCTATGCAAAGTGATTCCCCAGGATCCTGTTGAGAGTCTAAGTCATCAAGTGATGGGGAGGGGGTTCGCTTCCAGTATTATTGAGAGAAGACCCTTCCTGGTGTGATCACCTGGGATGGGTTAGAATGCAGCTTTTCGGGGTTCCTCATTTATTGATGACCTGATATTACTAGCATCTGGACGACCCCCAATGTGCCCCAGTAGAGACGGTGCACTTATTTAATTAATAAGTGACTGTCATCAGTATTTCCCAGTGGTCATCTTAGACTTCTCCCTTATCTCACCACCCGCATCTAATTAGTGACTAATTCAGGTGATTCTGTATACTAAATATTTTTAAATTCCATTGTCCCTCTCTGTCATAGCCACTATTTTGGTTTAGACATTCATAATTTATCCCTGAATTACTACAATCCTTTTAACATATCTTTCTATAAGAATTCTCTCTTCCATGCAATCCATTCTCCACACTTCAGCAAGAACTTGCTTTCTATAACTCATACATTTAGTAATAAAATTATATCATAATAGCTGTTATTTTTTAGTTGCTTACTAGGTGCTAGGCCTTATGCTAAGAACATTATGAACACTTTCTTGTATAATCCTCACTTCAACCTCTTTGAGTTTGGTATTATCATTCCCATTTTACAGATAAGGAAACTGAAATAGCCCTACCTCTTTGATCACAATCAATCAGATACGCTGTATTCAGGACTAATTTTAAGAGCTAAGTTAAAAAAGAAGGAAACTGAACGAGTAATAGTAAGGTGTAGAGAGTAAAGCGGTAACTGCTTTAAGTACATTTTCACAGAACCCATTTCAATAACTCTCTAAATTGGGCTTGAGACTAAGTGACCTCAGTGATTGGCTCAATGGTCTTTGTGGAGATAAGATTAGTTGTGAAAGTGACAGTGGAATCACCAGCCTCTGGGCTCCCCTCTAGGAGAGGCAAGCTGGAATGAAAGCCAGAACATTGGCACTATGATAGGCCCTTGGTCAGCTCATCCCTGGCTCCAACAACCTCTAAAGCAGGAAGATCTTGTTAAAAATGCATATTCCTCCTTGGGAGGCTGAGGCAGGAGAATGGCGTGAACCTAGGAGGCAGAGCTTGCAGTGAGCTGAAATCGCACCACTGCACTCCAGCCTGGGCGACAGAGCAAGACTCTGTCTCAAAAAAAAAAAAAAAAAAAAAAAAAAAAAGAAAAAGAAAAAGAAAAAAATGCATATTCCTGGGCCTCACTCTAAATCTGTTGAACTTAGAGTTCCTGGGAGATGGGGGCTAGGAATCTGCAATTTAACAAGCTGCTCAGATAGTTATTTCCCCCATCAAAGTTTGAGAACTATGGATCCAGAGTCTCTACAACCCTCACAGGATCAGTAGAACAGGTAGAGGCAGAAACTGACAGTCACAGGGCCAATGCCACTGCTTGGTATTAGGACGTCACCTTCTCCCACCCCCATACCTGTGTGCCAAACCTCATTGTATTATGCCAAAATTTGGCTTATAACTTAAATACGTAATCCCATTTGGCAAAGTGTTAACTATGTAACTGGAATTTTAATAGCTGTGTAATTGTTTTGTCTCTCATGAACTCATCTTCTGCATTAATTTCTCCTTACAAAATGGAAATATTTGATGTTTCTAAACTCTTCAAAAGATGATGCTGAAGATTAAAAGTTGACATTTCGTACAATCCTTTCATTGCAAGACATTTTCTTCTTCCTTTATTTACCTTTCATAGCCGTCATGCACACATTTTCTTCTTGATCGCTGATCATTGAAAAATAAAAGCATCAATGAACCAGTGTATCTGAGCAGAGTCATGTCCCCTATGGTATACACAGAGGCTGGAATGCAGGATTGTGGCACCTGGAACATTGTAGGCACAAAAATTGTAAAGTATTCCAGCCTCCTTCATACCCAAGTGAGCATAGTGAGCCTTCATGAAATAGGTTCAGGGTCCTGGTTTCATAGATCCATGTGAGGATCTATGGATGCAAGGATAAAAAGATATCAATATCTTTTCTTTTTTTGTTTGTTTTTGAGACAGTATCTCGCTGTGTTGCCTGGGCTGGAGTACAGTGGCATAATCGCAGCTCACTGCAACCTCTGCTTCCCAGGTTCAACTCAAATGATTCTCCCCCTTCCGCCTCCCCAGTAGCTGTGACTACAGGCACATGCCATCATGCCTGGCTAATTTTTATACTTTTTCCGGGGACAGGGTTTCACCACGTTGCTCAGGCTGGTCTCAAATTCCTGGGCCCAAGTGGGCCTCCAGCCTTGGCCTCCAAAATGCAGGGATTACAGGCATGAGCTACTGTGCCTGGCCTAGCAATATCTTTTGCTAGTTGGCTTAGCATATACCTGTGTGTATGCTAGGGAACGGGTCTGCCTCAGTATGGGTAGAGAAGTTTTATTCTCTTCTTCCAGTAGCAAGCCACAGTTTATCACCCTGTCTTTAACAAATGGAGTTAAAAAATGGAAGCAATCCCAGTTTTTATAAGTGACAGAGAAGATGTTTTTTTTTTTTTTTTTTTTTTCCCACCAAGATTAAAAGCGTGCAGAGGGCAACAAGCAGCTGAGGAAACTGCTACAGCTTAGGATCATAACCTTAGAGCCAAAAGATGGTCGTTCAAGGTAAGGGAAAACTGGAGGCAGAAAACCAGGGTGGGGGTGAGGGTGGGGAGTGCACTACAGTTGGGTAAACTGTAGGAAGTGGAGGTATTTACAGGACTGAGTTTGTGGGGATCTATTTCCTTAGACAACTTGCAGATTTAATGTTTATGATATTACTGTCTGTTAATTAAATCTCTCTCTATAACTTTGAGCTGAAGAGGCATTTTCTAGGAGCTGGGTACCTGCCTGAAAAAAAGTGAAGCATAAGCTAGACTCCCTCTTCCACAAAAATAACCCAGACCTTTGGTGCCAGAGGATTGTTGAAGCCAAGGGTTACACTGGTAAACAGTCTCAGCCCTTGAGTTCTGAATTTCAATTCTTTTCTTAAACCAGATGCACCATTTCTAAAAGTCATTCCCAGGTTTACTATTTGACCTAAATCAATCTTTTGGTTTTTGGGGATCTTGGCCATTCTCTTCATCCATATGACAGACTCATGGCTCATTTTGAAGAGATTCAGACTGGATGAATAATTGCCTTGAAAAAACCAGAAGTGGTGACTCATCATTCTAAAAATCCATACTGCTTGGCATTTACAGCACTCCTACTCTGTATCATAGGAGATGAAAAAAGAATTTGCTGTTTATGCCCTCTGAAGAATGAGTCTTCTTCCCATCTCTGGGAAAGTAGATGCATTATCAATGGAGCAGATCATTTCAGACAAAAGCTCCAGTCCTTTCAAGGACATTGGGAGCAGGAAGTGTTAATACATGGTACTACAGGCTTGAGGCCTTGAGCATCTCAAGACCTGCATCTGTGCCTTTGTGTATATGATGCTAGGGACCCATCAATGGCTCTGGAGGCGTGCCATGATTTAGATCCACATTTTTTGCCTTCTGCTCCTTAACACTGGCGTGACTTCAGAATTTTCTCAGAAACTAGAGGGATTAGCAGAACTTAAAAAATCAAGAGAATAAACATAGAGGTTAGAACCTGGAGTTCACTGGGGAAACATTGCCCTAGCCAGAAGGGTCATAAGGGCTTCTCTATACCTCAGCTGTGGTAGAGAAAGGTCAGTAGGGAGAGGAAAATAGATGGATCTCAAATGGCGTTTGTGGCAGAAACTGACTAGCCTATTTCAAAAAACCCTTTTCTTTGCACCCGACTAGACTACATTTATTAGTCTCCTTTGCAGTTAGGTGATGTCACATGACTGAGTTCTGGCCGATGAAAAAAAAAATGTGGATAGAAAAGCCACATATGCCACTTCCAGGCTTGGCCCTTTTGAAATCTCCTATGCAAGCAGTTTCTCTTACTCTTTTTCTCTCTCCATCTCATCCCTCCCTGCCATCTGCTGACTGAATCCATGCTCAGAGTAACCTTGGAAGCCACATATTGAAGATTTTAGAGCTTCTTCAGCCTGTGGTCCTGAATGACTGTGGGAACAGAGGCCCCCAGCCCCAACTCCCTGTACTAACTGTACTTTTTATGATTGAGAAATAAACTACTTTGTTAAGCCAAGGTTATGGCGGTTATCTATTATAACAGCTTCCTTTACCTTCACTAATACAGGATGTAACATCATACAAGTGCTACAGTCTGAATGCTTGTGTCTTCCCCAAATGTATATGTTGAAACCTAATCACCAATGTTATGGTATTAGGAGGTGGAGCCTTTGGAAGGTGATTAGATCATGAGAGTAGAGCCCTCATAAAAGAGGCCCTAGAAAGCCTTGGCCCTTCCATCATGTGAGGACACAGCAAGAAGACACCTTCTATGAATCAGGAAACAGGCATTCACCAGACACTGAATCTGCCAGTGCCTTGCTGCTTTTAGACTTTCCAGCCTCCAGAACTCTGAGAAATAAATTTCTGTTCTTTAAAAGCCACCCAGCCTATGGCAATTTGTTATGGCAGCCCAAATGGAGTAAGATAACAATAAGCACTTTTGTATGGTTGTTGAAATTATTATTTGCACCAACTTAAACCTGTTTACATGTTTTTAAATATAGTTTTCTACTGTGATGACATAGTTCTAAATATGTATGACTCCCCAGGAGTAAGGGATTTCAGACCCAGGCTAGGTCCAAAGCCTTAGCACCTGGAGGATGGGCAGCATTTCTTTGAATATAGTCACATGCCAGAAAGAAAGAAGATAGGAGGTCACCTCATTTCTCCTGATTACAGAGATGCAGGCAGAAAGGGTGGTAACCCCTTGAAATGTTTAAAAAGATTATTCCCAACTGAAACAGCCTATATTTAGAGAGTTTGAAAAATATATATTTTAAATGAGGGTTTTAAAAAACTGACATAATTAGAAACATATGATTCTGATGGATTCTCCTCAAAAATTAAGCTGATATCCAGTATTGAGGTTTTGTATTGAATTCCCAGAGACTTGTGGGTATACAGTATGTTTCTCTCTCTATTGATTTTTTTTTTTTTTTTTTTTTTTGAGACAGAGTCTCACTCTGTCACCCAGGTTGGAGTGCAGTGGTGCGATCTCTGCTTACTGCAACCTCCGCCTCCCGGGTTCAAGTGATTCTTCTGCCTCAGCCTTCTGAGTAGCTGGGATTACAGGTGTCCACCACCATGCCCGGCTAATGTATTTTTAGTAGAGACTAGGTTTCACCATCTTGGCCAGGCTGGTCTTGAACTCCTGACCTCATGATCCACCTGCCTCAGCCTCCCAAAGTGCTCGGATTACAGGTGTGAGCCACCGTGCCCAGCCATGTTTCTCTCTTTCATACCGTCAATTAGAAGCTGGGCTCTGCTGATCCAAATCGTCAAAATCATACTCATTTGTCTATCTTGCTTCAAGATGTCTGCATATCAAAGCCAGACCATAAGAACTACCTCAGAAGCTACCCGAGGCAGCCTGTTTGGGACTTCTTCAGGTCACCTAGAATGTCTATCCATTCACATCACTTTTTCTGGTTTCTTGGTCACTTTTTAATTTAGTTTCTCAATTCTTCTTTCTGCCTAGCTTTCTTGGGTCAGTCATCTAACAGTGTACTTGCTTGGCCTCTGGCGTGAGCCTAAAACAAAGTTGAATTGTCAACCAATGTCCAATTGTCAAAGCCAGAACATGGGGTGGGCCAGTGGCAATATTTCCATGTGGTCATAGCAGGACATGTGGTAGCAGTTCTGGTTAAAATGAGCTCAAAGACCACAGTCAGGTTGTGATACTCCAGGCATATCTCAGTGTAAAGAGCACTAGTCATTTACAGAGATGCCCAAGCCTCAATTCTGGCCATTAACCTTATCCAACAGCTATCACCAGCCTTTTGGCAATGCTATTACAGGGGAGTAGAGCTACTACTTTAGTTTCTGGTGTTATACCTTTCAGCCCTCACTGTAACAGATGCTATCAGTACCCTTCCCATATCTCCTTGGCATTACTGCTATTTACTGTGAACACACGTGATTCTCTGCCTGAGGATGTTTTTCATGGTTGCAAAGAAACCTCAGTCTGAAGCACTGAAGAGCAAATGCCTCCAGAAGTAGCCCTTAGCTAAGAACCAATGGGAAGTTGGTGCATAAGTACCCTAGCTTCCTCAACCCTCAGGTGGAATAACTTGGAGGTAAGTCTACACAGTTTCCTAGAGTTCCCCAGTAGGGTTGAGCTCCAGTTGCCCATAGTGGGAATTACCTTGTTAACATGCTGTGTGTGTATATATGTGTATATATGTACATATATATGTCTATATATGTATGTATATGTGTATATATGTATATACTTTAAGTTCTAGGGCACATGTGCACAATGTGCAGGTTTGTTACATATGTATACATGTGCCATGTTGGTGTGCTGCACCCATTAACTCGTCATTTACATTAGGTGTATATTCTAATGCTATCCCTCCCCTCTCTCCCCACTCCATGACAGGCCCCAGTGTGTGATGTTCCCCATCCTGTGTCCAAGTGTTCTCATTGTTAAATTCCCACCTATGAGTGAGAACACGTGGTGTTTGGTTTTCTGTCCTTGCGATAGTTTGCTCAGAATGATGGTTTCCAGCTTCATCCATGTCCCTAGACCTAAAACCATAAAAACCCTAGAAGAAAACTTAGGCAATACCATTCAGGACATAGGCATGGGCAAGGACTTCATGACTGAAACACCAAAAGCAATGGCAACAAAAGCCAAAATTGACAAATGGGATCTAATTAAACTAAAGAGCTTCTGCAGAGCAAAAGAAACTACCATCAAAGTGAACAGGCAACCTACAGAATGGGAGAAAATTTTTGCAATCTACCCATCTGACAAAGGGCTAATATCCAGAATCTACAAAGAACTCAAACAAATTTACAAGAAAAAAATTAAACAACCCCATCAAAAAGTGGGCAAATGATATGAACAGACACTTCTCAAAAGAAGACATTCGTGCAGCCAACAGACACATGAAACAAAGCTCATCATCACTGGCCATCAGAGAAATGCAAATCAAAACCACAATGAGATGCCAGCTAACATGCTGTTAATTGGCTTTCTTCCCTTCTCTATCTCAGTTCCCCAACTGCCCTACTGATGCTTCTTGGGATCATCTTCCAAATAAACCACTTGCATCCAAATCTTTGTCTCAGGCTTTGCTTACAGAGGTACTCAAACTAAGAAACCTATTCTTGCTGGGCGTGGTGGCTCACGCCTGTAATCCCAGCACTTTGGGAGGCTGAGGCAGGGGATCACGAGGTCAGGAGATCGAGACCATCCTGGCTAACACGGTGAAACCCCATCTCTACTAAAAATACAAAAAATTAGCCGGGCGAGGTGGCGGGAGCCTGTAGTCCCAGCTACTCAGGAGGCTGAGGCGGGAGAATGGCGTGAACCCAGAGGCAGAGCTTGCAGTGAGCTGAGATCGCCACTGCACTCCAGCCTGGGCAACAGAGCAAGACTCCATCTCAAAAAAAAAAAATAAAGAAATCTATTCTCTTCTGATTGTAAAATGAAGCAGAGAAACGACCCCTAAAAAGTTAGCAAAAGAAGGAGGAAGCAACAGCAGAGTTCTAAATATTCCACAGAACAAAAAATGGAGCCCCTTGATAGGAGCTATTTGTTAGTCTAGATTTGTGCTGTCCAGTATGGTAGCCACTAGCCACATGTGGCCATTGAGCACTTCAAATGTGGCTAGAACCACCTGAGGAAATACATTTTTAATTTTATTTAATTTTAATTGGTTCAATTTTAAATAGCCATGTGTGGCTAGTGGCTACTGTATTGAACAATACAGAATATGGAACATGTGCATCATTGCAGAAAGAATTTCTATTGGACAGCACTGGAAGAAGGGGAGGAAAATTTCTTCAACAAACGGCCAGATAGTAAATATTTTAGGCTTTGTGGGCCATATGATCTCTATTGCAATGACTCAACTCTGCTGTTATAGTGTGAAAGTAGCCATAGATGGTAGGTAGGTAAATGAATGAGTATGGCTATGTCCCAGTGAAACTATATGGACACTGAAATTTTAATTCATATAATTTTGATATGTCACCAAATGTCTTTTGATTTTTTTAATCCACCCAATTGAAAATGTACAGCCATTCTTAGCTCATGAGACTGTACAAAGACAAGTGGTGGGCCATTGTTTGCTGACCCTTGTTCTAGACTAACATCATCATGAACTGTTACTAAGGGGATCATTATTAAGATGTCCTAGTGATCCAATGCAGATTGTGACAGCAGTGACCAAAGTAGCAAGTGAGCTGTTTATTCAAAATGAAATCAACTTTTGGAGACAAAAAGCTTTGTTCAGAGGTTTTTTAGATGGGGTCTTGTTCTGTCGCCCAGGCTGGAGTGTAGTGGTGCGATCGGTTCACTGCAACCTTCGCCTCCTGAGCTCAAGTGATCCTCCCACCTCAGCCTCTCCAGTAGCTGGGACTACAGGTAGGTGCCACCATGCCTGGCTTTTTTTTTTTTTTTTTTTAAATTTTTGGTAGAGACAGGGTTTTGACATGTTGCCCAGGCTGATCAGAGTGTGGATTACTCTTAACCAAAGTTGGCAAGGGGAAATTTTTCTCTGATGTTTACAAGGTTCCTTCCATGGCGGTCACTGAGAATCATTAGGGCTGCTCTTGAGAAAATCATCGAAGTCTAGGATGTTCTGTTATCCCTACCCTGATCCATTTTGCACCTCACAACAGCATTCTCCTTGCATAGAGAAACCCAGGAGTGTCCTCTAACTTCTTGATTCCTATTTGTTTGCCCTGCCTGCTACATTTCTTTCTCCATCTCCTTCCCTTGCCACAGAGATCAATACTTAGGCCTGGCAGAGATTCACTCAAAGCTTTCAAATGGCTCCCAGCATGCTAAAAGGTTGGTTTTCAAAAAACACAGTGTTCTCAGAACACGAGGCCATCAAAATAGCTAATTTCATTTTGGGACACCAGGAATTAAAGAAGTGTTATCTATGTGACACAGAGAATTCTTTATCTTTGAGATCTGTTTCAGAGCCAGCTCAAAGCAAAATGGGGAGGGGCTGGAAGTAGGGCTGGGAGTGTTTCCAGTTGGACAATTCAACATGACAGATCTCCACTGCAACTCAACAGAGAATTGGCCACATCAAGCTAAAGGATCAAAAATGAGGTACCTGGCAGGGATCAATAAAGCAGTAGGGGAGAGTCATTTCTGGAAAAGACTGAGCTATCAGCTCAGTTAGTTCTCAAGGGCTCCCCAAAGAAATGATGGGCACTGACGTTTTGTCAGCTTTGCCAACAGAACCCAGAGACCCAGCTGGTGTCTCTGATCCTAGCTCTCGCAGCAGTCAAAGGTCTTGAGGCAGTGGAGAAGCAGGCTTTTTTGCTTCCCTTTAAAAAAACGATGCATGGTGTTTCAGCAAAAAAAAAATTGTAAAGGTAATATCCTCTTTAGCTGGGGTTTAAAACAGCCACTGAAAGCTCTTTGTAATCAATAATATAGATCTCATTATGGGCCCTACATTAAAGAGGTAGGAGCTATGTTAACTTTACAACTTCCTTGTAGGAAGAACAAGCAGAGATTGACCATGTGTGTTTTTATGTTTCTCAAACCAAATGCACATGCTACAACAGAAGCAGCGCATTGCACCTGTGCTTTACCCTTTATTATGTTATCATTTGATTCTCACAATAACACCGTGCTTACTTCTTTTAGAGGTAGGAACAGAGCCTCGGTGAGGTTGATTTTGCCAAGTCTCTCAATGAATGAATGAGGGAGTCAGGCTGCCATCCAAGTCTTAAATCTAATTCCAAAGCCAGTGCCTTGTTTTCTCTTTCATGCCAGCTGAGAGATTTTGTTGAGGCCAACAGTGAAGGCGGGGTCTAACTTAGGTGCAAGTGCTGGTGAAATGACACAGGCTTGCCTGGAAAGCCTGGCCTGGATGCTCCTCAGCTAAGCCCTCAAAGTGTTACAAAGAATTCCATAAACAACTGAAAAAAAGTTTTTGAAGTCCTTAGCAAGGCCAGATGTCCAGAGTGACCACTCTGTTCATTGCTGGCCAACTAGTTTAACCTCACAAATGTGCAACGAGAATCCCTATTCCTACGCTACCTGCAGGTTTTCCCTCCCCCTGTCCCCAGTCTCTTATAAATTCTGTTTTGGCTTTGACTCAGTCTATCAACTGATTCCATCACATGCAAGGAGACAATTTGCCTAAAAATTATTAAATATCTCTGAGTTATTCTTCAACATAGCTAAACCATGTCAGGGGCACCAGGATTATACATACTCTAAAATCAGGTACTGTTTAAATTTTTTTTTCCAATTGAGCATGTGTTCCTTCTTTTTTTAATTAAACTTTTATTTTGAGATAATTGTAGACTCACTTACATACAGTTGTAAGAAATAATAAAGAGCTCCCTTGTGCCCTTTACCTAGTTTTCCCTGATGGTACCATCCTGCAAAAGTAGAGTTCAACTGTATTTACTTTCATATTAAATGAAAAATTGTTGCATTGCTAAGGGGAGGAAATAAATAAGGAGGCAGCTGGAGGTGAATACACAGTCAGGGCAATGGATCTGTTGATTAATTTAAACGTGAGAGATAGTTGAGCAAATGTAAATGATGACAGGGAGTAAAGAGAGGTGAGAGAGGCAACTGAGTCCCCTAGGCCAGCTTGCTGGGCTCTGGTCAGACACTTTTCTGCCACCGTGTATATTCTGTACATGCTCTGCTCAAATTACAAAGAAGAGCAGGGTATTTTATTTCATTCCTTTTTGGGAAAAGAGAGACTTCCTGATTAGGAAGTCTGTAGAGAAATTCCCCATTGGAAAGAAACATGGATGGGATTCCACTTCCAGTGTGCTACTGTCCACATCTCTCTTTTCTGTCCTCATCCCTTGACATTTCAGCTCATAGATGAGTTTATTCAGCCACATCATGCCCAAGTAGGTGACATATGGTGGACCAACTTTATGCCACTGAGTTGCTAACCACTCCTAGTTGTTTTCTAAATTATATCTCAATTAAAAAAATAAAAGAACGGGCCCACTTTCTGAAATTTTCTTTTCTCCTTCACCTTCACACAAAATATTTCATTAACTCTTTTATTCTTGAGATATAAGAACAAACAAGGGGACTACACCAATTTTCAGGGGAGACTTGATTATGTGTTTCATTTCTTCATCTTTAGTCTTAAAGCAAGAGAGACCATAATGAACAACTTTTTACTTTCAGAGGCTACTTTAATGATTACTCATTTCTTATAGCATTTTCTTGTTTATAGGGCATGTAAATATCCCCTCTGGGTATATAAATATTCTGAATAAATACTCCCTCTCACAGGAGGGTCACACTGGATAACAGTCACTCAGGAAGCTTTATTCTGAACTATCTTTGTGGATTTCTTCTACATATTCTACACTCATTTTAATGTGACAATTCCCCTGTGGTTTAAAATAGGACATGCTTATTCTTCCTAGAATTGAAGGACACTAAAATAAATTTGACTTAAATAGTTCTACCTGAAAAAAATGCACCGAGATATCCAGGGATAGTTGTATAGGAACAAGATTTTGAAGCAAATGATACTATATACGTTTTATTTCTTCCAAAATTCAATACAGATGAAATCTAGATGACATCCAGATCATTCCACCCCAGGCTCTGGAAACACCACCCTCTGCTCAATAATTATGAGTAAAAGAACCCACTTCCCTCTCTTCACCCCTCATCTCATTTCGCTTTTCCTTAGCTCAGTCATGTGGTCACCCATAGCATTGAGGTGGTGGGAGGCAAGCTTGGATTTAGAGGTGAAGGGTAAAGGAGAAACACAAGACCCAGGGCAAGCACCTTAATTTATAGTATACCATGAATTAGGGGTTCCCAACCCCTGGGCCTTGGACTGGTACTGGTCTGTGGCCTGTTAGGAACTGGGGTACAAAGCAGGAGGTAAGCGGTGGGGTAAGCGAGCATTACTGTCTGAGCTCCGCTTTCTGTCAGATCAGTGGAAGCATTAGATTCTCAAAGGAGCATGAACCCTATTGTGAACTGCACATGCGAGATATCTAGGTTGCAAGCTTCTTATGAAAATCCTTAAAAAACAAATGCCTGATGATTTGAGGTGAAACAGTTGCATCCCAAAACCACCTACCCTCTTACCATCTATGGAAAAATGGTCTTCCATGTAACTGGTCCCTGTTGCCAAAAAGGTTGGGGACCGCTGCCATGAGAATAACTCTGATGTGAATTCCCAAATGAAAGCTTCAAATCCACTCTTCTTAACCACGGATTTTATAGACAGATTGAAGGGAAACAAGGGAAAAACAATTGTATCAGTTAGGATTACATTGACCTGCATGTAATGGTAACTTCTTATAATGTGAGAAAAATAAGAAGTCTAGAGGTAGAGGTACTACTAGGGACACAGATCAGATTTATTTAACCTTTCCATTCTGCCACCCTTGGGCTATGGCTTTCATCTTGAAGGTTGCAAGATGGCTGCTTCACCTCTAGGCCTCATATCCACATTCCAGGGAAGAAGAAGGTAAAGGGGAAGGTGAAGCTGGTTTGCTTCCTTCTGTCAGGAGAGCAATAGCTATTGGGAAGCTTTAACCAGTAGATATCTGTTTACATTTCATTGGACAAAATTGGGTCACATGGACACTAGCTATAAGGAAGTCTGGGAGGTATTTTTTTTCTTTTTAAAATTCACTTTTAATTGACAAATAAAAATTATATATACGTAATATATAACAGGATGTGTGTGTATGTATATATATGTGTGTATATATATAGTAGAGTGGCTAAATTGAGATAATTAACATATGCATTACTGTACATACTCTTTTGTGTGGTGAGAACGCTGAAAATCTATTATTTTAGAGATTTCCAAGAATACAACACATTGTTACTATACAGGCACCATGTTATACAATAGATCTCTTGAACTTATTCCTAACTGGAATTTTGTATCCTTTGACCAACATCTCCCCAACCTTTCCCCCTACCAGCCACTGGTAATTACCATTCTACTCTCTGCTGCCAGGAGTTCAACTTTTTTAGATTGTATATATCAGCGAGATCATGTAGTATTTGTCTTTCTGTACCTGGCTTATTTCACTTAGCATAACATCCTCCAGGTTCATCCATATCATCGAGAATGACAGAATTTTCTTCTTTTTAAAGGCTGAATAGTATTCCATTGTGTATATATACCACATTTTCTTTATCCATTCATCTACTGATGAACACTTAGGTTGATTCAATATCTTGGCTATTGTGAATAGTGCTGCAATGAACACGGGAGTACAGATATCTCTTTGATATACAGATTTCATTTCCTTTGGGTATATACCTAGTTATGGGATTGCCAGATCATATAGTAGCTCTATTTTTAGCTTTTTTGAGGAACTTTGGGGAGGTATTTTTAATGGGACACATTGCAGCCCTGAACAATGACAGGCTCTTGTCAGTAGAAAAGGAGGGGGAATGTAGAGGTAACCATCAGTATTCAGTGAAACAGTTAACATAAATATCTGTCCTTATATCTATAAATTTGTAGAGTCAGATAGAGACCTTGCACTGATTCACTACACCTTCTGGGAGATATGGGGAGCAGTAAAACGCGTAGTGTCTGTAACTAAGACTTTAGACTCCAGAACAGGTATTTTTGAATCCTAGCTGTTACCAACTGTGACCTTGAATAGATCACTTTATTTTCTCACAAACACATTTCCTATGCCCACATCACAGGGCTATTTAAGGATAAAATGAAATAACATTTTCATGATGTCCTTCCCGCTATTCCCCTACATTACAATGTCCAGCACACAGACCCCAGCAGGCCCACTCATTGACTTCAAAGAGGAGAACAAAATTATCAGCAGACCATAAACAAGAGGAGAGTTAGATAAAGTAATTTAGCCCTTAGGTTACATTGTCATGTAGTGTGAAGTCAAGTAATGAGACATTGTGAAATGACAACAGCATCTATCTCACAAAGTCTAGTCTCTGTGTGTTTTGATGCTGTGCAGAAAATGTTTGAGGATGATTTCTAACAAAACTTTTTCTAACAAATATTATGACATAATATAGTGCCCAGCTTGAGGGAACAAACATTCCTCATCAACTTCCATGCACTTTTTGAGAATGACATTGAATGAGCTGATAGAGGAACACTTACTAGGAAAACCAAAAAACTGACATGAATTCTTGAAATGCCCTCAACATCTTTGTTCCTCAGTAACACGTTATGTGTTCAAATACACATAAAACCTTAGACTGCTTCATTACATATAATCCTACAACTTCTGAGTTCCTTATATTTTTACATTTCTATTAATCTTATTCTACATCACAGTTCAAGAGATGGTTTGCCTCTGCATTTTAAGAAACAAACATTCTTTGATGGTATTTTTGTTAAATGATTGAAATTGATTTATCATTTGGAATAGTCTTGACAAGGTTTCCCATGGCTAAAGAATTGCCTCTCTGGGTCATGAACTCCATAATCCACAGCAATGAACAGTTATGTCAGAGCAGCTATTTGTGGTCACCCATAAGCTAAACACTGTTAAGCTGCTCTAATGGAGGTGTTGGATAGTGTGTTTTCTGTGTATTTGTCACACCAATAAGTAACACTGTGTTTAAGGGTTGGATCAAACTTTGAGTTTTTTTGGTCGATTTGAATGCATCCAGGCCGGATCTGAAAGCTATGTCAAGGAGCAATGATTGAAGAAACTAGAGATATTTAATCTAGGGAAGCAGAAACTAATGAGAAATATCATGATCTTCAAATATTTAAACAACTATCAGACTTGGAAGGATATGGTTTTATTCTATATTGTCTCAAAGGTCAGAAGTAAGGCTGATGAATACAGTTACCCAAGCAGGGCATTCAGTTCATGGTAAGAAAAAAACTGTTCCAACAAGGAAATGAGCAGCCTCATAAGAATTAGTTTCCTGTGCATTAAATATCCATTCTCAGATGTGGTGATCAGCTGTCAGGGATATTGCATTAAGTGGGAGGATAGATGAGATAAATCTAAACATCTCTTCCAACCCTGAGTTGATTCTAACAGCCACAGCACTCAGAAATTCAGAAAGAAAACATCTTGAAACCTGAGATGGGAGCCATAAAAATCTTCCTTTGTTTTTAGTACACTTTAGGCTTTGAGGAGGTTAGAAAGATTACTGTTAAGACTTTGTGTATTCTAGTAGTATAAGTAAGTTTTCTACAGAAGTACCCAGAGCCCTTTAAGAAGGGCTGCTGTTTTGATCACTTTTTGGTAAACACTCCTCTTTACCATGTGATCTATGGATGTCAAGGTCACAGTTTGAAAAGTATGTTTAAAGAACAGAGGATTTTTTCCACCCACGGTTCCCTTTTCCAT
The DNA here is from genome assembly GCF_043159975.1 of Macaca nemestrina. Classification (NCBI taxonomy): domain Eukaryota; kingdom Metazoa; phylum Chordata; class Mammalia; order Primates; family Cercopithecidae; genus Macaca; species Macaca nemestrina. Next base: position 140,216,379 of record NC_092145.1, on the reverse strand, counting down.
GCCCACTTTTCTGCTTGCTACCCTATGCTCTGAAGGAGAAGGGCAGGGGGCACCTCACCTACCAGGGCTTCAAATCTTATCCCTTGGCTCATAGCTCCCTGCTACAGATGTATGGCATTCCCTTCTGATCTATAACTTGACCTACAACGGGCCAAGAAGGACTGGATGAAACAGAGACTAGAGGCTGTCAGCTCAGAACCCAGACTGTCACCTCACTCTCCCTTCTCTTCTAGGCTCAAAATGTTTTTGCTGAAACAAAGAGGATACATATTCTCAGTAACATTAACATAGAATGCCAAACATGACATGTATTATACATGCATTTATTGGATGTGAGCATATGAAATCACTACAATGTAAAAGGCATAAGTAACCTTGTCTCCCGCCACCAAAGAAGTGGAGAGTAAAAATCCTTTAGTGGTTTGAGCCAGATCAATACTCAACTCTTAAGCAGGAAATTGTGGTGCTCTCACACAGAAAGCTACTCAGACATTGCCTGCACCAGACTCGGAGCCAGACATCCTGACAGAGGCTAATATGGCTCATAAGTGGTGAACGGCTCCTTAAATTGCAGCCTAAATTCTCCCACAGTATCCCCAACTCAGAAGGCCCTTGGCAAAGAAAGTCCAAGATGAAAGAGCACTAACTATCTCCAAGCCAGTTTTTAGCCTTCTGATTTGGGTGAATTACATCCCATGGAACTAAGAGAGCATGCAAATGAGATTTCTTGGGGGGAATTGACACTATATAAAGTCACAAAAAACTGAGACAGCAAAGTAGAATTTTCATTTTTGAAGGGTGAGAGAAGATAGCTTTCACATAGTGTGGCTGAATAAGTTTAATATTGATTTCCAGAAACATTCTATAACACATTAAAAGAATAATTTATGAATACTTAGAAAACAATGTAAGAGTCCCTAGGACCTGCAGGAATTCATGAAGAACAAATCGAGTAAGACTAATTTATTTATTTAATCAGGTTATTGCATTATTATGATAAACCAGGGAATGCAATAAGCAGTATTATCTTTTTAAGTCGACTTTATGGAAGTGTAGTTTACATAAAATAAACTGCACCTATTTTAAATGTACAGTCTGATGAATTTTGACAAATGTGTACACCCATGAACCATCACCATGATCAAGACAGAACATTTCCATCAGCCCTGAATGTTCCCTTGTGCCCCTTTATAGTCAACCCTCCTCCCATTCCTGGCCTAGGCAAGGAGTAATCTGCTTTCTGTCACTCCAGATTAGTTTCAGTTTTCTAGAATTTCATATAAACAAGATGGTACAGTATGTAAATTTTTGTATCTGGCTTCGATCACTCACCGTATTGTTTTTGAAATTCATCGATGCTGTTGGGTGTTACTTTTATTGTGAGTCAAATTTCACTGGGTGGCTACATATTTTGTTTATATATTCACCTGTTGATGGACACTGGAGGTTGTTTTTCATTTTGGAGGTATTATGAAAAAAGCTGTTGTGAACATTCATGTACAAATTTTGTGTAGAGGTATGTTTTAATTTCTTAGTTGGCAATGATCTGAATGCCAAAGGCATTTAGCAGGGTCTCATATACAACTGTAAACAAGATAGAAATATGTGAACCAAGTGCAAGAATTATATATATAAATTATATATGATATGTAATAATGCATACTCTTTCTATATATATATATAAAATATCATAATAAAGTAACTTTGTGGCTGTACTCAGAGGCTGCTAATTAATGGATCAATGCCAACATGACAAGAAGTTTCTGGTGATATGTTACAGCCTCTGTCCTCAGTATTCTTTTTAATTTAAATTTTAAAAAAATTGACAGATAAGATTGTATATATTTCTTGGGTACAAGAGGATGTTTTAAAACATATGCACATTGTGGAATGGCTAAATCCAGCTAATTAACATGTACATCACCTCACATAGTTGTCATTTTTGTGGTGAGAACACTTAAAATCTACTCTCAGCATTTTTCAATACAATACACTGTTATTAACTATAGTCATCATGATGTATGATACATCTCATGAACTTATTCTTCCTATTTAACTGAAATTTTTTAAAACAGTGAGGAAGGTTTTATTCAGGACTTTTAAAAAAATTTTTTAATTTTTAATTTTTGTGGGTACATAGTAGGTGTATGTATTTACTGGGTACATGAAATGTTTTTATACAGACATGCAATGTATAATAATAACATCATGGAGAATGGGGTATCCATTCCCTCAAGCATTTATGCTTTGAGTTACAAACAATTCAATTACACTCCTTAAATTATTTTAAAATGCACAATTAAGTTATTGACTGTAGTCACCCATTGTGCTATCGAATAGTAGATCTTATTCTTACTACTTTTTGTACCCATTAATCATCCCCACCTCCCCTCAGCCCACCCAATACCCTTCCCAGCCTCTGGTAACTGTCCTTCTACTTTCTATGTCCATGAGTTAAACTGATTTGATCTTTAGATCCCACAAATAAGTGAGAACACGCAATGTTTGTCTTTCTGTGCCTGGCTTATTTCACTTAACATAATGATCTCCATTAACTGAAATTTTGTAATTGTTGACCAACATCTCCCAAATCCACTTCCCCACCACCTCCCCAGACCCTGGTAACCACTACTCTACTTCTGCTTCTAGGAGTTTCACTTTTTAGATTCCACATATGAGTGAGATTATGTGGTATTTGTCTTTCTGCGCCTGGCTTATTTCATTTAAACACAGGGTCCTCCAGATTCATCCATGTTGTTGAGAATGACAGGATTTCCTTCTTTTAAAAGGCTGAATGGTATTCCATTTTGTATATATACACTACATTTTCTTTATCCATTCATTCGTTGATGAATCCTTATTTATTTATTTATTTTTCTGAGACGGAGTCTCGCTCTGTCGCCCAGGCTGGACTGCAGTGGCCGGATCTCAGCTCACTGCAAGCTCTGCCTCCCAGGTTCACGCCATTCTCCTGCCTCAGACTCCGGAGTAGCTGAGACTACAGGCGCCCGCCACCTCGCCCGGCTAGTTTTTTGTATTTTTTTTTTTTAGTAGAGACGGGGTTTCACCGTGTTAGCCAGGATGGTCTCGATCTCCTGACCTCGTGATCCACCCATCTCGGCCTCCCAGAGTGCTGGAATTACAGGCTTGAGCCACCGCGCCCGGCGATGAATCCTTATTTTGATTCCGTATCTTGGCTATTGTGAATAGTGCTGCAATAAACGGGAGTGCAGGCATTTTTTGAAATACTGATTTCAGTCCCTTGGGATTCATTTCCTTCAATTCCTGAAGTAGGACTGCTGGATCTCATGGTAGTTCTATTTTTAATTTTTTGAGGAATCTCTATACTGTCTTCCATAATGATTGTACTAATTTACATTCCCACCAATAGCGTGCAAGGGTTTCCTTTTCTCCACATCCTCAAACATTGTGGTCTTTTGTCTTTCTGATAATAACCATTCTAACAGTTGTGAGGTGATATCTCTCACTGTGGTTTTAATTTGCATTTCTCCGATGATTAATGACATTGAGCATTTTTTATATAACTGTTGGCTATTTGTATGTTTTCTTTTGAAAAATGTCTGTTTGGGTCCTTTGTCCATTTTTAAATTGTGTTATTTGTTTTCTTGCTATTGAGTTGCTTGAGCTCCTTATATATCTTGGAAATTAACCACATATCAGATGTATGGCTGGCAAATGTTTTCTCCCATTCTGTAGGTTGTTTCTTCGTTCTGTTGATCATTTCCTTTGTATAGAGAAGCTTGTTAGTTTGATGTAATCCCATTTGTCTATTTTTACTTTTGTTGTTTGTACTTTTGGGGTCATATCCAAAAAATCATTGCCAAGATGAGTATAGAGCTTTTCCTCAACTTCTAATAGTTTTATAGTTTCAGGTTTTACATTTAAGACTTTAATCTATTCTGAGTTGATTTTTGTATATGGTGAGACAAGGGTCCAATTTTATTCTTCTGCATATGGATATCTAGTTTTCCCAAAGCCATTTATTGAAAAGACTGTCCTTTCCCCATCTTGTGTTCTTGGCATCTTTGTTGAAATTCACTTGACTTCTTAATATTCTTGTATTTCATATGCTTATCATGTCAGTAGGACCAAGATAATAAAATCTGTACATTCCGTGAAGCTAGAAGTGTTAGCTAATCATTAGCAGATTCAGGATCCAGAAAAATGTTAAAATGATCAATGTTTTTAACTACCAAAATTAAATTTAACAAGGATAAATGGGAAGTATTGGGTATAAGTACCAAGAAACAACTGTCCAAGTTCAGGATGAAGGAAATATGACTTAGAACCATATGTGTAAAATAACTTGATATTTTTCAGTGAATAATAGCTTCAATGTTAGTTGACAGTCATACCACCAAAGAAACCATGCTTATTTGGGACCGCATTAATAAATGTTATACACATACACACACACACACACACACACACACGAAAAAAGTAATATTTCGTCTCTACCCAGTTTTCGTTAAAGTGTATGTGGAGTACTGAGTGGAATTCTAAAACAACATAAACTGAAGTACATACAAATAAAAGAGGCCAAGATGGTGGTTATTCAGGACTGTGTTGTATGAAGACAGGTTGAAAGAACTGAAGATATTTGTTTTGGTATAAAGAACTTATGATGTGGGTAGGGTATGGTTATAGCTGTCTTCAGAAATATGAAGAACCATCCCACATAAAAGAAATTAGACTTATTGTAGACTCTGAGTGCTAGAATCATGGTTTGAGAAGCTACCAGAAGACAGAAGAGATAATACTCCAACTATTAGACTGGTCTAAAGATAAATATGTTTTCCTCAGGAGACACTGAATTTTTGGTTATTGGAGGTGTTCAAATATGGATCCACTGACCTGGAACATTACCTCACCAGTATAATGGGTGTAATGATACCAGTATATGTAGACTGAGGATAATGTGAGTGAACATACCTCTATTAAAGTAGTTGTCCCATTTCACTAGGCTTATTGATTGACATGTCTATCTTAATTAGCTAAAGAATGCCTCAAAATCAAGGACTACATCTAATTCATCTTTTTTTTCTGTAACATCAACCATAGTATCTGGCTCATGAAGGCATTTTTAATAAATGTTTTTGAATGACTGGAGATAACAGATATAAGAGTACTTCATAAATATAGCACAACACTAATAAAATATACTATTAATTGTTAATATTAATAATTTCTTCCTAAACAGCCTGTCAATTCATGTTATCTATATTCATAATTATAACAAAAATTTATATATGCCATATAGTTTTACTGGTGAGTTCTTTCTTTCTACTAAGAAACATAATTTTTATGCCATATGAACTGTTCAAGAAGAGAATGAAAGGACAAAAACTTCCCATTCACTTTTATTGTCAAACTTCTTTTATGAAGTTAGCATTAAAGTGGTACTAAAACCTGACAAAAAACTCAAAAACAAAAATTATGGTCTAATCTCAGTATGAACATAATGCAATAAAATAATATGGTATCAAATCAAATGTAATAGAATATTAAAAGAATAACTCGCCAAGTGGCATCATCCCAGGGATATAAGAATAATATAATATTAGCAAATATATTAATATAATGTATCATATCAGGATGACAAATAAGAAAAATCACATGATTACTGTAATAGATGCTGAAAGGAAGTTGATAATTCAATAGCCATCTCTATAAACCTATAAATAGTCATCTTTATAAAACTATAAGTAGTTTTATAAAAGGAAAGAAAAACTGGCATAGTAATAATAACAGTATTAATCTCAAAATGGTAGCAAATAGGCAATTAATTGTGATACACCAAAAGATTTATTATTTAACATTGTTTTAGAAGTTCTGGAAAACCAAAACTCAAACAAAACCCCCAAACAACAAAAACAGAAGGGCTGGAATATAAACAGATATGAGACAGAGGAAGAAAAGAATCAACAAAAATTGTTATAATTAATGAGATTTCAGAGTAGTGGCTGGGTAAAAAAATGTACAAAAATAAGTATATTTACTCTATAACAGAAATAACCAGACAGAAGAGATTATGGATCAAAAGAACGAATTTGAAATAGGAACAAGAACATAAATACTAACATAATCTTAATAAGAAAAGTTCAGCTCCCGCCGCCCGAAAGGAAAGAAGGCCAAGGGAAAGAAGGTGGCTCCAGCCCCTGCTGTCGTGAAAAAGCAGGAGACCAAGAAAGTGGTGAATCCCCTGTTTGAGAAAAGACCTAAGAATTTTGGCATTGGACAGGACATCCAGCCCAAAAGAGACCTCACCCGCTTTGTGAAATGGCCTCGCTATATCAGGTTGCAGCGGCAGAGAGCCATCCTCTATAAGCGGCTGAAAGTGCCTCCTGCTATTAACCAGTTCACCCAGGCCCTGGACCACCAAACAGCTACTCAGCTGCTTAAGCTGGCCCACAAGTACAGACCAGAGACAAAGCAAGAGAGGAAGCAGAGGCTGTTGGCCCGGGCCGAGAAGAAAGCTGCTGGCAAAGAAGAAAGCTGCTGGCAAAGGGGATGTCCCCACTAAGAGACCACCTGTCCTTCGAGCAGGAGTTAACACCGTCACCACCTTGGTGGAGAACAAGAAGGCTCAGCTGGTGGTGATTGCACATGACGTGGATCCCATCGAGCTGGTTGTCTTCTTGCCTGCCCTGTGTTGTAAAATGGGGGTCCCTTACTGCATTATCAAGGGGAAGGCCAGACTGGGCCGTCTAGTCCACAGGAAGACCTGCACCACTGTCGCCTTCACACAGGTGAACTCGGAAGACAAAGGCGCTTTGGCTAAGCTGGTGGAAGCTATCAGGACCAATTACAACAACAGATACGATGAGATCCGCTGTCACTGGGGCGGCAATGTCCTGGGTCCCAAGTCTGTGGCTCGTATCGCCAAGCTCGAAAAGGCAAAGGCTAAAGAACTTGCCACTAAGCTGGGTTAAATGTACACTGTTGAGTTTTCTGTACGTAAAAATAATTAAAATACAAATTTTCCTTCAAAAAAAAAAAAAAGAAAGAAAAGTTCAAAGATCTGTGTGAGATGGAAAACAAGAGACCATTATATGTTCATTCTTCCCTAATTAATATTTAAATTTTATGTAATTACAATGTATACATTGGAATTATTTTTTGCAACTTGATACAATGATTCTAAAGTTCTTACGGAATAGCAAATAGATGAAAATAGATAAGAAAACATTGGGATAAAAAAGAATTAGGGTACTGTTACTTTGACAGATATTAAAACCTATTAACAAAGCTGCAATAATTAAAACATTGTGATCCATTAAAAAAGGAGATATATAGCAACGGAGACAACTCACTAAATAAAAATTGGCCAACAGGGACTGCAATTGGGGAAGTGAGGAAATCAGTTTCATGTCACACTTTACTGGATTGAAAAGAATGTAATGCAGAAATACAAATCATAGGACATTAGAAGAAAAGATAGGTGAATATTTACCTGGTCTCAGGAAAGGAAAATACTTTCAAAGCTCAAATGTAACAGAAATAATCTCAATGAGAGAATAGTTAGATTTGACTTCATAAGGCATTTAAACTGTTTTGTGTCAAAAATTATGAGAAATGGAAAGGACAAATGGCAAGATGGGAATTTTTTCCACAAATATAATAAAAACTTGCCAATAATTTTTAAATGCAGTAGCAAGAAATACCACAAGAACCAGTAAGCTGTGTGAATAGTTGTTTACAAATAGGAAAGATAAATGCTCAACAAATAGGTGAAAAAAAATTTACCCTCACTGGAAATCAAGATAATGAAAATGGAACTGACAAGTGAAATTTCTCTTATAGATTTAACAAGTTTCTAAAAGGATGAAAATACTCATTGCCAGCAGGGGTGTGGTGGATGACAGTATTGCATTCTCTTGGTATGAGTGTGAATTGGTACAGCCTTTCTGGAAAGCAAGATACATTAAAACCTTAAAATGTTATTGTCCTTTCCAAAAGGGATTCCTCTTCTGGAAAGAATCTAAGATGCAGATAAAGAGTTAGATATAGAGATATTGACTTCAGCATCTGTTATAAGAATAAAGAAAGGAAGCAATACCAATGTTCAATAACAAGGGAAGGGTTAAGCAAATTTTGGTAACCCACATGTCAGGAACATTATCTAGCTTTTAAAATGGATTTATAAATTTTTTTAATGGCATGGGGAAATGCTTATGTTAAAAGATGCAAAATTGTACACACACTCATGTATATGCATGCACATGTACACACTGTATTTTCTCAAGCATCTTAAAAATATATTGACAATCAGGCGAAAGGAGATGCCTACAGTGTCAATTCTGCACGGTGGAATTATGGGGAATGTTATCGCAATCTTTATACTTTTCCATATTTTCCAAAATCCTTATGAGTTACTCTTATTACCAGAAAAAATAATTTCCAAATAAAAATTATTCTTAAAGTGAAGACCCCAAAAAGCTGGCAAAAAGGAAAAAAGATAACTATAATGTATCAAGGTTTCTTCAGACCTTCTGATAGGTTCATTTTGAACATGTTGCATCTGAGATGCCAGTAGAATGCTGGCAAGGACACCCAGTTGGCAAATGGACAGACTGGTCTAGAGCGTAGAGGGACAATATGGGTTGTAAGTACAGAGACATCAGCATATATATGTTAGCTCAAGTCACTAGTGCTACAACTTCGGCTAGTTTAGCCCCTCTGATTCCCAGTTTCCTCCTCAATAAAATAGAAATGATAATAGTACCTTGAGGGCTGTTGTAGGGATTAAATGAGCTAATATAGGTAAAACACTTGACCTAGTACATAAATGTTAGCTATTGTCATTATTAATTGTATTACCATTGATGAGAGTAACCCAGGGATGATGATTAAGTTGAGGAGAGAACAGGGGTTGTTATAACATTCTATGCACATCAGCCCGACTTCCAGTCATTGGTGTGTGACTCTGCCTGAGGGCAGGCTAGATGTATCAGGTAATTAATGTAGCTCTATCCCACTTTCAGGAGCAGCCTTTGACCAATGACTGATGGGATTGGTGGATAAATACTTCAGCTCTCTTGATCCACAAGCAAGATAATTCTGAGGCTTGTGTTCTGCAGTGGGACTGTTCTCCAGTTGCCCACGGTGGTAACTGGCATGATATCACACCCTTTATTGGCTACCTTCCCTTCCCAGTCTTACTTCCTCACTCTCCTACTGGGATCATCTTTTCAGCAAATAATTTGCATGTAAATCTTTGTGTCTCAGGGCTTGCTTCTGGGAGAAACAAAATTAAGACAGCCAAGGATGAAACCTGTTCTATAATAACATTCAAGGGATGGTTGGCAAAGAGAAGCCCATGACGGAACTAGAGAAGGAATAGAGAGAGGTAGCAAAAAGCTGTGGTCTAAAAACCCAAAGTAAAGGACAGTTTCCTGAATGAGGTAGGAGGAAACAGCATCAAATGCTATGGAGATGAGATGCAAAAAGAACTGGAAACTGTCCATCTGAGTTGGCATCTATGAGGTGCTAGGTGACCTCTGCCAGCAGATTTTTGGTTTAGTGGTAGAAGATGCCAGATGGTAGTGGGTTGAGGAAGTGAATGGGAGGTAAAAAAGTGGAGGCAGCAAATACTCATTTAGGAAGTCTGGCTGTGAAGGGAATGAGAGAGAAAAAAGAGACGGAGAGAGGGAGAAAGGAAGAGGGAGAAAGGAAGAGAGAGATGGTGGGGGAGAGGGAGGAAGGGAGGGAGACGGGGAGAGAGAGAGAGAGAGAGAGAGAGAGAGAGAGAAGGAGAAAAAGACTTGGCTAGTTTGATGATGAGAGAAAAATAACCAGCTGACATGTGATTGAAAAACCATATCCTAGTTGATACAATGCTTTAGCCACTACCATATTCCGAGAGTTTCCCAATATTCTCATCTTCATCAACACCCTTTTATTGAACACCTCCTGTCTGCAGAGCATGGCTAAAGTATTGAGAAAACAAAGTAAAAGACACTTCCTGATCTCAAGGAGATTATACTCTAGTAGGGGAGGTGAGACATGAAAAGGTTATTAGAAATATAAGATGGTATATAATGATGATAAAATGAGAGGTACTATTAATTAGTACTTTACTGATGGCTTAAATAAAAATTTTAAATGTAGTAATCATTTCACTGTGTGTGTATCAAAACATGTTGTACACCTTAAATATATACAATAAAAATAAATAAAATAAGTGCTTTAGCAGTTCAAAGGCAGCATGGGACAGGTCGGGAAAGCTCATGGGTTCGGAGTGTAGGGGTAGTGAGACATAGATGCAGACTATGTCCAGTTCAAAGACTTAGAGAGATAGAGGGGAAGTCATGAGCCCAGATGACTTGGCAGACAAACTCACTTGGGGAGAAGGGTTCAAAGGGAGAAATTTAAGAGAGAGGTAGAAGTTGGTAGCAAACAGGTCTAAAAGGGGTTTGAATGCTGAACTAAATTTAAAAGTTTGGATTTCATTTAGCAGGCAAAAAGGAGCCGTTTGGAGTTTGTGAACAGAGTACAAAGCAGTATTTTGGAGAAAGTAATTTGAAAAGGGTGTGCAGCATGGTTTGGAAAAGAAAACAAAGGAAGGAGGGCTAGCTGAAGAGGGAGGAGAATGAAGTATGGACTAGGCTAGGGAAGGATGAAAAGAAAGGACAGAAGAAGGAACTTTTTGATTTTATGTATATTAAGTTTGCCTCATTTCATCTTTCAGATTATAACCTACTTGTGCTATGCCTTGGTCATAACTGGAGCCCATATCACGCCTCAGAAAAGTTCTACTATGTAACTGTTACTGAATAAGTGAATGAAGTAACAGATGAATAAATGAATGCACATCAAATGAATGAGCATTACCAAAGATGAGCCACCAAGTGGCTCTTGGAGGAAAAAGAACTTTCAATCAAAGGATTAAAAGTTTCTAAGTGTGGTTGATTAGGGAAGATCACAGCATTGTTGGTTGAATTGCCTGGCACCTAATAAGCACTACAATGGGCGTAATCTTATATATGTACGCTAGTGAAAAGAGACAAATCTGGAAGGCACTGAAAGCCCACTTCACCCTTTTGGTAGTTTAGCAGACAGATAGCCCAGCAGGTCTGTTTTAACTCAACAGGTGCCAGTTACTAAGTTCCAGAGGCTTTCTTTCTAACTAGGCCACTTCCTCAAACATCAACCTTTTATTGTTACATAGTTCCTAAGAATCCCTTATTCCCCATTTTCTACAAATACATCAGGTATAATGGGAGATATCTCTCTCGGAACCCTGTGTGTCTAGCCCAGCCATGCCTGGCCTAAGTACACCTCTCTTTGAGAGTGACGGATTGTGTGCGCTTGCTACGTCTCTCATGTAAGTTTCCCCCTCCCAAGAAAACCTTATATTTTACATCATGTGGTCTTAGTGTATGAGGGACTGAAATATTCAACATATCATAGTTAATAAACAATACACTTATAGTTGAGATTTTAGAGGCGGGATGTTATGAGGGAAATTTTAATTTTAGACGTGATCCAGAGAGCTATCATCTGTAAAAATGAACATCAATTTGATAGAGATTATAAAATGCTATCTAAATAGATTTGTAAATACTTAAATCTTTGTAATAGAAATTCCACAAAACTGGGCCGGGCGCGGTGGCTCAAGCCTGTAATCCCAGCACTTTGGGAGGCCGAGACGGGCGGATCACGAGGTCGGGAGATCGAGACCATCCTGGCTAACACGGTGAAACCCCGTCTCTACTAAAAAAATACAAAAAACTAGCCGGGCGACGTGGCGGGCGCCTGTATTCCCAGCTACACGGGAGGCTGAGGCAGGAGAATGGCGTGAACCCGGGAGGCGGAGCTTGCAGTGAGCTGAGATCCGGCCACTGCACTCTAGCCTGGGCAGCAGAGTGAGACTCTGTCTCAAAAAAAAAAAAAAAAAAAAAAAAAAAAAAAAAAAAAGAAATTCCACAAAACTTTAACGTAAAATACTCATTAAATGTGAACTTCAGATCAAATCAACTGATACCTCTTTATTGAGTGCAAGCTTGTGATTGGCACTGTTTCGTAGCTAATAAATGCAGAAGGAATGATAGAACTAAAAAGTATCAATTTACAAATTCTAATGAAATAGTAGACCTAAAAAACCCCAAAAATCAGTAGATGTTAAAATCATTAGGTCTGAGGTTACCAATTTTGGCTGTTCATTGGAATCAGTTGGGGGTTTTAAAAAATGCTAATGCCCATGTCTTAGCCCCAGTGATTCTGATTTAAGTGATAAATGTGGCCATGGCACTGTGATTTTTAAAATCTGCGCAGGTGATTTTAATGCGTAGTCAAGGTTAGCGAAAGGTCAATGAAGTCCATAATGGAGGAATTAAGCTAAATTCAGTCTTAGAATCTTCACAAGTGGGCAATCAGAAATTACACATCTCACAAAGGAATGACATTGGATACTCCAGCATCACCTAGGAAGTCTTCTTTCCTAAAAAACATTGAGCTTACATCTCATCAAGTGTCTAAGTATAGCTGGTAATTTATATGAAGTAGCCTGATAGAAATAATAAATAACATAATGCAATACACAAACCATTGTTGTTTAGAAATTATACAGGAGATAAAGGAACGATTTAAATGACACGTAAAGGAAGCAATCAGCCAAATCTCAAAAGTGAGACATTCTACAAGGCCAAAAAACCCAGTTTCTCCATTAATGACATATTAAATAAATGAAAGGAAGGTGAGAGCTGTTAAAGAATAAAAAAGGCTTAAGAAACATAATACCCAAATGCAATGTGTAGGTCTTGTTGGATCCTATGCCAGATATCTTTTTTCTCCTCTAGGTTTTCTCTCTACACTTCTCCCTCGTCTGAGAAGCTGACCAGTATGGACTGTGCCTTCAGGCTTTCTTGCCTCTGGCTTTTGGTTGAATTTGGCCAATGGGAAGCCCCAGCAGGAAATCAGAGAGGCAAGAGAGGATGGTCTGAGTATTGATTCCCCTGGCTTCCTCCCTGTGCGATCACTTTGGCTGGCTAGATCCCTCAATGGAAAGACATTGTTCTTCTGGAGGAGGCCTTCTCCATAGACTCTTTCCTTCCAGTTTCAGTAAACCTTGATCTGGTCCTTCTGACTCCTTCACATCTAGGGGTGGTAACAGCTCTGTTGTCACTAGCCAAGTGTCATTGCACTATTCTCTGTGATTCCCCCACATCCCACCCATGCTTTTGTAAATAGTCTCTTTATAAATAAATGCTCCTTCAATTATTCTAATCTGAGAATACTGTTTCCTGCTGAGTCATTGGACCAAATTATTTCTCCTTTGAGACAATGGAGAAATTTTGAACTTGAAGTAAACATTATAAGCTATTAAGGAGTTATTGTTGATTTTATTGGGCACGATAATGGTATAATTGTTATATAAAAATAATCCTTACCAGCTAGAGATACACACTTAAGTATTTATTGAAATGACATGTCTAGGAATTATTTAAAAAATATTGCATTGAAAACTGGGTGCCGGGTGAGAAGTAACACAAAAGTAGGGGAACAGATTATCAAATATTACCAAGATTATCAAATATTATCAAGATTATAGAAATGTTGATAAAGCAGAGTGATGGGTATATGAGGGTTCATTACACTATTTTCTCAATTGTGTGCAAGATGGAAAATTTCTATAATAAAATGTTAGAACAAATAATCTTATTTTTTCCTTAGATGAGATCTAGTTTGCAACTTTTCATGAGCGAGATATGTACACAAAATCTGAATTTACAGCAAATAAAAATTTTAAGGGTGTGTTTAAAGTGTGACAATGTAGACATCTTTCTACATGCTATTCTTTCTTGCAGAGAAAAATTGATGAGGAAAGCGCATAAGTAAACTGGATGTAACTTTTTTCTCTTTAGATATTCAGGTGGTCACTCAATTAACTCCATCAATCTGCCTGTGGGCACCTGCTGTGGGAGGGTGGAGACAGTCTGGGGTGAGGAAGAGAGGGGCCATGAAAGGTTAAATGTGCTAGGCCTAGAGTTTCTGTTGTCTGCATCTTTTGCACTATTCAGAGTCAATCTGCACCTTCAATGAGTGAACTGTTATTGCTTAGAGCTTTCTTTTTGTATTTTTTTTGGTAATAAATCCTAATAATGGAGCAAATTATGCATGAAATTGTCCATTATTTATAATTGCTTCAGGAGATTTAGTTGCATCTGGGGCAGTTTAGGAAGCCAACATTACAATTTCTTCTGCAATAAATTTTGCCCTAAGCAAAGGAAGTAAGGTACTGGATTGGTTCTGCTTCAGTAGCATTTTTGCTTCTTAAACACCATAGATAAGAGAATTTTGTAGATATTTGAGAAGAATGAAAGAATACAAATTGAAAGACATACATATCTTGCCACCAAAATAGTCTTCCTTTTATTTGAAGCAAGTAGCAGACAAAAATAAGGAAAATCTGTGTGCAAAGAATTCAACTGCATGCTCAAAAATAAAATCAAAATAAAAGCCAAAGCGTAATGCCTGTTGGATTAATAAAGTTTCTTTGTTTTCTTACAATAATAAAAGTTGGCAGGCCTCCACCTACATTAAAGTATTTCCTGGCATAACATTCTTCATTTTGGTTCCCCTTCCCCCACCCCGCTTTGGTAAGCTTGTCTTATTGACATTTCTGTTAATTGACGGCTACTAGATATAACCACAAGGCAGACAGATTAGGTAGGAAAAGTTGAAGGTTGTTTTATGAAACAGGAAAATCCTGCCTTTTAAATTGTAGTATTAGCTGAGGAATCTCAATTCACCACGATAAAAATTGTAGGTACTACAGTTATGATACAAGTAGTAGTAAATGGTGACAATAGGATCAATATTGGGGAAAACAATTAAGTCGATTCAAGGGTGTTGTAAAGTATTCTTAACCCCCTAGAATGAATCTAAAAGAAAGCCTACCTTTAAATTATTCCTGTGCTAAACATCATTTTCAAATGTTGACTAGAATGTGGGACTTGGTAATATGGACTTTTGCATTTGGTGAAGTTAGTAGCATAAAAGTCAAGAGCAGAAACTTTGGAGTTAGCTTGCTTGGATTAAAAATGTGGCTCCACGACTCAATAACTATATTATTGTTGGTGAGTTACTAGATCTCTCTGAAATGCTGACTAAACTTCATCCGAAAAATAGAGATGATAATAGGGTTTCTGGGAGAATTCAACAAAATAAATAACTTAGACCATCACTTGACACATGATGTGTTAAAAATACAAACTATTAGGTGATGATGATATGACTTCTGATCCTCATGAAGGTACACAATATAGACAGAGCTAGAAAAAATTGTTTTAAAGAAATGCCTACTTAGTTGTTCATTGTTCAGAGGTTAAAACTATTGTTTTGTTTGTGGAACAAGTTAAGAAATAGGTAAGTAGCCAACAAACCAACAGAACAAAAGAGACCAATCAGAACTGTCAATATGTTAAAACTAACAACAGTTCTGAAGGCTGATCTCCTGAGAAGATCTGTTTCTCTCTTTAAAAGAAAATGGTCAATAGCACTGATTTTGAAGTTTTTTGGCATCAAGACTTGTGGAATCTCATATCAGTTCAGTCTAATCATTAATTGGGACCAGCAGCTAATTTGAAATTGAGGTTTAATACCAAACATGATGGACCTTCAGGCTGAATCTGAATCAGGAATGAAGTCATCAATCACAGTGACTTTGAATGTCCTACTGTCATTATTTTATTAAACTGGAAAGAGAATTAACATTGAGTCAAATTACACTAAGATAAGTGTCAACACCAAATGCATCCTGATTCACATTAATTTTCCAGTTCTGCATTCACTCTGCCTTTCCACATCGGGACCAAGCCATGATTCAGAGGCAGCCCACTGATGAGTCATCTTCTGCTTATGTTTGGATGGGTCAGAATGCCCCGAGTGGGTTGATGAGGAGGAGGCAGAGAGGACAAGGGTGTGACATAGCACAAGCCTAGGGGCTAGGATCTAAGTCCCAGGACCCAGGAGAAGGACCTGCCACACAATGTCCCTGGTTCTCAGAGGACTGAACTTCCAATTGACTCAACTCTCCCTGAATGAGGCTTCCATGTGACCAAAGAATGTATCAGAGTCCTTGGGCAGAGAAAGATACAACTTCAGACCTAGAGGAATAGTCTTCTTCTCCCTAGATGGTCCTGGTTCTTGATATTGCAGAAAGAGAATTACAGAACAAAGAGCACCCAAGACACCATAGCTGAAAGTCCCAACTAGGTGACAAACCCCACCTGGTGCTAAAAACCATCCAAACAAGCCAAACGAGCACTCAAACTAATATAAAGGTCCTCTGAGAATGATTCCAGTTGTTGCCTCAGATTCCAGCTTGAAATTCCACCTTTCATCTTCCTTTCCCTCCTTGATCTTTTCATTATCATACTCTAGTCCATCCTACCTCTGCCCAGGGGCCCTGCTCTCTACAATGATCTCCCTTTCTGCCTATTTTAATGGTGCACACCCCCAAGTTCCACTGCCAGCTCCTCATCTGACTATACCAGGCCAACCCCTCTCTAACACCTATTCATATTGAGAGGCTCTTGGCTGATGAGAATTTGCCATTCCTCCTTGGGTCATACACCTAGGTTAAACCAGTCACATCCATAGAAAATTGAGACAAGAGGAACATCCTGAACCTCTACTGAATCAGGCAAGACAGAGTGTTTGCTATACTGGATTCAGGATTCAAATAAAGATCAAGATATTACAATACCTGGCTTTAAGATACTGAACTCTGAAAAGAGAAAGTTTTACAGCCTCTAGTTTGAATCGTCTCTGCAATCATGGTTCAAGTTTTTCAGTTTCTAAAGGTCATGCACAAATGTCTGGGACTTTTGGGACTACTTCTTCATATTCCACCCTCTGTACCAGCACCCAGTAGAGCATCAAGCCCATAACAGGTAGTTGGTAAATTATTTTTTTGATGCAACATAAATAATCTATCCTTGAAAAAATAGTTGTATAATATCTTTTCCATTATAGAAACTAGACCAGCCATGAATTATATGTATTTACAGATCACTGGCCTGGAAAAGCTCAGGTCAATAACTTGTTGCAGTATTATGAGAGTTAAGTACTGCTGCATCACAAGTCACCTCAAATGTTGGTGGTTTAAAACAACAATGACTTATTATTGCTCACAAGTCAATGGTTGGCTGGGGGTGGGCTGATCTAGGCTGGGCTCTGCTGGGGAGGCTCAGCTTCATGGGTTGTACCCCCAGGCATGTTCCTAGAAGATGGCAGAGCCACAGGATGGCAAGAAGAAGCAGGCAAACTTCAAACTGGCACCCTGACACTTTTACCCACATTCCTTTGACCAAAGGAAGTGACACAGCTTAGCTCAAAGACAAGGAGTGGCAAAATACACTCTGCCTTTATGGAGGAAACTCCAAAGTCACATAACAAAGGGTGTAATACAGGGAGGGGTGAAAAATTCAAGCTGATCATGCACTTTATCACAATTACAATTTCTGAGAATGTGGGCAATTTGATTATAGAGGAGGGCTTTGCTGATGTCAAAATAATGAGCTCTGGATGACATTGGTTGCAAAGTACTTACTTCCTCCAAATGCTTAGTCATTTGGTTCTTACTACTTCCAGGAGGGTCACAATGGTTGAAACTAAAATTAGCTGTGTTCAAGTAAATGTGACTCATAAGAGAGCAATGAGGAAGCTAGTTTCATATGGCATTCCCTCCCTTCCCACACCTACACACTAGGTAATACAAAAGAAATTAGCTTACTTGTCCAGAGATGGGTTTATCTTGAAATCCCTAACTTCATGCAAGTTCCAACCAGTAAATTAACTGCAGTGACTTTTCTCTAGATCATTTGTTTAATCAGAAACCCATGATAATCAAAATCTTTGAAGTATTTTTATTGATTTTTTTGAAGTTTAAGTCAATGTCCCTCATGGTCACCCAAATTAACAATACAAATTTATGTTCTTGGTATTGAATCTACAATTCTGATATACAAGAATCTTTACTGAAGCATGCAACAAAATGCAAAGCAAGCTCTCTCCACAGAGAGTTTTTGTGGTTGGTATTTTCAGTTTCATTAGAAGATAAATGTGAAACAAACTCTAATTAAAGTACTTTCAGAAACTTCTTGTTTTGGCTTCGGCAAATTATATAGCTATCTTGCTTCTGATGGCAATTAGAATTTTATATGTACCAAAAAAATAATTTTTCCCCCAGTGCTCTAATTTGAAAGCTCTGTGCTCTATATGAAACAAGCAAAAGATGGTCTATGTTGATTAATTAGGGGTTAGGATATTCAGAAATACTACAAAGCAAATGATCAGGGTGACTTTTCTGTAAGAAGCAAGTTTATAAACCTCTTGCCTAATTTGTACACACAAGACAAAAAGCACTTTAGCTCCACTGTACCCCTGTTCTTCCCTTGAGAAGGATGCTTCTGCAACAGCACACAAATTTCAGGTAATAGTAAAAGCACATCAGAATCATCCTTTAGCAGAAAAACAAGCCAAAATACCCACCCACTCAGTTTCTCCCAGAGCGCTTTACTTCAGGAAGATAAACATGACTGCAATAAGAAATTAATGTAATAAAGAACGTACTTATGTTACATTTACAGCCATACCCAGGGAGACAGCTAATGGCACTCTAAAAATCGTCATTTTGTCAGAGCTTTGGTGTCAATTACTGATTACACACAGGCAACAGTGGCTTCAAATACCCAGTGACAGCACAAACGGCACCTGGTTAGGTCTGGTGCACAAACATGCTACACAGATGACATTTGGTACACAGATATACTTGGTTTGATTAAAACTCCTGGTATCATCAGCAGGGAGAATTATAACTAGTCAGCTCTTTTTTTTTTAGTTCAATATCTAAAAATTTATTTCCATAAGTGTATCCATAAGGGATGAAGAGAACACTGATCAAAATTCACAAGAGGTCTTATACAGCCTGGTGGAGATACAGAAAGAATGCTGGACTGAGAGAACAAAGCTGATAGCAATAGCTAGCATTTAATTAATACATCTCATGGTGCCTGGTACTGTGCCAGGTGTTCTGTGAACATTAATCTATTTCATCCTTTGAACAGCCTATAATGTGGGTACCGTTGTCATCCCCATCTTGCAGATGAGGCTGAGAGAGATGTTTAGAAACTGGTTCAGTCTCACAGCTAGCAGATGGCAATACCAGCATCCACCTTCAGACCCAACCTTTCTCCATTGCACTGTCCCTTATTTTGCTAACTAGAAGTGCATCCTTGAACAAATCCCTTTCCTTCTGTGGGCCTCTGTGTTTTCATACAAAAATGAAGTAGCTGGACTAAATCAGTGGTTTACAACCTTGGCTGCAAACTAGGATCACTTGGAGTGCTTTTATAGGGCAATTTGTTGAGTATTTACTCTATGCCAAGCATCTCATTCGATTCTCTCAATAGTACTGTGAGAGCTCTTTGAGGAAATGAAGAGCACCTGATCTCACGGAGGAACAATTGAGGTTCGAGAAGTTTGGTAACTTGCCTAGCTTATATAGTTCATAGGCTTCAATTCAGGCACAAAGGCCAGTTGCATGGTTCAGGTCTCCGGCATTTCTGAGAGCCATTCCTGGGCTTTGGGTCCTGGGATGAATTATTCTCATCATTTAGTGACTTGAGACTGCTCTCCCGGCTCATTCTTTCTAATCTGTCCTTCCCACTGTTTCCTAAATGCTTCTTCTAAACTTGCATCTTACTCCCACCTTGAAATCTGACATTATGTCTTCAGAGCTCTCTGGATATTTTGACCTCCTTGATGCAGCGCACGAGTCACTTCATGATCTGGTTAGTTCTCCAGTCTCATTTCCTGCCAGTGCCTCCCCCGCCACCCCTCCCCCCGGCTGCACTTTGTTCAAAGTGTGTCATATAGTTCCTTACATCTGTGTCTTCACATATGTGGCCGTTTCTTCCCAGAATGTCCCCCCCAACACCCCATTTAATTCCTGCTCCTCCTAAGCTCAACTGAAACACCTACTCTTGAAACTGCTGTGGCCACGATGGCAACTGTTAGGCCCTCTTTTTTTGTTTCCCCAGTACCCAGGGCCCTTCTTTAAGACAGTCGGTTTGAAAGGCCACTTTCTTCTGAAGCATTTTCTAACTCTCTGATTTATAATTGACTGTTTTCTAGGAAGTGAACTGGAGAAGAAGGGATGGACTGGAGAGGGAGCAGGATGGGGTGATTTTCTCGGGGCTCACTCCACCTCTGCGTCCTGCCCTCTAGTCCGAGCTCTATTATCTGGCCCCTAGATTATTACAATAATTGCCTCCTGACCGCTCCCTTCCCGTCTATCCAACAGGCTCTTCCCAACACAGAGGGCACAGCGATCCTTTTATATATAAGGCAGATCATGTGACTCCTCTGCTCAAAAACCTGCAATGATTCATGTCTCATGCCTAGTTAAAATCCAGGTGCTAACAAGGGCCTATAAGGCTTCCCATCAGTGCTTCTTAAACTTTCACGTGCATATGAATCACCTGGGGATCTGATTAAAACTCAGACTATGATCCAGTAGCTCTGGGGGCAGGGCTAGAGAGTCTGCATTTCTAAGCAGCCAGCAGGTGAGGCCGAAGCTGCCAATCCTAGGACTTCAATCTGAGTAGTAACCTCTCCACAATCTGGTTTCCTGTTACCTCTCCGATCTTTCTATTCTTCTCCTTGCTCTCTCCAGCCACACTGGCTTCCCTGCTGCTGTTCAAAGAACACGCCAGAAATGTTCCCTTGCCTTAGGGCCTGTACAACAGCTATTCCTTTTGCATGGAATGCCCTTACCCCAGATAGCCACTTGGCTAACTCTGTTGCTTTCTTCACATCTTTCCTCAAAAATCTCACCTTTTCAATGAGGTCCACCCTGAACACCCAATTTAATATTGCAATCTTCCCCCTGCTGTCCCCAACCCTTGGTCCTGCACTCCTGGAATTCTTTATCTTGATCTCCTATTTTTTTTTAATACTTCTAATCACATTTTCACATATTACATAAACTTATATATTATATTCATTCTATTGTTATCTAGCTCCTCCTTAATTCCAGAAAGTCTGTTCCTCACGAAGCCCGTTTGTGTGTTATGTCCATTGTTGTTTCCCAAGAGTCTAGAACAGTTGCCAACAAATACCATTTGAATTTTGAATTTGAATGCAGTGGGTGAGTGAGAAGAAGAAATTAAGATAATGTGGTGCAACTCAGTGTTTATATTCTACTGAGTACATTTTCCCCAAGTGCATTTTGCATGGGGCTTGGTATATTGATACGAGGCATTGCTTTGTACATTTCAAAGGCTTTTCTTGGTCAAGATGCAGCAAAGCGCCTCATGCCTGAGACATTGCATGTTTTCCTTACTTTATTTCCAGATGACTCAAATTAAAATGTTATTTGCTTCATTCAAACTCGCCGTTATCTTCAGAGATAAATTTCAGGAAAGAAATAAAAAATAGTATTTGTAATTACTGCCTTGTATCTTACCTATGACTCAGCTGGGTAAGTGCCTCTTCTGTACTTCATTGTCTTCAAATTTAGTAAAGCAATTAGCTATGTCTTTTATGATGGCAGAAGTTGATTCCCTTTTAATTCTATCAGTCATTTTATCCTCCTTCTCCCTTCATTTTTCTCAATCCTCCTACATTACTAAGCTTTAACTAGGCATTGTTTGACTGACATTATAGGCAGTATTTTTTATATAACTGAGAAGATTATATCCTGGGATAATGACACAAGCTAACTTCATTGATTTAGCTCTTGAATTCATCTCGGGTACCGTGCACACAGATCAATAAGTTGCTTTGATTTTTTTGAATTGGATTTGATACTTGTCCATCCTCCAAAAAATCTCTTAAACATTACGTTGAACCATAGGAAATTCCTATTTTTATGAGTCAAAATGGTTGAATATTGGCAATTTTCTATGATTCAACCTAAATATAATCAGGAGGCTTTCTACCCACCTTCCTTCAGAGAACAACTAATTCCTCAAAAAACGAGCAAGCCTTGTAGGTTGCAGAACAAAAACCTTGCTAGAAAATAGGGCACTTAGGTTTGGTGAAGCGAGATCACTCTTGCTGTTCACATGAAGTCTCCATCCTGATAGCTGGGCTCTTTGAGCAAGCTCTGGCTGACACACTGGATAGGTAAGGCTGTGGGGGGCCTTCTGGTGACCATTCACACTGGATGGAAATATTCCCATTCTCTTAAAGCCCCCTCAGAGAAATCCATGCCTACATCCTTTCCCTGAACCTTGTCACCAATCTTTCAATTTTGTTTCCTTAAGACCATGTTTCCCACTTAGATCTTTAACTGTTGCCAAGACATTTTTTTCTCTCTTTTTTTTCTAAAAGCTTTTTATTTATTTATTTTTTGGCAGGGTCTCACTCTGTTGCCCAGGCTGGTGTTCAGTGGTATGGTCAGGGCTTATTGTAGCCTCAACTTCCTGGGCTCAAGTGACCCTCCTGCTTCAGCCCCACAAGTGACTGGGACCACAGGTGTGTGCCACCATGCCTGGCTAGTTTTTTTGAATTTTAGTAGAGATGAGGCCTCACTATGTTGCTCAGGCTGATGTTGAACTTCTGAGCTCAAGTGATCCTCCTGCCTTGGCTTCCCGAAGTGCTGAGATTACTGGCATGAGCCACCACGCCCAGCCTGCCAAGGAATTTGTGTAGATGCTGACGCTGGGCGATCTCTCTTTCCAGACAAAGCAGATAAAGAGATGTGCTGTTTGACATTCTATTGTGGGAGGATTTCCCTTCTTCACCATCCTTTTGGGCCAGGCTTGAGTGAGGCTATGTTCTGGTTCTCTACCAATATGTAACAAACCACCCCCAAACACAGTGGTGTAAAACAACCATTTTATTTTGCTAATGGATTCAGTGGGTCAGGAATTCAGGTGGGGGACAGCAGAGATGGTACCACAATGTCTGAGGCCTCAACTGAAACACTCAAAGCCTGGGTGTTGGCTCCATGGCCGGGGTCTGGAATCATTTGGGGGCATCTTCACTTACATGTCTGGTGGTTGCTGCTGGCTATCAGTGGGGCCTCATCTGGGCTATTAACTAGAATGTCTACACATAGTCTCTATGCACCTGGGTTTCCTCACAGCATGGTGGCTGGGTTTTAAGAACAAGCAACTTAAGAGAATCAGGTGGAAGCATACCACCTTAATGACCTAGCCTCAGAAGTCACAGAGCATCA
Source organism: Macaca nemestrina (assembly GCF_043159975.1). NCBI lineage: Eukaryota > Metazoa > Chordata > Mammalia > Primates > Cercopithecidae > Macaca > Macaca nemestrina. The sequence goes on along the minus strand of NC_092145.1, from coordinate 140,193,164 downwards.
TTTCGGCCATGATAACAAGTCTGCCTATATTCAAGAGAAGGAAATATAGGTCCCTGCCTCTCAATGGGAGGGGTGTCAAAGGCACACCAGGAAAGGAATATGTGCGATAGGCAATATTGTTGCAGCTTATGAATGTCAGCTGTTATTAGGCAGTTTCAGCCCATCTTGTTGAATGCAAATTGTTGATGCAAATTAATTTTCACTTATTAAGCCTTTTAATAAATACCATGGGGTGGTTTTTGCAAGCTTTTATGTGCTATTAAGCAGTTTTGCCCATTTTTCAGAATTGAAGCAATGTTTGTCCTCTTATTTTTAAAATTTCCAATTCATTGAGGACATGTGTGTAGAGGTATCAGCTATTGGCTGGAAAAGTGGCCTTTCATGGAAGAAAACTGAGGTTTATTTTTCAGTGAATTCAAACTACAACTAGCTACATTGATTACTGATGGCCCAAAGCCCATGACAATCATAATATGAGTGTTAATATTTAGATCCAGTTTTTCTGCCTGTCTTAATATCTGGGATGAGATTTCTGTGTCCTGTGTAGCAGCAAGGCAAGCATCAGCTCAAGCTGTCTCCAGGCCGACAATGTAAGGCATCCTAAGCTTGTCCTTGTATTCACATTGTGGTTGCATGTGCTTTGTATTATAGCTTCAATCCTGACAGCAAACACTGTATGAATGCTGGCCAAGTAATGCCAAATATGGCTAAGAGAACTTTAAATATAAAATAAATGTTTATGCAAAGATAATAAAAACATGTTAACTAAAATAAATGAACAATGATGGTTGAAAATTAATTTTTAAAAGGACAAAAAGGAAAATGAGAAGGTAGGCAAAATTACTTTTATAAATGTGTTTAAAATTGTATGCAATTATCCTAGGTTGCAAAGAAATTATAAAAACATGGATTGGATATTGTAAATATTAATTCTTATGCTAATTTGCTTTAGACAATTCATTTAGAGCTAAAGACAAATGTAACAAGGCATTTGCAAACCAGCATAGCAGGAATAAGTGGATAAGAATGAACTATAAATAAAAATGTAGTATGTGTGTGAAGACTCAAACTTCTGGAGATAAAATTGATAAATATGTTTTAAAACACTTAAAGGATTGAAACTCACCCCATGCTGTAATCTCTATAAAGAAAGACACCATGTTTGTCTCATTCAACATTCAATTTCTGTTCTATTAATAGTTCTTTAATTATTTAATGGTATATCAAATTACCAGCATTTGGGAAAAAAACAAACTTGGAATATTCAGCTTAATTTTTAATCAATTTGTTGCTTTGACTAATTGTGTTCAACCCAAACATTTTCAACCAACTTATTTTCTGTTAATCTTAAGCCACGCTAGGCAAAGCACTATTACGAATAAAACAAACTGTGAGATACAATTCCTGGCTTCATTTTTTTTTTGGGTAATTTATTTGAGGAGAAAATGTGTAAGAAAATTTCTTAAGATTTAAATAATAGGTCAACACAGCAGAAGATCTGTTGCAAGGCTTTGTTTGAATAATTACTGAATTGATTGTAAATTTCCATTTCTTTTAATGTGGTGTATTAGGTAATGTTAACCACTCTGTAAAAAATGAAGACCTAATGGATAAAACATGATAAAGACCTTTTTAAAGATACAAACTGAGATAATGAGAAACTAAGGGAATTTCCTCCAAGAAAAATTAAGGGGAAAACTGAAAAAGCAGAACTAGAAGGGTGGAGTTAAAGCTCTTGTTGCTCAGGATTGGGGGGTGGGGGGGGTGGGTTTGGCTGGTCTCTGTGACTAAGGGGGTTAGGTTTCAAGTGCCAAATGGGGACAAGCACCTATACTTCAGGCAAGAACAAAGCCAGAAAGGTATGACTGCATATAGTCACTATGAAGAGGTGGAACAGAAGCAAAATCTATCCACTGCCAGGGAGATAACCCCTCTGTTCTCCAGGTCTTCAACCTGAAAAGTTGAGACCTTGGTTCTGCTCTCAGTAGAATTTGTGGTTCATATATGTACTCCTTTTATTGTCCAGTAAAATACAACCTGTGAAATGAACATAAAACGTGGTCCCCTCCCAGTGATTCCCCCGGTAGAAGCAAATGGCAATCTTGTCTAGAAAGCCACATCCTCAACTCAGACCACAAGGGATTAATGTAGATAAAGCCCTACTAAAGATGAGCTCACCATTTTTTACAAAGCACAAGGATACATGCCGCCACGAGTGAGAGGCAGCCAACACAATCAGCAGCTGGATGAGACCCTCATATCCTCTAGATGATGAGATTAAATATGTACCATGAAATATGACTAAACATATTTTAAAAAGAAAAATATGATAAAATATCAAGGTACTACCAAAAAAGACCAGGCAGGCTTGAAAAAGAATAAATTGATTTGCCTTGAAATGAAAAAATGTAGTCATTTAAATACAAACTCAGTGGACAGATTAAACCACAGATTAGACAGAGCCAAAAAGTGAATTACTGAAATGGAAGATAGAGCTGAAGAATTTACCCAGAATGACACATTCTAGGAGTGTGGGAGCAATCACTTCAGATTGGCACAATTGGAGAAAGCATCGTGAAGGAGATGAAATTTTAGCAGAATCTTAAAAGATGTGTAAAATCGGGTAAAAGAAAGCATTTCAGAGGAGTAGCATGACATGGCATGAGCCAAATTTCAGAGGCTAAATTCAAGGCTTGTTTAGGTCACAGTGAGTTGACCACTTTGGCTGAAATGGAGAGTTCGTGTAGGGAAGTAGAGAGATTAAGCCTGATTAAGAAGGTTAAGGCCTATGCCTAAAGCCACATGAAATGTTTTACGTCACATAAAATTACTTTTAAAAATAAAGCAGAGATACAGTGTCTACTATGCTGACATTGTAGTCTTTTTCACATACACCACCCCAGCTTGGCTGGCCTTACTCTACCAAGCATGTACTGTGTATGCCTACTTACAATGAAGGGGGTCACACCCCCTATTACTCTCTACACAGAGGTACATTTCAAAAGCTTTCAGGTTAAAGTTGTTTAAAAAGAGAAACAAAGTTCGTGGAACCTATAGTTCTGCCAGGTTGGGAATGATGCTAAAAAGCAGTTTATAACTTTTTTGTTGTTGTTGGAAAAGCCTATATATTATCTTCTCCTTAAACTAATTTCCAAAGGTGTAGGTTTGGTTATCTCTAATTCCGTGGTAAAATGAATCCCAGCACTGGAAATTTAATAAGCCCTCAGAGGAGAAAACAGATTTCAGATTCCCCAGCAAGAGATTAACTCAATTCCAGGTGAATTATCTCCTTCAACTTCTTCACGTGGCATATACAAATGTATATATATATATGACTATATATATTGTATACATATTTATATTATATTGTATAATATTATATTCTCCAACAGGGAGAAGGACAGCCTTACCTTAGATAAAGTGACAAAGGTGTCAATGAAAATTTACCCACACAATTTCTGAGCAAACAGATTTGCATAAAGCTGCCCATATGCAGCATTAGCAGGATGAAATAAAATATCAGGAAGTAACATAACAATATTGCAGCTAAATTAAGTAGGTAGACATATAGATAAATTAATAATAGAAAGTAGGTAGATGGAAACAAAGGAACACAGCAAAAATAAATAAATAAATAAATAAATAGCAGATGCCCCTCCAAATCTGGAAGAATAAGGAGATTCTTTATATGTACTACAAGTTATAAAAGACTCCACTAATACTATAAACTCAAGAATACAAGTAGTAAATGACATGTGAGAGGTAAAGGGAGATTGTAGAAATAAAGGCCTACATTAAAAATTAATTAGGGATAGCAAGAAGCAGAATATTTAGAGCTGAAAATAGGCATGGAGAATATTTATGCTATTTCAGTATATGCAGAGGGGACAAAATAAATAGAAGACAAGATAATAGAAAAAGAAGACAGAAAAGATAATGCAATACTAGGCAATTGTGTTCCTGAATGCAGCAGAATAGAATACAGGAAATATTCTCTGAAATGAAGGTAAAAGGACATATAAGATCAAAGTGGGGTATCATTTGTACGAGAGAAAGAAAGATACAGAACAACTGACATCCAATACTGAAATTCAGGTTGAAAGAACAAATTTCAATTATGCAGGTAATTTTAAAAAATCAGCAAAAGTTTCAGAAAAACTCTTGGCCTAATTTGCTTTTATGGTGACTATGTCATGAGCCCACCCCTGGATCAGTTATTGTCACAATGGAAATGGGCTATTCCTCTTATTGGCTAGGCTGTGTCACCTAGAGCCGGGGTGTATTTAGCCCCACATAAATCAGTGAGAGTAGAAGAGGGATGATAAAACGCCAGATCTTGTGACCAAAAAGAGGGGATGGATTCTGTGAAGACCAGAAGAGCATCTATTTTATACACTATATTATTTCCCCAATTAAAGTTTAAATTTCTTGAGAATAAGAACTCTGTATTATATTTCTTTCTACCTTATGCAATGACTAACTCAGTTCCTTTTTACTGTGTAGGTATAGGTATTAAATTAATAAATAAAAATAATGAATTTAACTTGACACAAATTCCTTTATTTGTGAAATGAGGAAGTTGGAACACTTGAATTCCAAGATCCCTCCTCATTTAAGAAAGTTCTATGAAGATTTCCTGAGAACATATTATATATGGGGCCCCACATTAAGCATTTTTTGTTTACTCTTGTAGTAAAACATTTGAACATTTGTTTGTAGCTATAACTCATGGTAGATGTTTTTCACTTCAGAAACTTCAAAAGTTTTACAACGTCATATCAGATGAGTGTATTCTCATATGTCTTCAAGTTGATGATTCACAATATAAACAGTTGTCCTTATTGTGCATAGGCCTTTTCCTAATATGCATATTTTTGATTGAATATGTTTACCTTTTATTGCTTTTAAGCCTCTAAACAAGAAATGAGAATTTTATCTTCATCTACTCTCCTCCCACTTTTGTCTACTTCAAAATTCAGTATCTTGATTAATTACCATCTCCCATTTTGCTTAGCCAGAAACTCTACCATCTTCCTTATCTTCTTCCTATCTAATTGCCCACCAAATGCTATTAATCCTACCCTCAGATGTATTTTAGGTCTCTCTTCACTTTAAATTTCTGCTCCCATCCTTACTGCCATGGTTCAATTCCTGTAGTTACTTACTACATATTTCTTCTATTGTATTTGCCATATAAATACGCCATGGTAAGAGAACAAGCTTGGGCTAGGTTGCCTGGTTCAAAGTCTGGCTCCAGCACTTAACTCTGTGTGACTCTGGAAGGAGTTATATAACCTCTCTGAGCCTCAGCTTCCTCTGTAAAATGAGGCTAAACACCTCACAGGAGTACTGAAAACATCAGATGAACTAAAACATATAATGCACTTGAATCAATGTCTGGCACCTAGTAGTATTACATAAATAATAAATTATTAATAATGGTTTTCCTTATAGCATATTTTTGCTGTAAATATTTAAGTGGTTGATTCCTCCAGTAGACTTAGAACTTATTATGGGAAGGGCTATGTTATTATTAGTATTTAAAAAATAGTAGCATGAATATTTTAATCGCTAGCTCTCCGTATAGTGTAGGGGCATTTAAACATTTAATCCAATGAATTTCACTTGTCAGAATGGGACAGTTCTACATAATAACCACTAGATGGAAGCAAATGATTTTATAAAATCATTTATCACCAGAAACTGCTGCAGTGTACAGAACATCTACCTCTTTTGTCTCCTTTATTTGTACAACCTAATTATCGCCAAGAACAAAGTACCACCACCATCATCATCAGTAACAACAGCTACAACAAAGGCAGCTCATGAAAACGCTCAAAACTTTGTGTATTGAACCCAATTCAGAATTAAGGTTTTAGAACATATTTGCTATACAATTTAAAAATTATTTGTCAAAAAATGCTGAAAAATATTGTCACTGAATCGAAAGCCAGCTGGCACCCAGCCACACTTACATAACAAGTCTCTGAAGGCTTGTCACAGGAAAGATGTAGATCTCCTGCTCTACAATGTGTGACCGCCACATAACAACCAATTGTCCCTGTGAATGACACATCTCTCATTATTCATAAAGAACTGCTGCTTTCCTATATTGTTTGGGATGGCGTGATTTATAGGTAATTGATGATTTAATTACTGGGTTTATTGTCTTCTTTGGGAGTTTCCATATCTCATCTTCAAATATGTATTTGGTGTCTTTCATTTGCAGTGAAGGGATTCATTTCTTTCTCCCTTGTTTATTTTCAGGTCTTCAGCCTTTTCTTTCTCCACATGATTCTTATGTCTGACAATCACATCAGTGACACCTCCCATTACAGTACTGTCAGCAAGGATTCCCAGTGGGGAAAGGGCTACGCATAGTTGGATTACCCCTAACCTCAGATTCTATTCAGCTGTTAGCTTTCTTTAATTAGTCCTATTATCAGAAATGAATTGACACTCACTTTTTCTCGCACAGTGGGACTTGCTTTCTGTAATATCCATAGGCATTCCTGGGCTCTTTCACTTTTCTCCCCCCTTCCTTTCTCCACCCCCTCTCTATTTCCCATTCTATCTCACCTCCCTCTTACGCTCTCTCCCTCTTAACATTCTACTTATTTTCCTTCTACCATGCAATGCTATATGAACCATATAACAAGAGAACATCCATGTAATATAAATTCGATCACAAAAGTGAGAAGAGTTTTCTTGCACATTAAATATGAGATATCTTGGTAGAAAAAAAATTTCTACTTAAAATCAATGCTTCATCATTGCCTAAAGCTGAATGAGCATCAGTTGAATGCATAGCAGAGCCGAAGTGCAATGACCTACTTAGGATCACTCTAAATTACTTGGATGAAAAATGATTTCAATTCAAATCTCTTCTTTTTCTTATCACAATTTCTTTCCAGGTGGAGAGATGTTTTACTTGCCCACTCATTGCTCTAACCAAATCTCCATCTGAGATTTAGACTTCTTTAAATGTAGTCGGGAACATTAGCAAATAGGAGACTGGTTATCAAAGCTAAATTGAATTTCTCAGATGTCCTCTTTTCTTTCCACAGAGCAGTCAAGTGAGAAAGCTCATCCAAGGAGCAGGAAGCCTGATTTTTTGTTATCCTACTATGATCACGGCTGCTGTGTTCACCTTAGTCACTAAACACATGCTGCCCTGGTAGGAAAACAAATGAGCTAAAGCCATCCCCAGCACACTGCTGGCCATCATCAAGACTTGAAGGAATTTCAAAGAAGCAAAATATGTTTCTGTATTCCCCTGGGGCAACATGAATTCTGCTAAGTATTTTGACTTCTGGATACACAAATGTAGCAAGAGGTTCTATTCTATACCTGTGTGCTTGCTGGCTGGCACAAAATACATGCACAACTACAGACGTCTGGGTTTATTTTCACGAGTGGCTGATGGAGGAGTCTCCAAGCACGTGGGTAAAACCGTGGCCGTGTAATCTGCCTTCTTGGCCTCATAGCTGGCCTCACGGCTGCTTTATATAATGTGGTTTGTTTGCTGATGGGCTCGTGTTTGATTGGTTCCAGAGTGGGAACTGCAAAACCTGTGCATAGTCCCCGTGAGTGCTAGACTCAGCCAGCTGATTTGATTTTGTATTTCTTGTGCACCAAGAGGTCAAACCGAGCACCACGAAGGAAATAAACGTGGGTGTTTGTGCACAGCAAGGTGAGGAATGATCTGGATGAATAATGGAGGCAGTTGAAGTGGCATGAATTAGAGGTGTCTGTGGGTGGGGGAGAGTGAAAAAGGAGAAGCAGGGAAGGGAATGGTTAGGGGAAATTCTTTCAGCCACTAGCAGCTAAGCATAGATCATTGGAATGCCTTCCTTATCAAATGTGAGCAGGAACCAGGGAATGGAATATGGCCGGGTGGAATGCCTAATGAAGTAACTGGCTTTCTCTTGCTGCCCTTTCCATCTAAATACTTCAGTAAAGATATGCAGCAGATTGCAGGGCTTTTACAAGGAGGCACAAAAGTAAAAAGAAAAGATTCATCATTGGGGGATTTGCCACTGAAGGCATAGCTTATTGTATCGTATTAAAAAAACTCCACCCCATTTGTGTTTAGACAAAACACTTTTTAAAATTAGCTCGATTTGCTTTGGAATTCATTTTGTCCGTCTTCCCAAATTAAGGGAACTGCACACTGCTTTTGACTATTTTAGTAAGAGTTTAACGTGAATAGCCCAAATCCTTACACCGCTGGCCCTTCGGAGTTGCTTTAACTTTTCTATAAATACACCCAGCAACAAGGTATTTTGAGAGCTCCCTAAGTAACAGAGCTTTGAATTTCTCTTGTGCAAATCTCCATGAGAACTAAAGCAACTCTCAGTGGGTCTTCCATAACCGCCAACTTATGACTACAAAGTTGAACATTAATGAGTCCTCTGTAGCTCTTTTCCCCCCCAATAAAATATTCTTTCTGGTATGATAATTGTTTACTTCTCACAAGAGCCAGTCGTTACCAAAATTTACCATCAGAGGGCGCACATTCACAGAAAATGCAGCAGTTCCCTGCTCTGGCGGATTGCTTCCCCTCCTATTTGCAGGATGGAAGGAACAGGTTTTATTCGGAGGTATTTTCAGTTCAAATTCAAGTTCTAGAACTTTGATTTATTATTAGCCTGTTCTCTTACTTGGGTGGAAGGGAAGAGAGAAAAACAGGTCTGTCTGCAACCACTGTGTTCTACCCCCATTCAGGGACAGCCTCAGAAACTGCAAGGTTTCAAAGATAATCAAAACGAGTCTGATCGCTTATGGATCTGAGGGCATAGGCTCCAGCCTCTCTAAAATGACAAATCTCCTCACGTTACCCAAGAAACCACAAAAGATTCACACCCACCCCCTCCTCCCCCGGGCCCTGTCCTTCTGCAAGTGATTTGCAATCCCAGACAAGTATTATATAACGATGAAACAGAAGCCTGGAGCTTTGGTTTGTTATTTCTTTCGGAGAAAAGACATTAAAAAACTGTTATTATTTCACTATCCTAAATGCCTATGAGGAAAACATTTCAGAGAATTGTTAGAAAAGCAGGGCAGTAGAACTGAAATTTGCATCAGTGCTAAAGATTGTGACCATCTGTAAGCCCAAGGGGGCAGTTTGAATGAAAAGACACACACTGGTGGGGTGAATGGAAAAAGCTACAGACCTGAAGTAGGGGAAGCTGGGGGCCTAATCCTGACTGACTGCTAACTAGCTGGCTGAGCATCCTTGAATTAGTTAACTTCTTTGGGCCTGAGTTCTGCAAGCTGGCAATTAGATGATGTCAGAATGCCTTCCATTCTACTAAGTTATCCTCTCAAGAACAAATGTAGATAATGTTATTAATTTGACCTCTCATGGAGAATACAGCAGCACCCAATAATAAATTAACCATTTTGCAGGTTGTTTTAATACTGCATTTCAAACAGCTCTGAAGTACTTTATATGTCATATTTATGAAAATAGTCCATTATTTAGCAATAATTTCTCTACTGTTTTTATGGCAATGAGCTGCAGAGCAATTCTCTGTGGGGAATGCTAGACACTGGTATGGTAAAACAGACGAACAAACAAACAAAAACAGGCTTAGGTTTGGACCCTGGATCCATTTTAATTTGCTATGTGACCTCAGACAAGTTACTTAAGCATCTGGGCTTTTGAGTCTTAGACTGCAAGAATCTTTTAGGGTTATAGTGAGAAATAATGAGCTAATTAGATGGCTGGGCACATACCAAGCCATCATTATATGAGAACACTTCACTACTATTAATATTTATCATTACCACTAAAACATCCAACCTATAAAACTGCTCAAAGAGTTATTTAACCCCAGATAACTATGCAATATTTAGCTCTCTTAATGATATGTTTACTAACGTAGGAACTTCAGTGTTGCAAAATCTCGAACGAAGAAATTGAAGGAGGATTTTTCAGAGATACGATCCTTGGAAAATGACCTCATCTTGGTCTCCAAAAATTGGAATTTGGGGACTTTTAGAGGATCTAGTCTCTGCAGCCTAAAGGAACAATGGGAGAAATTTGTTATGGGGAGGGTACAGATTTCCATAGTGTAGTTTGGTGCTCGCAGGTGGAAAGTGCTGGTGTGCAAAGGTGGGAGGAGGAGTAGGGGCATCACTGTTCTGGTGGTAGCAGCCCCACAGTCATTCCCATGTCTCCTTCAAAGTTTGTATTGCCCAGCTGGACACAGAAAAGAGAATTATTGGAAAAATATGGTGATACCAGTTAAACTGAGTCTGGAGGATGGTGTGTGAAGAAACTTAATTGAACATGTGAGCCTGGGAGTGGGCGTTTCTCTCCTTTTTTAGTTCTCGGGCCATATGCATTTGTAGCAGATGCTCTTGGTGCCCTGCCTGCAGCCCCCAGAACTCGCTCTACTTGCTGCAGTATGCTTTGTGGGAATGTCTCTGTCTGAGGTTTTTTTCTAACTGGGGAATATGGTCCGTCCATACTCAGCTGCCCTCAAAGCAGCTCTCAACCTGTGACCGGCATGGGAGTGGGTGGAGAAATATCTCAGTTTCCTTGCATCCTGATTAGGTTAACTCAGAGTTGTGTTCTATGCTATCTCCCGGAGTTCCTCAAAGGATGCTCACCCTTTACTGGCTTCCTTCCCTTCTTGGGACCACTTCCCTCTTCTAGTGCTTGTGGACAGAGTGCTGCCACCATAAATCCTTGTTTCTGGGTCTGCTGGGAGCACCTAAGATACCAGGAGTAGCTTCTATTTCACAATTTACAAGTGTTTTTCTGCATACAGAACATGAGTTATGGTGCCAAGCCGATCTAGGGCTGCAACTGGGCACTGCCATTTATCAGCTTGGCAACCTTGGGTCAAGTTCTTTAACCTCTCCAATTTTCAGTTGACTTATCTAAAATATGAAGAGTGTGATGATACCTAGTCATCAGATTGATGCGATAATTGAATGTGATTCTGCATGTCAAGTCCCTGGCACAGCATCTGCCTCATAGTAAGTCTTAGTTTTCAAGTAAACATTGGCAACCACTGACTACTATTGTTCTTAATTGCCCTTCTAAACATATGTAGGAGAGCTCTTATATTGGCCATATAAGATGTCTTCTGAGGCTACTGTGGAAATCGGAAGAGAAAAAACAATGATCTGTAGCCTTTTAATTCCCATGGGAGAACATTATTGCCTCAGGAGCCTAAGCTTCATTTTAAAAAATGCTATATGAGCAGGAAGGAATGGAGACACAAAAACCTAATGCCAGTGAAAGTGATCTGTCCCAGTTGGGCTCTGAACATGATAGGTGTGCAAGTGGGAGCTCAAACAGTGAACAAAGCCAGCATCTGAGGCGTTATTTTTAGAAGCTGGAGAAATGCTGGGAAAGAAGTAAGAGGGGAAATATGCAGCATTTATGTAACACATCTCCAAGTAGCTCTGAAAGGAAGTTTTATATTTAATGGAGTTGTTAACAATTGGGATTGAAAGCCTAAAATAGAAGTAAGAACACTTAGCCAACTTGGGAGCATTTTGTTGGGTCTGCTGTAGAATATTAGGTTTGGAGAAGTTATGCAGGGATAGGTAATATACACGGAAATGAACATAGCCCTGTTATTAAATTCATGTTTGATTTTTGTCTTAAGACTCTTACTAATGTTTTTTCTCCATTCTGTTGATTGAACCATATCTCTCTGCATAACACCAGCTTTCCTTGCCCATTAGCTTTTCTCTTTTCTTCCTCTGAATCAAATAGTGTTTTCGACTTCAGTGCTTTTGCTCATATTTCTTCCCTAGTCGGGCATGCTTTCATGCTTACTCTCCTCCCACAGAAGTTCAATTCTTCTTCAAATTTCTTTGACAGCTGGGGGCCCCAGAGACTCTTTGACTTCTGGGGCTAGAAAAAGAAATTAGGTCCCTGTCATGAAGGACTTTGGATGCTGTTGTCTTCAGCCTATACAAATTGAAGTCACTGGAATCTTTCGGGAGGATGGTCACATTACCCACTGTGTGTCTCAGGAAGAAATGAATAACTCTGGCAGCCATGTTATGAATAACTCTGGCAGCCATGTGAATGACAGCTTTGGAGAGGAAGAAACTGGCACCAGGTTGCAAGGCTGTTGTGACGGCTCAGGTGCCAAGAGGTCAGGATATAAGCTAGACAAAGAGTAGAGCCAAAGGGGCAGAAGGGATGACTTTGAGCGACCTCTAAAGTGCTAATATGGAAAACGTGGTGACCAATTGCATGTGGGAAATGGAAGGAAGACAGGAAAACAGTAACTGTGGAGGACTTGAGGCTTCCACAGATTTGTGGAGGACAGCAATAGAGGGCTTGGAATTGGATGGGAGAAGTAAGAATTTGATTTGAACGTGTGCTGCTTGGCCATCCATTTGTAGCTATCCCAACATGCAAATGGGGATGTGAGTCTGAATCCCCAGATGAGGACAGAGGAAGTGATATGGATATGGAGGTCTTCTCAAAAAACTTGGGAATGAAATTTTTGAGAAAGAGAGTAAGAGAAGAAGAAGTCTTTGGCAAAAGCTACAGGAAAATCCAATATTTAAAAGGCTGATGAGGGAAGAGGAAACAGCAAATAAGAACGAGAAGTGATCTGAGAGGTAGAAGGAGACTCAGCATGCATAGCCTCACATGTTGAGAGTGGGATTTCAAAAGCAAGAAGCTGCTGAACAGCATGAAAACTGCCAAACCATCAGGTGAGATGAAGACTGAGGGAAGCCTATTTGTTTTGATGTGTTGGTGACCAACAGCAGTTGCTAGACCGAGAAAACTCTCTAAATTGCAGGAGGCGGAAGAGACTATTAAATGAGAAAAGGGGAGAGAATGTGACCAAAAAGCTTCTCAGAGGATTTTGATAGTGAAGGACTCTTCACAGCTGAAACAAAGCTAGAAAAGGTGAACCAGGATTGTTTCTCTCTAGAGCCAGCTTCTTTATTGACCTCTGCTAAGTGCTGATTTGACCCTATTGTCTAAATCTGTCAGGATCAAGAGAGAGGTTGGTGTGGCAAAACAGGATCAAGAACCGCCAGGGCAAAGAATCCTGCCAGGCACTGTTGCAAGAAATTGTTTAAAAAGTAGAGCAAGAGTATACAAAAGTGTTTCCTACTTGTATGAACCACATTTCCTTTTGCTCCTCATCACAGAGAGAAGAAAATATATAATCATGCCTTAAATGCTCAATTCTGTAAGCAGGAACATAATTTGCATAAATAGCCCAGGTGATATCATTGGGAGAGTTGTACCTGAAGACTTAATGAGAAAATTTAAACAGATGTGTTGGAAGTAGTAAAACTAATGTTAGCGTTTACAGTCACTCAATTCCAGGCACAGTATTTTCTTCTTTTATAAATATGAAGAGAATTTGATAGCTAAATTAAAAGAAACAGGCAGTCCAGGTATTGGGGTAGTGGTGAAGTACTTGACATTATAAGAGCTAATGAAGAGAGTAGAAAAGTATGCATCTATTTGAGTAAATTAAATTTTAGGGAAAATAACGGTTTTCCAATTTAATTTGAGCAACATTCTTGGAGTGCTTGTGATGTTAAAGGCACTATGCTCTCATCACTGGGTAGGGAGTGAGTGTGGGCTAAAGAAGAATGAGTGTGTATGAGAGTAAAGTGTGATCTCTTTACTAAAGTGGTTAGATTCCCCACCCTAGATGTCTAGTTCCCAATCAAGTCAAATCTCATTTCTGAAAAATATGGAGATAAGCCAGAGTAAAAGCTTGTCTTATAAAAATGGGTATCTAGACAATGATTGTCAATAGCTAAGATCTTAAAAAAAGAGGGAACCAGACCTGAGATGCCTTCTACTGGAGGTACAAAATACCACATATGAAGTTAACATGTCAACATATCAAATCAGAATCCGATCAAGCCTCTAGATTTAACTACCAACGTATAGGGTACAGAGGAATGTGTTAAATGATACCATAGGGATACAATTAGCAGAATTCAGACTATCAAAACTCTAAGGACAAACAACATGCTTTCCTCAACAAAATTGCATTGAAATGTGTGTGTGTGTGTGTGTGTGAGAGAGAGAGAGAGAGAGAGTGAGAGAGACAGAGAGAGAGAGAGAGAGAGAGAATGAGAAAGGCTACAGATGATTGCAAAATCTTAAAAGACATATCAACTAATTGTCAAGTGTGGGCCTTATGTTGATTCTAACTAAAAAATGAGAGGGAGAGACAGAAAGAGAGATAGAGAGAGATAAGGAGAGAGAGAGAGAATTAGAAGTTAGAGATTGCAAGAATCTTAAAAGACATATCAACTAATTGCAAAGTTTGGATCTTATTTTGATTCTAACTCAAATTGTAAAAGTATCAGATTAAGGGGAAATTAAATACTGATTGGATATTTAATTATATTAAAAGGAATAATTATTTTTAGTGGAAATGACATTTATTATTTAGAAAAAGACTATTTAGAGTCACATGCTGACATACTTAAGGATAAAATGACATGATGTTTGGGATTTATTTCAAAATAATCTAAAAGGGGGAGGGATATATAAGAAGCACACTTGGCCATGAGTTGATAACTTTTTTTTTTTTTTAAACAAAGTGATGAGCACATCGGGGTCCTTCTTTCTATTTTTGTTTAAAATTTTTCATAATAAAAAAATCTTTAAACATTGGTAAAAAATAGGTTTAGCATCATTCAAGATGGTGAAGTATTAAACTGAAATGTTTTTCCCCAATCAGTGTACTAGTTATAGAACTACTATGTGGCAGGTATGAGGCACTTTTGTTCACACGGAATAGGAAGAATGACAAGTTTATCTATTTTTCCCATGGCTTGAATTGAGACATCACTGGCATCCTTTTATCTGTTTTTCCTTTCATCTTGAAAATGTTACTTCAGATGTTGATGTGAATTTTGGCATCGAGTGGGCTGAGCACAGTGTTACTCTGTGGCGAAACAAATTCAGAAACAGAGTATGAGGAAAAGAGGAGGATGCTGTCTGTGCCCTCATATTGCTCCAGGCTTCTTTCCCCTTAATTTTTCTGGGAGACTATCAGATTCTCTAACTTCCATAAGAAGGGACCATTCCAGTCACTTAGTCTTAGGCTGAAGATGCTTATAAAATAGAATAATAACAAAATAGTAATGATCTTTTATTAAGTGATTCCAACATGCTAGAATGTGCTAAGATATTTTACAGGCATATTCTAGTTTATTTCCCACAGCAACTCTATGAATTACAACTTATTACAGTTATTATTATTTCCATGTTGCAGATTTGAGGAAGGCAAGTGTCCTGTGCAGAGCCAGGTTTTAACCTGGATCTTTCTAACTCCAAAACCTGTGCTATTTACTGCAACACCAAATGCTTCTTATCCTTTCTTTTCTACGTCTTGGGAATTCTGATGAGGACAACCCAACAGACTTAGAGGGTCGCCATCGCTCTAATTTTTCTCCTTTACATTATTTATAAGTTCTCCAAATGCTATTTCAATAAAGAGACCCTGGCTCTTTGAACAGAGTCCCCAGAATCTCTGTGTGGTGCTCAGCCATTATATGAACATGGCTTGCATATTGGATGTGAATTTTCCAAACCTATCTTTGGTCCAGCATGAGGCTCACTGCTCAGGAGAAACCTCTTAGTTCATAGTATGCTGATGGTGTCCAGGCCTTGAAAATCCAGATGTACCTAACTGGCTACAGAATTGCCAAGGCGCTGAAGACTTCCTTTGGGGAAAAGTGCCCCCCATTATCTGCATTTGAATCTGTGATGTGTTTTGCAAACTTATATTTATATAATGAATCTAATACGTTATCATTAGAATTATACAGTCTAAAAATGTGACAGTAGGCGATGACAGGGTTTAGAATATAGGCTTTGGAATCAGACAGGTTTGGTTAAGACATATAACTTAATAGCTCTATGGCCTTGGACAAATTATTTAACTTCTCTGAGCTTTAGTCTTTTTATCTGTAAAATAGAGATAATAACCTACAACATAATTGTTGTGAATATTAAAGGGCATTCTCTGCTGCCTAACACATAGTAAGAACTCCATAAATGGCTGCCCTTGTTGATTTCAATATCATCTTTGCTGTTTGTGATTTCCTTGGCTTCTGGCCAATGACTTTAAGACTGAGAACTTCCTCTGTGCAAAGAGCCAGACACCCAGGTGTCAGGTATGGGGATGGAGGATAGGGTTGGGGGAAATGTAGGAGAGAAGGACAAAGACAAATTTAAGAGAAAGGTTAAGAAGAAAAAATGTGGCTCAGTAACATTGGGGATTCTGATTTTAGCCAGGGAGAGCAAATTCAGGATAAACCAAGAGAGTATTCTGTATGACCCCATAGGAGGTGAAGTTCCCTTACTGCCTCCCTCCATGATTGTTCCTTAGGATAGTAGGAATTGCTGCCTTTCATCTGATTCTTTATAAAGTCTGAACTACTTTAGTGTGAATGATAAAGTACTATTTGGGGAAGAACATTAAGATAACCTAAATCAATATTAATTTGGGATTTTATTACAGGCCTCTCGACAGATTGGGTAAAATGAAAGGAAATAAATATAATACCAATTTAGTAATTATAACTGGGGTCATGACTCCATAGCAATCATTTGATATTATAGTAAACACATTTTTAGCTATTGCTTTATGGAGCAAAATATTAAAGTGCTCCATTGAAGAGGTGGTGATTATAGTATCCATAGGATAAATATTTTAGAAGGTGTGCAAAGGGGTACTTTTAACTTGAGATAAAATTCCCAATGATCTCATCATATATGAAATCAAAACGTGCTGTATGTCAATAGCTCAGAAGGAATTGAAGATAATATCATCAAAAATAACTATAGTGACAATGAAGACACTGATACATAGCTATATAAACCTGTCCAAGATGAATAAATTATTTTCTGACCTATAAGTTTGGAAAAGGGCAATATTTTAATACCACAAGATTTTTATTTAATTTGTGATATGCATATATGTGAAATTTAAACAGTAAAATATTATAAGTAAACGTCTGACTACTTAATCAATGACTTTAAAAGTTTATATATTGAAATTGTCTCCAGTTTTGTGGGGAAGGAATTTTCTGTTTGGGAAACTAAGGGGTTGCTCTAGGTTTGGGCATATGAAGTAAACAAATGTCTTGGTGTATATCTAGGGGAAAATAAAAGCAAACAAATTATATTGGTTGAGATGGGTAGTTATTTAGGGCCTGAGTATTCCCAGAAGAAGAAAGACAGCAGAATGTAAAGTCCAGAGCATGGACTGTGGAGCTAGCTGGCCTGGACTGAAATCCCTGCTTTGTTATCTACCAGCTCCATGATGTTGGATAAGTTAATTCTTCTGTGTGCCTCAGTGCCTCAGTTTCCTCACCTATAAAATTAGCATTTAAAAAATGCTTATCTGTTATGCTGTTATAAGAATTAAGTTAGTTAAGAGGTTTTTTTTTTTCCTTTTTCTTTTTTTTTGAGATGGAGTCTCGCTCTGTCACTCAGGCTGGAGTGCAAGGGCATGATCTTGGCTCACTGCAGCCTCTGCCTCCTGGGTTCAAGTGATTCTCCCACTTCAGCCTCCCGAGTAGCTGTGGTTACAGCCATCATGCCTGGCTAATTTTTGTATTTTTGTAGAGATGGGGTTTCACCATGTTGGCCAGGCTGGTCTCGAACTCCTGACCTCAAGTGATCCACCTGCCTCAGCCTCCCAAAGTGCTGGGATTACAGGCGTGAGCCACCACGCCCAGCCAGTTAAGAGTTTTAAAGAGTTTAGAACAATGTTTGGCACATAGAACCTATGCATTTGTTACATAGATAGATAGACCCTGTATCTTCCCTTGATACAGTGGCCTTACCCAGAAAGAGGTCTTGCCTCTGCTGCCTGGTCTCTCTCTTTTAAAAAGTTTTTAATTTTTGTGGGTACATAATAGGTGTATATATTTATGGGGTATATGCAATATTTTGGTACGGGCATATAATGCATAATAATCACGTCAGGGTAAATGGAGTATCCATCACCTCAAGCATTTATCATTTCTTTGTGTTACAAGCATTCCAATAATACTCTTTGGTGTGGGTTTTTTCTTTTTATTATACTTTAAGTTCTAGGGTACATGTGCACAACGTGAAGGTTTGATACATAGGTATACATGTGCCATGTTGGTTTGCTGCACCCATCAACTCATTATTTACATTAGGTATTTCTCCTAATGCTATCCCTCCCCCAGCCCCCCACCCCCCAAGAGGCCCTTGTGTGTGATGTTCCCCGCCCTGTGTGGCGATTCCTCAAGGATCTAGAACTAGAATTACCATTTGACCCAGCAATCCCATTACTGGGTATATCCCCAAAGGATTATAAATCATGCTACTGTAAAGACACAGGCACACATATGTTTATTATGGCACTATTCACAATAGTAAAGACTTGGAACCAACCCAAATGTCCATCAATGATAGACTGGATTAAGAAACCGTGGCACATATACACCATGGAATACTATGCAGCCATAAAAAAGGATGAGTTCATGTCCTTTGCAGGGACATGGATGAAGCTGGAAACCATCATTCTGAGCAAACTATCACAAGGACAGAAAACCAAACACCGCATATTCTCACTCACAGGTGGGAATTGAACAATACTCTTTTAGTTATTTAAAAATATACAATGAGTTATTGTTGACTGTTGTCACCCTGTTGTGCTGTCAAATACCAGATCTTATTCATTCTATCTAACTATATTGTTGTACCCTTTAACCATCCCCACTCACCCTCCCACACTTCTCAGCCTCTGGAAACCATCCTTTTACTCTATTTCCATGAGTTCAGTTGTTTTCATTTTTAGCTCCCACAAATGAGTGTGAACATGTGAAGTTTGTCTTTCTGTGCCTGGCTTATTTCGCTTAACATAATGTCCTCCAGTTCCACCCATTTTGTTGCAAATAACAGGATCTCATTCTTTTTTTATGGCTAAATAGTACTCCATTGTGTATTTGTACCACATTTTCTTTATTCATTTGTCTGTTGATGGATACTGAGGTTGCTTCCAAATCTTGGCTATTGTGAATAGTGCTGCAGTAAACATGGGAATGCTGATATCTCTTCAATATACTAATTTCCTTTCTCTTGGATATATGCCCAGCAGTAGGATTGCTGGATCATATGGTAGTTCTATTTTTCATTTTGAGGAACCTCCACTATGTTCCATAGTGGCTGTACTAATTTACATTTCCACCAACAGTGTATGAGGGTTCACTTTTCTCTACATCCTCACCAGCATTTGTTATTGCCTGTTGATATGGTTAGGCTTTGTGTCCTCACACAAATCTTGTCTTGAATTGTAATCCCCCTAATCACCATGTGACAAGGGAAAGACCAGGTGGAGGTAATTGGATCATGGGGGTAGTTTCCCCCATGCTGTTCTCGTGATAGTGGGTGAGTTCTCATGAGATCTGATGATTTTATAAGGGGCTCTTCCCACTTTACTTGGCACTTCTTCCTGGTACCTTGTGAAGAAAGTGCCTTGCTTCCCTTTTGCCTTCTGCTATGACTGTAAATTTCCTGAGGCCTCCCCACCATGCTGAACTGTGGGTCAATTAAACCTCTTTTCTTTATAAATTACCCAGTCTCGAATATTTTTTTATAGCAGCATGAAAATGGACTAATACAGTAAATTGGTACCAGGAAGGGGTTGCTGCTATAAATATACCTAAAAATGTGGAAGTGACTTTGGAAATGTGTAACAGGCAGGGGTTGGAACAGTCTGGAGGGCTCAGAAGAAGACAAGAACATGTTGTAAAGTTTGGAACTTCCTACAGACTTGTTAAATCGCTTTGACCAAAATGCTGATAGTGATATGGTCAATGAAATCTAAGTTGAGGTGGTCTCAGATGGAGATGAGGAACTTTTTGGGAACTGGAATAAACGTGACTCTTGCTATGCTTTAGCAAAGAGACTGGTGACATTTTGTCCCTGCCCTAGAGATCTGTGGAATTTTGAACCCAAGAGAGATGATTTAAAGTATCTGGTGGAAGGAATTTCTAATCAGCAAAGTGTTCAAGAGGTGACTTGGGTGATCTTAAAAGCATTAAGTTTTATGTATTCACAAAGAGTTTGTTTGGAATTTGAACTTATGTTAAAGGGAAGCAGAGCATAAAAGTTTAGAAAATTTACAGCCTGACAATGCAATAGAAAAGAAAAACCTATTTTCTGAGGAGAAATTTAAGCCAGCTGAAGAAATTTGCATAAGTTAATGAGGAGCCAAATGTTAATTGTCAAGACAATGGGGAAAATGTCTCCAGGTCATGTCAGATGTCTTCAGAGCAGCCCCTCCCATCACAGGCCTGGAGGCCTAGGAGGAAAAAATGGTTTTGTGGGCCAGGCCCAGGGCCTTGCTGCTTTGTGCAGTCTCAGGAATTGGCGACCTCCATTCCAGCCATGGCTAAAAGGGGCCAACTTACAACTCAGGCTGTTGCTTCAGAGGGTGCCAGCCCCAAGCCTTGGTGGCTTACACCTGGTGTTGGGCCTGTGGGTACACAGAATTCAAGAATTGAGGTTTGGGAACCTCCATCTAGATATCAGAGGATGTATGGAAACACCTGGGCATCCAAGCAGAAGTTGCTGCAGGGGTAGAGCCCTCATGGAGAACCTCTGCTAGGGCAGTGTGGAAGGGAAATATGGGGTGGGAGCCCCTATACAGAGTCCCCACTGGGGAACTGCCTAGTGGAGCTGTGAGAAGAGGGCCATCATCCTCCAGACCCCAGAATGGTAGATCCACCAATAGCTTGTACCATGCACCTGGAAAAGCTGCAGACACTCAATGCAAGCCTGTGAAAGCAGCCATGGGGGCTGTATCTTGCAGAGCCACAGAGGGGAGCTGCCCAAGGCTGTAGGAGCCCACCTCTTGCATCAGTGTGGCCTGGATGTGAGACATAGAACCAAAGGAGATCATTTTGAATCTTTAATATTTGAATGCTCTATTGGATTTAGGAATTGCATGGGGCCTATAGCCTCTTCCTTTTGACCAGTTTCTCTCATTTGGAATGGGTGTATTTACCCAATGGCTGTACTCCCATTGTATCTAGGAAATAACTAACTTGCTTTTGATTTTACAGGCTCATAGGCAGAAGGAACTTGCCTTGTCTCAGATGAGATTTTGGACTTGGACTTTTGGGTCAATGCTGAATTAAGACTTTGGGGTACTGTTGGGAAGGCATGATTAGTTTTGAAATGTGAAAGGGACATGATATTTGGGAGGGGCCAGGGTAGAATGATATGGTTAGGTTTTGTGTCCCCACCCAAATCTCATTTTGAATTGTAATCCCTATAATCCCCACATGTCAAGGGAGAGAACAGGTGGAAGTAATTGGATCATGGGGGAAGTTTCCCCCATGCTGTTCTCATGATAGTGAGTTTGTTCTCGCAAGATCTGATGGTTTTATAAGAGTCTCTTTCCCCTTTGCTTGGCATTTCTCCTTTCTGCCGCCTTGGGAAGAATGTGCCTTTTTTCCCCTTCACCTTTCACCACGATTATAAGTTTCCTGAGGCCTCCCCAGCCATGCTCAATTGTGAGTCAATTAAACTTCTTTTCTTTATAAATTACTCAGTCTTGGATATTTCTTTATAGCAGTGTGAAAATGGACTAATATACCTGTCTTTTGGATATAAGTCATTTTAACTAGAGTGAGATGATATCTTATTGTAGTTTTACTTTGCATTTCTCTGATGATCAGTGATGTTGAACACCTTTTTACATGCCTATTTGCCATTTGCATGTCTTTATTTGAGAAATATCTATTTAGCTCTTTTACCCATTTTTAATGGATTATTAGATTCCTTTCCTATTGAGTTGTTTGAGCTCTTACACATTGTGGTTATTAATCCTTGTGAGATGGGTAGTTTGCAAATATTTTCTCCCATTCTGTGGGTTGTCTCTTCACTTCGTTGATTGTTTCCTTTGCTGTGAAGATGCTTTTTAAGTTGATGTGATCCCATTTGTCCATTTTTGCTTTGGTTGCCTGTGCTTGTGGGGTATTACTCAAGAAATCTTTGCCCGCCAATGTCCTAGAGATTTTCCCCTATTTTTTACTGTAGTAGTTTCGTGGGCTGAGATCTTAGATTTAAGTCTTTAATCCATTTTGACTTTTGTATATGGTGAGAGATAGAAGCCCAGTTTCATTCTCCTATAAATGGATATCCAGTTTTCCCAGCATCATTTATTGAAGAGACTGTCTTTTTCCTCAGTTTATATTCTTCTTTGTCAAAAATTAGTTCACTGTGGATGTATAAATTTGTTTCTGGGTTCTCTATTATTTTTCCATTGGTCTATATGTCTGCTTATATGTCAGTACCATGCTGTTTTGCTAACTATAGTTCTGTATTATAATTTAAAATGAGGTAATGTGATTCCTCCAGTTTTGTTCTCTTTGTTCAGAATAACTTTGGCTACTCCAGGTCTTTTGTGGTTCATGAATTTTAGGATTATTTTTTCTATTTCTGTGAAGAATGTCATTGATATTTTGATAGAGATTGCATTGAATCTGTAGATTGCTTTGTGTAGTATGGAGATTTTCACAATATTGATTCTTCCAATTCATGAACATGGTATTTCTTTTCATCTTGGTGTCCAATTTCTCTCATCAATGTTTTATATAGTACTATAGAGAACTTTTAGTTCTTTGTTGAAGTTTATTTGTAGGTATCTTATTTTATTTGTAGCTAATGTAAATAGGATTACTTTTTTTAAATTTCTTTTTCAGATTGCTCACTGTTGGCATATAGAAATGCTACTGATTTTTGTATGTTGATTTTACATCCTGTAACTTTACTGAATTTGTTTATAAATTCTGATAGTTTTTTGGTGGAATCTTCAGTTTTTTCCAAATGTAAGATCATATCATTTGCAAACAAGGATAATTTGACTTCTTCCTTTCCAATTTGGATGCCCATTACTTCTTTCTCTTGTCTGATTTCTCTAGCTAGGACTTCCAGTACTATGTTGAGTAACAGTTTTGAAAGTGGACATCCTTGCCTCATTCCAGGTATTAAAGGAAAGGCTTTCAGTTTTTTCCCATTCAGTATATTAGCTGTGGTTCTGTTGTATATGGCTTTTGTTGCATTGAGATATGTTCCTTCTATACTCAGTTTTTTGAGGGCGTATATCATGAAGGGATGTTGAATTTCTTCAAATGCTTTTTAGCATCAGTTGAAATGATCATATGGGTTTGCCCTTTATTCTGTGGATATGATGTATCATATCAATTACTTTGCATATGCTGAACCATCCTTGCATTTCTGGGATAAATCTCACTTGGCCATGATGAATAATTTTTAAAAATGTTTTATGAAATTTGGTTTGCTTGTATTTGTTGAGGATTTTTGTATCAATGTTCATCAGGGATATTGGTCTGCGTTTTTTGTTTTGATGTGTATTTGTCTGGTGTTGGTATCAGGGTAACACTAGTCTTGTAGAATCAGTTTGGAAGTATTTTCTACTCTTCCATTTTTCAGAAGACTTTGAGTAGGATTAGTATTAGTTTTTCTTCAAATGTTTGGTAGAATTCAGCAGTGAGGTCACTGGATCCTGGGTTTTTCTTTACTGAGAGACTTTGTATTATTATGGCTTTTATCTCATTACTTGTTATTGGTCTGTTCAAGTTTTGGATTTCTTCATGGTTAAATCCTGGAGCTGCTAGCTATGTTGCCTGAGGTTGGGGGAGGAATGGTACAAACACTCCCTTGGTTGCCCCAGCTGGTGTCTCACTGGGTTGTGTGCACTACAAGTCCACTGGCTCTAAGCCCAGCACAGCATCAGAACTTTCCCAGGAATTGCAGTCTTTGTGGTCCACATGGCCTTTGAAGTTTATTTGAGATCACAGAGTGCTTTAGCCTATAGTAGTGGGGCTAGCCAGAACTCGGTTTTGACAGTTGGGATGGACAAATCCTCTCTAGCTTGGGCTGGTCTAAATGCCCCCTCTGTGGAAGCCTGCTGAATTCTGCTATGTGTTGCTTTTCACTGTGACAGGGCAGCACTGAGTTCCAATGCAAAGTCCCACAATTGCTGTGCTGTCCCTTCTCCAAGCAGACAGATTCTCTATCTGCACCTTGTGGCCAGCTCTGGGGTGTAAGGGAGTGGTGATGTAGGCAATTCAAGACTGTCTTTCCTACCTTCTTCAGTGCCTCTTTCCTTAATATGATGTTCAAACCAGGTATTATTAATTGCTAACCTGGGTTTTGGTTCTTAAGAAGTTGATTTCTTGTGTGGATAGTTGTTCAATTTGGAGTTCCTGTGGGGGTGTGGCGATCTCTGGAGGGTTCTATTTGGCTATCTCACTCTCCCTCCTCTCTCCTGTTTTATTTATTTGCTTTAGGAGACCCAAAGTGACTTCTTTTGTATTGGAAAAGATTGCACATGTGCATGTGGCTGGTCTGATGACTTACTGGGGATAAGGTGGGGAACTGTGCTTCTGGTGTCATGCTTGAGCCTTCACAGTCCTCAGGTGCTCTTTTTGAAGGAAGAGATCTGGCAGTCACCCAGAGGCCAGGCCCTGAATCCCTGCTGGCCTCTATTCAAAGCCATGTTGTCCTCCATCAATGTGTTGTCAAAAGGTTGTCCTGTAGAACATACTGAATGCTGGCATGGATGTAAGGTGGCAGGAATGCTCATATGTTGCTGAGGGCAGGGTCAAATGGCACCACCACTTTGGAAATCAGTTTGGCAGTATCCGTGGAAGATGAGCATATGCCTACTGGATGACCCAGACATCCTGCCCCTGGTATGTTCCTAACATAAATATGTATACACATTCACCAAAAGTCATGAACACTACTCATCATATGTAGATACCCCCAAATCCTGAAATGGATAGACACGTTTTGTAATATTTATGAAATGGAATACACAGCAATGAGACTGAACTACACCTTGAATGATGATATGGATAAATCTCTCAAACATAATGTTGAGCCAAAAATGTCAGACACAAAAAAATACATACTGCATGATTCCCCTTATATAAAGTACAAAAACAGACAAAACAGAATCTATGAGACAAGTTAGGACAAGGGTCACTCTCAGAGGAGACTAGTGACTGGAAAGGGGCAAAAGGGGAGGCTTTTGGGATGCTGGTGATGTTCTTTTACTTAATCTGAGTGTTGGTTACCTGGGTGTGTTCAGTTTCTGAAAATTCATTGAGCTGTAAAGTTATGATGTGTGTACTTTTCTGTACACATATCAGACTTCAAAAATGTTTCGAAAAGAGAACGCAGGTAACTTTTTCACATTCTGCAAACTGGGCATTCATATGGAGTTATTAATGCTGCTGAAATCCAAACCTTGTATTCTAATTTCGTAAGTGGTTGTTTTTATATGTTTATGTCTTGTTTCTCTAATTAAATTTTAAGCTCTTTGACGGGGATGACTGTGTCCTATTTTTCTTTGTATTCCCACAGTGGAGGAATGGTGTATGTGCTCATTAAATATTTGTTCATTTATCAGGAGGAAAAGTAATCTTGCCTAGATACTTCATGGAAGGGTATGGTTTTCATGCCCAATTGTAGCAGAATCTTTTAATAATTATGTTCCTTAATTTAAGACAGTCTTGGAATAGGCTGGCTATTTTGAGCTCTTAACCTTGTGTTTTAGACAATCTGATGTGCCAAATGCTTTGACTAAATTCTCCTGAGGTAAAGTGCCAGCTTTGGAGTATATTTTCTGAGAAGCCAACTTTGAGTGCTGGCAGAATGGAGTGGCTGACTGCCAGCTGGGGGTGGGAAAACTTGCTCTGAACTTTGGTTGACTACCTCATTAACTTTACTATGCCATGGATGAACTCTCTCTGGCTCTCCAGGGCCTAGGGAGAGAGAGGGAGTGAGGAGGGAGAGAGGGAGGGAGAGAGAGAGAGAGTGAGTGAGCAAGCGAGAGAGCAGCTTATTTGAGGAGCAACTCCAGGGCCTAAGCCACAGTGGAAAATGGTGCTGGCTTAAGACACTGTTGATGAAATGAGTCAGCATGTCAGCTTAGCCATAGGACAAAGTCTCCACAAGCGAGCTATAATTGGAGAGAAAATTTACATGAAACTGAAAGTAAGAACTCATCCTCCCCCTTAAAGTAAAAACAGGCCTCGGTGGAAAAATTTTATACCATAAATAATGCACATGGAGTTATGCTTGTAAAACCATGGGACCTTTAGGTAGGAATTTTTAAAAATCTAGTTTTCTCCTTTTCTTTTTCTTTTGAGACTTTGTTCTGAAAATAAAAATGGTTGTTTTTAAAGTGACGTGTACAAGAACCTTTCTAGACCCTAGGTTACTAAATGTTTGTGCTGAAGAAAAATGTAAGCAAATATATATTTTTCTGCAACCTGTAATTCCTTTAATTGATTTCAATTTGAGATGCTATTCAAAGTCTAGTATTATGTTTTTCCACTTGGAAACTCAGAGCTAACTCTGCCTGCTTTTGTAATCAGCTTGTACGAGCAGCAGAAAAAAAGAAGAATGTTGTTTAAAGTGATTCTGCAGAATGCTGCATTGATTTCTTAGTTTTATGGACATCACTTTTGGTGCATGGAGCTTACCTCACAATTTAGTATTTCTTTTTCTTGAACACACACACACACACACACACACACACACACACACCCCTTCAAGGCAAAATCAGTGTCAGCAAAAATTCAGTTGAAATTGAACTTCTATTGTCTGGGATCTAGGGAAATTTGTAGAGTGTCCCAATCTTTTTTTTTTTTTTTTTTTTTTTTTTTTTTTTGAGGTGGAGTCTCGCTCTGTCGCCCAGGCTGGAGTGCAGTGGCGCGATCTCGGCTCACTGCAAGCTCTGCCTCCCGGGTTCCCGCCATTCTCCTGCCTCAGCCTCCCGAGTAGCTGGGACTACAGGCGCCGCCACCACGCCCGGCTAATTTTTTTTTGTATTTTTTTTTAGTGGAGACGGGGTTTCATTGTGTTAGCCAGGATGGTCTCGATCTCCTGACCTCGTGATCCGCCCGCCTCGGCCTCCCAAAGTGCTGGGATTACAGGCTTGAGCCACCGCGCCCGGCCGAGTGTCCCAATCTTGAACAAACTTCTAGGAGCCAGAATATTCTAGAAGGCATTAGAGAAGGCAGAAGTGACCTGCAAATTTAGCAAGAGTTAACCTACAAGTGTGTGCAGCTAATTGACACTGCCTTCCCATTCTTCTACTCCCAGAAAGTGCTTGACAGTTACTAGGCCAAGGCCTCACTACTAACTGAAGGTAACTGCTCCTGCATTTAGGAAAATGGAAACTTCAGCTGATTCGGAAACACTTATGAACTCACACTGACTTATTCTTTTTAGGTAAAGTAGGAGAGATTTTAATCGATTCTTGAACATCTCTTCCTGAAACTTCCAAAGCTTACCAGACTTTTGCCCTGATGTATAGTTTTGGGTCCTATTAGTATTCAGAGCCATATATATAAGGGGCTGTAATTTTGAAAACTGTCTTTCAAGATAGCCTATTGTCACCTCTGTAGTCTCAAATGCCAATGAATGGGGCAGTTGCAAGTGCTGAGAAATAGTTATTTATAAAGCTTTGTACAAATAAAGCAAAGATATGATAAATTCATCATTTTAAACAGCTTAGGATTCCAAATGTTTAACAATTACTAATGAACTTCTGGGATTGTGGGTTTCATGGTAGGTGAAAAACTGAGATGAAAGAATAAATTTCAGTGTGAGAGTAGTGGCAGGCTTTCCTTTATGTTTAGGAACTTTTGAGATAGGGTGTAGGGACAGAGCATTTCTGTACTTATCAGGGTAAAGAACTTGAAGCAACAAGATACCTGATGCACCTGGCACAGAGGCCTATATGGAACAACGGAGAGTCTTTACTGGTGTCATGCCTGTCTTCAACTCCCTGCCTCACACCTTCAGAAGGAATGTACTGATCCTGGGTTCCTTTGTGCTTTCTCTCTGTTTTGGTTTTCTACCATCCCTCTCTTCTAAACCCCCACTCTACTTGCTTCTCAGTCCTTATCTGTTTTCAAACTTACTTACCTCTCCTGCATTATTCCAACAGAGTATTCAAGCATGCAGCAGCTTCAGAGTTATTTAGAGAGCTTTGCCATCTAGTTTCCTTGATTATGGCATCCAAAGTCACAGAAATGTCTCCAAAAATAACTATCTACAAAACTGGATGAGTTGCCCATGCTACTTTTAAGATTTAGATGAGATTGATACCCATTCCATGCCATCAGGATATCCAGAGTAAGTAATCTTCATGATCCTAGGGGCTTCAGGATTGCTATGAACCAGTGAATGCCATGCATTTTTTAGTCTTCCTTTTCCTGAATGGGAATGTCTATTATGGCCGTCCTGTCTCATTTCACCCATATGGCATTAATTCTGAGGTATGTTAATTAGGGCAGGGATCAACACATTTTTTTTTTCTGTAAAGGGCCACATAGTAAGTATTTGAGGCTTTGTGGGCCATATGGTCTCTGTCATAACCACCCAATCTGCCATTGTAGAATGAAAGCAATCATAGACAACAAATAATGGGTAATGCTGTGTTTCAATAAAACTTTCTTTACAAAACTAGAGAGGTTGGATTTGTCCTGCAGGCTGTAGTTTGCTAACCCCCACAAATTATGTTTTCTTTCTGACACTGCTATTTTCAGGATTTCGTCACTTTAATCCTCCATATTACTTAGTTTTTATTTTATATATTTTTTCTTATCTTTTCCTGTTGCCTTATGGAAACATACTTCGATCTGATCTCTAGTGTGGTAATTTGGTCATTGGCTATGTCCATCCTGCTATATATCCTAGCTGTTAAGACTTTTATTGCTATGATTATATATTTTTTATAATTAACATTTTCACCTGGCTCTTTTTAAAGTCTTTTTACTGCTTCATCATTCAAATAACTTTCCTTATCTATTTGAGGATATTTAATATGCCATCTATTCCAGTAACTGCTCCATGTGGTATACATTGTTTAATTTGCTGTTTTTCTTTTGTAGCTGTTGTATTCATTAGGGATAAAATTATTTTGTCCAGCATGGCCATATTTCTTGGGTACCAGCTACTCTCTCTAGTGATGGATATTAGGAATGGATGAAACCTAGACTCTAGTTGTTTATAGCCCTCATGATAATTTTAAGGAGAGAAGAGTGGATGAACTCAAGTATGGAATGCCTCAGAAACCACAGAACCATTTGTTACCACTCCACAAGGCAACACTTCTAATCCTTCTAAATCCTGTCTTTAAATACTTAAAGAAGGACACATTAGGAGGTGGTAATCTCCTTAAACTGCAGTCTACTAGCTCTGGGAACTTAAAGAGGAAGAAGGGAGGAGTGATTATCTGGGTAGCTCTTACCAATCCATACCTGTGTTTTTTTTTGTTTTTTGTTTTTGTTTGTTTGTTTTTAATCAAATTCTCACTGCAAGGATACTTTTGTGCTACTTTAAGAGAGGCCCATTGACATTGGCACTCTAGGCTGTTGTCACCTTCTCTGTGTGTGGGACCTGATTATATTGGTAGAATGTGGAGAAAGGGTAAGAGGAGAACCTCAAGGGTCTCCCCCAGTGTACTGAATCCCTACTGTGTTTGCCTGCCTACTACACCACATTGCCACCCTTTCCAGATGTACAAAGTCATGACTGCCTATGGCCTCCTAAGGCAGTCAGCGGAAATTTTTGTTAGTTCCTTGGTTCTATCCTTTCTTCTCACTTGTTAAATTCCTCCCTGGTTGACTTTGGCAGAGAGGAGCTGGCAGCTTGTGTTAGTTCTTCACTTTGTCAAGAATGAAAAACTTTCTGAAGTTATGCATAGTTTTATATTCATCTCAAGACCTGTCTTGGCCAACTAATCAATTAAAAAATGTGTGACAGCTACATAAGCCCCTCCTACAAAATAAAACATGACCTATCATTGGCAGGTGGGAAAGGAGAAAACAGGAAAAAATAAAAGACAGTATATGGATAATATAAAATATGATGGCAGAAATAAACCTTAATGAGTAATTGCAATAAATGTAAGTGATCTAATCTTACTATTAAAAACCAGAGAAAATTATATTAAAAACACAAGATTAAATAATGCTTTAGTTAAATAATTGAATGAAAACAAGATTAAACAAATAAAAAATAAGGATACAGAAAGGTTGAAAATGAAAAAGATGACAGGATATACCAAGTAGATATCAACCAACAGAATCCTGGACAGTAGTCTTAATATCTGATAAAATAGAAGGTCTTTGTATACAAACAAAAGTTATAATACAATCAGAAGGAAAAAACTATCATGAATGTATATGTATCTAACAATATAACCTCAAAATGTATAAAGCAACTACTCACAGTGTCATGGGTAAAAACAAAATTTTCAACAATTATTTATTTGGACATTTAAACAGACTTTTTAAGATTAATAGGTTAAGCAATAAAAAACAAATAGACATGGGAAGTCTGAATATACGAATGAATTATCTTCAGCCATTAGATATTAACTAAGTTCAACACTTCCCTTTTGAAAATATTTTGAAAAATTGACAATGTAACAGGCCACAAACAGACTTTCAATAAATTCCAAAGTATCAATATTAAACACCTATGTTCTCCTACTAAAATGTAATAAAATTAGAACATAAAATAAAAGAATTGCTAAAAAATCTGGTGAGGCTGGAAACTGATTAGTATAATACTAAAAACCCTTTTGGTTAATAAGTAGAACATTAAAATGAAATTCAAGAAAATTATAATGAAAATACTACTTGTCAAATTTTGTGGGACACAGAGCAACGTCCTCAATTAGGGAGAAATTTATAACTATTAATGCATTTATCAAGGAACAAGAAATGTTGAAACACAATGAACTATACTTTCAAGTCAAGAAGTTTTAAAACGGGGCGGAGCAAGATGGCCGAATAGGAACAGCTCCAGTCTCCAACTCCCAGCGCGAGCGACACAGAAGACCGGTGATTTCTGCATTTTCAACTGAGGTACTGGGTTCATCTCACTGGGGAGTGCCGGACGATCGGTGCTGGTCAGCTGCTGCAGCCCGACCAGCGAGAGCTGAAGCAGGGCGAGGCATTGCCTCACCTGGGAAGCACAAGGGGGAAGGGAATCCCTTTTCCTAGCCAGGGGAACTGAGACACACAACACCTGGAAAATCGGGTAACTCCCACCCCAATACTGCGCTTTAAGCAAACAGGCACACCAGGAGATCATATCCCACACCTGGCCGGGAGGGTCCCACACCCACGGAGCCTCCCTCATTGCTAGCACAGCAGTTACCAGCAAGGCAGCAGCGAGGCTGGGGGAGGGGCGCCTGCCATTGCTGAGGCTTAAGTAGGTAAAGCTGCTGGGAAGCTCGAACTGGGTGGAGCTCACAGCAGCTCAAGGAAACCTGCCTGTCTCTGTAGACTCCACCTCTGGGGACAGGGCAATAACAAACACAGCCGAAACCTCTGCAGACGCAAACGACTCTGTCTGACAGCTTTGAAGAGAGCAGTGGATCTCCCAACACGGAGGTTGAGATCTGAGAAGGGACAGACTCCCTGCTCAAGTGGGTCCCTGACCCCTGAGTAGCCTAACTGGGAGACATCCCCCACTAGGGGCAGTCTGACACCCCACACCTCACAGGGTGGAGTACACCCCTGAGAGGAAACTTCCAAAGCAAGAATCAGACAGGTACACTCGCTGTTCAGAAATATTCCATCTTCTGCTGCCTCTGCTGCTGATACCCAGGCAAACAGGGTCTGGAGTGGACCTCAAGCAATCTCCAACAGACCTACAGCTGAGGGTCCTGACTGTTAGAAGGAAAACTATCAAACAGGAAGGACACCTACACCAAAACCCCATCAGTACATCACCATCATCAAAGACCAGAGGCAGATAAAACCACAAAGATGGGGAAAAAGCAGGGCAGAAAAGCTGGAAATTCAAAAAATAAGAGCGCATCTCCCCCGGCAAAGGAGCGCAGCTCATCGCCAGCAACGGATCAAAGCTGGACAGAGAATGACTTTGACGAGATGAGAGAAGAAGGCTTCAGTCCATCAAATTTCTCAGAGCTAAAGGAGGAATTACGTAGCCAGCGCAAAGAAACTAAAAATCTTGAAAAAAAAGTGGAAGAATTGATGGCTAGAGTAATTAATGCAGAGAAGGTCATAAACGAAATGAAAGAGATGAAAACCATGACACGAGAAATACGTGACAAATGCACAAGCTTCAGTAACCGACTCAATCAACTGGAAGAAAGAGTATCTGCGATTGAGGATCAAATGAATGAAATGAAGCGAGAAGAGAAACCAAAAGAAAAAAGAAGAAAAAGAAATGAACAAAGCCTGCAAGAAGTATGGGATTATGTAAAAAGACCAAATCTACGTCTGATTGGGGTGCCTGAAAGTGAGGGGGAAAATGGAACCAAGTTGGAAAACACTCTTCAGGATATCATCCAGGAGAACTTCCCCAACCTAGTAGGGCAGGCCAACATTCAAATCCAGGAAATACAGAGAACGCCACAAAGATACTCCTCGAGAAGAGCAACTCCAAGACACATAATTGCCAGATTCACCAAAGTTGAAATGAAGGAAAAAATCTTAAGGGCAGCCAGAGAGAAAGGTCGGGTTACCCACAAAGGGAAGCCCATCAGACTCACAGCAGATCTCTCGGCAGAAACTCTCCAAGCCAGAAGAGAGTGGGGGCCAATATTCAACATTCTTAAAGAAAAGAATTTTAAACCCAGAATTTCATATCCAGCCAAACTAAGTTTCATAAGTGAAGGAGAAATAAAATCCTTTACAGATAAGCAAATGCTTAGAGATTTTGTCACCACTAGGCCTGCCTTACAAGAGACCCTGAAGGAAGCACTAAACATGGAAAGGAACAACCGGTACCAGCCATTGCAAAAACATGCCAAAATGTAAAGACCATCGAGGCTAGGAAGAAACTGCATCAACTAACGAGCAAAATAACCAGTTAATATCATAATGGCAGGATCAAGTTCACACATAACAATCTTAACCTTAAATGTAAATGGACTAAATGGTCCAATTAAAAGACACAGACTGGCAAACTGGATAAAGAGTCAAGACCCATCAGTCTGCTGTATTCAGGAGACCCATCTGACACGCAGAGACATACATAGGCTCAAAATAAAGGGATGGAGGAAGATTTACCAAGCAAATGGAGAACAAAAAAAAGCGGGGGTTGCAATACTAGTCTCTGATAAAACAGACTTTAAACCATCAAAGATCAAAAGAGACAAAGAAGGCCATTACATAATGGTAAAGGGATCAATTCAACAGGAAGAGCTAACTATCCTAAATATATATGCACCCAATACAGGAGCACCCAGATTCATCAAGCAAGTCCTTAGAGACTTACAAAGAGACTTAGACTCCCATACAATAATAATGGGAGACTTCAACACTCCACTGTCAACATTAGACAGATCAACGAGACAGAAAGTTAACAAGGATATCCAGGAATTGAACTCATCTCTGCAGCAAGCAGACCTAATAGACATCTATAGAACTCTCCACCCCAAATCAACAGAATATACATTCTTCTCAGCACCACATCGTACTTACTCCAAAATCGACCACGTAATTGGAAGTAAAGCACTCCTCAGCAAATGTACAAGAACAGAAATTATAACAAACTGTCTCTCAGACCACAGTGCAATCAAACTAGAACTCAGGACTAAGAAACTCAATCAAAACCGCTCAACTACATGGAAACTGAACAACCTGCTCCTGAATGACTACTGGGTACATAATGAAATGAAGGCAGAAATAAAGATGTTCTTTGAAACCAATGAGAACAAAGATACAACATACCAGAATCTCTGGGACACATTTAAAGCAGTGTGTAGAGGGAAATTTATAGCACTAAATGCCCACAAGAGAAAGCAGGAAAGATCTAAAATTGACACTCTAACATCACAATTAAAAGAACTAGAGAAGCAAGAGCAAACACATTCGAAAGCTAGCAGAAGGCAAGAAATAACTAAGATCAGAGCAGAACTGAAGGAGATAGAGACACAAAAAACTCTCCAAAAAATCAATGAATCCAGGAGTTGGTTTTTTGAAAAGATCAACAAAATTGACAGACCACTAGCAAGACTAATAAAGAAGAAAAGAGAGAAGAATCAAATCAACGCAATTAAAAATGATAAAGGGGATATCACCACCGACCCCACAGAAATACAAACTACCATCAGAGAATACTATAAACACCTCTACGCAAATAAACTGGAAAATCTAGAAGAAATGGATAATTTCCTGGACACTTACACTCTTCCAAGACTAAACCAGGAAGAAGTTGAATCCCTGAATAGACCAATAGCAGGCTCTGAAATTGAGGCAATAATTAATAGCCTACCAACCAAAAAAAGTCCAGGACCAGATGGATTCACAGCTGAATTCTACCAGAGGTGCAAGGAGGAGTTGGTACCATTCCTTCTGAAACTATTCCAATCAATAGAAAAAGAGGGAATCCTCCCTAACTCATTTTGTGAGGCCAACATCATCCTGATACCAAAGCCTGGCAGAGACACAACAAAAAAAGAGAATTTTAGACCAATATCCCTGATGAACATCGATGCAAAAATCCTCAATAAAATACTGCAAACCGGATTCAGCAACACATCAAAAAGCTTATCCACCATGATCAAGTGGGCTTCATCCCTGGGATGCAAGGCTGGTTCAACATTCGCAAATCAATAAACATAATCCAGCATATAAACAGAACCAAAGACAAGAACCACATGATTATCTCAATAGATGCAGAAAAGGCCTTTGACAAAATTCAACAGCCCTTCATGCTAAAAACGCTCAATAAATTCAGTATTGATGGAAAGTACCTCAAAATAATAAGAGCTATTTATGACAAACCCACAGCCAATATCATACTGAATGGGCAAAAACTGGAAAAATTCCCTTTGAAAACTGGCACAAGACAGGGATGCCCTCTCTCACCACTCCTATTCAACATAGTGTTGGAAGTTCTGGCTAGGGCAATTAGGCAAGAGAAAGAAATCAAGGGTATTCAGTTAGGAAAAGAAGAAGTCAAACTGTCCCTGTTTGCAGATGACATGATTGTATATTTAGAAAACCCCATTGTCTCAGCCCAAAATCTCCTTAAGCTGATAAGCAACTTTAGCAAAGTCTCAGGATACAAAATTAATGTGCAAAAATCACAAGCATTCTTATACACCAGTAACAGACAAACAGAGAGCCAAATCAGGAATGAACTTCCATTCACAATTGCTTCAAAGAGAATAAAATACCTAGGAATCCAACTTACAAGGGATGTAAAGGACCTCTTCAAGGAGAACTACAAACCACTGCTCAGTGAAATAAAAGAGGACACAAACAAATGGAAGAACATACCATGCTCATGGATAGGAAGAATCAATATCGTGAAAATGGCCATACTGCCCAAGGTAATTTATAGATTCAATGCCATCCCCATCAAGCTACCAATGAGTTTCTTCACAGAATTGGAAAAAACTGCTTTAAAGTTCATATGGAACCAAAAAAGAGCCCGCATCTCCAAGACAATCCTAAGTCAAAAGAACAAAGCTGGAGGCATCACGCTACCTGACTTCAAACTATACTACAAGGCTACAGTAACCAAAACAGCATGGTACTGGTACCAAAACAGAGATATAGACCAATGGAACAGAACAGAGTCCTCAGAAATAATACCACACATCTACAGCCATCTGATCTTTGACAAACCTGAGAGAAACAAGAAATGGGGAAAGGATTCCCTATTTAATAAATGGTGCTGGGAAAATTGGCTAGCCATAAGTAGAAAGCTGAAACTGGATCCTTTCCTTACTCCTTATACGAAAATTAATTCAAGATGGATTAGAGACTTAAACGTTAGACCTAATACCATAAAAACCCTAGAGGAAAACCTAGGTAGTACCATTCAGGACATAGGCATGGGCAAAGACTTCATGTCTAAAACACCAAAAGGAACGGCAGCAAAAGCCAAAATTGACAAATGGGATCTCATTAAACTAAAGAGCTTCTGCACAGCAAAAGAAACTACCATCAGAGTGAACAGGCAACCTACAGAATGGGAGACAATTTTTGCAATCTACTCATCTGACAAAGGGCTAATATCCAGAACCTACAAAGAACTCAAACAAATTTACAAGAAAAAAACAAACAACCCCATCAAAAAGTGGGCAAAGGATATGAACAGACATTTCTCAAAAGAAGACATTCATACAGCCAACAGACACATGAAAAAATGCTCATCATCACTGGCCATCAGAGAAATGCAAATCAAAACCACAATGAGATACCATCTCACACCAGTTAGAATGGCGATCATTAAAAAGTCAGGAAACAACAGATACTGGAGAGGATGTGGAGAAATAGGAACACTTTTACGCTGTTGGTGGGATTGTAAACTAGTTCAACCATTATGGAAAACAGTATGGCGATTCCTCAAGGATCTAGAACTAGATGTACCATATGACCCAGCCATCCCATTACTGGGTATATACCCAAAGGATTATAAATTATGCTGCTATAAAGACACATGCACACGTATGTTTATTGCAGCACTATTCACAATAGCAAAGACTTGGAATCAACCCAAATGTCCATCAGTGACAGATTGGATTAAGAAAATGTGGCACATATACACCATGGAATACTATGCAGCCATCAAAAAGGATGAGTTTGCGTCCTTTGTAGGGACATGGATGCAGCTGGAAACCATCATTCTTAGCAAACTATCACAAGAATAGAAAACCAAACACCGCATGTTCTCACTCATAGGTGGGAACTGAACAATGAGATCACTTGGACTCAGGAAGGGGAACCTCACACACAGGGGCCTATCATGGGGAGGGGGGAGGGGGGAGGGATTGCATTGGGAGTTATACCTGATGTAAATGATGAGTTGATGGGTGCAGCACACCAACATGGCACAAGTATACATATGTAACAAACCTGCACGTTATGCACATGTACCCTACAACTTAAAGTACAATAATAATAAATAAATTAAAAGAAAAAAAAAAAAAAAAGAAAAGTTATTCTGTGCTGTCCAAGATGGTAAGTACCAACCCAGCCACATGTGACAGTTGAGCATTGGAAATGTGCCTACCGTTACTAGGCAACTAAATTCTTAATACTATTTAATTAGTTTAAATTTAAATGTATATAGCCACATGTCACTAGTCCCTACCATACTGGACAGTGTAGTTCCAGAAGATCACATTTCCACCTACACATTAAATCACCTAAAGAGTTTCAAAATATGTCAAAGCCCAGATGCCATTCTAGACCTACTAAATTAGGACCTCAAGCTGCTGTACCCAGGCATTGGGCTTTTTTGTTGTTGTTGCTTTTGTTTGTTTACCTTTTAATTATGGGAAGTTTACTTTTTCTTTCTTTAAGTTGTCTTTTATATTTAAAAAAAATAAACAAATAAGAAAAATATTGTCAAAAAAAAAAAAAAGAAGTTTTAAAACTACAGGTAAAATAGAGACTAACAATAATAAAAGAGCAAGATGAATGTATCAGGGTTTTCTAGAGGTACAGGACTAATAGGATAGATGTATATATGAAAGGGAGTTTATGAGGTAGTATTGACTCACATGATCACAAAGTAAAGTCCCACAATAGGCTGTTAGCAAGTTGAGGAGCAAGGAAGCCAGCCTGAATCCCAAAACCTCAAAATTAAGGAAGCTGACAGTTGCCTTCGGTCTGTGGCCAAAGGCCTAAGAGCCCCTGGCAAACCATTGAAAAGTTCTTCAGCTTTTGGACTCTTGAACTTACACCAAGAGTCCAAAAGCTGAAGAACTTGGAGTCTAATGTTCGAGGGCAGAAAGCATTCAGCATGGGAGAAAGATGAAGGCTAGAAGACTCAGTCAGTCTATTCCTTTCACGTTCCTCTGCCTGCTTTTATTCTAGCCACACTGGCACCTGACTAGATGGTGCCCACCCAGATTGAGTGTGGGTCTGCCTCTCCCAGTCCAATGACTCAAATGTTAATCTCCTTTGGCAACACCCTCACAGACACACCCAGTAACAATACTTTCCATCCTTCAATCCAATCAAGTTGACACTCAGTATTAACCATCACAACAAATAACATTAAGCAATTAACATTTGAAAATCGAGATGATTATTTTCTGGAAAAAATATTTTAAATGCTAAAATCCACTTAAGAAGTTGGTGAAGTTTGTACCCTTTAACCAACATTCTCCCCTTCCCCCACACCCAGCCCCTGGCACACATTGTTCTATTCTCTATTTCTATGAGTTTAACTTTTCTAGATTCCACGTATGGGTAAGATTATGCAGTATTTCTTATGGCTTATTTCACTTAACATAATGTCCTCCAGGTTCATCCATGTTGTCACAAATGGGACAAAGTTTCAGTTGTGCAGGATGAATTAGTTCTGGAGATCTAATGTACAGCACAGTGATGATAGTTAATAATGCTGTGTTATATACTTGAAATTTGCTAAGAAAGGAAATCTCAAGTGTTCTTACCAAAAATAAAATAGAGTAAATATGTGGGGTAATGGATGGGTTAACTAACTTGATTGAGGGAATCATTTCACAATATAAAGGTCTATCAAATCATCACATTGCACACATGAAATATATACAATGTTTATTTGTCAATCATACCTCAATAAAAACAGAAGGTGAAAAAGAACAGGAAGCATTAAAACAATTTCATACAATTAAAAACTCCCTTATCCTTTCTAGGATCATATGTTTTTATACATACTTTCTACCAAACTTTAAAGGAATAATTTGTATCTTAGCTAAATTATACTGAAAGATAAAAAATAGTCCATTTCACATTATGAGGCTAAACTCTGGTTTCCAAAACTGGACATAGACAACTCAGGAAAAGAAAAATGATTCACAGGCCTATCTCACTTATGAATGTAGATGCCAAAATCCTAAAGTAGGAAAAGAATATATTCTCTCAGTTGATGCAGAAAATGTATTTGATGATGCAAAGTCTTTTTATGTTGTAAGTCTTCACAAACTAGGAGTAAAAAGGGATTTTCCTTATTGTGAGAAAGGTTATATACCAAATTCTTGCAGCAAACATTGCATTTGATTGAGAAACCTTGGAGAAACTTTTAAGATCAGGAATGAGGGAAAGATACCTCCATCACAGCTGCTGTTGAATACAGTGCTGGGACTCCCAGACAAAGTTATAAGAAAGAAAAACAAAATTAGATTATAAAAATTGGAACATTAAGTGATAAAACTATCATTATATGTAGATTGTATAAATATCTACCTAGAAAAACCAAAAGGATCAAGAAATGAGTTTGCCAAACATAAGATCAACTTACAAAATCAATAGTATTCATTTCTCTACACTAGCAACAACTGCCTATAAATTATTTTTTAAAAAGAGATACCAGTTATAATAAAACAAAACCTAAAAATGAAAATTAAAAAAAAAAAAAAAACAAGAAAGCACAATAAACCAACAAACAAACCCGAAAACCCTGTAAAGCTGGGGTTGACAAACTATGGCCAATCAGCCAAGTTCTGTCAACCACTTGTTTTTGTAAATAAGGTTTTATTGGAGCCCAGACACACCTGTTACACATTGACACATCGTCTGTGGCTGCTTTCATGCAACAATGAGTGAATTGAATAGTTTTAACAGAAACTGTAGGGCCCGCAAAGCCTCAAATATTTGCTATCTGGTCCTTTACAGAAAAAGTGTGCTGATCCTGCTCTGATGTTCCTAGGAATCAACATAACCAAAAATATGCAACACCTCCATGAAAAAATCTTAAAGCTCTACTGAAGGACAGGAAAGAAAATCCAAATAGTTGCGGAGATATCTTTTCCTCTTAGAAAATATTTTATGTGTTTTCTATGGCTGCTTTCAGGCAACCATGGAAGAGTTTAGTAATTTTAACAGAAACTCTATGGTTTCTGTATGATAGAAAATAATTGTTTAATGAGATCACATGGACACAGGGAGGGGAACATCACACACTGGGGCCTGTCAGGGGGTGGGGGGCAAGGGGAGGGAGAGCATCAGGACAAATACCTAATGCATGTGGGGCTTAAAACCTAGATGACGGGTTGATGGGTGCAGCAAACCACCATGGCACATGTATACCTATGTAACAAACCTGCACGTTCTGCACATGTATCCCAGAACTTAAAGAAAAAAAAGAATTGTTTATATTCACTAATTATGAATGTAACAAAAATCTAGAGTACATCTAGATTTTTGAGACACTCAATAACTTTACTTTAAAATTAATATGAAATAAAATTCTGCAAATAGCTAAATCACCTTTGGAAAAGAAGAACAAAGAGGAGAGTTATCCACTCAGATATTAAGGCTTACTGCAAAGCCATAGTAAGAAAAATATGTTGTGATACTGGCACAAGAAGAAATAGACTCACAGAATGGAACAGAGACCTCAGAGATGGACCTTGTATATGTGGGAATTTAATATGATGAAAATCACACCAGAAATAAATGGGAAAATGATGGGCTGTTTAGCAGATGGTATTAAGAACACTCACTAAATGAAGAAAAATAAAATGGGGACCCTACTTAATACCATGTTCAAAGTGGACTCTAGATGCATGAAAGATGTGAATGTGAAAGATAAAGCCATAAAGTTAATGGAAGATAATGCTGGAGATTTCTGTGTGGCTAAAAGGGATGGGACATCTTAAACTCAAAAACAAACAAAAAGATAAATTTGATTATATAAAAACTAAGGATTTCTGTTCAATGGGGAAAATATGGACAAAGTAAACAGCTGATAGACTGGGAGAAAATAAAACTCCTGCAAATAAAGAAAAAAATACTCCAGTAGAAAAATACGCAAAAGGAAAAGAAATAACAATTCACAGAAGAGGAAAAAAAAAAGACCATATCCGGTATATGAGGATATACTGTTAGTCATTAGTAATTAGAGAAAAGCAAACTAAAGCAAGGCATATCATTTTGCACCTATCTAAGGTTAGCAAGCATTAGAAAGGTGGATCACATCAAGCTTGTGGGAAAATAGGAATTATTATTATACGTTGCTGAAGGGAATGTGGAGTGTAGACTGTTGTGACCATTCCAGTGAACAATCTGGCAACATTTAGCTAGACTGTAAATTAAAAATCTGTATACATTGTAACTCAGCAATTCCATTTCTAGTTAGGTATCCCTGCGACATTCTCACAGAGTTCTGTAGGGTAACAGTGTTTGGAAGATGCCCATCACAGCATTATTTGTACTAGTAGGAGGAGGGGGCATCCAGATGTGCAGCACCAGGGACTGAGTAAGTAAAATGTCAGGGGTGCAACTCACAGAATATTGTGCAGTGATTGTAAGTGTCTGACTAGTTGTACATAGTCACACAGATATCTTGAAAATATAGTGTTGAGTAGGAAATATTAAGGAGGGAATATGAATGAGCATGGACACTAAGACTAAAGGAATAAAAAAATCACAAGAGCTGGGCTTTGCATGGACCAATGATGACAGCATGCCATGAACACAAGAATATAATTAACTCAATCCTCCCCCACCAATGTCCTTAGCCGAATGCCTACTGCCAACTTCTCTCAGCCCCACTGCCTCTGACTTTGTTCCTCTGCTGAGCTTCTATGGGAAAAGTCTCCTTGAAAGGTCTGTGCTTTTGCTGGGATTGGAAAGGGTTAGAATTTCCTAGGCTGCTCAGCTCTTTTGGGTGTCACTGTCAGTCTGATCCAATTGAATTTACAGCTACCAGATATTTCTTTCTTTTTGGATCTATTGCTGACACCCATCACTGACTCCCAACAGACTGTGGAATGATTATTTTGATATTTCTTCTTCAGTGGTTTTTGTAAGGAGAGGTAAATGTCTGTGTTCACTCACTCAATTATCTTGAATCAGAAGTCTGAAAGATTTATTATTTACTTTTTAATTT
This sequence comes from Macaca nemestrina, assembly GCF_043159975.1. Taxonomy (NCBI): domain Eukaryota; kingdom Metazoa; phylum Chordata; class Mammalia; order Primates; family Cercopithecidae; genus Macaca; species Macaca nemestrina. Next base: position 140,151,274 of record NC_092145.1, on the reverse strand, counting down.
TGTGCTTCAACACTCCTAATCTAAATTTCAAACTCAGGGTTGTTGAAATAGCTTTCTTAAATATTTTAAGCCTCGCTTCTGAGAAAATTGCTTTAAACTCAGAACTCCAACAAGTTTAGAGAGATCGACTATTTGTGAATTTTCACTATGCCCTCATGGTTAACATCCTAGGTGCAAATTTGAGAAAACTAAGCTATCTTTAAATTGTTTCAGTACTTGAAGTGAAATTAAATTCATAAATCAATACAGAAAAGAAAAATGTGCAGTAACTGTGATTTATTTATGCATAGATGCTAATTTTGACACATCTTACACTTTTTTTAATTTCAAGAATTTTCTGCATTTGATTATTTTAATCTTATTGCCACTGTGCTTGTAAATTTAGTTTTTATAAATTAACTTTTAAATTAAAATATAGCATTTTAAAAGGTGCACGAATTATAAGTACACAGCTCAACGAAGTTTTAGAGTAAACAGACATGTACAATCACCAACTAGGTCAAGAAGTAGAACTTTACTAACACCCTAGAATAATGGAATCAAGTAATATATGTTCTTTTGTGTCTGGTTTCTTTCATTCAACATTATGTGTGTGAGATTCATCCACGTCACTGTGTGTAGATGTAGCTCATTAGTTTCCTCTTGCTGTGTAGAATTTCACTATAAACAATGTGCTGTAATTTGTCTATCTTTATAACATTAATAAATATTTGGGTTATTTCTAGTGTTTTGTTATGAAAAAATGTGCTGTTATGAATATTATTCTGCACTTTTAAAATTAATATTATTTTCAATTGACAAATTGTAACTGTACACATTTATGGAGTATATGTATACAATGTAGAATGATTAAATCAAGTTAATTAACATATCCATTACTTCACTAACTTATTTTTTGTGGTGAGACATTTCAAACATACTCTTTTAGCTACTGTGAAATATATGGTTCATTATTATTGTCTATAGTTACCCCACTGTGCCATAGATCTAAAACTTATTACTCCTGTCTAGCTGAAACTTTGTACCCTTTGACCAAAAATTCCCCATTCCCTCTCTACCCCAACCTCTAATAACCACCATTCTACTTTGTACTTCTGTGAGTTAGACTTTTAAAATATTCTTGACATGTCTTTTGGTGCACATATGTACTCACTTCTGTTGGTTATGAACCCAAGAGTGGAATTTATGGGTTATAGAGAATGCATATGTTCAGTTTTAGTAGATGCTAGTTTCCCAAAGGGATTGTATCAGTTTACAGTCTCACTAGTAGTGGATGAGCAGTTCAGTCTCTCTACATTCATGCCAATACTTGATATTAAATGTTAGTCATTTTATTGGGTGTTTAGTTGTATCCCATTGTGGTTTTAATTTGCATTTTCTGTTGACTAATACAATTGAGTACACTTTTACATTTTTTTTTTTTTTTTTGAGACGGAGTCTTGCTCTGTCGCCCAGGCTGGAGTGCAGTGGCGGGATCTCGGCTCACTGCAAGCTCCGCCTCCCGGGTTCACGCCATTCTCCTGCCTTAGCCTCCCGAGTAGCTGGGACTACAGGTGCCCGCCACCTCGCCCGGCTAGTTTTTTTGTATTTTTTTTAGTAGAGACGGGGTTTCACCGTGTTAGCCAGGATGGTCTCGATCTCCTGACCTTGTGATCCACCCGTCTCGGCCTCCCAAAGTGCTGGGATTACAGGCTTGAGCCACTGCGCCCGGCCCACTTTTACATTTTTATGTTAATTATTTGACTATATACTTTTTGCAAATGAGTATTCAAGTCATTTGGTCCATATTTTCCATTATATTTTTTCTCTTATGAATTTGTAGAAATCTTTCTTTTCTTCTCTCACTTTCTTTTCTTGTTTTTTTGTCTTCTAAAAATATGCTTTGGGTATTAATCCTTTACCATTTGTGTGTGTTGAAAAATATTTTCTCCTGGTGTGTGGATTTCTTTTCACTCTTTTAATGATGTATAAATTCTTAATTTTAATGTAGTTCAATGTATGGGTGGTGGGTTTTTTTTTTGGTTATGTTTAAGACATTTTTTCCTATTCCAATGTCATGAAGATATTTTTCTATGTTATTTTCTGGAAGGTTTATTGTTTTATCTTCAACATTTAAAATTACAATCCATTTGAAATTGTCTTGTTTTGTGTAAAAGTCAAGTTTTTCCCTCCCTCTCTGTCTCCATCCTTTTTTCCCTGCCCTTCTCCCTTCCCTTTTCCTTCCCCTCCCTTCTCCTTCCCCTTCCCTTCTCCTTCCCTTCCCTTTCCCTTCCTTCCCCCTCCCTTCCTCTTCCTCTTTCTTCCCTTCTCCTTCCCTTCTCTTTCCCTTCTTTCCCCTTCCCTTCCTCTTCCCCTTTCTTCCCTTCCCTCCCTCCCTCCCTTTTCCTTCTTCCTTCCTTCCCTTTCCCTTCCTTTTTCTCTCCCCTTCCCTTTCTCTTTCCCTCTCCTCCCTCCCCTCCCCTTCCCTCCCTCCCTCCCTCCCTCCCTCCCTCCCTCCCTTCCTTCCTGCCTGCCCTTTTCTTCCTTCTTCCTCCCCTTTCTTAATTTGGATATTCTGTTGACCTGAAATTATTTATAAGAATATTATTCCATCTCCATTTCTTTGCATGTAACTTTGTCATAAATGAAGATGTGTGAGTCTATTATGCCCATTAGTTTTTGTCCATACTTGTATATAGCACACTGTCATAGTTGCTGTAACTCTATGATACATCTTGACATTCATTAGCATATATTTTTCCATTTTGTTCTTTAACATTGTCTTGTCTATTCTTAGCCATTTGTATTTCTATAAAATTTTATAATTTGCTTGTCAATTTCTACAATAAGTCCTATTGGAATTTTGGATTGGAATTGCATTAGCTATTGTTCAATTTGTTAGGAGATTAATATTTTTATAACATTGAATATTTCAATCCTTGAATATAATTTATCCTCCACTTATTTAGCTCTCTAATTTCTCTGGGAAAAATTTTGTAGTTTTCTATGTAGAAGGCTTGCACATCTATTATATTTATTTCTAGTTATTTGATGCTATTGTGAATAGTATCTTTTAATATTTCATTTTCTTATTGCTTATTGTTAGAAATAATATTAGCTATTGTACATGAATCTTGCATCCAGTGACTTGCTAAATTCAGTTATTAAATCTAATATTTTTATTTATAGATGTTTTTGGTTTTGTTTCTAGGTACAGGGTCATCTTGTCTTCAGTTAAGTACAGTTTTGTCACTTCCTTTACAATTATAATTTTATTTTTTCTTGCCATCTTGCACTGGCTAAAATTTCTAGTACAAAGCTCAATTGAAACAGTAACAGCAAGAAACTTTATCTTGTTCCTAATCCTAGGGGAAACTTTCAATATTTATTAAGAATGATATTTTTGTCCAGCTTTTGATAGTTACATTAATAGGATTAATCAAGGTCTCTTACATTTCTTGTTTGCTCAGACTTGTTTTATCTTTTAATCATGTGGAAAGTTTGCATTTTTATCAAATGCTTTTTTAGTGTGTATCATTTGAGATTATTATATGATTTTTTTTCCCTTTTTCTGCTAATGTGGTAAATTATATAGACCGATTTTTGTAATATTAATGAAACTTTGCATTCCTGGAATAAATACAACATTTCATCATATATAATCCTTTTTACCTGCTGCTTGATTTATTTTGTTATACTTTTATTTAGAATTGTTGCATTTATCTATAGAAGAGAGATTAAGCTACCATTTTTCCCTTAAAAAATGTCCTCATCAGGTGCCATGGTTTGAATGTGTGTTTCCCTCCAAATTCATATGTTGAAACCGAATACTCAATGTGATAGTATTAAGAGATAGGCCTTTTGGGACGTGATTAAATCATGTGTGCTCCACCCTCATGAATGAGATTAATACTCTTATAAAAGGGCTTGAAAGAGCAAGTTTGGTCCTTTTATTTCCACCATGTGAGGGTGAAGTAGGAGCCATTTTGGAAGGAGAGAACATCCTCTATCAGTCACTAAATTTGCTGATGCCTTTCTTGGACTTCCCAGCTCCCAGAACCATGAGAAATAAATTTCTGTGCTTTACAAATTATCTAGTCAGTCTCAGGTATTTTGTTATAGCAGCACAAATGAATTAAGACAGAGATTGGTACTGAAAAGCTGGGTGTTACCATAACAAATCCCTAAAATGTGGAAGCAACTTCAGATCTGGACAATAGGTAAAGGCTGGAAGTGTTTGGAGGTGCATACTAGAAAAATCTTGATTTCTGTGAATGGAGTATTAAGGGTGATTGTGGTGAAGACTCAGAAGAGAGCTATAGGGAGAGCCAGAGCCTAAATCCTCTTAGAGATTATCTATGTAGTTGTGAACAGATTGTTGGTAGAAATATGGACAGTAAAGGCAATTCTGATAAGGTCTCAGATAGGAATGAGGAACAACGTACCATTGTTAGGTAATATAAACTGGAGGAAAGGCCATCCTTGTTAGAAAGTGGCAAAGAACTTGGTTGAATTGTGTCCATGTTCTCTAGTGTTTCATGAAAGGCAGAATTGAAGAGCAATAAATTAGGATATTTGGCAAAAGAAAATGCTAAGCAAAGCGTTAAGGGTGCAGCACTGCTTCTCTTGAAGGCTTATAGTAAAATGTGTGAAGAAAGAAATGAATTAAAGACAGAATTTATAATCAAAAGGGAAGCAGAACTTACTGAGTTGGAAAATTCTCAGCCTGGCCATGTTGTAAAGAAAGAAAAGGCATGTCTTGGAGAGAAAACGAAGGGTGTGGCCAATAGAATGTTTGATAAGGAGATTGATATGGATAGAAGGAAGCCAGATGCTATTCATTGATACAATGGGAGAATAACCCAGAAAGCATTTATAGATCTTTGAGGCTGCCACTTGCATTATAGGCCCAGAGTGTCAGGGCCTTGATGACAGAAGGATTTAAAGGAAAGGGCCCTGGGCACTGGAGGGGCCCAGGGCACTTGTGGGACCTTGGAGCTCACTGCCTAGGGTCACTTCAAGTTTCTGTTCCACACATTCTGGCACAGTGCTCCCCAGCTGCCCTAGTTGTGACTCAAGCTGGCCCAGGTGCATCTCAGGCTGCCCTTCCAGAAGCTAGAAGGGGTAATCCTTGGTGGTGTCAACATGGTGCTAACTCTGCAAGTGCACAGAGTTAAGAGCCATGGGAACATGGCTACCTCTACCTAGATTTCAAAGGTTGCCCTGTAGAGCTTCAGAAGCCCAGGGAGAGAACTGCCACATCAGATATCAAGGTTATGCTGGCCCCTTAAAAATATATGAGTGTAATATTGTTATATTTTCTTACTACAATTTTAAAGATTGTGAGATCTGTAGTAATATCCCACTTTTAATTCCTTATGTTGGGTATTCATGCTCTTTTTTTTCTTTTTCAGTCTTGGTAGAGGTTTATACATTATACATTAGTGTTTTAAAGGACAAACTTTTTGTTTTTGATCATCATATTGAATAGGTGCCTGTAGCCTCTGTTGCCCCTGCTGTTTCTGTTTCTCTGACTGCCACTGCAGTATTGTCTCAGGGCTGGAGGGTGTGACAATAGAGACAACAAGAAAAATGGGGAATTTCTTCCTTCTTGTATAGTGCTATGAATAGGTTCCTCTCATTAAGCCAGAATTTAAGGGATTCTCCTAGAGCTTTCTGTCCATTCCTGGGTGCCTACTTCCTGGTTTCAGGTTGACTTGAGACCTCAAGAAGGGACAGCAAGGGCAAAAAAGGGAGAACTCACTGCTGGTTCAGTCGTACTTTTTTTTTTTTTTTTTTTTTTTTTGAGACGGAGTCATGCTCTGTCGCCCAGGCTGGAGTGCAGTGGCCGGATCTCAGCTCACTGCAAGCTCCGCCTCCCGGGTTCACGCCATTCTCCTGCCTCAGCCTCCCAAGTAGCTGGGACTACAGGCGCCCGCCACTTCGCCCGGCTAGTTTTTTGTATTTTTTAGTAGAGACGGGGTTTCACCGTGTTAGCCAGGATGGTCTCGATCTCCTGACCTCGTGATCCGCCCGTCTCGGCCTCCCAAAGTGCTGGGATTACAGGCTTGAGCCACCGCGCCCGGCCGTGTTCAGTCGTACTTTTAACTCTGATCTTTTTCCTCCATCCATCTCCCAAAATTTACTTTTCAGAGTCCTCAAATAGCTGCTGAATGCATTCTGTCCAGATTATATAGCTTCATTGAGAGAAAAAGACAGGATGGAGTGTGCTGACTTTATCTCACCCAGAACCAGAAATGCATAAGTTTCTTTTCTGTAGTTTCCAGTTCCCTATCAAATTTCGCCATTCGTGGTTTAATTTTTCAACATATTATTATGACCATTTTAAAGTCTGTGTCTGTTAACTCCCTTCAGTGGATTTCTTGTGGGTCCTTTTGCTATCGTCTTTTTTTATAAAATCTTGCGTTTCAGTTACATTTTATCTTCTCAAATACCTGATTATTTTTGATAGAGTGCCAGATATTTGCATTAAATTTTGACAGTTATTGTGATGCAACTCTAGAAAGTAATGAAAACTTTTTAGAGAGAGGATTAATTTTTGCATTTGTTAGACAACTAGACATGGGGATGATCACCTTTATCTGGTCAGGAATTGAGATGACTTAAAGCTGGGTTTTAATCCTTTTGAGGGCTGTTATACTTCTAGTTAATCCTTCCTCCTAGAGTGCACCCCTTTGTGGTCCTCACTGAGGTATTTACCAGGGCTTCTTTTCCTTGGCGGTCTGAAGTTAATTTTTTTGTCCTCTTGTGCTTTGTTATGCTTAGCTTTTCAGCCTTTGCACTGCTGCTTTCACTTTTTAAATTGGCAATTGCCTCAATGCTAAAAGTATTCCCAAGTGCCTGTCTCAAGTCTCTTGGTTTCCATTTTCTTCTGGATCTCAACTCTGCAAATTTTCAATGCCTTGGTAGTTCTGTGATTCATTCAAACTAGGGTTTTTTATGTTCCCACCCCCTCACCCTGCAGCCTTTCTAATTGTTCTCAGAAGGATTATTGGTCTGAAACAACCTAGTCAGCTATTGCCCCAGAGGGAATTTTTAGAGGTAAAAATCTGATCATGCCACTTCTCTCCTCAGAAACTTCTAATATGTCCTAGTTTCTACCCTACTCCTACTTTGATGTTGCATCTTTTTCTGAATGATACAATTTTATGCTTCTATGACTTTTCCTATAGTTTGTCCCTTTACGTAGAGTTCTCATCTCTTCTCTGCCTCAAACATTAAGTATCTTTCTTCATAACCCATGTTATATTTTATCCCCTTTGTTAGACTCTCTTTTGTGTTTGGCCTCTGTATTTCACACATGCTATTCTAGTTGTAACTCTCACATAGCCTTATAGTTACTTGTCTACACATCTGTCTTCCTCACTAGAATGTGAGCTCTTTTGTGGCTCAGACCATATATTACTCGTTTCTTTATTTCTGAGTGCCAAATGCAGTATTTATTGCCATAGACGTTTTGAATAAATGTGTTTGGACTGAAATGGAGTGAGCTACAAAAACATGTTCAACTGTAAGCATGGTTTGGCTCTGAGGTTACCTCCCAGTCTGTCTTATCTCAGGGATTGGTAAAGGCCTTACCTAGGAATGACCAATTGAAATGCCTCAGGCTTCTTCCTTGTCTAGGTGGTTATCTTCTTTTATAGTACTGGTTAATTACTGTCCCTCACTATCTGTTGTATCTAATGATATCACAGACTGGGCAACACTGAATACCAGGTCTTGTATTAACTCTAGCAACCTCTCAGCCTCTATCTGAATTATTCAAAATTTAAACTTTAATTGTAGAGCCCTACTTGTATTTCTTTGTTTCAAGCCAATTTATTCTTATTAGATCTCCCAAGTTCTTCACAAATATTCTTAGGCCATCCTGGTTATAAGCAGAAAATGGAGATCTTCCAGATTGAGTGTTACCTGAAAAAGTCTTTCCTACTGTGTAGATGTTATTTTCTCTGTTCTTATCCCCAGGATCTTGTTATTAAATGTGGCCTCCTGCACCCCTTCAGCCTACAACCATCTGGGTGATTTGCTATTCCATTGTTTCATGGCATATAAGCAACCCTGCTCTTGAAAATCTTGGATATTCATCAAGACAATAATAAATATTGATGTTAAAATGTGGTTTAATATTATTCTTTATTGATTCATTTATATTCTCCTAATCTTCAAAAATGGTTTGAGGGAGGCTGCATAATATTATAAAACAATGATCACAAAATAGAAATAATTTTCAAAATCAGAAAAGAAGAAAAACTCCGGCAAGAACTCCTTGCCGTAAGAAGCTATAGATTTCACATACCAAATTTAGCTCTGTGCCTCCTGGTGGCTAGGGAAAAAAAGAGAGAGAGAAAAAAAACTCAATAAGCTTTATAACTTGCATTTTTTTTTTGTTAGAGCCACTTCAGTTTCTCCAGAGAAACTAACAATATCTTTCTGGGCAGAACTGAGAGAAATTTATCACTGGATTCCTTATGCTAAGGGGATTTTTGGTAACAGTAGAAAAATTTGTTTAAACATTTTATTAAAAATGATAGGATTTCTTGATTTATTTCTTTTTTAGCACTCCATGAAAACCAATATTTAGTGTTAAAATATTATTCTATACAGACAGCTCTAGAGTTGGAGGAAGGTAGGCCAAGCATGTATGTTTCTGATGATTTAGCATAACCCAAGGATGGAACGCAAAGAATTTTGAGAAAGGCCTGTTGACATCTTTCAGTCCATTAGTTTCTAATCCCAGATAAATCATCTGAGTTTTTTTTTTTAAGTTACAAATGTTACAAATATCCATTTTTGGAAAAAGTGATATAAATATTTACATAGGTGACTTTAAAAAGCAATTGAGTCAAATCATAATAAATTAATTTCCTTCTCTTGGCACGACAATGAATGATGTTAGATATGGTTTGGATTGCTATTGTGCTTTCTGTAGGGTTTGAATTAACATTAACAACAACCATCAGCACAAACAACTAGGCAGATGGCACTGTGACAGATGCTGAAGATGGGGAGGTGAACAGGACATTTGGAGCCTACAGTCCTGTAGTTAAATATAAGAACATATATGAATGTTAAAAAGAATGTACAGTGTACTAGTTTACTGTTGACACTGTAACAAATTGCTACAAACTTGGTGACTTCAAACAACACAAATTTGTCATCTTACAGTTTGGTCAGAAGACCAAAATAGGTCTCAGTGGGCTAAAGTCAAGGAGTTAGCAGGGCTGCATTCCTTCTGGAGGCTCTATAGGTGAATCTATCTCCTTGTGTTTTCCAGCTTCCAGAGGCTTCCTGCATGTTTTTTGGCTTGTGGCCCCTTCCAGTATTGTATTGCTTCTGTCATCACATCTTCTCTGATGGACTCTATTTCCTCCCTCTCACTTAAGAATCCTTATGTGAAAGGATTCTTATATGGGCTTACCTGGATAATCTAGAATAATCCTTAATTGGTCACACATCTCAAAGTCACTTTCACCATTAAGGTAACACATTCACAGGTTCCAGGGATTAACTTTTATCTTGGGGGTGGGTATTATTCTGCCTACTACATATTATAAGCATACAAAAGTGGGCATGGCCTTTATAAATGTGATCAGGTTATTTAAACTCTAATTTTCAAAATTTTCATCTCTAATGGGACAATAATGGCCCCCTAAAAAGATGGTTAAGAAGCTTAAATAAAGTGTGAACACTATTGCCACTATAGCTGGCACACAGTAAGTACTCAGTAAATATTAGTTAAATGAGAATTTAAATCTAATACCTAATACCTGTATACTGCAGAAAGTTTGAATCCAACTTATCAAACTCTTTGGACAGAGAAAAAGTTTTTATTCTTCTTTTAGGTCGGTGTACATTTTCAAGAGAAAATAGAAAATGTGGCTCCAGATAATACTAGCTTTGTGTCCCTTATTTGAGAACTAATCATATGGTGAAATATCACATGCTTTGGCATTATCTTCCACAAAACATAAGGGAGAAAACTTAAAAATAGAAAAATAGAAAATCTCAACAATAATTCTGGTAGAAATGACTTGTAACTATTTAGCACCTTATTTTTATTTCTGGAACACTTTCCGTTTGAAGAGCTCAGATTGCTTGGGACATGCTAGCTAATTCTTATGGTACCAGATGTATCTGGTGCAATGAGGGGGTAGGTACTAGCAACGAAGGGAAAAGGGGGAAATGGGGCAGGTGTGACAAGCTAGGGTTTGTGTTTGGAAGCAGTTCTTGGCAAAGGTGAGCATATTTTTAGGTAATCTTTTCTTTTTCCTGTGAAAGTCTGTAATACTCTAAAATTTGCTCCATTCTTACAGCCTAGAAATAGAACCCTGGAAATAGAATGACTGCACTTTGGTGGTTATTGTGGGCTGGGAAGTGAAAGCCAAGAGTGGTGGTTCTAAAACTTTTACTTTGTAATTTCTATCCATCATCCTCTCTGGCTCTTCTGAGGCCCAGTGGCACATAGCAACAATTTTCTGCTTCTTTCCACTTTTTTTCTGATGCCCCTCCCCCATGGCAAAATAGCTCTCTTTAAACTAATTTGGACCCACCACTGCCGACACCAGTTCAGAGTTTTATTGTGCTGCTTTCCTCTCTCATAAGATCTCAGCAGATTTCAAACCTTGGTCAGAAGACAGTACTGGTGGATGATTCAGGTGGCAAAGGAGGCCCATTTCCTCCATTCTTATCGTCTACAAATTGCTACTTTTGCTACTTTAAATCATTCGTTTAAAAAATATTTATTAAGGATCATCTCAATAAGCTATTAGTGCTAGATGCTAAAGATATAGCAGTGAACAGCAGTCTCTGCTGTCATGAATCTTGTAGTCTAGTGAAAGAGACAAGTAATAAATAAGGAAACCAAATGTAAATGGGATACTTATGGTAGCCATAAATACAAAAAATGAAATAAAGTAATGAGATGGAATGAGCTGAGCAAGTTTAGAAGAAGTGGAGTCTCGGTCTAGCAGAAGAACAGAAAGAAGGCCAGTGTGGCCAGAACATGTTCAGGTGGGGTAGAATTTTATGAGATGAGTTTAGGGAGATAGACAATTTTTAGTGATGCTAAGTAGTTTGGATTTATTTTAAAAACAATGGGAAGTCGTGGGAGAGTTTTAAACAGGACAGTAACATCTGATTTATAGTTTAAAAATTACTCTGACATTCTGAGTGAAAAATAGTGTGGAAAAGAGAAAGAGTGGAAAAGGGAAATCTGCTATGAGGTATTGATGGTGAGAGATGATAATGCTGCAGGTCCGGTGGAATCAGTGTCGATGGAGATAAATGAACACTTTTCAGATATTTTTGATATAGAGTTGGAAGTACTTGCTGCTGGATTGGTTTTAGGGGTTGATGGAGAGAAAGAGCGATCCTAGGGTTTGGCTTGACCAACTAGGTGACTGACGGTGCCATCTACTGAGATGATAAAGACAGGTAGATAAATGGGTTTTGTTTCCATCCACATTAGTAATTTAGAGAATCTTTTAGCCAGCAGCCTACCAAGAAGAGATGTCATGTCAGCAGAAGATATAGTTTGGGAGTCATTAGAATATCAATGGTATTTAAAACTATAGCACTGCATAAGCCCATCAAGGTAAGACAGAGAAGTGGACTCTTGTGTTTACAAACATTTGGAGATCAGTTGGAAAAGGAGGAACCAGCTAGGGAAAGTGTGATGTCACTGAAACCATGAGACATAATTATCTTAAGAAAGAGTGATCAACTGTGTTGAGTGCAGCTGACAGGACATTAAGTATGAGGACAGAGACCACTGGATCTATCAAGATGGAGATTATTGGTGAACTCGATAAGAGTGATTTCAGTGATTTTGTGGGGGAGATAAGCCACATTCTGGAAGAGTGAATGGGAGAGGAAGAAATGAAAAAATCAAATATAAACACCATTTTTGGCCTTCCTACCCTTAATGCTGTTACTCTGTTGAAGTTTATTAGAATATCTTGGGACAATCCTTGGGGGTGGATGATTATAGAGAAGGAAGGTTTTATATTCCCAATTTGAGCAACATTTGTCAGAAAACACAAATTATCCTTATCAATCATATTTCTATTAGGGGCTCTCATTACCTTATTTTTAGGGTGATGAGTGAATCTTGTCTTCTCCCTTTACTTTCCTCTGTCTTCTCTCTTTACTTTCCTAAGTTTCCCCAGTCATCCCTTGAATAAGTTATTTTTGTCATGTTCGCTCTTCTGTGCTCTATACTTCTTATAACTACTCTGATTTCTTTTAACTATTCAGTTTTCTTCTCCTTTTATAAACCTAAATGCAATTTTCTTTCTTGTGGTTGACTTTCTGTGTAATCTTTTGTCTGATATTTTTCTTCTTAGGTTTTGTGCAGGGTTTCCTTTGCTAGGTAATTTTTCTATACCCATTGTATTGCTCAAATAAGTCACATTTTCCCAAACAAGAACACAATGCTGGAGTAAGTAGCCATTTGTGGAACAGACTGTAGGTGGTTGCTAAAACTAGGGTGACTATTATGTTTGATTACTACCCTTTCAGTCAACTCTTGCCATCATGGTCAGTGATAAATTACACCTTAACACTAGAACAGAACTGTAAGAGGAGAATAAGAGCTTTCTATGGCATGTAGAAGAAGTTCTGGTTTGAATGCTGCACTTGAGACCTCCTTGTCTTTTCCTCCCAGGCACACTGCTAGATTACATTTCCAAGCCTCCTTTGCAGTTGTATGTAGTAGCCATGGTTTTGAGTTCAGGCCAGTGGATTAAAGGTGGAAGTGAAGTGAGCAAGTTCCAGACTTGACCTATATAAATGAGAATGCTGTTCTGTGTTCTCTCTTCCCTTGTCTCCTGGCAAGTTTCAGAGCATCCAGCAGTACACCTAAAGACTTTGGAGCTAATAAGCCACAAGATAGAAGGAGTCTGGGTCTTTGAAGGCAACCATATACCCAGGAACATAGTCTTCAGAAGTCTTTTTGTTACAGTTGCTGGTGTTGCTGACCCTAACTAATAGACATTCCTTGTGTGAGTTTTCTCTGTGCATTTGGTCATTCCTCCTCACTGTCCTGGAGTGCCCTCTTCTCACTTTAAGAAATCTGACAGCTACTTTTGCTGACCTGTTTTCTATTTTTTTCTGGTATAAAATATTTTCTGACTAACCCAGCCTGGGGCAATCTCTTCCTTTAAATTTCTAAAGTGACTATTAGCTTTGTGGTCTACTGAGTGAATGTTGAAAAGATCATAATCTCTTAATATCTGAGTTATTTTGGGTAAGGTAGCTAACCTGTTTACTTTTCCTTAAAAAAGACATAACAATCCATACCTCATAAAGTTGTTATGAGGTTTAGATGAGGAAATATATGTAGAGAGATTAGAACAGTACCTGGAATGTAGGAAGCGCTCTATTATTAGACTCTGTCTCCTATTAGTTTACTTTTTTTTTATATACTGTGCTCCTATGTCAAGCCCTGGCCTAGTGGAATGGAGATCACAGTGAGTGATATGCTGTTGTTCTTATAGTTTTTTCATCTGTAACACTTATTAATACATAATGTAACTTGCCTTCAATGGCATTTATTGAGTATCTACTATGTGCCAAAGATTGGGTAACATATTGTTGGGATATGACTATCCCCAAGGAGGTCAATTAATTTTACTATCTCTATAAGTCAGCAGATCAAATTAATTAATACTATTTGAAGCAGTGTTTAGGAATATTTTATTTTCTTCTTCAAAGCTGGATCCCTGGAGTTTAATAAAACTTCTTACCTCATAGGGCTATTTTGCAGATCAAATGGTAGAATATGTGGAAGTGCTCTGCAAACTTAAAGTATAGAGCAAATGTTTATAAAGATGTCAATTTCCAACTCTTCACAGTTTTTTAAAATAAGTTTTCACCTTTGTATGATTTTTCTCTTCCCTCTAAATTGAATATAAGTTTGTTGATGGTGAGGTTACGTATTATTAATCTCTGGAAATCCCTAGTATCTACCTCCATGCTAAGGGCAAGCACTAAAAACACTTTTATGGTTCAAAATTTTGCACAATGTTTACCATGAAAACCCTTAACCTCTTCCCTTACCTGGTGGTTTTCTGCAAAGTTGTACTTATGTATTGGGTGAGAGATTTGGCTATGTTGGTTTCAGAGAAGAAACCTGTTTGAGGCATGTTGCTAAGTGGAAAATATACTTTAAAAATGTATATTTAGTTCTCTGAGCAAAACTATCTTGAGTTTTAAGCACCAATTTTCAATGAAGCTGACAGGCAAGAAATGATTATTGAGTTGTTGGTCTGCTCTGTGCATCTGTACACACAGTGTTGAATAAGCTGTTAATCCTTCCATCTTTACAGGATATTTTAGGAACGCTCATGGTGAGGTCATACATATCCATTTCTGTAGTGTTCTCCCACTCTACCCACTCACCATGTGTTCTGGTACTGTGATATTTTTGTCCACTCTCATAGTACTCTCTTTTTCTTACCTTACTTCCCTCCCCCAAACCCAGAATAAAGAAAGTTGATTCTTCAAATTTTTCCCAAATTGAAAATGTGACTTAGATTAGGAAGAAGGGCATTGCTATTTTTTTCTTCCCCACTTCAGGTTGGTGTTGAAATGACTCAGAGTAAACAGTTTGATATTCTGTAAAAACAAGCCTTCAATCGAAGAAAAAATTATATCAGTGATAAAAAACAATGTTTTTCTGGAAGAGGTTTCCTTGTATTTCTAACTTTCACTTCTAAATTCTGCTGTTACTGCCTTTCATGCAATTTCAGGTCAGCAGAATGACTTTCTAAAGGAAAATATGATTAAGTCATACTTTTTACAATGGTCCAAGGTGTGATTTTAATTACAATATACTTGTATTGAATTTAAGAAAATCTTTGTTGTTGGTCCAGCACCATGGACAGAGAAATGGCTTCTATTCCCCCTAGGTTAGCTAGCAATTCACCTATACAGTTTAGGTCCTCAATTCATCTAAATACAAATTTAATTTGCATTAAATAATTTCATGTCATGTCTTAACCCAGGACTACTGCCTTTTAACATTTACTAATCTTTTCTTGAATATTCTAGGTACCATTTTTCTTCCTTAGCTATAGGTAGTTTGAGATGGTCTAGGCTCCAGTTCCATGAGCCAACTCTTTGCAAACTCTACTCTCGCACTTTTAAAAACTACTATTTTTTAGCTGGGCATGGTGTGCGTGCCTGTAGTCCCAGCTACTTGGGTGGCTGTGGCAGGAGAATCACTTCAGCCCAGGAGTTCAAGTGATCCTGGTGAGCTACGATCTTGCTGCTGCACTCCAGTCTGGGTGACAGAGACCCGATCTCTAAAACTAAAATTCTATTTTGAAATAATTATAGATTTATAGAAAGTTACAAAAATGGTACAGAGAAGTCCTGTTTATCTTTTACCCAGTTTCCCCCAACATAGGGTTTCCAAATAAGATACAGAATACTTTGTTAAATTGGGAATTCAGACAAACAATGTATACTTTTTAGTAAAAGTATTTTTAATATAAACATGTCCTATCCAATGTTTGGGACATACTTATACTAAAAAGTGATTTTTATTATTTATCTGAAATTCAAATGGGGCTTTTTTGTCATTAGGATATATCTCAGTAGGGATGAAGAGTCAAATTATAGTGTTTTAAAGTCACTTGGAATAGTTCATCTCTGTCTGATTATGACACCTGGATACATAGTTATGTTCCTTTGTGTCATTTTACTTTTGAATATTTTAGAAATTGTTTTAAAATTGAATTTTGTTTTATAGAATATTTACATGGTTCTAAAGTCAAACTTACATGAATATAATTTTAATGCATTTTCTCTCCGAACTGAAATTAGTTTGCTTATTTTAATTTTTAAAAACAGATGCAATATTGTTTCCCTAAGTACCACTCTTTAATGATTATTTCATAAAACATCTTTCTCAAACAGAATAATGCCAGAAAGACAGTCTGTATAACACTTGGTGATCTTTTTTGGGTTGCTTTAAAGCAAAGTCACCTCATATTCAACCTAAAGTAGAGAGAAACTGGAATTTCATGCTAATTAGCCTCCTAGTTCCTTTCATTTTGTACATGTATAAAAATATTTTCATGAAGTCCCTAAATGGAAAATCAACAAGGGAGTTTTGCAAATGTAATCCTAATTAAGGTACTTGGCTTTTATTTTTAACTCTATATGTAGATTTTATATTTTGGAATTTTGAAAACAAGCAATGAATTAATAACATTTCTTTAAAAAGCTATTTTGGGGTGGGAATGAACTGTTATTCAATGTTAATTCAATTAAAGAAATTAAACATGAGTTGTTAGTACAAGTCCTTGGGATATTTATGAATATCTTAATTTTAACAAGAGAAAAATGACAGTTTAGGCCAAGCCAATGCTTGCTATTTTCATTTTGGTGTTAGTTTTATGTCTGTCTATATTCTTGACTTCCATCTTTGCCTCTCTATTTTTTCTGTATTCTTAGAAAGATAAATCTTAACTTTGACAATAAAAGTATATTTGTAGTTTTCTGGTTATTAAAGTAATATATGATTATAGAAAAATTGGAAAGTCATGAAAAGGGAAAACAAAATCTCTTACAATAGTTCTATTACCCAAAGAAAATCAGTTACTATAGATGTAATTCTAATATTTTTCTATGCTTATTTTACATAATTGGGATTACATTTTGCATATATTCAATTTTATTATCTTTTTCTGTTTAACATTAAAACATAAGCATTTTGCATATTATTAAAAACTTTGTAAATAATTTATTGGTTATTTAAAGTTCTATCATGAAACTTGAATGAACATTTTAAATCATTCATCTTTTGATCCAATTACTATAAACCAGGTGTAAAATATTTAAAGGCATTTTAAAATATGATTATGATCTTCCAAAGAAAAATTCTAGGGGAAATATCTTTACTTATTATTTCCATCTGGGGTTTTTATAAGTTGTGAGGAATTTGTGGAAATTCTTGTGTCATTTTACATTATGTAATTAATCCATATGTCTTTACACTAGTGGTTCTCAGTGGGGTCCTTGGACAAGAATCATCAGCATCATCTAGGATTTTGTTAGAAATGCAAAATTTTGGGCACTATTCCAGGCTTACTGAATCAGGAACTCTCAGGGTGAGCCTCAGCGATCTGTGATTTAAGAAGTCCTTCTGGTGATTCTGACACATGCATAAGTTTGAGAACTACTGCTTTAGAGTAATTCTTAACAAGGGGGTTCTCTTTTATCATTTCTTTAAAAGGTATTAATTAACTAGTCAGTTAATTAATTCACCAATCATTTACTGTCTATAATGACAAGCACTGTTCTAAGATATACAGGAGAAAACAGAACAGAAAGAGTCCCTACCCTCATAAATCTAATACTCTAGTGGTGGTGGTGGGGTTAGACAATAACCAGATAACTAAAATACACAGAATGTCAGTGGTAATAAGTGTAATAGAGAAAAATAAAACAGGAAAAGGGGACAAGGAGTGCTGGGATGGTTCACAATTTAAGTGGAATGGCCATGATAGGTTTTACTGAGAAGGTGATGTGAGGCTGCCAATGATGCCTAGATTTTTGGAAAAATATTCTAAGCAAAAGGAGCAGTAAGTAGAAAAGCTCAGAGGTGTGACAACACTAACCTGTTTCAGGAATGGCAAGGAGATCAGTGTGGCCAGGAATAAGGAGGGTAATTGGAAATGGGGTCAGAGGTGAGGGAGTGATGGGAAAAAATAATGCAGGTGGTTGTCGAGTAGGATACACAAAACTGTAATCTTGGAGGGGCTGTAGAGTGGATGCCGTGGGTGCCCCATCCAGATCTCCTCTGCCAGCTGATACATCTATTCCCGAGCTTCTGGGAGTGTTGCTTGCTAACAGCTCACAGCTGCTACTTTTTGCAGTGAATTGACCTTGGCTGAGCAGGACCACCTAGGAAGCTTATTCTTCTCATCTCCAACCAGGGGTAGTCTACACAGCTAATGACTCACTGACACACAAGTACAAAAAGCTAGCCCCCTAGCTTCAAGGTGGAACTAACTTTATGGTACTACTTATGCTTCAGAACACCCTGTGGGATCAGGCTGAAGCAAGTTTTCAACTCAGAATGCATCCTTGCATAGTGGTGTTTCCTCCTGTTCCAGCCTGTTTCCCTCACCTCCTTTCTCCTGAGAACACTTCTTTAATAAATTCTGTGAACAACAATCCTTGTCACAGCTTCCAATTCTAGAAATACCAACCTAAGCAAAGGGAGCAGTAAGTGCAGTTGGTACTAACAGTGGTCCTAGAAAGCAGAATCTATGAATGGGATTCTGGCATTGGATCATTCACTGGTTCAGTGGTAATGGGGACCTCATCCCTGGTGGAAGGTGGAGTATTGACAGTCCATGGCATGCTGGAGCAAAATCTTTAGCCTGAAGTGAGCTGAAGCAAAATCTTTAGTCTGAAGTGAGCTGGGCTAATATACAGGTAGAAGGGGATTCCCTTGCTTGTACAATGTGTCTGGCACTTGGGAAGTATGGGGAAATAGAAACGATAAGAACTGGAGTTGCTAAGCACCACTGATGCATTGGAGAGAGAACATGACAAACTGAGATCCCATTAATCAGCAATTAAAAGTAAAGCGTGAGAGTCACAGGTCTTCCTTGGCAGCATTTAAGAAGAGCCTCATACCTGAAGCTGAAGAGCAGATAGCCTTAAAAATCTGGCATAAGACATAATTGTAAGAGTGGCAGAACTTCAAAGGAGGCTGAATGTCAGCCTAGGCAAGTCTCTTATGCCAAAGTTAGGGCCTTGACTGGGAAGGGGCTCTGAGACTTGGCATGGAGATAAGAAACCCTGAACTCTCTGAGTCTGCAGAAGTGCTGTACTGCATCTTGCTGGAAGATAGAGTTACCTTTCTCTTGAAGAATATGCAGAGGGCTCAAATGAAGCAGATGCCTTACAAGTCAAAGCCTATCCTCCTCATGATCTATGCCTACCAACCCTAATCACCACCAGACCAATAACTAGGGTCAAATCTCAACATGACCTAAGAGGCAGTGCTGAGCATATTCAAGGAGGAGAGGGATTGTATATGAAAGGAGTTGCAAGATTAGCTAACATGTACCAGCAGTTACTGAGAGAGTATGCTTGGAAGTGATCCTGGAGGTGCTGGTCCAGGGAGGCAGACTATAAAGCTGTTAAGGAAAATTTGTTGATTATGTTATTATATATTATATATTATTAGTTTTTTATTGTTATGTAACAATTATCACAAACTTAGAAACTCAAAATAATACCCAGTTACTACCTCTTAGGTCAGAAGTCCAAGCATGACTTGAATTCTCTGTTTGCAAGTTTCAAGACTGAAATCAAGGTGTCATCTGGGATTGCAGTCTCATTTGACAGTTGGGATCCTCTTCTAAGCTTATTGGTTGTTGGCAGAATTCAAGTTTTTGCAGCTATAGAATTGAGATTCTCAGCTCTTAGAAGCTGCCCACTGTTCCCTGATACTGTTCCTACTGTAACCCTCTCCACAGTATAGCACTTTGCTCTTTCAAGGCCTACAAGAAAGTGTCTGCTGCTGCTTCTTATCTCTTACCTTCTTTAAGGGGCTTACCTAATTTTGTCAGGTCTACCCAGGATGAACTCCCTTTTGATTACTTCAAAATCAACTGATTAAGGACCTTAATTTAATCTGTAATAGCCCTTCACCTTTGTCATGTAACATAACATAATCACAGGAGTTAGATCCCATTATATTCACAAGTCCTGCCCACACTCAACTGGAGGAATTACATAAGGCATGAACCTTAGGGAGCCAGGATCTTAGGGGCCATCTTGTAATTCTGCCTACATCATCAATATGGGAGCACTTTCCTGTGACACATCTTTTGACACCCTAGTGTAGTTCCAGGGGAACTTTTTTTTTTTTTTTAACATGTTCTTGGGATAGCACTTGGAGACTTGTAAAAAAGTGATAGTCTATATTAAATAAAGTAGAAATGCCAGGATTGCCAAGCAACTGTGGGGAAAGGGGTCAAAAGGCTTCCAGAAGGGGACATTCTAGAATGGCTCTATTATATAACACAAAAAGATCCAACAAATTGATTATGTTATTTGGGAGGGACTTATTTACTAAGGCAATAAGGAATGCACTGGCAAAAGGGGTACACACTTCATTGATAAGCTTAATATTGTCTGTTCTCTGTAGGCCAGAACTGATAGTAGAAAATGCTGTTTACAGAACTAGCTCTCTAGTAGCAATGGGGATGATGGGATCACAGAATAGCAAAGGACAGATGGCAGTGCTTAACCATCAGAAGGTGAGCATAATGATCATAATGGACAGCAAATTCAGAATGGTAGCTAGGGGATCCTGACTTTCAGGGATCTATGGAGATGGCTAATAGAACATGTTGTTTTCAGAGGTATCATAGATAGGCAGCCAATTTGGGTATTGCTTACCATATACAATTAAAAGAGATCAAGAATGGATGGTCAGAAGGCTGCTGTCAGCAACCCAGTGGAAAGTCACAATCCTATGACGAGTTTCAAGATCCAAGATAGTTTTTAGAAGAAATTGACTGAAGACTGGGTGCCCATGAGGAAGGACCTTACCACACCATAGCAATTATATACAATAGTAATTCCCCCCAATTCTTATGGGGACTTAGGGACATTTCCTTGAGTAACCATGTGTGGGGGAAAGGGGAATCCTCAGATGTTTCGAGATTTGTTAGATACAGGGTCCTAGTTGACACTGATACCCCAGGACCCTAAATACCATCATGACTTCCTCATGTTAGTGTACAGGCCTAAGGGGCCAGGTAATAAATGGAGTTCTAGCCTGCTTGGGTATGACTCATAGTGGGTCCATTGGGTCCACAGACTCACCCAAAAGTATAATCAATATGGACCTACCTAGCACTGGCAATCTTCATATTGGGTCCCTGACCTGTAGAGAACCCCTGAAACTATCCCCACCCCCACACCCCAGCCAAAACAGTCAATCACAGACATTATTGCAACCTTAGCAGAGTGGATCAAACTGTGGGGAAAGGAATACGAGTCTTTTTTTGATCTTTTTTTGGCAGGTGAGACTGTTTTATTTTGTGAGGAAAGCGCTGATAGGGCATCAGTTGCTTTTTCTCTTCCTTTCCCATGATCCATCTGCTTTGTACTTAGCTGCAACAGTAAGGTTCTGCCAATTTTTGTTCTCTATGGTGTGTGGGTATGTGTATGTGTATATATATGTATGTTCCTATGTTTTCATAGATATTTTCATGGGAACCCGAAGGATGCTGTCTACAGACAGGATTGTTAGCCGGATGTCATTTAAAAATATGTAACTGAAATAACTGTTAAAATAATTTAAATTTGACAGGGTGCAGTGGCTCACGCCTGTAATCCCAGCACTTTGGGAGGGCAAGGTGGGTGGATCACTTGAGGTCAGGAGTTGGAGACCAGCCTGGCCAACATGGTGAAACCTCATCTCTACTAAAAATATAAAAAATTAGGTGGGCATGGTGGTGCACACCTGTAATCCCAGCTACTCTGGAGGCTGAGGCAGAAGAATCGCTTTAACCCAGGAGGTGGAGGTTGCAGTGAGCAGAGATTGCATCACTGCACTCCAGCCTAGGTGACAGAGTGAGACTCTGTCTCAAAATTTTTTTTTTAAAATTTATTATTAAATCACATAAAAGAATGAATTCTGGCAGGTATAAATAGCTGTAAAATTATATTACTTTGACATGCCCAAACAAATCTTCAGGGGGCTTAATTCACCATAGGGTAGTTCCTGTTGAATTCCTTGGGCCCACATTTACCTAACATTTTTGTAGGACTGTAACAAAATGTCTTAGAAATATGGTCAGAAAGTCAGTGATTATGCAATAACACCAAATGTGGGGGAATATATGGACATTATTTTGCTGTGACTTTCTACTTGGAAGCAGCTTGGACCTTGAGTCATTCTCATATGACTTCCTATCCTGGGTTGGAGGTCTTCCTTCTTTCAAAATTGCTGAGGGCATGGCTATGACAGATAGTCTGTACTTAGAGGGTAGTTGATCCTGTGTGCAGACTGTGACCAAACAGAAAGTATAAGCCTTTTTGAAGGTGATGATTTGCTGGAAATAGAACTTTATAATTTCTATGTGAACATGTGACAAAATGTTTCCAGGTTGAGTGCCTTCTGTGACTCTATTCTTGGCATTTAGTCAGTCACACCATGAAGTTAATGTAACATGGTTGTGAGGCCACTTAAAATCATTATGAATCTGTATTGGTTTGCTGGGGCTGTCATAAAGTATCACAAACTGAGTGGTTTAAACAACAGAAATTTATTTTCTCACAATTCTGCAGGCTGGAAGTCTGAGATCAAAGTGTTGGCAGGATCATGCTCCCTCTGAAGGCTCTAGGGAAGGATATGTTCTAGGCTTCTCTCCTAGGTCCTGATGGTTCCTTGGCCAATCTGTACATGATATTCTCCTTATGTTTGTGTCTCTGTCTGAATTTCCCCCTTTTATAAGAAAACCAGTCATGCTGGATTAGGAGCCTACCCTACTCCAGTATGACCTCATCTTAACTAATTGTATCCACAACAGTCCTGTTTCCAATAAGGTCCCATTCTGTCATACTAAGAATTAAGATGTCAATATATGAACTTCGGGAGGACACAATTCAATCCTTCTCTATATTTGGGCCAGTAGTTCTCAATCTTGATTGTACATTAGGACTTGCTTGGAAGATTTAAAACTCCTGATTCCCAGATTGCGCCCAAGACCAAAGACATCCAGAATATGTGTGGGACCCAGGAATCAGCACTTTAAAAACCTCTCTAGGTGATTCCAATGTGTTGACAGGGTGAAGAACCACTCTATTTGGGCGTTCCTCATTAAGAATGAGGAAGAACAGAAATTCACCCAGTTCTACAGACAAAATGTTAGGAAAATAAAATTCCAGTAACATTAAAAATTTTCTACTTGTTAGTAGTATGATTAATTTTAGAATCAGGACAGCATTTTTTTGAAAACTGGAATTATAGATGAGTTTTTTTCTTTTCAATTTTTTCTTGTGCTATTTAGAAAATCTTCTACAATTAATGTGGAATTCTTGTACAAAAACCCAGCAATAAACTTTTTTAAAAATGGAAAACACATCTCTTTTTCTTATTCTTCACAACCATGGACTACTATATAGAAAAATATGGGAAAGCATTCCTTCTGGATTTGGTGTCATAAAGGGGCTTGATAAACTCTTGGCCATCATATTTAATTACTGTCAAGTCAAAGAACTATAGGTGGCTCCTTTTAAAACAAAATGGTCATTTATGGTGGCAATTCACCAATGTTTAACTGATTTATCAGTAACAAATGTGTCTCAAATTAGCTCAGATACCTTGACATGCATTTCAAAACCAATTAATCTTTTTTTTTTTTTTTTTTTTTTTTTGAGACGGAGTCTCGCTCTGTCGCCCAGGCTGGAGTGCAGTGGCCAGATCTCAGCTCACTGCAAGCTCCGCCTCCCGGGTTCACGCCATTCTCCTGCCTCAGCCTCCCGAGTAGTTGGGACTACAGGCGCCCGCCACCGCGCCCGGCTAGTTTTCTGTATTTTTTAGTAGAGACGGGGTTTCACCGTGTTATCCAGGATGGTCTCGATCTCCTGACCTCGTGATCCGCCCGTCTCGGCCTCCCAAAGTGCTGGGATTAC
Organism: Macaca nemestrina; assembly: GCF_043159975.1. Classification (NCBI taxonomy): domain Eukaryota; kingdom Metazoa; phylum Chordata; class Mammalia; order Primates; family Cercopithecidae; genus Macaca; species Macaca nemestrina. The sequence continues at coordinate 140,127,598 of NC_092145.1, read as the reverse complement.
AGGCTTGAGCCACCGCGCCCGGCCCAAAACCAATTAATCTTGAAGGTTATGACAGAAAATGATGTTGCTCAATCTTTTTTTTTTTTTGAGACGGAGTCTCACGCTGTTGCCCAGGCTGGAGTGCAGTGGCGCGATCTCGGCTCACTGCAAGCTCCGCCTCCCGGGTTCCCGCCATTCTCCTGCCTCAGCCTCCTGAGTAGCTGGGACTACAGGCGCCCGCCACCGCGCCCGGCTAATTTTTTGTATTTTTAGTAGAGACGGGGTTTCACTGTGGTCTCGATCTCCTGACCTTGTGATCCGCCCGCCTCGGCCTCCCAAAGTGCTGGGATTACAGGCTTGAGCCACCGCGCCCGGCCATGTTGCTCAATCTTAAACACTCTAAGGGTGCTCCACCTTAAGTGGTTTGGGATTTTTGTTAAATCCAAGGTAGGGTTTGATTACATACTTTAAATTTTTAAGGATTTATTGTGGTCTAGAATTTGGGACATTTTTGTCTTTTCTTTCTTAGTTAGTGGTGACCCAATATTATTTCTCAAGATAAATATTGGCCCTGCCTGTGGGTAGTCCCCTTGGCCGCCTATTCACACTCTCTAACTTTCATAAAAGGTTATGAATCCCTACTATCTGCTCAGTTGATTGTTAAAACACATTGCCCTAACACTCAAATGGCAACATAGGATGTACTAACACCAAGATCTCATATGGAAAGAGGAATCTCAAACCTGCTGTCACTCAGAACTTATCTAAAGCTTGGTTGGCTTCTGGCAATTGATCCTTTAGATATAATTGCACACATGTGGAATGGCATATGTTCCAGGTTATGCACTACAGCAATTTTTTAAATATAAAAGATTGAAAACCAATTCATCATTTTTTTCTTTTGTGGATCATACTTTTTGTGTTGTATCTAAGAAATCTGCCTTACCCAAGGTCACAAAGATTTTCTTCTGTTTTTTCTTTCAGGAATTTTAGATTTTAGGTTTTATGTGTAGGTCTATGATCTACCTTGAATTTTTATATACGGAGTATATTGTGGATTGAAGTTCATTGATTTTGCATGTGGACATACAACTGTTTTAGGAAAAGAATAGTCTTTGTACCTTTGCCAAAATCAGTTGTTCATGTGAATCTATTTCTGGATTCCCTGTTTTGTTCTGTTGATCTGTCTATCTTGATACCAGTACTACACTGTCTTGATTACTCTAGCTTTATCATAAGTCTTGGACTTTATTAAAATTCAAAATTTCTGCTTTTTGAAAGATACAATTGGAGAATGAAAAGAGAAGCCACAGATGGGAAAAACATTTGCAAATCATATAAGCAACTTGTGTTCAGAATATATAAGGAATCCTAAAATTCAAAAAGTAGGCAAATGATCCAGTAAAAATGGGCAAAAAATGTGAATAGATATTTACATCACCAAGAAGATATAAAGATGGCAAATAAGCACGTGAAAAGATGCTCAACATCATTAGTCTTTAGGAGAATGCAAATTAACCACCATGAAACACCACTATTCTTCCTGTAGAATGGCTAAATTAAAATGACTGACCATACCAAGTGTTGGCAAGGATGCGAATGAACCAGAACTCTCTTACACTGCTGGTAGGAACGTAAAACAGAACTGCTTTAGAAAACAGTTTAATAGGCCAGGTGCAGTGGCTCACGCCTGGAATCCCAGCACTTTGGGAGGGTGAGGCAGGTGGATCACCTGAGGTCAGGAGTTCAAGACCAGCCTGACCAATATGGTGAAACCCTGTCTCTACTAAAAATACAAACATTAGACAGGCATGGTGGCATGTGCCTGTAATCTCAGCTACTCGGGAGGCTGAGACAGGAGAATTGCTTGAACCTGGGAGGCAGAGGTTTCAGTGAGCCAAGATCACGCCACTGCACTCCAGCCTGGGTGACAGAGCGAGACTCCATCTCAAAAAAAGAAAAAAAAAACCACACACACACACACACACACACACACACACACACACACACACACAGTTTAATAGTTCCTTAAAATGGTAAATATATATCTACCATATGATCCAACTGTTCTACCTCTAGGTATTACTACCCAAGAGAAATATCTTGTCCATAAATGTTCATAGCAGCTTTATTTGTAACAGCCAGAAACTGGCAACAACTCAGATGTCTGTCAACAAGCAAATGGATAAACAAACTGTGTTATACAATGGAATGCTAGTCAGTAATAAAAAGGAATATTCGATATACATAACATGGATGAATCTTAAAATAATTAGTCTAAATAAAAGCAGACCTACAAAAAGAGTACTCACTGTATGATTTCATCTATATAAAATATCTGGAAACTTCAAACTAATCTATAGTGACAGAAGGCAGATCAACGATTACCTTAGGAGGCTGGGAAGAGACAGGCAGGGAAGAATGGGCAGGAGGAATTACGTAGGGGCTAAGAATGGTTTTTATATTTTTAAATGGTTGAAAAAAATCAAAAGAATAATACTTTGTTGATATGTGGAAATCATATGAAATTCAAATTTCAGTATTCATAAAGTTTTATTAGAACATAGCCCGTTAGTTTATGTGTTATCTGTGGTTGCTTTTGCACTCTATTCATGGAGTTGAGTAGTTGCCTCAGAGGCCATATGGTTTGCAAACATGAAAATATTTACTACTTGGCCCTTACAGAAAACATTTATCAATCCCAGCTCTAGACAATGCATAGTTTTCCATTGAAGCATGCTTTCCCTACAAAAGATATTAATATTCCTAACTTTCTCTTTCTTCCTTCCTTTCTCACCTTTCTTCCCTCCTTTCCTTTCTTCAACAAACATTTATGGAGTGCCTACTGTATACCAGTATGGTGAGCCTTGGCAGTAGAAAAGGAAGAGAAAACATCACCTCCGTGCTAACACAGTTTGTAGTGTTACGAGAAGAGAATCATTCATCAAATAG